>NW_026775575.1:88414842-89632883 GCF_030987335.1 Cornus florida | reverse complement strand
TGGACTGTGAATATAATGAGGGGATTAAAATTACTTAGAGAGGGCATTTAAGTCATTTCATAATTTAAATGTGGTTATTGACAAGTCAAAAGACATTTAGGTCATTTTATCGTGTGCCAGATGTGGGAGATGATGATAGGGGGTTCTTTATTAACTTTATTAAACTTGAAGAGGTGTCATTGTTCAAAAAAAAAAATGCTAACTTTCATATGGTTGTTAATAAGACAAATTTCAGGAGTTGTGAGTGTAATTAATTCTAATTTTTAAGTGATAATATATGTCACGTGCAAGGTACGTACATCTACATTAGTAATAATAAAAATAAATAAATGTAAAGACTTTTCAAGCTTAATTGCCTTGCTTGGCAGCATGGCTTGTTTATATAAGATTTTTGGAGATATAAGAAATTTTTTAATAAAAAATAAAAATGTAGGTAATTTTTTAATAATAAATAAATAAAGTTTTTAGAATTTGTTGTTAACTTAAAAATTATGACGAAAATGACTAAAACAAAACTCCAGCTAATGTATTTATTTATATATTTATTATTAATCAAGGTAAGTCGGATTCTAGCATGATTGAGTAATATCAAACTAATTTAAATAGAGATAGGTATGGGGTACATCTCGACAAAACAAAATAAAATAGCATATTTAGGTTTTTTTATAACCAAATTTAATATTTAATTATATAGTTATTTTAATTTTTTTGTGCTAATATTTTTTATTTTTATTGTGACTATTAATTAAGGTGAATTAATAACAAAATAGTAGTTTGAGCCTAGCCTCATAAAATAATCTCAAACTTATTATAACAATAGGGTGCGTGACTTAACTTCAAGGTTAGAAACATGTGCCATTTCTTTTATTTATGAAAATAGGTATGTTCCGACAAAACAAAATAAATTAACATATTTATGTACTATTTAATAACCGAATTAAATATTTAATTATATATATATTATTAATTTTTAGATGTTAATATATTTATTATTAATCAAGGTAAATTGTTTTTATTCCATATATATGAAGAAAAAAAATAATAACCTCCTCCCAAAATATTCACTTATTATAATTATCTTTTACTCTTCAAATTCCTTTAATTTTTTATAAAACAATTTATATTTCCTTTCTTCAATGAAATCCTAATTCTGTTCCCTTCAAAGTTCTCTCAGTTTTTTTTTTTTTTTTTTTTTTTAATTATTATTATTATTTCTTAAAATTATTTATTTTTGCACTTATGTATACGATGTATGTAATCTTTTTTTTTTTTTCTCTTCTTATTTAAATTTATTGTTGTGATTTTGTCACTTTCAAAAATAAAGACTTGTTGAAACAATTGTAAATGTATTTGATGAAAATATTATCAATCAATGTTATGGTGTTTATATCTGTCACGTATTTATTTTTCTTACACTACTCTTTGATTATTATATTATTTTACAATAATTATTTTTTTTTTATTTACCTTTTGATTTGAGCAATCTATTTTTGTAATGTTATTTATTTAATTTTTAATAAATTACAATGTGCCACTATATGAAATATTGATAGAGTGATATCAAACTTATTTCAATAAAGATATGTATTGGACACATCCCGGTAAAACAAAAAAATTAATATATTCAGGAGTTATTTAATAACCGAATACAAAATTTAATTATATATTTATTATTAATCTTTAGGTGTTATTATATTTATTTTAATCAAAGTATGTTAGCAACAAATAGTAATATTGCCCCGGGGGCTTGACCGAGTATGTTTAATAATCGAATACAAAATTTAATTATATATTTATTATTAATCTTTAGGTGTTATTATATTTATTTTAATCAAAGTATGTTAGCAATAAATAGTAATCTTGCCCCGGGGAGCTTGATTGAGTTGATAAGGTAACGATCCGGGAACGCTCATGTTTCAGGTTCGAATCCGTCCATCGTCATTATAACTCTCGACTGAAATTGTTGCTGAGGTGTGGGGCCGTCGATAACCTTGCCCAGGTGAGTTCCGATGCTAGCCAAAAATAACCAAAAATAATTATCCGGTCCGCTTCTCTTCGCCGTCGCTGGAATTGAAAGTGGAAACATATTCAACCAAAATCATGTATTAATTATATAAATTAACATAACAACCAAAATCAATATTTAATTATATTTATTATTAATCTTTAGGTACAAATATATTTAATCAAGGTAAGTTAACGATGAAATAGTAGTTCGACCCTAATTTGATAAAGTAATCTTAAACTTATTTCAATAAAGATGGTATAGACTATAGAGTATCGATAAGACAAAATAAATTAACATATTTAAGAGTAATTTAATAACCAAATTCATATCCGCCACATGCAGGTACGTGCGTCTATACTACTAATAATAAAAATTAAATAAATGCGAGCACTTTTCGTTTTAATTGTCCTGCTTGGCAACAAGACCTGTTTGTACATGACTTTTGGAGAGAGCGGTATTGAAAAAAAAAAGAAAAAGTCTTTTTTATTGAAAAATATAGATATAAGTAATTTTTTAATAATAAATAAACAAGGTTTTAAAATTTGTTGTTAAGTTGAAAATTATCATGAAAAATGACTGAAAATAAAATTTCAGCTAAGGTATTTATTTATATATTTATTATTAATTAAGATAAGTTAACGACAAAATACTAGTCCAATCATAACCTGATAGAGTAATCTCAAACTTATTTCAACAATGATAGGTATATGGTACATCCTAACAAAAAAAAAAAACAAATAAATTAATCAACATATTTAGGGGTTGCTTAATAGCCGAATTCAATATTTAATTATATATTTATTTTTATATTTAATATTAATCTTTATGTGCTAATATACTCTGTCCCACAAAAAATTTCAATCTTTTCATTTTTAGATGTCCCAAATCAAAACAATGTACTATTTTTATAATATTTCTAATTTATCCTTGTTATCTTAAAGTTATAAAAGCAAAACCCTCACTTGGGCCCACCATAGAATGGTATATTTGAAAATTCATTCCTATCACTATAATAAATTAAAAAATTTAAAACTATACTACTAAAAATTTAGAGCCCAAAAAGGAACTTTTTTGTGGGATAGAGGTAGTATTTATTTGTTTAAAATCAAGGTAAGTTAACAACAATATAGTAGCCTAACCCTAACCCTAACCTAATGAATTAATGGAAAAATTACACTTACATAGAGTTAGAAACCTTAAAAAGCAAAATGGTCTATTTTAAAAGTTCATTTTTCACTTTGGTTGAATTAAGTAAAATAATTACATATGCATCAATAACTATTGTTTACGCCCAAAATGCCCTCCAAACACTTATTCCAAAATACTAAAAATTATCCTCCTAAAATGTACTTTCTTTAAATAATTTATTTCTTTTAATTTTGAACCATATTATTGCAACTTTCATATACACACACATAATAACTTATACAAATAATAAAAAATATTCAATATAGTAAAAATTGGGGAAATCAAAGGTTAGTCCCCAAAAAGAAAAATATAATTAAACTCATGAATATATAAATCGTCTTTATTGTGATGAATGCCTTGAGATCATTAAAGGATTCGATTTTTACACATTAAAACACACTTTGTGACTTCGAAGGGAACTTGATTAAGTTTAACTCAAAACTCTCATTTGATTTCAAAGATTCAATTTTTATACATCCAAACGGTCTACTGACTTAACAGGTACCTTGATTGATCTTCTCTCGTCATTTAGTTTTTTCATTATCTTCATCTTTCGTGCATGTGTGCTGAATGTGTGTGTGTGTGGGTGTATATTCATATAAAAGTTTTCACAATTACAAATTTATATTGGTATGAATTAGGAGATATGGTTAAACTTATGTGCAAGTAAAATTATATATATATATATATATATATGATGAATTTCCATTTACTGAAAAATAAAAATTCTATACATAATGAATTTCCACTAAATTATATGTATATTTCAAAATTGATATTTGCAGGTTTGAACGATATGGATTAGGAGATATTGTTAAAGTTTTTTGCACAAAAATTATATAATATATATTGTTTTTTATTTTTTTTATTTTGGTAATATATACACCATTTGCAGAAATGCCAAATTGAAAGTCAATTCATAAATCTTGTTTTTCTAAATTTTATGAATGAAATAATTATTTGATTTAGGAAGGATATTTTGGTATTTTGAAATAAGAGTTTGAAGGGTATTTTGGACATAAATAATAGTTTTTAATGCATATGTAATTTTTTTACCTAACACGACTAAATTGAAATTAAATTTAAAAATAGACTAATTTATTATTTAAGGCTCATAAATCTACTTAAGTGCCGTTTTTCCTAAATTAATTTCAAATTTATTCCAATAAAGATAGGTACATGGCACGACTCGATATAAACAAAATAAAATAAAATATTTATGTGTTATTTCATTAATAATCTTTAAATGCTAATATATTTATATATATTTATTATTAATCAAGTTAAGTTAACGACAAAATAGTAGTTTGACCTAATTAGTAATCTCAAACTTTTTTCAATGGTAGGACAAAAAATAATTAAAAGCATATTTAGGTCTCATTTAATAACCGAGTTATTTATTTATTATTAGGGATAATTATACTGACCTTCCTTAATTTTTGTCATTATACATTGACCTCTACTCTTGTTTGTTAAATAACACTGACCTCTTCTGTAGAGTTTCGGATAGATGGCGTTAACTGTTATATTAAAATTACTTTTCTGCCCTTATTATATATATACTGTATTTTATTACAAACTCAATGGAGTTTGAAAAGACAAAAAGGCCCAAAACCATTCCTTCAACCTACGTACACAAACAAAAGCCACTGCCTGTAACAAACAACACAAGAAATCAAACAAACAACATAAGTAATCAAACCATTCAAGTTGTTGTTCTCGATCAGCGCATCGACGAGGATTTGGGCGGGCTCTCTGCTGCGGCTTCATATATATATATATATATATATATCCACATATCTATTGACAGTACCCAATTGCGAGGAGCTGGTTATTGGGTACGCTGATGACGATTGCGATGAAGGGAATGGGTCGAGAACATTCGACGCTGCACATGGCGTCGAGATTTTGATATGGGTGTGGAGATTGGCGACGACGAGAGCGCTATATAGGGACTCGATTACCATCATGAGGAGGGAGCGGAAGAGGGGTACGGTAGTCAGAATCTCGTCGCCGTTGGCGACGATGAGCGTTTGCAGGTAGTACCCGGCGACGTTCCGGCCGATTCAGGCGGTGACAGTGGCGTTGGATAACCTAATTGCAAGGAGCTGGTTGTTGGGCACGCTGAAAACGACCCGGATCTTAGTTTTGGCTAGAGCTTTGAGAATGTATGCGTCGGCATCGTAGAGATGAATGGTGATGGTTTAGGTTTGAAGTTCATAGACCCAAGCTCGGTGAAGTGTATAGAACCACCGCTGATCTCGCCGCCGCCGCCGTCTCAATTCATCTTGCCGCCGCCGCGGTCTCGCCACCGTTTTGGGTTTTGGTTATTTTTTATGGACCTACACATCTACTGCCTGTCTAGACAACAGAGAGGTTAGATTGTTGAAATTATCCATCACTGGTAACCATTCAGCCATGCATCATCCAGATGTTGCCCCAATTGGATTGATGAAACATTAGGTACTTGAGGTGATGCCACCGTTCTGGTTTTGATCGAGGAAAGAGAGAGGAGAGAGAAAAAGATTGGGGAGAGAATTTGTGAGGAGAGGGGAGAAATAATTATTAGGGTATTTTAGATATTTTAATTAATTTATTTACATATCTTTGAGGGGTGTAATGAGAATTTGAAAATAAAAAATTAATGGTAACAGTATTTTTTGTTAGTAGAAGGGAGCTCCTTGTTATACGTATACAAACCTCGAGTGTTATACGTATACAAACCTCGAGTGAGGTCGTTATTATTTGACAAATAAGAGGGGAGATCAGTGTAATTCTCCCTTATTATTAATATATATTTAGGTGCTAATATATTTATTTATGTAATAATTATTAATTAAGGTAAGTTAACAATAAAATAGAAGTCCGACACTAATAAGGATAGGGATATGGTACGTCTCGATAAAACAAAATAAATTAACATATTTGTGTGTTATTTAATAACCGAATTCAATATTTAATTATATATTTATTATTTATCTTTACGTGCTATTATATATTTTTTACACATTTATTACTCACTCCGATTCAATTTAAGTGTTGTTTATGGGAAATGATAAATTATAAAGGGACATGTGGAACATGTATTGTGAAAAATTACTAAATTGTCATTTTAAGTTTGAATATTCAAATTTGAAAGTTTAAATTCAAAGTACATGTATCGAAAGATGAAATATATTGTTTGAAAAAAAAAAAAAAAAAATAGATTATTGTTTTTGGACAAACAAAAAAAGAAAGCATGACACTTATTTTAGAACGGAGGGAGTATTAATCAAGTAAGTTAACGACAATGTAATAGCTTCACCATAACGTGACATAGTAATCTCAAACTTATCCCAATAACGATGGGTGATACATCCCGACAAAGCAAAATTAGCCGTTATTTAATAACCGAATTTAATATTTATTATTAATATTCTGGTGCTAATATATTTATTTATATATAATTATTAATCTTTAGGTGACATTATATATTTTTTATATATTTATTATTTATCAAGTAAGTTAAAGACAAAATAGTGACGGCCTTAACGTGATAGAGTAATATCAAACTTATTCTAATAAGGATAGGTATAAGATATGTCCCGATGAAGTAAAAAATATGAACTAATTTAGGTGTTATTTAATAACCAAGTTTAATATTTAATCGTATATTTATTATTATTAGCTTTTATATATATATATATATATATATATATATATATTATTAATCAAGTAAGTTAACGAACAAAATAGAAGTATGACACTAAGGGTGTGTTTGGATAGTATTAGTTATGAGAGAAAAGAAAAGAAAAGAAAGGATAGTATTAGTGAGAAAAGAAAAGAAAAGAAAGGATAGTAATAATTTCTATTTGTGTTTGGATAGACATGGGAGAAAAGAAAAGAAGTGATAGTTATTTTTGTTTGGATAAGATAGAGAAGAGAAAAGAAAAGAAAGGATAATAGACAAATTACTTTTTTACCCTTTCATAACCATGGGACTTGGATGGAATAATAAATCTGTGTATTGATTTGTGGAGGCTAATTTTGGTATTATCAAAATACCACTAAAATCACTATCCTTTCTCTCACTATCTCTCCCTATCTTCTCAATTTTGAGGAGAAAGCAAATAAGAGATAAGGAGGGATAACTATCCCTCCCTGTCTCTCCTTATCCCTCCCTATCCCTCCACTTAAATTACCCAAACACAAACTTACACTATCCTCTCTTTTCTTTTCTCTCCCTATCCCTCCAAATCAACCATACCAAACACACCCTAACGTAATAGAGTAATCTCAAATTTATTTTGATAAGGATAGGTACAAGGTACGTCCCGATAAAACAAAATAAATTAATATATTTGGGTGTTATCTAATAACGGAATTTGATATTTAATTATACATTTATTATTAATCCTTAGATGCTAATATATATTTTTTATTAATCAAGTAAGTAACAGTAATCGTAATCGAATTGATCCTTTTACCTTTAATTTTTTAATACAAAATATATGTAATTTTAAATGACAAAAAAACACCTCTCTCTCTCTCTCTCTCTATATATATATATTTATATATATATATATATATATAGGAAAATGCTATTTTGAACGACAACTGTTCACCCCGAAAAAAATCGTCAAATGTGTCAGTTGTTGATTTGCTCATTACCCTTTTGCCCCTTTCCCCAGTCTCTCTTTGCTGCAATCCTCTCATCTCTCTCCCTTCTCTTTCCTGCGATGGCTATTCACCACCATTATCGCCGTCACAATCAAGTCTATCGATTCCTCTACCGTCGAAACCCCTTCCTCCTCTGTCACCCCTACGACCGAGGCGAGGCCACCAAGGACAAGATCGCCAGGAACTTCAGGCGACAAACTGAAATTGAGCAGCGAACAAAGATGATTGGTGCCGGCTATGAAGGAATTTACTGGCGAGGAAATGGGTCTACCTTTCCCGCTGAGTAAACGGCGAGTAAAGTGGGAGGTGAAATGGCGTTGCAAGGAACAATTGTCTGATGAATGCAAAATGAGAAAAGGATGATGAACGACGATGAGTGGGCTGTTCGGTGGTGAAGTGGATTCATTTGCTTGCCGATGCTTGAACTCGGTGGTGACCACGGATGAAACGGCATAGAGCTCTGAATAAACCACCAATGAAGAGCAAGAAGGATTGTGCTCGGTCGACCGAGCACGGGATGGTAGGGACTGACGGCGGTCTATGGGCTTGACGAGAACAACGAATTGGCGATTGTGAAGTGACCAGAGATGATGGAGCACAGTGGTGCTGTTTTTTGTGGTTGTTGTGGACGGGTTTCTTTATCTTAACGCGTTGCTCCATCTTCGTCTTCAACTTACCCCAATTTTCTCTTCCACGTCTTTCTATCAAAACTCCTAATTTTTCAACCCAAGAAAGGCAAGTATGATTCTCGACATCAATACTGTTTGCAATTTGGCTGGAACTACTCGTCGCCGACAATAAAACAATACCGAGGAAAGAGAATAGAGTTAGGGTTGCAGCGTTGGTGAGGTCGGATTTGGGTGATGGATAAGCAGGATTGATGGGTGGAGTTGAGGTGGGACCTGTGTGGAATTGGTGGATATGTGGAGGGGTGAATTGGGGATAATGATGGTCTGAGGAGGAGGAAGAAGAAGAGAGGAGAAAGAAGGCCATGCCATGTGGGAAAACAGAGGGGCGGGCGAGGTGGTGATTGTGTTTAGGGGTAGTTTGGTTACAAAAAGAGCCAATAAGAGGTTAAAAGGTACCATATTCATTTAACACTCAAAAGTACTTTGACCTGTCAAAAATTAACATTTGGAGTATAAGTGAAATGTTAAACCACTAATACTAATTCAAACGTAACTAAAATTTAAAACCAAAATATTAATCTAGATGAAATATAACCCAACTAGAGAAGGTGTGAGTGTATTTTGTCCTATATTTAATGATAAACCAAAAATTAATGTACTTTCAAATTTTTTTTTCTTTCAATTATTGAACTTCACCCGAGTCAAAATTGGTCTCTACCATTAACTTCATATTATAAACTTAAATGTAAAATAACTTTAGATTATAAACTTAAATGTTTTTACAAAACGTACAAGCAAGTGCACATTGTGAGAAATAAATAAATAAATAACAAGGGTAAAAATTTTAGTTTCACCATTCATTTATTAATAATAAAAACTACCAACAAATTATAACCATATTTCTATCACATTCTTTGTCAAAACTAAAGTAAATGATGAAGAAGAAAACTTACGGATGTTTGTCAATAGCTTTTATTTTGAATTTTTGCTTTGTTTCGAAATAGAAATAATATTTATGTTTTAGAGTGTGTTTAACACTTCTTCAAAAATTGTTTAGTAACGAAAAATTGTTACAAGATTTTGGAAGCAAAAATATAAAAAAATGTTTGGTAAATAGTGTTTCAAGTTTTAAAAATTAAATGGCTAGTTAAAAATGTAATTTTAGAATTTTTTTTATTTTTTTATTATTATTATTTTTTTGAACGAAACAACCAAAAAACATTCATTTTTATGTTTCTGATTTTGACCTTTTTATTATTATTTACGTTATCAAACATAATTTGTAATTTTGTTTCACTACAGTATACTAATAAAAATAAAAAGTAAAGTAAAAATATTAGCCGAATAGGCGCTTAGTCAGCAAAAATACAATAAATGATCAATTAACATATAAACAAAACGAATTGAAATTTTGAATACAAATGAACACTAGAAATGTTTGTCTCAAATCATGACGATATTAACATACGTTGAACCATATTGTCATCAATAATCATTTGACATACCAATGGAACTTCTTCTCCGATAGACATGACCAATTAAATAATCACCCATCATATTCATTGGGTAGTATATACTACTATTGGTAATTTAATATTGGTATTAGATATGATTAATGGCTGTTATACTATTTGTATTAAAAATATAATAATAATAATAATAATCGAATCCCTAGTGGAAGTTTCCCATGGTTTGCAATTTTTAATATGATGTTTAGTATGGATAAATGAATAAAATAAATATTGGCGTGACTCCAATCAACCCAATTAAAATCAGGATCAAAATTTTATAGTGGCAGAGGATCACGAGAAAATCCAGCTCATGAAATGTAAATATGATGCAGACTACAGGCCAGTAGTTGACCAAATTGAGAGCCCACCTCTAGGGCAATGTGAGCCCAAATATTTTGATCCACATGCTTTCACCATAATTTTTTTTACAAGACAATAGTGTTAAAAGTTATATTAGTGCAGAGAGAGGCTTATGATTTAATTTTATGGAATTGGCTATTTCACGGAGAAAATTATACTAATCCGTTTGGGATTACTTCTCAATTATTTAAAAGTATTTTTATTTTTAAAAACTACGTTTATATATATATTTGATAATTATTAAAAACGTTTTAATAATTACTAAATTTAGCTTAGTAGAACTTTTTAATGAAACTATAATTTGGAGCTTTCAAAACTGAGGAATATTTTAGGTAATTATTATTGTTATTATTTTATAAAGATAATTACACTCATTCCTTAATAAAGTTACTATTATCAAATATAGTAACATCCTATTATATTATTATAAAATTAATAATAGAAATGTTTACAAAAATATTAATATCAAATAAATTTAAAAATAACTTAATTGTGAAAAAAGTACTGACACCAAATACCTAATATATTTTTTCCTTACCGCAATTTTTTTATTTATTTTTATTCCGACATCAACCCCAAACGAGCAACCTCTCTTAACTATCCAATTATCTTGTAAAAACTCTATTGAAAATGAAATTGGATTTCATAGAATTTTAAATGAAAAATATCACCATGATTATAAATTTTGCTTTAATTACATGTGCATGGATTGAGTACATGAATTTACTCTCTCCACTCTTTCATATATATATATATATCACCATCCACTCTTTCATATTACATGTCATTTCTTTTGCCATGAAAATTACTTTTAATAATTTCATTCATGTTATTTTTTGTCGCCCTCCTCGTTTTCGTGCAAAATATTTTTTGTTTGTTGTTTTTTGATACATGATGTGTCTAAACCATCTAAGTTAATTATCTTTAATTTTTTACTAGTGGGTGTTCCACTTAATTTTTCTCTCACATTCATCTTAACATTCTCATTCCTGCTACGCAAATGCAATTTTTTTTTTAAGTGTCCAACACTTAGCCCACGCCACATGGTTAATATTATAATGGTCCTACAAAAATTTTCAATTAGTGTGTGTATCATTTTATTTTTTATCACGTAATGTCCCACTAGTTTGCGTGATCGATCTTAAGTACCAAAGTTGTTGTTTCGAGTAAGCTTTTAGTTTTGAATTGCTATAATTATATTGCCAATGCTTGACTCTTTGTTAAATTTACACGGCACACACCAGCTAATTGTTGCGAAAGATAACCCTAAAAAAAAAAAAAAAATTCCACTTTTTTTTTCAGTGTAGAAACTTTGGTTCCTCCTCCAAGTGTAACACCAACAACTCCTCCAAATGACACCCTCGTAAAATAATGTCTTGATTACGAATAGATTGCTAAAGATTTTATCAGTCCACTATCCTCTCTCAGCGTCATTCTAATAAGTACCTACCAGTACAAAATCTTCCGTCTGAACCATAGTGGCATTACAGTGATCTTTACCTACCACAACCTCACGAATTACTAAGACACTAACAACCACTATTATTATAGCGTTGTAAAAACGAATCCCCACCTAGCATTGAGCATATCAAACTAATCTGTTTTTGATTATTTGACTCATTTTGATAGTTTAACTATCACATCCTAACTAGCATACCATATTGATGCATATCCAGATCCATTAGATTGGCTAGAAATTTGTATTTCTGCTCAATCCTATAACCATACTTTCACAAATCCTAGCATACATAGCGCTATTATCCATGTCATCAACACAATAGTTGGTTGATCACATACTTGTGTTCCCAACCAATCCATACTCCCAATCCGAACTAATTAACAAAAATGAAATACGTAATAACAAAATTGAAACATATAACAATCAAAGATGAAACACGTAGTACACACAATACACAAAACAACCAAAATAAAATTCCACTTAAGACATATTCCATTCCAGAGAAGAAAACCTCCTTTGAACTCAAGTTCCCAAAAGTTCATTCCATAGTTTCGTTGGTAATTATCCAACCTTTAAACTTATCCATTAACCGTAGCTTAACCGCACAATCGTTTGCTTAAATAAATATCCAAAGGCTTATCCCTCATCCTCCTAATATGCGGAATGCAAACTGTTTATCGTGGCTTTACAAACCAACTTAGAATGTCACAACCTAATCCCCATACTCTCCGGAATGTGATATAAAATCACGTCGTTGTTCTGGTAAGAACTCCATCCGGTTCCCAAACTCCTAAAGAGTACTTCGCAATTAACTCCCGGAGAGATGCTACGAAACTTTAACTATATGTAGATTGGTTCACACCAACTTCACTAGTGCTATTCACTATACTACTGGTGAATGTGAGCACCCTCGTGCGATCCTTTATCTTCAAGCTTCAATATCCCCTTTCTTGGAGACGCTGATATCTCCCCCCTTAGGATCCTCTTCAGAATCATACTATTTGTTTACCTCATTTTTGAGAACAACTGAAGTTGTGTTGGTCCCAATAAGCGGTGACCTAACACCCACCCCTTAATCCTTCCTTGGCGTATACTTTCTAAGTAATGCCAACCTTGGAACTAAACTTTCGATCCCAAGTTCTGCTTCTGGCAAAGAACTCGACAACCTACTCCTTTACTCCTTTGGGTCTATATCGCTTTCGCCTTGAACCCCATCCTCCTCCTAGTGTCAACCATTTATGGAATATAATTGACATCAATTTCTCCGAACGAATCGTAAAGAGAGTACAACGAATCCTAATATGGCACTAAGTTTTAAGAGACGCAACGCGGAAGTCCTATAACGAAAAACACTCCTAAGGACACTAGAACCTGGAGTGCTCTGATATCAACTGTGATACCCCCGGATTTCAGGATGCGGGTTGGCCAGGCCCACGCCCGATTACCCGAGGATATCAAATCAATTAGCAATAATCGAACACAGAACATAATTAAGATAAACATGAGTAAATAAAATTCGCTGGAAAGAAACTAAATGAAAATCCTTTATTGAAAACTTCAGAATAAATCTTATAAATAAGAACTAGTCTGTTACACCCAAATTCTCCATTTCTAATACAATTCGGGAATCCATCCCTAATAAAATCATCACTGAGAAATGAACCACCGAAAAAGAATCCAATGCTAAATCATACAGGATCCGCCTATGTCGTCGGAAGAATGAGAAGACGTCTCTGCTCAGCACGAACAAGCTCTAAGACCTGGAACCGTCTGTTACCTGAAAAATAATAGTGGGTCAGGCCCACGAACAAGTTCTATCCTAACTACAATCCAAACAGAGACCCGATACGCAGATACATCCTAGATGTCTCAACCATATCTATATAGTCCGTAAATAGATAAATATATATCCACACTACAGGACTCTCACTAACTATGCTGAGGGTCTCAACCTGAATAGAAGGTAACATGCAATACGCACCTGAATGGGCATGACTACCTAAGCCTAACAGGGTATACCTCAACCAACATAGCTAGCTACGCATCCTACTGCATATACGCACCCTAACCAATGTAGTGCCGCTCAACTGATTCGTTGCCATGATACGACATAAAATTAGGATTTAAGTGTTTTAATTAAATCCCTACTCCAATTATATATATAAGTTCATTCCAAATACAATGTTGAGCCGGTCAACTATTCGTTGCCAAAACACAACATATAATTAGGATTTAAATATTTTAATTAAATCCCTATCCTTCCTATTATCAGAAAATATAAACAACCATCCAATATGTCGTTCAACTATTTTAGTTGACAGGACATGAAACCATGTAGGATTTAACTGTTTTAGTTAATCCATTCCGTATGTATGAATGGGTTGGAATTAGTGTTTTGATCTAATCCGTCCCTCCGTATGTCAACGTCCCATACCGGTACATACCATGCATATGATCCGTAAATGATGCAATATTTTATGCAGTACATCAAACACATCCATATAATCCAAATAGATAATAAACAGAATTTAAATAGTTCATCATCTATAATCCAGAATCCATCCATGTAACTAACAAAACAAGATTTAATAGTTCATCAAGTTAATTATCCAGCATCCATCCAAGTAATTGACAGAAAATATATATAATTAATTCTAGGCCAACATCCAATTAGATTAACAGAACCTAAGTATTAGTTCAGCAATCTAAGTCCAAATTATAACCCAAATAATTGCAGAAAGATGTTTAAAGGTTCAACAATTTAAATCAAAGAGTTAAACCACGTATTGTTTAACAGTTCAACGACTAACATCCAGAGCATGAATAGATCAGTTTTAATAAAACAATAACTCTATCATGCATATAAGTAAGTTTTAAAATCATAATATTGTCTAAGAAATTGCTAAAATTAATTCTAACAATTCAGTTCCTTTTTCCCATCAATAGCATGCTAGGTTGCATCTTTGCATACGGTTTTATTATTTTAGCACCGAGCCATAAACTATGCTACAAGTCCAATTTGTTAATTAAAAGACTCTCTCATACATCTAAAATTTAATTTAGAATAATATTATAGCACCTTAAATTGTCAAATTAAAATTAGACAACTTAACTTCCTTCCAGCAGTTAACCGCGCACCAGTTGTTAAATAGCGCACTGTTAATTCCATTAATACAAAGGGGTATTTTATGCAATACAAGACCTTAATTACATCCTAAATTAATTATTGAAACCCCCAATAAAGTTTTAAAACTGTTCAGAAACCCCAATAGCCTAAATAGTAGCTGAAAACTTACAGTACGCACCAAAATGGAAAGAGCCTGCTCTAAAAAAAATAGAGCAGGCTCAAACCAACATTGAGCCGACTCCAAAAACTTTTGGAGCAGGCTCAAAGTGTTTGGAGCCGCTTCCAAAACATTTTGGAGCCGCCTCCAAAAAGGGGAAGCCCACTGTTCCGCTTCCTTCCTCGTTTCCGATGATCTGCTTCGACCTCGGCCACTTTTTACTCTTCAGTTGGTTTCTAAAACTAATCCTAAGGGTCTTATTAATACCAAATAGCATCCCAATGGTTTGGTTCGACAATTGAAATTTATTACAGTGATTTAAAACCTCTACCGATTCCTTATGCGTTAACATACAACTTGATCTTCGATTTGCAGACATAACTACAGGTAATACTAGAACATATACAGATAATCAAAACTGATCTTAACCATCCTATATATATTCCTTGACATCCTAATCCCTTGTTTATAACAATACGAATTAAATCATTCATTAAAACAAAACCAATCTGTAAGCTTAAAATAAACCAAACACACAAGTCATTCAAGAATTTTTTTAAACAACCATATATATACTGATAATCAACTTGACATATATTTCGCATGCCAGATTAGATTAAAATTCAATTAAAATCCTAGAGACATCTAGGTATGCACAGAACACAGGACAAAGGGATAGAGAGAGAATAGAACTTGCCTTAACCGTCTCTGAATTTTTCAATGAAATCTCCGACGACCGTTCCACCTCTGTTGCTCTTGCTTTTACCCACGAGCCAACCTCTGCTCCTCTTCCTCCTTGGTTCAGCCCTAGCCTAAGGCAAAACCCTAGACTTTCTCCCTTTATCTCTCTTTGTAATTCTCCCTGTAACTCTCTGTTACTCTCTCTGTTTTTCTCTCTATCAACACTGTACGTATATAGGGTTCTCAACCCTTTTTGAAGACATACTACCGTATATATTTATAGGCACTAATCAAAACCCTAAACCTAATCTTAATCCACCATATAAAACCTAATTGAGGCCCAGTTTAGTCGGCGTGAGATAGTAAGAGACTAAACCATATTTTTCATTACAACTAGGAATATTCCATTAATCCAATTAATTCCATTCAAAAACCAATAAAACATTTACACAATTAAAAACTATTTAATTTAATTAAAGAAAACAAAAATACAAAGAAATAATCAGACAAGTCAATTAAATAACAATTTATCAATTAAATCAATTAAAAATACAAGTAAAGAAAACAATCTATTCAAATCCACAAATCAATTCAAACAACCCGTTATTCAAATTCCACACATAGCCACATAAGCACTTAAAAATAATAAAATAAATACTGAAAATAATAAAATAAATAATAAAATTCCGATTATATCCCTTTCAAAACTAGGGGTATTACACAAATTCACTGTGAAGAAAATGAAGAATTACAATGGAGAATTTTCTCTCAATCTCTCTCACTTACTTTTTCTTGTATTGGTACAAATTTATCTCTAACTCTCACACACTCTAAAATCTTATTAGAGTTGATATTTATGGAGTCCCCAAACTTGTCCTATAAGAACTTGCCTTTTATAGAATCTAAAACCAATAAGGAAGTTAAATCAAATCAGGAAATTGAATTTTCCTTCAACTAATAAGGAAGTTAAATTAGATCACGAAACTGAATTTTTCCTAAAATTCAGTACTTTTGAAATTTTCATATAATTAAATCTTTCTAAAAAATAATTACCTAATCATACTCCACAAAACCACAACAGTGTCATATTTTTTTGAAATTTGCCGTGTCGCCGTATCTGTGTCGTGTCGTACCTGTGTCCTATGTCGGTGTCCGTGCTTCATAGCCCACTAGTTTGCGTGATCGATCTTAAGTAGTTGTTGTTTCGAGTAAGCTTTTAGTTTTGAATTGCTATAATTATATTACCAATGTTCGACTCTTTGTTAAATTTACACAGCACACACTTTATTTGAGTTTGACTAATTTTCGAACCATTCGGCTTTTAAACATCCCACCATATTTATAATTTTATTGCAAATTTATATTTAGAAGCATTCAGTATCACATTGACAAACATCATGCAACATGAATTTTTGTTTTAAAATTCTCTTAATATTTAATCTAAGATGATTGCAAAAAAATATGGACTTAACATGGATCAATCTAACATTCATGAAAAACTTACTAGTGCGACCATGAATAATATAAACTTGAGTAATGATACTTGCACCGATTTGTTACATTGAATTACCTAACCGAATGTTACTGATTGGTTATTTATATACAATACATGTAAGTGTAGGACCCACTTCTTTATTTCTGCATAAATGGATCAATTAAAATAAATAAGTTTGGCAATTCACTATAACAAATTGCATAAATAAAGAAACGTGAACCTTCACTTACATGTATGGTGTATAAATAACTAATCAGAAACGAGAAGTATCATTACTCTATAAACTTTGGTCTTAGATAAAATTAGGGGTGGCAAATTACAACACGACACGAATCTGACACGAGTTAAAAGGGTTTGGGTTTGGCATAAACGGGTTTGGGTCATAAAAGGGTCGACGCGATTAACTCGTTTACTTAACCATGTCGAGTTAGGGTTAAGGAGTTCAACCCGTGTACTCCGTTTATGACCCATTTAAATCAACATGTTATAATCGTGATTATGACTTATGTAATATGTTACCTGTTTAAATCCAATTAGAATAATTAAGTCATTTCAATATAAATCTTGTTTATGCATTATGATTTTTCTCTTTATTTTGAATATTTGGGTTAATTATGACAATTTTTTTCTATTATTTAGTATTTGATTAAATATTAAATATCTCGTTTTGATAAACAGGTCATTAAACGGGTTAACACGTTTACCTGTTAAATAAACGGGCTGGGTTAGTGTTCAAATTTTTAACACAATTATTAAATAAGTTGGGTTTGGATTTACCTATTTAGTATAATACCCTTACATCTATACGACACGAACACGAATTGCCACCCCCAAATAAAATGGTGGAATTTGATAAAATTTGTAAATTAGTTTAGTGGTATGTTTAGAGCTTACCAATTTAACTATCTTCTTATAAAACATCACATTAATGTACATATCATTCAGAAAAAAAAAAAAAAAAAACTTATAATTTTAATTAACATTAATAAATATGAAATAATAAAAATATATGTTATTTATAATTAAATTAATATGAGTTTAATTATAGTAATAAATAATTGAATTTGGTTTCAAATCTATTTCTTTTCCTTTTTCAATTCCACCTGATACAAAGCGTTAAATATACGACCGCTATTTATATATTTTCGTTTCTCAGCATCGAAAGCCCCTCAAAAAAGTTCCCAACCCTAGCTTACTAGATACGTAGTCACCGTCTTGTTCTAAGCCTCTCTGAAGCCATTGAACCCTAAATATCTCCCCATCCGCATCCATCTCAGGTCTCAGGTCTCAGGTCTCAGGTCTCAGATCTCTCATCTTTAAGCAATGGGTTCCAGGAAGTCCGATAATTCTCACTTCGGAGATGGTGCAAGTCCTGGGTACGTCTTCTCTATCTACTCTCTCTCTATATATATGCATATACATATATATACACGTATGTTAATTCTGACAAAAGTGTATCTGTGTTCTTATATCGATCGTGTTGTGTGTTACAGTAAAATTTTCATTGGAGGGTTAGCTAAAGATACAACCCTAGGTTAGCTTTCGCTGTTCTCTTAGCCTCTTTTTTCAAACAGTTAGATTTGCGTATGAATATGTATTTCTTGTTCGTCTGTATAAAATATTCAGTTTTGATTGACGTGTGATGTCTATTTTCTCGATTTGTGATGGGTATGTTTGCAGATACGTTTGTAAAGTACTTTGGGAAGTATGGTGAGATAATTGATTCGGTCATTATGAAAGATCGGCACACTGGTCGGCCCAGGGGTTTCGGGTTTATCACCTATGCCGAACCCTCTGTTGTTGACACTGTTATTGCAGAAACCCATGTCATTAATGGCAAACAAGTAAGGCATAGCATTCTGTATTCTTTCTTTTTTCCCCCAATGTGGGTGTATATTAGTTATGTTTTGTTTGATTACCAAGAGAACTGAAGTAAAGATTGAAAGTTTAATTTGTTCAATTCTTTGCTATATTTTCTTTTAGGTAAAGGTTATACCCATTGAGCGAAGTGTTATATTTAAGCTTTTAGCTTACCCCAATATTGGTTTTACTGGCTTAAATAATAAGAAAAGAAAAGAAAAGAAAAAGCCCTAATCTATTTCTTGTTCAATTATAGCAAAACACAAATTTGGAAGTATGCATTATTTTTTGGAAGCAGAAATAAATTTGAAAATTTTGACTTCTTTATGAATTATAGCAAAACCACAATCCAAACAATGGTGCATGAGACTTTCTTCACCATATCGGTCAATTTGGAGCAACATGTCTAGCTAATTGATGTGGAATCCCAAGAGTAAAAGGAAAAGAAAATATATCTTACGAGCGTATGAAAACTTTAGTTCTAAATTTTGTTAGGATTGGTTTCTCTTTTGTTTATAAATTGTTATAGATGGTTAAGCTGGGGTAGAATGAATTAGGATTATTGTTTCAAAATTAGTTTGGACAATCCCATGATGTGTTTTTTTTGGAAAAATGCTTATCTATTGACGAGATTGGAATTCAGGTTGCCTTCTAATGTCTTCACTGTGCTGAAATTTCAAAGCTCCATCGTAGATTCTTTGTCCCATTTAATGTTTATGGGGAGGAGCATTGAATTTTGACTTATGGAATAATTTTTGAGCAGGTTGAGATCAAAAGAACCATTCCCAAAGGTGCTGCTGAATCCAAGGATTTCAAGACAAAAAAGATCTTTGTTGGTGGGATTCCAACATCTGTCACTGAAGGTCTGTATTTAATATTTAGACATTGCATGCCCTTCTACTATCTATTGTTTTGTTAAACTTGTGCTTATCTTTCTCTTTGCATTTGGAACAATGCTCGTGTTTAGATGAGTTGAAGAATTTCTTCTCAAAGTATGGGAAGGTGGTGGAACATGAGATTATACGAGACCATGTCACTGAACGGTCTCGTGGCTTTGGATTTATTGTATTTGACAGCGAACAAGTGGTTGACAGTATTATAGCCAATGGGAATATGATTGATATGGCTGGTACACAGGTGAGTTCAATCAAACTTTCCACACGTCAGATTTATTTTGCCATAGTTGTAACTGATTCAAAGCAGCAATACTATATTATTCAATTAGTCTTTTTAGTGGTATAAATCATAACCACTATTTTGCTCTAATTTGTGTTACTATATTTGAACGACCTGGTGGGGTACTATAACAGTTTAAACTTTAATCAACAAAGAGGTTGTAGGTTAATTTATTGTGCCTAGCTTTCAAAATAATTTCAGGTGGAAAAACCTAGGTTAACTTACTTCTTTGTTGTAGGTTGAGGTCAAGAAGGCTGAACCAAAGAAACCCTCAAAACCAGCACCTGCTCCTGCGCACGGTAGTAACTCTAGGGGGCGCTCATATGGTGATGATTTTGGTGGATTTGGCAACTCCTATAGCGGTTTTGGCAGTGGCAGTTTTGGCCCTGCTTCTTATAGGTCACTTGGAGGTCTTGGTGGTAGGCTTGGTGATTATGGTGGGTATGGTGGTGGTGCCAGTGAATTTGGTGGTCGTTATGGTGACTTTGGTGGCAGTGAATTCGGTGGTTACCGGGGAGATCCCTCACTTGGCTATTCTAGTCGCTTTGGTTCCTATGCTGGAGGTTTTGGTGGGGGATATGGTGGGAGTGGGTTAGGTGCATATGGCCGTGGAGGTGGAGGCTATGGAAGTTACTCTGGGGCTGGCTCTGGTGCTGGTTACGATTCTGGCCCTGGTGCTGGTTATGGTGGGGCAGGGCCATTGTATGGAAGTAGGGCAGGTTATGGCAGTGGTAGTCGTTACAATCCATATGCGAGGTAGAAATCTGTCAGAGGTTTTCCCATAGGGAGTTGCACACAGGCTTTCTGATTTTCAGTTCGTATTGCATCTTGTGGTCTGAGTTCAGTAGTCATTTAAAGGACATCTTGGGAGGGGGATCAGAAGAATCATTAGTTTGTCTTCTCACTTTGGAACAGAACCAGATTTAGATCATTATCAGTTATGAATTATATGCTTTTGATTATTTGTTTTAGCTAGACAACTATCTTGTTATGAAATATGAACTAGTTAGAATCAATTGTTTCGGAGTTGTGACTTTGTTGTCTAGGAGATTATTCTAGATGCTTGTGCACACAATCTAGATCTATACACTTATTGCGTGTGGCAAACCAATGATAATCTTGAATTCCTTATATGGGTTTCATTCATATTTTGGTTCTATGCTAAACCACCCATTTGTTAAGAATTATACTATGTAGTCGTATTAGTTGGAAAAATCATTTTGTGATTTGAATGGAATATGGATGGTTTTATATGTACTGCGTGAGCTATTTTTGATAGCAGAGGCTTTACCTGTTCTTGGTTTGATTAAAAAAACCCTTCCTAGACGTTTTAGATAAAATTATTGATACCCTTGAGCTTCTTTTTTGCAATTCTTAAATATATATTTTACTTATAATTATGATTAACTCAACCCAGAATGGTTGTAAGCGTTTTATCAGGTTACAGATATAATTGAGCTTTACAATTATAATCGTGGGTAATGCTTCCAATTGCATTTGTTATCAGGTCGCAGATATAATTGAGCTCTACAATTATAATCGTGGGTAATGCTTCCAATTGCATTTGTTATCAGGTTGCAGATATAATTGAGCTCTACAATTATATTACTGGGTAATGCTTCCAATTGCATTTGTTATGTGATGAACAATTGCATTTATTTATTTGGGTAATTATGTCTGAAAACTGTTCTGAATATTTTATAGAAGATTTCAGGGGGGAGTTGCCAAATATTTGCTTTATTTTCGGGGTGGTTTTAGTAAAAGCATTCGTAGTGAATATTTTATAAATTAGTGACTGGGTTAATGGATTGTGAGTTTTTAGAAAAAAATGCTTTGATTGTGACCTGTTTCCGAGGGCAACTTGTGACCCTTCTAGATATGGAGTCCCTGTAACAGCAGCAATGTGCCACCTAGCGAGTTATGTGGTTAATCACTGGGTGAACAATTCTTCTTTCAAGACTCTTGGATATAGGTTTTGACTTTTGTGATACAGGTTTGTAATTTGGATGCTCTAGCTGATGCGCAGACACGTGTAGGATGGGATGTAATTTTCCTTCATGATATTATGATTTTCTGTTGAAAATAGATGTGTTCGACCTTTTTTGAGGTCTATAAAATATAATATATATATATATATATATATATATATTATATTATATATGAGAGTAATTACAGGAGTTAAATTATATTTGTGGCTGAAAAATAAGTTGAA
This sequence comes from Cornus florida, assembly GCF_030987335.1. Taxonomy (NCBI): domain Eukaryota; kingdom Viridiplantae; phylum Streptophyta; class Magnoliopsida; order Cornales; family Cornaceae; genus Cornus; species Cornus florida. Next base: position 89,610,361 of record NW_026775575.1, on the reverse strand, counting down.
TTATGTTTGTGGCTGAAAAATAAGTTGAATTATGTTTGTGGCTAAAGTAGGTTCAATTATGTTTGTGGCTAGAGGTTGATTGTTTTTGGTAATGACATTGTTCTCTATTAATATGTCCATCTCAAACAAAAAAACAATAAATATCCATATGGTAAAATGGCACCTAGTCACATCTTCGATGCATGGGTGGAGTTTAGTTTGAAAGTGATATAATTAATCCCCAAAAAAAGTCGCGTGATAGAGATGCACGCACACGTGTTTGTGTTTGTGTTTGTAGAAGTACCATCTGTAGTGCTCTCGCAGATTCCAATGGCTGAAACAGGGGAGAAGAGGGAGCTTCAAAGCCAAAAGTCATTTGGAGTTTAAAGTTGGTATACCAGCCTCAATTTTGTAATCAGCCATCTCCATTTGGCAGTTGGCAATTTGTGCCTTTTTAAGTATATCGTGATTAAATTTGAATGGTGGCTTACTGAGATCTATTTATTAATTTGCATAATCGAAATGGGTACTTCAATTATTCTAGATTTGGACTGCGTCAAATTTTTTTTTTTTTTTTTTTCTTTTTTTCATGCAATTCGTCATCACTTACGTTTTCTGTAGAGGGTAGTCTGTCAATTTAGTCGAATTAGATAAAAAAATTACATATGCATTAAAAATTATTATTTAGGTACAAAGTACCCTTCAAACTCTTATTTCAAAATATCAAAATATTCTTCCTAAATCAAATAATTCTTCCATTCATGAAATTTTAGAAAATCAAGATTTTTAAGTTGACTTATAACTTGGCATTTTTGCATATGGTGTATATTATATAAATTTTGTGCAAAAAAACTTTAACGGTATTTCTTAATCTATATCGGTTTAAACCTGCAAATGTTAATTTAGAAATATACAAATAATTTAGTGAAAATTCAACATATATAGAAATTTTTTTTTTGGTAAGTCAAAATTCATCCTATATATATATATATATATATAAAATTTTTTGTGCACATAACTTTAACCATACCAATATAAACCTGTAAATGTGAAAAATTTTCTATATATATAAAAAATATCAATACATGTATATAGTACACAGGGAGGGGGAGATCATGAAAAAACTAAATGGTTGCTTCAGTAAATAGTATATCAGCAATGATCATCCCAATGCATGCACCAAATTTTTTTTTTGAGGACTAACTTTGATTGTCTCAATCAAAATACTAAATAGTTGCTTCAGTAAATAGTATACTAGTAATCATTTTTTATATATTTATAAAACAAGTATAATTAATTGAGTCAAAATATTGAAGATCATCCCAATACATGCACCAAATTTTTTTTTTTTTGAGGATTAATCTTTGATTTCCTCATGTTTTTACTATATTGAATATTTTTTTTTATTTGTATAAGTTCTCGTGTGTGTATATGAAAGTTACAGTAATATGATTCAAAATTAAAGGTAAGATCTTCTTTTTCTAAATTTTTCAAGTAAAAAAGTTATTTTAAGAAAGAATTTGATTCAAGGGGAATAATTTTGAGTATTTTGAAATAAGTGTTAAACTATTTTGTTAGTTAAGTGTAGTTTTTCTTAAAATCAACCATAAATCTTTCTTAATGCAGGATTGATCTATGATACGCGTGCCATTTCCACCAGACTCTTAGCTATAGAAATTATAGAATATTTGGGTTGTTAGATTTTTTATATACAATTGGTCATATATGACCCGATGTCAGAAAATATGACCAATTTGCCCATCACAATAAATTAGGCATCAACTCCAAAGTTTATTAAATCCTAGCCATTCTTCACAGTTAAGCTTATGTCGACAACTCAGTGTCAAGTACACATACATAAATACATAGATATATCTATATCTATCACACGTTTCTCGCGAATCTTCCACTTTCATAATTGTCACTCTTAACTTTTTCGAGCTGATAAGAACGGAACCGCACCTTCGGGTCGTCTGGGAAGGCGAAGAGAAAAATTTCTGGAGAAGTTTTCCCTCGAAACAAATGGGCACCTAAGGCTCTAATTTTGGCAGTAAGAGTCTCTCGTTTTTTAAATCTTCCTTTATAGATTTGTTGCTTGTTTACTATTTACTGTATTTATATTTCCTAGGGTTTTTATGAATTCGCGTTTTTAGTTGAGAGTTAAACTCGATCACATGCATGATTTTGATCACGCTTGTTATACGATCGATTCATATTATATGATCGGGTGCGTTTAGTTTCTGTTTGTGTCCCCGAAGTAAGTGAAACGTGAAGCAATTTGCCACATGAATTTGAGTTGTTCAGTTTGCATATTTGATTTTGTTTATTGATCCGAATGTGTTATACAACAATGAAATTCCACTTCATTGCTTCCGTTTATGATGACAAAAAAATGGGTAGAAGAAAAAAAACACTACAAGAAATTTATTTTAAATATTGTTGATCATAAAAATCGTATTCCTGTCTCAATTTCCACTATGATTTTGACTAGACTAGTGAGATCACTCAATTGTTTCTTTGTTATTCTGAATTTTGCAAATAAATTCCAAATGGTTTTCTGTTAATGCCTCTGTAAAGCCGAATGAAGGAGCAAAATTCATGTAACAGACCTCAAATAGGTAGAACAAAGCTTTGTTGAGTTGAGTTCATTAGTTATATTGGTACTTTTTTAAAAAAAAAAGGAAATTTGTGTGTGGGATATCTGATCTCTAAGGGTCATTGGATATCTTATTACCGAACTGAAATTCACTTATATTATATTTCTGATTTTCACGTCCATATAAATACTTAAGGAATAGTTCAGGGATTTCTTTTTAGAATGTTATCTTTATGCTTTAGTCATTATACTGAAGGAATAGTTCGGGGATTTCTTTTAAGAATGTTATCTTTATGCTCTAGTCATTATATATTGTGTATAGGTTACATCACTCATTCTTGATATTTATGTCAGGTATCTAATTGGTGTGCTTTTGGAAAGGAAAGCTAATATTGGCATATACAATTATACACAATGGAAAATTCTGAAGAAAGTAATTTGAACTTGCCTATGATGGAAAAAACGGGGAGTAGTGATTATTTGTCGATTTTCACAGACCATGGATCATTAGGAATTGTTGGTGCAGTTACTGTTGCAATTCTTATACCTTTATTTCTTTCAACACTTGTTGGGAAGAAAAAGGTAAAACAAAGGGGAGTTCCTGTAGAGGTTGGTGGTGAGCCAGGTCTAGCAATGCGCAATGCTAGGTCGGTCAAAATGGTTGAGGTTCCTTGGGAAGGGGCCACGACTATGGCGGCTTTATTTGAGCAGTCTTCTAAGAAGCATTCACGAAATCGGTTTCTTGGAAGAAGAAAGCTGATATGTAAGGATTTGGTCACCGCTAGTGATGGGAGGAAGTTTGAGAAACTACACTTTGGGGACTATCAGTGGGAGACTTACGGGCAGATATTTGATCGTGCTTGCAACTTTGCATCTGGACTTGTTAAATTAGGTCATGATGTGGATACTCGTGCTGCCATTTTTGCTGAAACGCGGGCAGAGTGGCTCATCGCTTTTCAAGTAGTCTTCTAAATTTTCTTTCTTTTATTTATTTATTTATTTTTTTGTTTCATACTGTTCTCTACTTCTAGTTATTTTCATTTTAGTTTTTATTTTATTTATGAGTGGGAGGATGATATAATGCAAATTTGTTTTCTGATTTAAGGGATGCTTCCGGCAGAATGTTACTATTGTTACTATCTATGCTTCTCTAGGTGAAGCCGCTCTAATCCACTCACTTAATGAGGTGAGGAAACCACTTCTCATGCAATTCTTTTCCCCTCTTTTCTAACTTCTTATTTTGCAAGATTACTTTGAATAAGTTGTGGAAGGTGTACTACGTGGAGATTATTCTACTTGAGCGACCATAACTCAGATTATGAATAATATTCAATTATTGCCTTATTTATTTTTTTGACAGACCCAGGTATCAACGTTGATCTGCGATTCAAAGCAATTGAAGAAGTTGGCTGCAATAAGTTCAAGCCTGAAAACTATAAAAAATGTCATTTACTTTGAAGATGAAGAAACTTCAAGTGATTCTGATTTATCCAGAGATGTAAACAGTTGGACAGTTTCATCTTTTACTGAAGTTGAAAAACTTGGGGTGAACCACCCTGTTCATCCTAGACTACCTATCAAGTCAGATATAGCGGTTGTTATGTATACAAGTGGCAGCACTGGGCTACCAAAGGTTTGATCCAGCTTCCGTTTACTAAAAATATGATGTTTTTGTATATGTCAATCGCCAGTCTTAACCCATGCATATTGAATCTTGGTTGTTTGCCATTGATGGCATGAAAATGAGCTGGAATGTAAGATATATAAAGAGGAAAACTTTTTGTGGATGTCCAAATAAGATGGCACTCCGAAGCTTGATTACCATAATTTTGATACATAAAATTTTGAGTTTATGTTCCTGAGTGCATGCTTATAGGCAGATGCCACTTATTATTATCTTTTGTTTCTTCTGCCACCAGTGAAACTCAATTTGCAATTTTTTTTTTGCTTTCCATGCATGGTGTATGTGTCATTTCACTTTTAACACGGTACGGTATTGATAATCCAGGGAGTTATGATAACGCATGGCAACATTGTAGCCACTGCAGCTGCAGTCTTGACAGTGATTCCTGAACTGAAAAGTAATGATGTTTACTTGGCATACTTGCCTCTAGCTCATGTTTTTGAATTGGCGGCAGAGGTATTGTCATAAGTGAATTTTTAAATTGAGTATTGTGGGGATTATTATTACACTTGTAAAAGACACTGTGGTTGTCCAGTCTGTGATGTTGGCTGCAGGTTGTGCCATTGGTTATGGTTCAGCACTGACTTTAACTGACACTTCCAACAAAATCAAGAAAGGAACCAAGGGAGATGCTTCCATGTTGATGCCCACCGTCATGACAGCGGTTCCAGCAATATTAGACCGTGTTCGCGATGGAGTTTTGAAGAAGGTTTGAACTGGATTGACAGAACTTACAGTCACAATTTTGGTAGCGTAGTCTATGCATTTTACTTACCAAAAAAAAGTTTGACGCTTTTTATGGGCTGAGAAAATAAAAATAAAGTAATAATAACATCCATTCTTCCTAATTGTTCCAATGCAATTTAGGTTGTGGAGAAGGGAGGTATCGCTAAGAAACTTTTTGACATTGGATATAAGCGCCGACTAGCAGCTATAGAAGGAAGCTGGTTTGGAGCTTGGGGATTAGAGAAACTATCGTGGGATGTCATTGTTTTCAAAAAGATACGCTCTGTACTGGGGGGAAATATTCGATTTATGCTCTGTGGTGGAGCTCCTTTATCTGGAGAGACACAACGATTTATCAACATATGCATGGGGTAATCATTCTGCAACAATCGACTTGTTTGTTTTCCTTCTTGTTAAAATCATTGCCAAAATTTGGGAAGAGGCTCTCTAGATGCGAATGGGGATAATGACAATGACAACTTTTCTAGTAGATATTTATCTGTCAATTTTTATTTATTAATTTATTTATTTTCTAGCATATATCTACCTTAAGAGTTAGGAGTATGCTGGTATATTTTGGAAGTTAAATTTCTAGTCAAATAGGCGACTTGGAATGTTTCATTCACCTACCATTTTTTAAATTTTGGTCTTATATGATACTGACACCAAGAACTTTATTGATTTCAACATGCTAACTACATGAAGGCAGATACATTACGTGGAGTTTTTCAGTTTTATTTATTCAGAATTCTTGTAATATCATGTTGCACTAAGTAAGGTTTTGAACTGCTACTAGTCTAAGGAGGACAAACTCTTTTAAGGAGGGCTTGTGTTCGTCTTGGATATGCGTTGGACATGGACAATTCACAGAAACTTTCAAACATGTCTGACACATGATGGACTTGTTTATAATTCAAAAATATATTTATAGATTTCAGACACAACTAACACTTCTCACGACACACCAATATGTGACTAATGATCTTGTACATGCTGTATTTTCTGTGGCATGGGAAATCCAGAACTACTATAAGAAAAATAATGAACCTATAGATCTATATAAAATTTTAAAAAGTTTGGCCAAATTAAAAAAAATGTAAAAAGGTTTTCTTAGATATATATGTGCATATCTATGTACATACACAAAGTTACTTACATACACATATATGTTGTGCCCTTGTCATGAATTTCTAAATGCATTAGGGGTGATTATGTTTATATACTTTATAAATTATAGCTAGTCATAGGATATTAGATTTATTTGTCATGAAGTTCTTTATTATTATTATTATTTTAATTTTTTTTCTTCTAATAATTGAGGGTGGGGATCCCATTCAGGGACAAGACTAATCCCTTTGGATACCCACTATCACCCTAAACAGCAGGGTTATTAAGTAAACCCAAGGAATTCATGTTTCTTGTATAATTTAAAATTTGAAAAGATGTCTGTTTCGTTGCAATACCTTACTGTATTCTTGCCCTACTTTTTGAAGATTGGTTGTGTTGCTTTGTTATTGTCCCTTTTTATTTTTTATTTTATTTTTAAAGGCAGTATACTGGCACATATGTCCCTAATGGGCCTTGAGCCCTCAACCTCCATTTGGGGTAGAGGACAAACCACTAAAGCCACGGCTTTGGTATTTGTTAGTGTACTGACGAGTCCGGAAATATTTTACAATAAGCGCAACTTACTTAATTTTAGCACTTGTGGAGATTTGATGTGTGAAATAGGACTCTGTTAGTTCTTGCATGGTAGTTGTTGAAGAAAATGTTTCATCAGGCTGCCTTGTTTACTTTCCATGTTGAAGGGGAGGCCAGCATCCATTTTATCTTCCTTGTGATTGTTGATTGATTCTTATTACATTTTTACTCGTATCTAGGTGTGTCGTCCAAAATCATTTAGCAAAAGACCCCTCATACCTTGTTCCCTGCCCATCCTGTTTAACACTTTTCATGATAAAAATGGCATTAGCTTATGAAATGGTAAATGGATAAGATATTAGGGTTTTGGTGTTTTAGTTTATGAAAGGGTATTTTAGTATCTTTAGTAATGTATAGGCGTATTTAAGTATCTTTAGTAATGCATAGATGTATTTAAGAAATTATGCAATAATATATAGGGCAGGGGTACCTATCCCCGTCCCAATTTTTTTTTTTTTTTTCCTGGTAAGGAATATCTTGCTTTCTTGCTTTTCAGAAAGTGAAAGAAATGAGGATGTAAACTTGGATGATTCCTAGCCTTATTTAGTTTATAAGTAAAATGAGGCCGCTATTAAATGTGGTTTGCTTCAAAATCTTTGGTGTTGGCTGTTTCTTACAATAATATAACCCTAGCTTAACCCACACTACGAGCATTATTAGGTAACATCATGTTTAGAAATTATCATTTGATGATGTTGATAATCGCGCCACGCTAGCTGTCCAAGTGGCGCCACCTCTGAAAATAGGCACACCTGGCCAATACTTATTTGGTATGCCTCTGCCCTTGAAGGGACCAAGACCATGTTTGGTGTGGTTAAATGCAATCAAATAAGAGGGAATGGAATGCTTTTCTTTCCATTTTTGTGTTTAGTGTGGGCTATTAAAGGTGGAATCATCATTCTCCACCATTCTCGGAAAATGGTCATTCCACCAAAATCATTCCATCTTTCTACCAATGGAATGGGCATTCCATTCCCACTAGGATTAAAAAAATTATGCCTAAAATAAAAAAACATATTATTATCTCTTTTATAAACATCGACGTCTTCCCACCCAACATCATCTTCCAACCCATCACAACCCTTGCTCCGCAGCCATCATCACAACCCTTGCTCCGTCGCCATCATCATCTCCTTGCTCCGGCCGCCATCATCATCACAACCCAGCCGCCATCATCACGACCCTTGTTCCGCTGCCATCATCACAACCCTTGCTCGCTGCCATCATCATCATCACAACCCCGCCACCGTTAATTTTTTTGTTAAATTTATTTATTTATTTATTTTTAAGTTAAATTTCTTGATTCCCATTCCATGCTTCTTCTCAACATGGCGTCGTTTTCCCTAATCTTGCTTGTCCCAATTTCATTTCTTACGATTAATTTTTGTGTTAAATTTATTTTATTTTCTTTTTTAATTTAAATTAATTCCATTCCAGCTTTTAAATTGGTTCAATCAAACACGGAAATGAGAATCATCATTCCATATTTATAGCATTCCATGTTTGCACCCAAACGCTAGAATGGAATGGTCACACTCATTCCATTCTCACACCCATTCCATTCTTAGCTTCATTCCATTCCCACTCTATTTTATTCTTGCATACCAAACTAACCCTAAGCACCGAGCGCTTGTTCGACAATCATCAGTGCCGAGCGCTCGTCCGAAGCACCGAGCGCTCAGACCCAGCTACCATTTTGAACCTTTCAATTTGTTTCCCTCCTTAATTGAGTTTGTTGGTCAATTGCTTTTAGGGGACATTGACCTCGAACTTGAGGAGGGTGTTGATAATCGTGCCACGCTAGCCGCCCAAGTGGCGCCACCTCTGAAAATAGGCACACCTGGCCAATACTTATTTGGCATGCCTCTACCCCTGAAGGGACTAAGTATCCTCGAGCTACTTGTCCCACGATTGACTTGCTGAATGAGGATGGGGTCGCTACCCATCCTCTCCTGAGGATGCGTCCCTACCCATCCTCTCCTGAGGATGCGTCCCGCTCCAGTCGGATGGGCCCATCCTTCCTGCTCTTCCGAGGTCGCTTCCTGCTAGAGCAACCTCAAGCTTTCTGCTTTGTGAGCTGCCCTCTTTTTTGTGGATAGAGGGACCTTGAAATATAGACTCGGGATGTGGCCTCGCGAGGTCAAGAAGGCAGAACCTCGGAGTAGGCTCATTCCTATGTTGGGTTCAGGAATTCTGAGGGCATGTGGACAGGTGGCTGAGATTCAAGGTACTGCCTTAGTCCGAGGCCGATGCAAGGGGGAAAGGACATTCGGTATCCGAGCTTGAGCTATGGGTGATAAAAAGTGCATTAATTACGAAAGACATTTGACAAGATCTGTATTAATTAAGGAGCGCCGTTACCTCTTTGGACCGGGGGACAAAACGCCGCTGTCCATCCGTCAATGTCCCATCTATCGGGAGGGGAGACCTTCAAACCCATGGGTAAGAGCGGACTCACCCAAAGGACTGAGAGACATTGACCGAGGGAATGAACACTATAAATAGGAGTATTAATCAGCCTTTAAGGGCATAACAACCACCCTAAGCACCGGACATTGTCGAGCTCGAGTTCATCGGGTACCGAGGTCGGCCTTCCCTCTCTTAATCTTTATTGTGCAAAGAGTCCCTTGTATCGCTTGGATCTCCACTTGGATACTGATCTCAGATTTCTTGGCTTACGTGAAACGATCTCCTCATCCTACTCACGAACCACCTTCAACACATGTATATAAACAAATACAATAAATTAGAAATTCAAAGAAGAAATGAAAAGAAATTACTGGCCATAGAACGAACGGGTAGTTTTAGTGAATGAACAAGTGGGGTTTCTCACAACGGTTAGGGTTTCTCTCTCTGGTAGAATCATCATTCTCCATTCTCGGAATCATCATTAAAGGTGTTTATTAAAGGTGGAATCATCATTCTCCACCATTCTCGGAAAATGGTCATTCCACCAAAATCATTCCATCTTTCTACCAATGGAATGGGCATTCCATTCCCACTAGGATTAAAAAAATTATGCCTAAAATAAAAAAACATATTATTATCTCTTTTATAAACATCGACGTCTTCCCACCCAACATCATCTTCCAACCCATCACAACCCTTGCTCCGCAGCCATCATCACAACCCTTGCTCCGCCGCCATCATCATCTCCTTGCTCCGGCCGCCATCATTATCACAACCCAGCCGCCATCATCACGACCCTTGTTCCGCTGCCATCATCACAACCCTTGCTCGCTGCCATCATCATCATCACAACCCCGCCACCGTTAATTTTTTTGTTAAATTTATTTATTTATTTATTTTTTAGTTAAATTTCTTGATTCCCATTCCATGCTTCTTCTCAACATGGCGTCTTTTGCCCTAATCTTGCTTGTCCCAATTTCATTTCTTACGATTAATTTTTGTGTTAAATTTATTTTATTTTCTTTTTTAATTTAAATTAATTCCATTCCAGCTTTTAAATTGGTTCAATCAAACACGGAAATGAGAATCATCATTCCATATTTATAGCATTCCATGTTTGCACCCAAACGCTAGAATGGAATGGTCATTCCTATTCCATTCTCACACCCATTCCATTCTTAGCTTCATTCCATTCCCACTCTATTTTATTCCTGCATACCAAACTAACCCTAAGCACCGAGCGCTTGTTCGACAATCATCAGTGCCGAGCGCTCGTCTGGCAATCATCAGTGCCGAGCGCTCGTCCGAAGCACCGAGCGCTCAGACCCAGCTACCATTTTGAACCTTTCAATTTGTTTCCCTCCTTAATTGAGTTTGTTGGTCAATTGCTTTTAGGGGACATTGACCTCGAACTTGAGGAGGGTGTTGATAATCGCGCCACGCTAGCCGCCCAAGTGGCGCCACCTCTGAAAATAGACACACCTGGCCAATACTTATTTGGCATGCCTCTACCCCTGAAGGGACTAAGTATCCTCGAGCTACTTGTCCCACGATTGACTTGCTGAATGAGGAGGGGGTCGCTACCCTTCCTCTCCTGAGGATGCGTCCCGCTCCGGTCGGATGGGCCCATCCTTCCTGCTCTTCCGAGGTCGCTTCCTGCTAGAGCGACCTCAAGCTTTCTGCTTTGTGAGCTCCCCTCTTTTTTGTGGATAGAGGGACCTCGAAATATAGACTCGGGATGTGGCCTCGCGAGGTCAAGAAGGCAGAACCTCGGAGTAGGCTCATTCCTATGCTGGGTTCGGGAATTCTGAGGGCATGTGGACAAGTGGCTGAGATTCAAGGTACTGCCTTAATTCGAGGCCGATGCAAGGGGGAAAGGACATTCGGTATCCGAGCTCGAGCTATGGGTGATAAAAAGTGCATTAATTACGAAAGACATTTGACAAGATCATTAATTAAGGAGCGCCGTTACCTCTTTGGACCGGGGGACAAAACGCCGCTGTCCATCCGTCAATGTCCCATCTATCGGGAGGGGAGACCCTCAAACCCTTGGGTAAGAGCGGACTCACCCAAAGGACTGAGAGACATTGACCGAGGGAATGAACACTATAAATAGGAGTATTAATCAGCCTTTAAGGGCATAACAACCACCCTAAGCACCGGACATTGTCGAGCTCGAGTTCATCGGGTACCGAGGTCGGCCTTCCCTCTCTTAATCTTTATTGTGCAAAGAGTCCCTTGTATCGCTTGGATCTCCACTTGGATACTGATCTCAGATTTCTTGGCTTACGTGAAACGATCTCCTTATCCTACTCACGAACCACCTTCAACACATGTATATAAACAAATACAATAAATTAGAAATTCAAAGAAGAAATGAAAAGAAATTACTGGCCATAGAACGAACGGGTAGTTTTAGTGAATGAACAAGTGGGGTTTCTCACAACGGTTAGGGTTTCTCTCTCTGGTAGAGATGAAGATCAAGATGATTGGTCAGCTAGTGTTTCTCTCTGCGATCAAGTAGCAGATGACCAGTATGATGGGTTGGGCCCAACCGACTTCGGCGACTTGCACCCTTAGGTGTAATATGCATCTACAAAGTACTGTAGAAGACTATAACACAAGTTTCCATAAAAAATTGATATACCAAACTTACAAAGATCACAGAGAAAAAGAGAGGGACGGAGATAAAATTTTATTTATATTTATTATTGTTATTGTTATTTTGAAAATGTAGGAAACAACAAACAGGTATGTCATTTTCTTATGGGGTATTCTTTTATAAGTAGCAAATAGTTATGTTACTGGCACAAGGGATGCATCATGACGCCTAACTTTTTTAGGGAATGAGTTTGAAAATCTAGCACATTCGTTGTCCTAAAAGAACCACTTGTGCATACACTAGAATGAGGAGAATCTGTTGTTAAGTCAATGTGATGGAAGCTATCATAAAAGTTAAGTTTAGTTTAGTTTGATGCAAGATGTATTGGCCAAATTTACCTGTCCTCCCAAGTTGCCCTCATAATTTTCTCTTTTTCTTGTGTTTACTACCACTTAACAATTAAAGTTTCTTTGCACAACCTTCTTCAGGGCTCCTATTGGTCAAGGGTATGGCCTGACAGAAACATGTGCTGGATCTGCTTTTACTGAGTTTGATGACATTTCCATTGGGCGTGTTGGTCCACCTCTTCCATGTTGTTACATTAAGGTATCATATTCTGCTTGTCAAGAATTGACTGGATTTAACAATTAGATAACTATAGTCTATCAAGAGAAGAAATTTTTTCTTTTCTCAAAATGTGTCATGTAGAATGTCTGGACTTGCACTGGTTTTTATTATTAATATTACCTTCAATAAGCAGTCACAACTGAAATTTGGTGACTCAATGGAAATTGTAAATTCATTCTGTAAAATGAATGATACTTACTTTTTAAACATTTCATTAAATTATTAATACAGGTAACATAGATTATATAGTCCTCAGCTTATGATGATCCTTTTGACAAATGAAACTCATTTGCTGTGGTATTAGCAAATGGTGGACATAATTTTTATTTGGCGAACTTTCAACTTATCTATTGAGAAGAAATTCTTAAATTAATTTATGTTCTGAAATAAATTTCAATCTGATTTATAGAGGAAATATATTTCAACCCGACTATAGGTTTCAAACTCACATATATAAACGCATTCCCTTTCAGTTACTATATCTAAATACCATGAAAACAAACACATAATTGAGGTGACAACTTTAATTCACATGAGGTTATGACAATATTACACACATTCAGACACGCATTGGTAAGTTAAGTAGACTGTTTGCAATTCATTAAAGAACAATTTCTAAACTGGAAATGTACTAGTCAAATTGAAGTAGGAAACTAATTATAAGACCTAACAGCTCAACTCAACAAAGCCTTTCCCAAATACTTGGGCCAGTTACATGAACAGAACTCACAAAAAAGGGCTAGCCCAGTACACGAGGCTTCTACCATTGTCTGGGAGGGTCGGATGTATGCAGCCTTACCATTGCAAGTAGAGAGGCTGTTTTCCTTTTCAAACCCTTGACCTCCGGGTCATGATAGATCAACCTTTAACATCGCACCAAGGCCCACCCTTATGAACAAAACTAACCAGAGCCATGAATTTCAAGCTAATTTTGAATTGACTTAAGTGCAAAATCAAAGCCTAAATTTTAAACCATAATCAGTCACTTACATAATCATAAATTTTAGTTCCGCTAGTTCTTCCTCTCACTCACTCTCTAGCTCCCTCTCTTCTTCAATATTATAACAAACAAGAGGAACTGAAATAATAATTTGCTTGATAAGGCTGGCCTGACAATCTGACATTTGATAGCTTAAGTCCGTTCAGCCATTTTGTCGCTGAAGTTTTAATTATAGTTTTGCTTTGGTTTCTTTCAAGTAAATGTCCATTTACTCACAAAGTCGCATGTAAATAAGGAAAAACCAACCTTTGTATTCGGTAAAGTTGTGAAAATGAAGATTATTAAAGAATAATAAGTCAACTATATTAATTTCTGAAAAAAATAAGTCAACTATATTGTCAGAACAAAATCTCGTTTTCTTACTACAATTTCCCAAATTTCAGTTGTGATTTTTCAAGAGTTCAAACATTCTATTATATTATAATAAAAGGAGATGAAAAAGCTAAAGAAGTACAAGATAAAAATCCATATATAGGGTGTTCTAGGTACCTAGTATCATTAAAACAAAAAAATTCCAATCATCCCTGGGGTTATAGGGCTTAAAGTATTCCTAAGTCAATGTTGGGTTATTACAGCGCAGGTCATTAAATTTGAGTCGAGGAGGATTGAAAATCTTCCAAACTCTTCTTACTCCAGATAACCCAAGAAAACATAAATTTTTTAATTTATGCTTCCAACTTTTTACAGTAATATCAGTCTGTAATTGTTATTCCTCTGAAGTACACAGTATTTATTTTAATTTTTCTGATTGGGGACTAAATTTCTGAATGGATTTGTTGGATTTGATATTGTAGCTTGTCTCTTGGGAAGAAGGTGGGTACAAGATATCAGACAAACCTATGCCCCGAGGAGAGGTTGTGGTGGGTGGGTTCAGTGTCACTGCTGGTTACTTTAATAATGTTGCAAAAACTGAGGAGGTGTACAAGGTAAGTTTTGTTCATGTATGTGGGTGCTTGATATTGCAGGCTGTTACTTGTTATTACCGAACCCAATTTACTCTTTAATGCAGGTTGATGAGAGGGGAATGCGCTGGTTCTATACTGGTGACATTGGGCAGTTCCATCCTGATGGATGCCTTGAAATTATTGACAGAAAGAAGGATATTGTTAAACTCCAACATGGAGAGTACATCTCTCTTGGCAAGGTATGCATACAATCTTTTTCTATTTTCTCTTGGTTCTATGTTGTACACCTTTATAGGAGGTTTTGCATTTTACTATAAGTGGGGTTGCAACCAAAAATAAAAATAGAATTGCGCATTTAGATGATCCAACCCTTCCCATTTTTTTGATCTGGAAAATGAGTGGATATCCCGAATGGCTCTATTATTGACCTGGAGATTTTTGTGACTACTACTTGTATGACATCGTAAGGCATTGGCAGAATGAAGCATCTGTTAGCTGTGCTGAAACTAGTGTCCTGTAAGTTTTTGTTGTACTCATTACACAGGTTGATACCTGATTGCAGGTTGAGGCAGCACTGATGTCGAGCAATTATGTAGAGAATGTAATGGTTCATGCAGATCCCTTCCACAGTTTCTGTGTAGCCCTAGTTGTTCCCTCCCATCAAGTCCTTGAGAAGTGGGCTGGAGAAGGTGGTGTCAATTACAAAGATATTTCAGAGTTGTGTGACAAAAAAGAAGCTGTCAGTGAAGTCCAACAATCACTTTCCAAGGTTCGTCCATCTTCGCTCACATACTTGAGAGTTACTGAAATAGAAAAATCTTTATACAAGAGATACAATCATGTTTTGTGTTTTTCACACGGAAAGTAGTGACAGACGTTTATTGGAGTTCATGCAAATCTCTGATTCTTGCTTGCACTTGGGGAGTTCTTTTGTGGGGTAGTGAGAATTTTGTTGATGTGGATGCAATATTTGCAGGTAGCAAAAACTGCCAAGTTGGACAAGTTCGAAACTCCTGCAAAAATTAAGTTGATGCCTGACCCGTGGACACCTGAGTCTGGATTAGTTACTGCTGCACTCAAAATAAAGAGGGAACAACTGAAGGCCCGATTCAAAGATGACCTTGAAAAGTTATACGCATGAAGCCTTCTGACAGTTCATATGTTGCTCTATTATGTTTTTTGTTTTACTGATAACAAATTTTGGTGATTCTGTATCGTTTTGTCACCTATGAAAACGGGATTTTCACTAGTGTTGGCTCTGTAACCTGTGTTTCCTAATTAGAAGTCTATTTTGGGTGTTGGTTTCCAGTTATCAGATTCAGTGATCTGTTGTTTGGAAGGTGTTCGACTTGCATGTGTTAAGCATGCCGCCAGCGTTCATCCTGAGCTAGGATCAAACTCTCTATAAGATTCATAGTTGCATTACTTATAGCTTCCTTGTTCATTGACAAATCCGCATATCTAATTCTAATGTTCTGTTCATAAAATTGATATGTTTTTCTTGTGTCAGTGAAGCAAAACACACATGTATATATATAAATTTTTTTTTTCTTGAATGGTAAAGGAAATAACAGAACATTTGTTCCTCCAACAGAATCTTGAATTTTGATAGTTTCAAGAGTGTAAGGTTGTGGACTGCAATGTATTGTTGCAATACCTTCAATAGAATGTGGAATGGATATATGCTATGTTTTTGAGAGCACTGAATTTCAAGATGTCGGTTTGGTGCTCTCGGTTTGTACGAACGAGAACTGTTCCCCAGACTCCCCTTCTTCCTTTCTGTAAGGAAGAATGCTGATTCAATTATGTCTATGTTGAATAAAAGTTTCAGAGAGCACAATCACGCAGAAGATCAAGTAGCTCATTGAAGATCCATTCAGCTAGGAAAAGCAGAATTGATAAAACAAATAAACTGAACGGCATTCAACTGTAAAGGAGCTACTAATAATTTATACTATAAAACAAGAGGAATTCATCAAGAAAGTAATACAATATCCCTGCTTAACCTTCCAATTTTAGAACAAATCAACTAGCACAAAGAGCGAAAACCCAAAAGATTATCTTTTCAAAAAAAAAAAAGAAATGTATAAAGTAAATCAGATCAAATATAACGAAATAAGTAATAGAAATTTTTTTTTTCAATTTTTAAAAAATATATATAAAAGCAGAGCTTTGATCAAACTATAATCTTAAATAGAACAGAATGAAAAAAATAACATTCACCTTGTTGACTCTAAGTAATTTGAAAAAGGACTTGATTGTTGGGTGTATTTAAAGGCTTAATTGTTGTTGTTGTAGTTGTAGTAGTATTAACACTGTTATGAGATTATGATAAATAGGTTCTAGATTTAGTTTTTGGGGGTGGAATTACGAAATTAGGGTTTTTAAGTGAATAAAAAAAGAAAAAAACAGTAAAAGAAGGTTATGCACAGCCTGGAGTCTACGACGTCGTTTCGAGAAATTCTGTCATGTTTAAATTTAGTAACTGTCAAAACGACCACAGATTGTTTCCAAACCTCACTTATTATCAATTTTTCACTCCCTTGTATAGCTTCAACAGATAAGGTTCCCACTCTTAGCTCTCTCTCTAGCCATGGCCGGAGCTTCTAGAATCTTCCACTCAACACTCATCCCCAGTTTCTCTCAGAACTCCACTCCATCTCCACTCCACAAAACCCCTAATTCACACTCTCAGACTACCATCTCGCGGCGAAACCCAATTCGCTGCTCTATCTCTACCAGCGACGCCACGAAGAGCACGGTGACCCAGAAAATCCCTTGGGGCTGCGAGACCGATTCGTTGGATAACGCATCGGCGTTACAAAAATGGTTATCCGATTCGGGTCTTCCAGACCAGAAAATGGGCATAGAGAGAGTGGAAGTAGGAGAGAGAGGCTTAGTCGCCCTCAAGAACATAAGGAAGGGAGAGAAACTGCTCTTCGTCCCTCCCTCACTTGCCATCACTGCCGATTCGGTACCATTATGTTATTATAATGTTTCAATTTCTTAGTGACATTTATAATTGCAGTGTGTTAAATATCAGGTTCTTGAATTGGGTTCTGGAGTTAACTGCTAAATATTTTACATTTGTTAGTTAACAGTAAACACGCGAGAAATTTTACATTTTCTAGTTAATAGTAAGCAAGCCAGATTCGAATATCTCTGTGTATGTGTGTGTGTTTATGCGTAGATTACCTATTTGAGAAATTAACGGTTATCTTAGATTTAATATGTGTGTTTATGGGTAAATTACCTGCAAGTGTGTGTTGCCCAAGTGGTTAGGTTGCTCCCGTGTCCGGTAGCCGTGTTTGGGTAAATTACCTATTTGAGAAATTAATGGTTATTTTAGATTTCATATTCTATTATTTTCAATTCTTTGCTTTGCTACTTTTTACACACACATACATTTGCTACTTTTCCCTGCTCCTTTACACATACACACATATTGAGAAATTAATGGTGTTTATCTTTTTCTAAGAACAATTAAGTTTGTAGCCATTATAAGTTCTAATTGAACAAGTGTGGTATTCATGTACATTCTTTTTCGTTTGCGTGTGTTTTAAATAAAAGGATTGGAGCTGCCCAGAGGTTGGTGAAGTATTGAAACAGAATTATGTTCCAGACTGGCCATTCCTTGCAACATACCTAATCAGTGAAGCAAGTATCATGAAGTCTTCAAGATGGAGTAATTATATCTCAGCCTTGCCTCGACAGCCCTATTCACTTTTGTACTGGTAAGCTTTTGTGTTATGATTGTCCAAATGGTGCAAGTCTTTAAGAGCTTTTCTTCTACAACGATGAAAAGGGTCTGCTCAGGTTTTTCCCCCTACAGCCTTTCTATATCATTTCAGGACACGTTCAGAACTAGATACATATCTGGAAGCATCACAGATTAGGGAGCGAGCAATTGAAAGGATCAACGATGTTACTGGAACGTATGCCTCCTTTGCCATTTTTTTAATTAATGCTAGGTGTTACTTGATATTTTGGTCTTTGTTTAAGTTCTCATTGCAAGGCTTAACATTGTTTGAACATGTCATTCGGTACGTACTGATTAAGGGACAATGATTCCAATTTCTTGACAGGTACAATGATTTAAAACTCAGGATATTCTCCAAGTATCCTCATCTATTTCCTGAAGAGGTACTATCTTCTTGTGGCTATTGTTTTGCTCATCTAGTTGTCCGTAACCTATAAATGCTGATGTGTTTTTGCTAATCAATACTCTAGATCTTCTTGATTCTGTGTTGGTGGAATGTGACCCAAAATTGGATCTGCATTTCCAGGCTCCCTGCACAATGCATTTTTCCCCCTTGATTATGCACCTTCCAAAAAGTTAGAAGAAATGGTACATTATAAGTTATAACCACTGATTTTGCAATTTGTGTGCCCAGATCACCATCCAGCTGCTTTTTAAACACTATCATATACAAATAAGTTCAACAGACAAAATCTATTTACATATTTGAAGTCAGCTAGCTGGTTGACAAACTCTATTCAACAAAGAGGATGGCCGGTAGTAGATTTCAAGCTGGTCAATTTTTGGACATGAACTTATAAACCTGACATATTCTTTTTATTTTTACTTTGGATAAAAAATATTACTCATGACTACATAAGTTAATTGTGAATAATCAAAAACTAGAAAAAGTTGTTTTGATTCTTTAGTTTGAGTATGGATAATTTATCTTTTTGCAAGCTGTAACTGGATTTCCATGAGTGCTCTTATATGCTGTTTAATATTTGCTTGAATTTGTACTATGTGTGAATACAGGTATTCAATATGGAGACTTTTAAATGGTCATTTGGTATCCTTTTCTCACGCTTGGTGAGTTTCATTAGCAATGCGTTAAGTACATTCTTCATCTTATCTTTGAGTAGGAGTAGGGTTAGACTATCAAGGGTTGTTTGGATATCAACATCGATTAAATGTACAATTTTCCATATAGAATGAGGTCATAACTAAAAAAATGAAATTCCAAGAGTGGGGCCATTTATTTGAATCCTTGAGTCCCTTATGTTCTGTTTTTATCGCTCCTCTCTATTTCAAAATCCTAGATGAACTTT
Organism: Cornus florida; assembly: GCF_030987335.1. Lineage (NCBI taxonomy): Eukaryota > Viridiplantae > Streptophyta > Magnoliopsida > Cornales > Cornaceae > Cornus > Cornus florida. Next base: position 89,591,065 of record NW_026775575.1, on the reverse strand, counting down.
TAAGAAAAAATATTGACATTTCAAATTTTATTAAAAATGAAAATGAATCATATTATTTCTAATGTAGTCCAACACCTTCAAAAATATAAGCCACATCTTTGATATGTTATTTTTTATAAACTTGAATTTCCTTAAAGCTTAAATTTGAAGGTTTCCTATATTGACCTTGATTTGTACTACTATATTAATTCATCAAAGTGGGTTATGTTACTCATGTAGACTTCATTAGTGAATACAGGTCCGATTACCCTCAATGGATGGAAGGGTTGCCTTGGTTCCGTGGGCAGATATGCTAAATCATAGTTGTGAGGTATATGTAATACAATTGCCAAAAGAATTTTTAAATTTTTTTTTTTTTGGGTTGCTTAACTATACACGATTTAGACTATAACGGAGTGCCATGATATTGTATTTTTCAAGGTGGAAACATTTCTGGATTATGATAAATCATCACAAGGAGTTGTTTTTACAACTGATCGGCCATATCAGCCAGGTGAGCAGGTAAACGAAACTTATTAATTTTGTTATTGGCGAGTAAACTTTTTAATATTTTCTATTTGAGTGTAGCGATGCACATAAGGAATTTCAAATATATTAACCATCTCAATGCAACAATTATTTGTAAATTCTTCCCAAATTGCAACTTCTCTCTCTCTCTCTCCTTTTAGGGGGACAAAACATAGGATTTGGCCTACAAAGAGTTTTGGTAAAAAAATCCATAAAAACTTGTCTAGGGATCTTTAAATTCTATGATGAATTTATTTGCTAAGTCAAGAACTTAAGCGAAATAATTTGCTCTAGTGTGCTCCACACATCAATGATAAACAAAGCAATTCTTCATATTTGTGAAAAGGAAACATTTTTAAGAGTCAAGTTTTGATTGTGTGCATAAGAACTTGCAATTCTTTTTCGTCCAAAAACTGTGAAAGATGATATTGTGAAAATCATTACTCTCTTATTGCTTGTGTGACTTCATATAGGTTTTCATATCATATGGAAAGAAATCTAATGGAGAGCTGTTGCTATCATATGGATTTGTTCCAAGGGAAGGCACCAACCCTAGCGATTCGGTTGAGTTATCTTTGTCACTTAAGAAATCTGACAAATGTTACAAGGAGAAGGTGGAAGCTCTGAAGAAGCATGGTTTGTCGACGTGAGTGCCTCGTAGATAGATGTAGTCATGTTATGCTGGATCAATTCCTATTAATAAATCATGAATGTTCACAAATTTTGGTGTGATTTTGGAAGAGCTCCATTTATCTCAAAATATTGATATCCTAATATCACTTGGATTAGGCACACACCCATTATGTGCAATTACGCAGCTCTCTTTTCTTTATCTCCCCATAACATAGGATCCCCAGACGTGATATCGGCTCTCTCTCCTTTAAAAGATGTTATTTGTCTGCCTTCAATTTACTTCTTTGAATTAAATGCCTAATCATTATTTGTTTTAATTCAACAGGTCACAGTGTTTTCCTTTACAAATCACCGGTTGGCCACTGGAGTTGATGGCATATGCTTATTTAGGAGTAAGCCCCCCAAGTATGAACAGGCAGTTTGAAGAGGTCTGGCTGGTTTCGAATCCTAACTAGACAATCCATTATTCAATAGGGATGGTTTATTTCCACAGCCTAAAGGGTTGCATCTGAATCTCTCCAACTCACATATGTTGTATACGAGTGGGAGGACTGTGGATGCCACCAAAAAGGCTGCAGAAATAGCATTTCATATTAAAAATCTTACTAGGGTTCTCCAATAATTTATTTTAGATGGCTGCTGCGGCGAGAATGTCCAAGAAGGATATCAGATATCCTGAAATAGAAGAACAGGCTCTGCAATTTATTTTGGATAGTTGTGAATTCAGCATTTCAAAGTACTCCAAATTCCTTCAGGTAAAGGAAGTTTTTATTAGTTTTGTTGTTGTTGTTTTAGTTTGCAATTTGTGTGAAGCGATTTATGATACAGAAAATCTGTGAGTTAATAGCATAAAATGAGAAAAATATCGCTGTATTTCTTTACATTTTAGTCTCAAAGAATTATACTAAAATCTTTTTGATATTTATGTTCATCGATTTGATTTCAGTCTTAATTCTTCCTTACATCTCACAACAGGCAAGTGGATCAATGGATTTGGATGTGACGTCTCCAAAGCAGCTCAACAGAAAACTGTTTTTGAAACAACTAGCTGTAGATTTGTGTACTAGTGAAAGAAGGATACTGTTCCGTGCACAATATGTAAGGATACAGCTCTTCTGGTTTTACAGATTGATAATTCTCTCTAGCTCATTTAAATTGAGGTGTTTTGTACAAAATTTACTTAAAAACTGTTGCTTAGACCCTTTCCTGTGGTCATAATCCATCAACAGTCTGGATATAAAACAATTTAGACCATAGCCTCTCTCCATTGAATGCTTCTTTGTCTAATTACCAATCAGAGTTGCTGTCTCATGGCACAGACGCCACTTTTGTAATTTTCACAGAAAAACATGTGGTTTTCAGTGATGTACCAGTTATATTCTTCAGAGTCCGTCCACACTGTGAAGTGATATGCTGTATTTTGGTAATCAGATAACCCGTAAGGAGTGAAGCCATAAATTTAGGACATTTCATGTTAGTAATCCCTGCTCGCTATAAACCCTTCATTTAATTAACTGTAAGCATTGAGCATCATGTATTTGCATGTGCCTGTCCAAGTGCTACACACATGCTCATATTACAATATGCATGTAGTATGTTCATCAATCGTCCTTCATTTAGTCTTTCTAACTATAATTTGACAGATACTAATCTGGTTAATCTGTTTGATAATGCTTTTGTGGATGACACCAGATACTGAGGAGGAAATTAAGGGATATAAGGAGCGGTGAATTGAGAGCTCTTACAATCTTTGAAGGCTTCAGGAAGCTTTTTAAATGAATTACTCAAAGAATAAAGTACATATAGTTCTGAAATGAACATTTGATCCTGTTATTGTTGAGTACCTTTTATCTGGGAAATTCACTTCATCAAAATATTGCATGTTCATTGTCTGTGTTATGTGCTGTAAGTTTCCTGTTCATAGTTGACTAGTTTGGGTTAAGTCTTTGTTGAGTCGAGTCGATATATGCATGCTGGCACAGTGACACTTCTGTTCTGTTTGAATGAAGGTGGTAATGCATGAACATTTCAGCTAGACCTGGCTCAAGGTTATCTAATGTCGTGTTTCCGTAGTTCACTGTTTGTAATGGTGAAGAATCATAATTAAATAGAAGCTAAAATTCTTTGAGGAGTTCTTGGAGGCCACATTTTGGTAGAAAACAACTTCCTTTTCCAACCTTGTCACAATTCTTAGAACTGTAAACCCTAGAAAGACACAAAAAGAAAGAAATAAAATATACTATCAGATTATCATTCATTTATTGATTTTTTTTATCTAATTGCGCAATCGGTTATTTACAATATTCATAGCACATGTCCTCGCAGCAGTGAGAGTTGCAACTTGCAAAGGGTATGATTAATGTCAATGTCACGAATAAACCAACTAATGCATCTTGTCTTTTTTGGTTTCAACCATTATTTATTTATTTATTTTTGTGCAAGATCACCAATTTCAATACAAGTTTCACCAATTTCAATACAAGTTTCATGTTCATTAATCAAGTTTCATGTTGCAACTAAAAGAATATTGTTGGGATAACATTGCGCAGGATAAATGAATCATCTAGACACAAGTATGTCATGCAAAGTAACAACAAAAAAAATACTATTTCACTTTTAAAGTTGCATGTATATAATGGCATAAAATTACCCAATACGATAATAAAAAGAACGATTGAGTTAGAACTAAGAATTTCAGCAGAGGCATATTTTTATAGTAGGCTCATTTGACATTTATGAAATTTTATTGTTATTTGTTGTTCCAAAATTTGGAGGGCATTGCAAAAAAAAAAATTACTTCAAGAAATCTGATTCAGAAGGAATTGACATGATCATTTTTTATTTGGTTTTTTTTTTTTTTTTTTTTTTGAAGGTTAAACAATCACACACGCTCATGCTTCCACTGAAGCTCAAATACCCGACCTTTCCTTTGGTTTTGAAATTTGATCAAATTGCTCTTAATCAGTGTCTCTCCTGGTGTATGATTGCAGAGAAGGATAGAGTTCACTAGCATTCCTCCTTTTCTTCCGAGTTGATTAGAATCAAGAAAATTAAGCTCCGGTCAGTGCAACGTTTATTCTGCCAGAAGTAATCGGCTTAATGTTTGCAAGTTCGGACTTGGCAGCGCGTCCATTGTATGTCAGCTGAATGTTACCTAACTCCACATTTTCGCACGGCAGAGCACTGCTACAAACAAGCTTGACACCAACTTCGGTTGACGAGCTGCCTTTAATGTTTTTGAAGCTCACTTTGCTGATCTTAACTTTAGATGGAGGCTGAAATTAAACATCGAAAACGATTCGCAAATCAACGAAATGGTTAAATTTCTTTGTTTGTCAAAAAAGAAAACAATATTGATTGATTTTTAGTATAAGTCGAAGTATACCTTGGGTGGGCATTTTAATCTGACATCGCAGTAGTTTTGATTGATGACGATGGGGTTCCCAACATTTGTCATGGTAATATTCTCGAAATGCATATCAGAGGCAGTGCTAGGAGGGGATCCAGGCCATGTCTTTATTCTTACTCCGTTCATTGTTTTGCTGATGCTGCAGTCCTTGACTATGATTCCGGAAACAGGTTGCTCATTTGCGTACTTGCCGAGACTCCCAACGCTGATGCCATGGCCGGGTCCGCAGGTCACTCTTTCGACCTTAACTTGTTGGGCTCCGTCGCCAATGGACACACAGTCATCCCCGGTCCCTATTCTCGAATCGAGGACTTTTATGTTGATCGAACGTCCAATGTGGATTCCATCAGTGTTTCGGCTAGCTTCTGGTGCAACAATGGTGAGTCTTTGAAAAGTCACGTCATTGCCTCCCAAAACAGTAATATGAAACTGTTTGGCGTCCTTGGAAGTTATGTCATGGATCACAGCATTCTTTACGAAGTTGAACCTTATACTCTGTTATGCATGGAAGAACTCATTAATTCGAATAGAATTGATGTTGGAAATTTAAGGATAAGAATATTTATATGAATCTGCTTACGGTGGGACGTTTGCATTTCGTGTTTGTGCTACAATCAATAGTTTTTTTCCAAGCATCGGCACCCATGCCATCGAAAATTCCACCACCGGATAGGGTGAAGCGATCAATTCTTTGGAAAGCAACCCAGCTCTCAGTAGTGATTTGACTGAGAGGAGGGGCCTTCAGGGTGCCTCTGAGCTGAACCCCGACAGGAGCAACGCAAGGACCTTGAATGATCACCGGACTTAACGGATATGTGCCTGCTGGAATCATGACCGTGCTTGGAGTTCTCGACGAACATGCCAAACTCCAAGCTTTCAACAGAGCCTAGAATTCAAGCATATCAGTAATGAGTGATTGAAACAAGATTATTTGGAATTCATATTTTCTATGTATATGTAGAACTCACCGGCTTTAAATCAGCGTTCGGCCTGGCACCATATTTTGTTACATCGAAAACGGCTCCTTCTGCAACATGTGCTAGAATTAGCAGCGCAGAAATTGCCTTAAGACTTGATCTCAAACTCATCTTCTTCTTCTTCTTTTTTTTCTAGCTTTATGTGTTGGTTAAATTTGTTGACTTGAATGGATATGGTGAAATCCAATCTTCTTATGGAGATATTTATAGTGTTAAATGGAATCTTATCGCCAGTAAAATCCTCAGCCAATTTTAGCAAATTCGAAGTATGAATTTGGTTGTAATATCCTGTAATGTACCTTAATCAGGGTGTAATATGTTGGCTCAAATTCCTAAATTAAGCGTTGTTTTCTTGTAACTATGTTTATACTACTATTTTTATTGATTTGATTTTTGTTGTTTTTAGATTGTCTTTGGAGATAAACGGTTGGTACAAAATTTTGCATGAACATAAATTTATTGACTGTCAGTTTACTGTTGCTAATAGGGATGACAACATGGCGGTTTTGGATTGATGTACCCTCCTGGTCACCCGTTCTGTTTATAAATTGAAAATTAAAAAAACAATCAACAGTTTAATATAAAATTCAAAATTACAAACAATCCATACGGCAAAAGTACCAACACACTAAGACTAAACAAGCTAAATTACATTGTTCCAAACCAAAATATATAAAAAATAGTGTTAACTATTATATATACTAATACAAACTAGGGTAATTTTAGTAATTTACACACTTATACGGGCAGGGGCCTGCCCCCACCACAAACTCGCGCTAGTTTTTACAACTAAACCTCATCCCCGCCCAAATAACTTAAATCATTTCCCAGGCAAATTGCCATCCGTAGTTGTCAAGCACGGAGCCAAAAATTTATTTTGGAGGGAGAGGGTAATGAGCATGATCAATTATTATTATTATTATTTTCCTTCCAATAAATAATGCATCAAAACAGCGAAGTTAAAAAAATAGAATTTTAGTACTCAAGATTCAAATATCATATCAATATTCTAAAAAATTATATAGTGAAAAAAGTTCAAAAATATAAAATACAAACATTAAGACCATAAAATTCTTGTAAAATTTAAACAAAACAAAAAGAAGATAAAAGAAAAACACAAAAAATAATCAACAAATCATTGAAATGGTTAAATTTCTTTGTTTGTCAAAAAAGAAAAACGAATTGGAGGAATGACCCTTCACTTGTATAGATCAGAAAAAAACACATTATTTTTATGCTTCATTTGTAGAAATGAAGAAAGAGTGGTGGAGGAAAGATAAAAAAAGTACAAAACAACTTTATTTTTTTTTTCAAATTTTTATTAGTCTAAATAGGACGGAAGAGAGCAAGAAAACAAGTTCTTTCCTATGATTATTGTAAATATTTTAAATTACAATACCATCTTTTGTAATATTAAAAAAAAAAATTCAGAAAAAAAGTGTGTAATTGAAATAATGATAAAAATAATTTAAACCCCCTTTTTTTTCTTTCCCCATAACAAACAAATTAAATGTGGTCTATTTTCTCTCTCTTTCATGCAACGCTTCGCTTGAAGTAAAAAAATTCATATCACAACAATTCAACTGAACGGTCTTATATCTGCGTGTATATATATATAATATGCGACATTTTGATCCGAGACAGCACAGTAAATATACAGTATTCAGAAACGATTCAAGACTCTCAACTAACAGATATCAGAAAAAACGATGTGTCCTGGCGACGAATCGGCCGACATTTCAGCGACTGAGCTGGAGTTCCGATCAACAGCGGACGACGCTTGGTACATCGTCCAAGTAGTTCTCCAAACCGAGACGTTCGTCGTCAAGTTTTCAGAATTCCCCGAGTCAATCGACAAGAGAGTTAGCGCCGCCGATTTCCAGACCCTCCAAGCCGTCCACGACTTTGTTCGGCGCTTTCGACCATTTTCGGTTCAGTTACAGGACAACCAGTGCTCCAAAATTGTGAAAGGCTTGACAGTCTGTGCCCCATTCAAATTCAAACACCACGACATTCGCTTCTATGACGCCGTCGTCGAATCGGTTAGTCTAACCTCTTCATGACGCCAAGATTTCAGCCGGAATGACTAATAATTTATAAGAAGACATATGAACATGATTATTTGCCTAAAAAATTATTAGCTTGTCTTTTTGAGTTTTAAATATTTAAGTTTATAATTTTAAACTATATGTAAAGATGCAAAATGTATTGCTTAAAAAAGAAAAATGAATACTTATTTTGGAACAAACAAACAAAAATTAAAATTATGACACTTATTTTAGAACATTGGGACTTTGGGAGTATTATACATTGTAGTTATTAATTTCTAGAAAATGGCTATTTAAAATTCGTTCTTTGATTTTTAGGCCAATTTTATATCTAAGTATCGATCTAGAATTGATATTTATGATTATAACACTTCAACTTTTTCACCCCCAAGGACAAAACCCCTACTTTATATCATGTTCATTATGAACATTTGGCTTTATTTATGTAGCTATTTTTTTATTTTGAAAAATAATATATAGTTGGATGATTAATCTGTCTGTTTGATGTAAATAAAGGCACGGTGGGCTGACATGGCCCCATTTTTATACAAACAACCAGAGTTGTTCGGCTGCATGACTTTGTATCATGACATTTTTTTGGAACTTCAAATTTCATGACTTTGTACGGTGATATTTATTTTGGGACTTCTAATTTATATTTGGTATTCGTTTTGAATACCCAAAATTTAGTTATTATTGATTCTTAGACTTTCTGCTAGGGGCCACTAATTGAATTAGTTATCAATCATAATCCAATTGGTTTCAATGGCTTGAAAAAATCTTAGTCCATCACAAATTTATCAAATAATAGATTGGATCGAATTCGTGAAATGACGGATCAATTTGAGTTTTTCTTAAATTGTCCAATATTATTTACTTTTTTAACCATAATGATAAAATTTTAATTTATCAATATTAATTCATATATTTTAATAAAATGATCATTAATTAATTAACCTCAATTCCTCCTATATATATTAACCATAATGATAAAATTTTAATTTATCAATATTAATTCATATATTTTAATAAAATGATCATTAATTAATTAACCTCAATTCCTCCTATATATATATATAAATGTTGTACACTTGGATTTGATAGGGGCACTATAAGGAACATTCATTTGCCAAAAAAAAGTTGGTGTATGTGCACCTTTGTGCTACGCTGGGTACATGGTCCAAATATGGGTCATCTGTCAACGGTAAACATTAATAATATATGGCTAATTCAATCCGCTGCGCAACTTGATTTCAGAGTGGCATCCTTTGCAAAGATGGCAAAGGAGAAACATGAAATTGTTTCTGATAAATCTGGTGCAATTTCTGGAGGCAACAGTTCATTGGGTAATGAAACTTGGGATGGTATTTGTGTTGAAGAAAATTGTTCCTCATCCCTCCTCGAAAGGCTCGAATCAAGTTTGTTTTGTCTCGTGCTGCAGGCAAGTTATTGTCTATAACGTTTCTAATATATATATATATATTTTCCCGACCATTTTCGGTATGCTATATCTCACCCTAGCCTCCCCACTCCAATGACGGGTTCTCATGCATTACTAATTACTGTTGCATGCATGATCTCAGTTTGAAGCTGCATTTGCTTGATTTTTAGGAAACAGAGCGTTCCAGACAATTTGGTAGTAATTGTGATGGTCTGTTCCCTGAAACTGACGTTCCTCTCAAGGTTGGACAAGCAAATCAGTACCTGAGGTTGTTGCAGGGACAGTTTCGTGAGCTTCATGCCAAGCTTGATAGGATTGAAGCTCGGCTCCATCAATCAGAGGATGATGGAGATGAGGATTGGTCATTAGTTGCTTAGGTTTTTAATTTTGTTGATGTGATATCTATCAGGGATTTTTATTTATTTATTTATTTTTTTTTTTTGAGGTGATGGATTTTACTTTTTCATGATATTTATTCCTTTATTTCCAATTTTCTGTCCTATGGTAACTTTGTTGGCATTATTGTAGTCATTTAACATATCTAGATGGTTTTCAGCTTATTGATTCATTATTATTTTCCTCACCTTCTGTAAGTTTTGTTCCTTAATGATGGTTCGAAAAAGCTTTATTTTAAATAATTTGCTTAATAAGTAAAGGGAATGTTTGGTATGCGTTTTATTTTTATTGTTTTTATTTTTATCGGGTAGTGTAATAGTGAACGGTGAAAAAAATATGTCAATGCTGAGATGTTTTGTGAGTAGTAGCCAAAACTCAAAACACCAATTTGGTATTTTTACATGTTCAGCACTGTAACAACGGGTACTGCAGCGATGGACAGTAATAAATAATATAAATATTTTGTTACCTCTTAAATGACATTTTAAAATTAACCATTATATTTTTCAAACTTACAATACTATTTTGTTAAATATGTTTTCATATTTTTTCTTAAAAAAAATCTTACAACAAATGGACGTTACCAAACATACTTCCGATTACTATTCAAATCACTCTACAACAAAATACTTGTTTTGTTTTTGGTTAAAACAAAACGCCAAAAATAAAACGCGAACCAATCATAGCCTAAGTCATAAAAACATTATCAATAGATATTGTTCTCACGCTCTGTGCACTCTTTCTCCCGTTTTTATTATTTATGATTTAATTTTCTCGCTTTCACTCTCTTATTTTCAAATTCGTTCCCCTTTTTGCTCCATAAGTTGGAAAATTCTGTTGGTTGATTTTGGTCAGTAATACAAGGTAAGTGATCCATACTGGATGACTGACCGGCTGGGAAAAAAAAGGGTTGCATCACCAAGTTTTGCCAGGTTGTCTAAATTCTGGCATCAGATTTAAAATCAATAAGTCAGAACATAACACCGTTGGCCACTTGGCTTCTACCATTAAGTGTTAATAAGTGATTCCTTATTTCGAGTTATAAGTAATATTAAAAAGTGTACTTAGTTATTATGGATTTCTTTTTTCTTTTTTTAATCTTACGTAACTGTTTTTTTTTTTTTTGTTTTTTGACTTTGTGTAAAACGAATTGAAACCCACTTTTGTAATTACCTTTATTAAAAACCTAGCTCCATCAAAATACATGTTGAAAAATAATTTAATTACAAATACAATTAAACATTTATTTGTCACATTTTTTTTTTAATAAATAAAATCACATACATTCACAATCAATATGCTCTGTGAATTACTTCGTAAAAGGAAAATGCAGTAACAAGTGTTACAGTATATTTTTTAGAAGGTTTTGTGTGACGTGTGAGAGAGGCGCATAAAGGTTACTTTTTGTCTACAAAATTTTAGACTTTTTAACGTGAGATGTGTGTGACAGTACCTCGTTGCCACATTAGCATTCAAGATGGAGTACGAGTCACATGACAATGCCATAGGAGGGAACGCATGCGCACGCGAAGTTCTCTCTCTCGCATTCTTCTGGAACTGAAAGGTCTCCCTCTCTCTCTCTCTCTGCATATATAGATACATATATGTAGCGATAAACATACAGAGATCAGAAAAATGAAGCGTTCCGGCGACGAATCGGCCGACATTTCGGCGCACGACCTGGAATACCGATCAACAGCCGACGACGCTTGGTACTGCGTCCAAGTGGTTCTCGAAAGCGAGTCGTTCATGGTCAATTTTGTGGACTTCGTCGAAGCGATGAACGAGAGATTTAATGCTGGGGATTTTCAGACCCTCCAAGCCGTCGACGACTTTGTTCGCCGCTTTCGACCGGTTTCGGCTCAGGTACAGGACAGCCAGTGCTCCAAAATTGTCGAAGGCTTGACGGTCTGTTCCTCGTTCCGATTCAAATGCGACGACGTTCGCTTCTACGACGCCGTCGTCGAAGCGGTTAGTACTTTATATCTTGATTTCAGGCTTAATTGTGTACTACTATATATAGATATATATACACATCGTACTTGTTATGAATATCTAGAAATGGGAATGTTCATTGTTTGATTTTTAGACCTATTTTATATCTAGTACAGATCCAGAATTGGGTTTTTGATATATGTACTTGTTCTTTGGTTATAAAATTTGATTATAATTCTTCAACTTTTAGACCTCCTACTTTGTATCTTGTTCTGGTTATGAATTTATAGAATTGGATCTTTCATTTATGTAGCTATTATTTGATTTTTGGAACTTCTACTTTATATCTAGCTCCTTATGAATATCTAGAATTTGGTATTTCATATATGTAGCTATTCTTTGATTCTCAGACCTTCTACTTGTGAGAAGGTAAATAGCTTAATGACAAAGACTCTCACCTCACATCTTGGAGTTCGGGAGTTTGAATCCCCTTGGGACCACTCCCATGAGAATTTTGCCCCGGTGGTGGATTATGGGGTGCTCTAAGAGACCCGACACTACTATTGTCCCAAAAAAATAAAAGAAAGAAAAGGGTAAGGTGGTAACAAACTAGTTAAATTCATTTCTTAGGGTTTACTCCTCTAGTTAAATTAATTTTTTAGGGTTTACTTCTCTGTAATTTTGTATGGACTTGGATTTGATAGGTGCATTACGAGGAGCATTCATTTGCGAAAGCAGAAGAGGAGTGTATGTGCACCTTTGTGCTGTGCTGGCAACATGGTCCGAATTTGGGTAATCTGACATTTGCGAGAATTGCTAATATATGCACAATTCAATCTGCCACACGACCTGATTTCAAAGTGGCATCCTTTGCAAAGATGGCAAGGGAGAAACTTGAAATTGCTCCTCACAAATCTGGTGCAATTTCTGAAGGCGAATTTTCATTGGGTAATAAATCTAATGGTGGTATATGTAAAAGGGCTAGCCCGGTGCACAAGGGTTCCGTCTCTGCAGGGTCTGGGGAGGGTTTGTTTCGTCATGGGCTGCAGGCAAGCGTACGATGTTCTAATATTTTTTTACTTTTTTAGTGTAAAGGAACTCAAATAGCTATAAACTATTGCATACATGATCTTAGTTTGAAGTTATGTTTGTTTGTTTGTTTTTTTTGTAGAAAACAGAGAGTACTAGGCAGTTTGGTAGTGCAGTAAGAACAACTGAAGGTTTGTTCATACCTTCCTTATGTGCTATTAATAATAAAGTACTGTAATTTATTATGACAAAGTACATGGTCCATTTCTTCTTTTCCTGAAAGGCAGGGTGGTTAAGGACTGATCAAGATCGAGACATCGGTGGAGAATCTTTAAACATGAATGGCACTGAGGAAACTCGCAGTCACCATTTTATATTAATAGAGAATTTGGAGAGAGATTTGTCCCCGTTGTCAATTATGAAATTCATACAAAAACAAACTTCTATCACACCACTAGCATATGTTTTTCCAAGTTTGTCATCAGAGGCATATGCAAGGGGTTTAATTGTATTGGATTGCGAAAAGAAGCATAAGAACGTATATCAGTTTTTGGATAATCCTGATCACGTCATAATGTCTACAAAGGGAAGGTATGTCTTATCATCATTAAAAGCTCTTTGTTCATAATGTATTCCTTTATTCCCATTTTTCCATCCTATGGTTACTTTGTTGGCGTTATTGTAGTCATTTAAAATGTCTGGTTGTTTTTCAGCTCATTGATGCATTACTTTTTTTTCCCGAGTACTACGATAACACTGTAAAGTTTGGTTCCTTAATGCCGGTTCAGAGAAAGCTCTATTTCAATATAATTTGTTTAATTATACATTTGGTAGTAGAATTCCCTTGGTTTATTTTGGTCAATGATGTGGATTGCTTCATAGATGTTCCTTTCACGATGCAACAGGGAGCAATATTGGGTGGTTGATCACTTGATCTGGTGTTTGAGATTATTAGACCAGCTGCTTAGTCACTGGTTTTGGGCTAGGCTAACTTTGACCTCTTGTCAGTATTTTTTAAAATCATTAGTAGCATGACAGTAGTACTGTTTATTACATATTAAATTTTATCCCAGTGGTCAAAAATATTTTTTGTTATATAACGTCTCGCAGTGAAAGAGCAAAGAGAACATAGAAAAAATAATTGAAGTATTTATTATGATTGTATGGCCTAGCTCAAATTGAAGTGTTATCATCTCTCTCTCTCTCTATCTCTCTCTCTCTCTCTCTCTCACAGACACACACACACACACACGCGGATACATCTACTTTGACAAGTAACACAATTGTATGTATATACATTCGTAGTCATGCGTGATGTTTTTCTTGTATTGTAATGGGGGCCTGTCAATATTACCCTGTGATAAATATTACATATAATTTGTTGTAGGGTGGTCACTAGCATGCCGTAAAAAAGACTGCCTATCAATATTACCCTGTGATCCTGATAGGGATTTTAACAACCATGGTTAACTGGGAGGGTTCTCTTGGTACACTCACAAGAATTTAAGCTTTCAGAACCAACTTAAATCAGTTTTTGTTCTAGAAATTGTTTATACTCTGGTTGCAACATATGCTGTAAGGGTTCAGGTCATAAAAGTTACTTGCATAAAATGTAGTGTGTTTGTTTTTTCAATTGCCGATAAGTACACTCATTAATTCATTTATGCAGGCCATGGGTTATCAGTGAAAAATCATTGAGGCATGCAACCTTTAGAACGAAATTTGAGAGCTTGATAAAATATCAGGTAAGAAAAGCTTTACTGTTGCACCGGTACACGATAATTTGAGAGCTTGATAAATTATCAGGTAAGAAAAGCTTTACTGTTGCACAGGTACAGGATGATTGGAAGAGAGAAGCAGTGTGTGTTTTGGGTGGTTGTTTTGTGTGTGTGTGTGTGGGGGGGGGGGGGGGGGGGGGGGGGGGTGGGTGGTGTGGGGGTGTGGGGGGGTCTTATTATAAGATGACAGCCCTTACTTAGCAATCAAGTGTCTTAATTTGACAATTTAGTCATTTCGTTTGAATGAAAAAATAAATGGAGACAGTGTGAAATAGAAATTTGAAAATGAATAAAAGCATTTGGATACGGTTACATACTTCTTTTTGGAATGTATAGTAAAAAATTTTAACATGAAAAGAAATAAAGAAGCTATGGGAGCTTCTAGGTGGAATACTGAGGCTGCTTGCCCTATGTGTTATTGTAATGATTGTTCATTAATTAGGGAGGGAGTGAAGTTGGTAATTTTTTTCATGATGGAGGAGAAAACAATGTTTAGGTAAATTTACAGCAGGGGTATGAGTTGATAAAAAGGCTTGCCTAAATAACAGTTTTAGAAAAGTTAACTATTCTATTAATTAATGTCAATTGTGGACTCTGTATGTCTCTGATAATAATTTTCAGCATTTACTTTTTGCAGCATAAAATTCAGAATAAAGTCATTGATGATGAGTTAAAGATCGTTAATTCAGGAACTGAAGAGTACAGGACAGCTAAGCGTCTAAAGAATTTACACAAGGACTTTGTGGATCATCAAAAGCGACTTCACTGGAGGTTGGCTTCGGAGGAAAGGAAGATCTTGCAGTTGAAAGATTAAACATCAGGTTTAGTGATCATAACACATGAAGGTAAGAAACTGGATTTGTTATACTAGTAGTTATTGGTCTTAATTGATGACTTATAACATTTAAAGCTAATTTTGACACATGTGAGGTGTGATCGCTAAGAACTTTGGTAACATCTATGATCTCAAAATGTGAATGCAGCTTAACAATACAGTGGTGGGAGTTCAATGATAGAAATGAATCAAGAAGTTCAGCTCATTGAACTTGAACAGAGAGCCTTTCATATAGACCTTCTTAAATGAAGGCGCGCAGTTTTGTTTTGAATTTGAGATGCAGTATATGGTTATCTAAAGAAAGAGAGATGATACCTCTGTGACTGCATCCCACACTTGCCATTTCTGCATATTTTATTGGTCATTTAAGGTGACTGATGTTTCAGTTGCTATCTTTTTGGATATACTGCTACTTAATAAAATATAAAGATGCAGAATGGAATTTACCCAATAAAGAAGCATCTAATTTTGCTTGGATACCTAACCATAGGTTTTATATTATTGTCCTTTTATGTTAACATCAATAATATTAGTATTAATGCCCTTGTTTTCTTCGTGTTTTAGATTGATCAGGATGTTCTCTGAGTCACAAAGGATCTAGTTTAGTTGCAATCAAGCAGGGACCGAGATTAGTGGCCTACTTGAAGACAACAAGGAGTGCATCCAGGCATAACCATTGTTAAACAAAAGCTTAGATACCCACTGATTCCCATACCTTGTTATACTTTGCTTTCAATGTTCTAGCTAGTTAGCATGACATGTTGTTGCTTCACTTGTATGGCATGAGAACTTGAGGGGGTTGTGTTTTGTTGTTTGTGCATGTTAAATCTTCACTTAAGCAGAAAATTCATCAATGGAAAGAACATACATTTTTCCTAGTTCTACACATTCCCTTCTGTTATTGATTGGAAATGGACGTGTCAATGTGTACTTATTTGATTGCTTATTCTAATTGGATCAAAACAACTTCCTGGAAGCAGAATTTCTAATTTAATCCTTAGCAGAGCTGTGTTTAGCGAAAAGGTATTTAGTGTGCCTGGTGCACACAACACGCCCGAGAACAGACGACTCTGATGGCCCGGTGCTCGGTGCATCGGCCACACTGAAAATATTTTCCTGTTTCGCAGCCTTCCCATCCCGTTATACATTTCAAGCAGTGGTTAAAATCTAGCTTCTTATTACCACACAACCAGCACAAGCTCATCATTGATCTCGACTTGGTTGGGTTAGGCACAATGGACTCGAATGTAATCTCCCACTCTAGAAAAATAAAAAAGAATTACACATGATTTTGTCATCTTACGTAAGAGAAAAATTAGGTAAGACTCGCAAATAAGTGATAATAGACTAGCGTGGTTTGGGTACATATATAAATTTTCATAGAAGCTAATAGACAAAAATAAAGTAGATTGGAGTTTAATTTTATTTTAGATCAGAGTAGAGGAGCAGCATAACTAATATGGAATGAAGTTATTGAAAATAATTTTTGATACATAAAACATAGTATGTGACATGATAGATAATAGAAAAGAATGAAAATAGAGAATTTATGGGATTGATTCAATTCATACAAGAATAAGACAAAAATAATTGGTTGAATGTAATAAAATATTCTGAAAATTTGAAAAAGAATGAATGTGCTGTTGCTTGGTTAAGTGGGTGTTTGGGATTGCTTCTCTATTATTGGAAAACACTTTTATTTTAAAAAATTGCGGTGTAATGTCTTTGGTGAAAAATAAAGCTTTTGTAAATGGTAGACGTTAGGTATAAAAAGCGCGTTTAAGTGAAGATGGGAATCGTAGCTTTTAAAATTATGTTATGGTAGAGGTCCATATTTTTAGGTAACTATTTTTCTTATAGACAATTTAATCATTTTATAATTTTTATAAATATAATTATATCCCTTCTACAAACAAATAGCAAACAATATGGACTTAATACGATTATTAATTGTGGTTAAAGTGTTTAGTTTTATTTTATGAAATGTTATCTATATTGCAAAATATTATATTATTAAATTTCATTATTAGATAGCATATGAACAAATTTGTTTAATTTATTCCAAATCAGATACAAATTAATCATCATTAAAATATGTTTAACTCATTTATATTTTAGTACTCAATACAAATTTGATATCATAAATGTGATATTTAAAAAAAATAAATAAAAAAAATACAAGTTGATCTGTATAGATTATTGAACTCAATAAAATTTTATAATATTTAATATTAGGGAATTAGTATATGTTTAGTGTAAGGATAATATAGTAAAATTAGTAATAAAAGTACTTTAAACCAAACAAATTTGAAAGTGCTTTGAGTATAAAAGTACTTTATACAGCGTGTCACTAAACGCTTAAGTGCATCTTACTGACAGCACTCTTATAATAGCTTTACTATTAAAAATGCTTAAGTGCATCTTAGTGACAGCACTCTTATAACAACTCTACTATTAAAAACGCTTTTAACATTATAAAGTAATCCCAAACTGGCTCTAAAATCTTAATAAAAAACATTTTCGCACTATATACTCGGTAGATTTTCGACTCTCTCATAAGATTACTGTTTGTTTTATACAGACAGCTTCAGGAAAATGAGCATTACATATCAGACAAAAGACCAAAACTTACCATATACATATATATATATCTACTCCGTAAAAGATTTTACGCAAAGGAGGAGTAAAAAAGAACGTATTAATTTCCGGAAAAAGAAGGTTGACAGAGATATATATATATTTATATATATACAGTACATATATATGTATGTAACATTCTAATATTTTTTTAGAGTACACAGTACATGTAGCAGTAACACGCACCAGGCACCACTCTCAGAAACGATACGAACAAGGGGAACGCACCACTCAGAAGTTTTGTCTCGCTTTCTTCTCCAACAGAACTCTCTCTCTCTCTTCATATATACATACACACATATAAATACAGATATACATACAGACGACATTTTAATATTTTTGAATACTCAGAAACGATACAGAGATCAGAAAAATGATTCGTTCCAGTGACGACGAGTGGACCGACGTTGAGGCTTACGACCTGGAGTTCCGATCAGCAGGGGACGAAGACGCTTGGTTCAGCGTCCGAGGGCTTCTCGAAGGCGAGACATTCCTCATCAAGTTTTTGGGCTTCCTCGAATCGTCCGACCTGAGATTCAACGCCGGCGATTTCCAGACCCTCCAAGCCGTCGACGAATTCGTTCGCCGCTTTCGACCTGTTTCGGCTCAGGTACAGGACAGCGAGTGCTCCAAAATCGTCCAAGGCTTGACGGTCTGTTCCTCATACGAATTCAAATGTGACGACGTCCGTTTCTACGACGCCGTCGTCGATGCTGTGAGTCGACTTTAGCTTTTTCTCCTATTTCTCTCAGTTGCCCTAATCTCTGTGTAACATTGTGATTTCAAGCTATATAAATAAATATAGATGGTTTATTTTCACACATATCGTACTGGTTAGGAATCTCTAGAAATGGGTATTTCACGTTTGTAGCTACCTTTGTTTATTAGAGTAGAATTTATTAGAGCTTCTACTGTATATCTTGTTCTGGTTATGAGTCTCCAGAGTTGAGTCTTTCATGTTTGTTGCTGTTAGAAATTCTATATTATATCTCGTACCGGTCATGAATATCTAGAATTTGGAATTTTATTTATGTAGCTATTCTTTGATTTTTAGACCTTCTACGTTTGAGAGTTTAAATGTAACAAATAAAAAATTGAAAACAAGACCCAGAAAATCGATGCTTACCAGCTTTGGATACTCGGCCATTTTCTATCACTTTCTAGCATACACAGAAAATGAAGGAAAGTGGAAGAAAAAGAAAAGGAAAGACGTGTATGCAGGGAGAGAGATTAGACACGATGTCACCAGTTTGCGTATTGAATTGGGCACTAGATATCAATAATATGATCCATTGAAAATTGAAATGAAAAACAGAGCATCCCCAATTAGTCGAATTTGTTGCTACAATTGGTTAAAAAATTCCAAACCTTGACTGACCAATCCATGACTTCTTCTTCTTCTTCTTCAATACCTGCTAATTAACTGCTCTTCCATCACTGTAGAAAAGAAATCGGGAGTACACATCTTTAATGTTTTATTGGATTGGAGTTGATAGGTACACCATGAGCAGCATTCATTTAAGAAAGAAGAAGAGTGTATGTGCACCTTCGTGCTATGCTGGAAACATGGTCCAAATGTGGGTAATCTGACATTTGCAAATATTGCTAGTATATGCCTAATCCAATCTGTCGAGCAACTCAATTCCAGAGTGGCATCATTTGCAAAGATAGCGAAGGAGAAAATTGAAATTGCTTCTCTTAAATCTGGTGCAATTTCTGAGTCAAGTTTGCTTCATCATGGGCTGCAGGCAAGTTATTGTTTATGATGTTCTAATTTTTTTTATTTTTTTGGTGTAAAGTAACCCAAATGACTATAAACTAAGTAGAGTTGAAAGTTACTATTGTATACATGATCTTAGTTTGAAGCTAAGTTTGCTTGTTTTGTAGGAAACAGAGCCTTCCAGACAATTTGGTAGTGCAGGAAGGACAACTGAAGGTTTGTTCTTAACCTTTTTTTTTTCCTAGTTGTTTCGTAACCTTTTATATGCTATAAATAATAAAGTCTATTATGACAAATTACGTGGTCTGATTCTTCTTTTCCTGAAAGGCAGGGTGGTTATACAAATGTCATGAAAGGACTGATCAAGATCGAGACTTTGGTGGGGAATCTTTCATCATGAATGGCACCGAGGAAACTGGCGGTCAACGTTTTATATTAATCGAGAATTTGGAGATAGATCTGTCACCTTTGTCAATTATGGAATTCATACACAAACATACTTCTATCTCACCACTAGCATATGTTTTTCCAAGTTTGTCATCAGAGTCATTTGCAAGGGGTGCAATTGTATTGGATTGCAAAAAGAAGCATAAGAACGTATATCAGTTTTTAGATAATCATGATCATGTTATAACGTCTACAAAGGGAAGGTATGGCTTATCGTCATTGAAAGCTCTTTGTCCATAATTTATTCCTTTATTTCCAATTTTCAGTCCTATGTTTACTTTTGTTGGCATTGGTGTAGTCATTTAACATGTCTGGTTGTTTTTCAGCTCATTGATGCATTACCATTTCCCAGACTACTCATTTAACTCTGTAAAAGTTTGGTTCCTTAATGCTGGTTCAGACAAAGCTCTATTTCAAATAGTTTGTTCAATTATACAGTGACTCTGTAAAAATTTGGTTCCTTAATGCTAGTTTAGAGATTGTTCTATTTTAAATGGTTTGTTGCTTTGTAGATGTTCCTTTCATGATGCAACAGGGAGCATTATTGGGTAGTTGATCTAGTGCTTTGAGATTATTAGACCAGCTGCTTACCACTGGTTTTGGGCTAGTCTAATTTTACCTCCTTCCTTGTCAGTATTTTTAAAATCATCAAAAGCATGACAATAAACTGTTGGAAACGGGGGCATTAAAACATAAACTTTGGATGAGATTATGAATAGATTTCGTTAAGAATTATTTGCGGATTTATAGACGAGCGCATTCCTCTCCGCATGGAGATGAACGTGGTATATTTATTTTCTCAAATCCGTTACCGGGTGAATGAAAAATTAGCTCTAAAGTAAAGTGTTTGATAAGCCTAAATGGGTTTGCAAAATGTGAAAAATGTTTGTCCCACATCGAAAAAATATTAAAACCTAAAGGCACCCTGAGGCCTATATAAAGCCCCCCTTGAGGTCATTCCAAAGCACTCCAATTCAGAATCTTTTTCTCTAATTTTGAATTCTCTCCTTTCTCTTCTTCTATAAGTGTCTGTGGGTACGAACCCTTGTCTTTGAGTTTGAGCCTTAGTCAGTCACTTTTAGTTCAAGTTTAATCAGTCACTCTGAGTTCGAGTCAGAGAGTACTACACCGAGTCAATTCGCCTATTCCTTTGGTTTGTAGTGCTACTACCGAAGGAAGTAAAAGTTGTTGTATCCTGGGAGATAGACGCCACTGAGTCCGTTAGCACCATAGCGGGGCGAATTTGTCTTAAGGACAGAATCAAATTCTAACCTCGACTTATTTCCAGGTTCTTTTATTTTTGTTTTATTTTATAAGATATTATATATATAGATTTAAATAGTAATACTATAGTGTATGGTATACTTAGACCATATTTTTGGACTACAATCTTAAGACAGACTCTGCTTATACTATAGTTTAATTATTTAAATATTGTTGTTATTTTATTTCTGTAAATTTGATTGTGGTCTGTATATTTAATATATATTTGACGAATGGCAAGTATAAATACTACTATGCTTAATGTTCCCGTCAGTCATGGGAGAAGCCCGAAAAATTTAATGGGGCGGAATTTAAAAGGTGGTAATAGAAAATGATATTCTACCTTACAACTCTATATTTGAGCAAGTACCTAGCTGAAACTGCCCCAGTGCTAGAAGAGGGAGAAACTGACATTACAAAGCTAGGAGTTGTTAATGCATGGAAGCATGGAGACTTCCTATAGAGAAACTACATCCTCAATGGATTGGACAACACTCTATATAATGTGTACAGTCCAATGAATACTGCTATAGAGCGAAGTACTGAACCTCTAGCATTAATTCACAATGATATCTGTGACTTTAAATCTGTGCCAACCAGAGGTGGAAAAAGTATTTCATTACTTTTATTGATGATTGCACAAGATACTGTTATGTATACTTGTTAAGAAGCAAAGATGAAGCCTTGGAAATGTTTAAACATTACAAGAATGAGGTTGAGAATCAACTTGGCAAAAAGAGAGGTGGTGAATACGAAGTACCATTCATTGACATTTGCTCAGAACATGGTATTATTCACCAAACTACCGCTCCTTATTCACCTTAACAAAATGGTGTTGCTGAACACAAAAACCGTACCTTAAAAGAAATGATGAATGCTATGTTGATAAGTTCTGGTTTAAATCAGAATTTGTGAGGGGAAGCTTTGCTTTTTGCTAACTGTGTTCTCAACAAAATATCTCAAAAGAAAACAAATGTGATACCTTATAAATTATGGAAAGGTCAAAAACCTTCCTATAAATTTTTAAAAGTGTTGGGGCGTCTAGCTAAGGTTGCGGTTCCTACTCCTAAGAAAGTTAAAATAGGACCAAAAACCTTTGATGGTATTTTCATAGGCTATGCACATAATAGTAGTACATATCGTTTCCTTGTGCATAAATTAGACATTCCTGACATCCATGCCAATATAATTATTGAGTCAAGGAATGCTTGTTTCTTTGAGGATATATTTCCTTGTAAAAATCCTCTTAAAAGAAATCATGATATTGCTAATAGCAATATACAAGAAAATATAGACCAAGAGTCTATAGATGATGAAAATAAGGAAGAATCTAGATGTAGCAAAAGAGTTAGAACGTCTAAGTCATTTGGTCCTGATTTTCTGACATATATATTGGAGAATGAGCCACAAAGTTATAAGGAAGCTGTGTCTTCTCCTGAAACTCCTTTATGGAAAGAAGCCATAAATAGTGAAATTGAATCCATCATGCAAAATTATACTTGGAAGTTGGTGGATCTTCCTCCTGATACAAAACCTTTAGGGTATAAGTGGATTTTCAAGAGGAAAATGAAGCCTGATGGTTCAATAGATAAATATAAAGTTAAGCTTGTTGCTAAGGGATACAGACAAGGAGAAGGCTTGGATTATTTTGATACATATTCACCAGTCATAAGAATAACATCCATTAGATTGTTACTAGCTATTGCGTCATTGCAAAATTTAGAGATACATCAAATGGATGTTAAGACTGCATTCTTGAATGGTGAATTAGAGGAGAAAATCTATATGGAACAACATGAAGGTTTTATTGTTCCAGGAAAAGAAAAGAAAGTGTGCAAACTTGTAAAATCCTTATATGGATTAAAACAAGCACCTAAACAATGGCATGAAAAATTTGACAAAGTGATGTTATTGTTCAAACTGGAGAGAGAGAGAGAGATCATGGTGGCTACAGGAAATGTGTATCTCATATGTATAAAACCCTGAGCCTACAGTGGCTTATATAAAGATACAAGACTTAGCTAATTACACAATTACCCTACCAACAATATGCAATTACATAATGACCCAAAATATTCTAACACTCCCCCTCAAGCTGGAGAGTATATATCACATAATCTCAGCTTGGAACAGATAGTCCTTAACCAATTATGACGCAATACTTTGGTAAACATATTAGCTAATTGATCTTCAGACTTCACAAATGGAGTAGAGATGCTCCCACTTAATATTTTTTTTCGAATGAAGTGACAATCAACTTTAATATGTTTGGTCCTCTCATAAAACACGGGATTTGATGCAATGTGAACAGTTGCTTGATTATCACAGAACAATGAAGTAGGAGTTTCAACTGTCAACCCAAGTTCTTTTAGAAAATGTTGTATCCAAGTCAACTCACTAGTGGTATGGGCCATTGCCCTGTACTCAGCTTCAGCACTAGATTGAGCTACCACCGTTTGCTTTTTACTTTTCCATGTAACAAGATTTCCTCCTACAAATGTGCAGTAGCCTGTAGTAGATCTCCTGTCTGAAGGAGAACCAACCCAGTAAGCATTTGTAAAACCTTCCACCCTGAGACGACCATTTGATTTATATAGTAACCCAAAACCTGGAGCTTGCTTGAGATATCGGATAATCCGAAGAGCAGCAACCCAATGTGGCATTCTAGGAGCTCCCATGAATTGACTTACAACACTAACTGCATATAAAATATCAGGTCGAGTGATAATGAGATAAATTAATTTCCCAACAAGGCGAGGAAATCTGCTCGGGTCATTAAATAGATCACCCTCATCAGACACAAGTTTTGTATTTGAATCCATAGGAGCATCAACTGGACGACCACCCAACATACCTGTTTCTTCTAATAAGTCTAACACATATTTGCGTTGAGATAAACTTATACCCTTCTTGGATCTAGCAACTTCAATGCCTAAGAAATACATAAGTTTAACCAAGTCTTTAGTATGGAATCGATTTTGCAGAAACAACTTCAACTTAGCAATGCCTTCGAAATCATCACCCGTGATCACTATATCATCTACATACACCACAAGAAAAATGAAGCCAGCTTTAGTGCGCGGTGAAGTACTGAATGATTGATCTGGCATCTGTTAAGACCAAATTCTAATGCCGCCTTAGAGAATTTTCCAAACCAAGCTCGTGGAGATTGTTTCAATTTATACAGGCCTTTTTAAGGCAACAAACAGTGTGACGATACTCCCCCTGAGCAACAAACCCAGGTGGTTGCTCCATATAAACTTCTTCAACTAAGTCACCATGCAAGAAGGCATTCTTGACATCCAATTGAAACAACGGCCAGTTACAATTGGCAGCAATGGAAATAAGTACCCGAATAGAAGAAATCTTGGCAACAGGAGAAAAGGTCTCATCGTAGTCAATACCATAAGTCTGTATGTACCCTTTTGCCACCAGACGAGCCTTCAACCGCTCAATAGACCCATCGTGAAGGTATTTAACAGTGTTGACCCACTTATAACCAACCGTTTTGGAGCCCGGAGGTAAGGGAACAAGATCCCAAGTCCGATTACGGTGAAGGACATCCATTTCATCTACCATGGCTGTGTGCCAATCTGAATTAGAAAGAGCATCCTGCAAAGTCTTGGGAACAAAAGTAGCAGACATTTTGGATAAAAAACAAGATAAAGAGGATGAAACATTATGGTTGGAGACAAAGTTAGAAATGGGATGTGCAGTAACACATGACCGAATACCTTTATGGAGAACAATAGGCAAATCATTAGGCAAAGTAGATGGCGTCGGATCCGAAGACTCTGAAGGAGATGGAGGGAGCGAAGTAGGCGGTCGAGGTCATCAAGTATAAACCTGTAAGGGGACAACGGATCGAGGAGGTGTGGGAGCAGGAACTAGAGAGGGAACAGTTGGCATAGGTGGCTCAAGAGTAATATCGAGAGGGGTAGTAGAATCAGAAAAATAGGGGAGAGACTCAGAAAAGGAGACATCAGCACTAATGAAATAGTGCTGAAAATGAGGACTGTAGTAACGATAACCCTTCTGAGTGCGAGAATACCTAAGAAAAAGACACTTAGTGGCACGGGGGTCGAGTTTGTCAAGACCAGGCCCAAGGTTATGGACATAACACACACATCCAAAGACCCGAGGAGTAAGATTAAACAATGCGGAGTTGGGAAATAGAATAGAATGAGGAGATTTCCCTTTTAACACCAACGAAGTCATCCGATTAATAAGATGACAGGTCGTAAGAACAGCATCACTCCAAAAACGTTTGGGAACATTCATATGGAATAAAAGGGCACGACATACTTTCAGGAGATGATGATTTTTACGTTCAGCTACTCCATTTTGTTGAGGAGTATAAGTACAAGATGATTGATGAATGATGCCTTTAGCATGAAAATAAGTCTCAAAAGGGTCCGAGAAAATATTCTTTGGCATTGTCAAAACGTAAAACTTTAATGGAACATCCAAATTGAGTTTTTATTTCTTTGCGAAATATTTGAATAATAGATAATAGTTTAGAACGATTTTTCATTAAAAACAACCAAGTCATACGAGAATGATCATCCACAAAAGTCACAAAATACCGAAATCCATTACTAGAAATATGTTTTATTGGGCCCCATACATCTGAATGAATTAACTGAAAAGGACTAGCGACACGATTATTAGCTCTCGGTTTGAAAGATACACGACAATGCTTACTAAGCTGACATGTTTCACAAGACATGGACTCAATATGACTAAGACTAAGACTGGGGACTTGATGTTGCAAAACTGATAATGATGGATGGCCGAGACGACAATGCCACTGGAAAGGAGACAAAGATGACTGAAGAGCTGTGGGAGATGGTGCAAGATCAAAGTAATACAAGCCACCTACTTCATGTCCCGTACCAATCCTCTTCATTGTCTTGAGATCTTGAAAAATACAACATGAGGGATAAAATGTAACAGAACAATTAAGAGATTTAGTAATTTGACTAATGGATATCAAATTAAAAGGGAATTGAGGAATATATAATACAGAGGAAAGGGACATAGAAGAGGTGAGTTGGGTGGTTCCCACACCCAAAACTTTAGTGGAGGAGCCATTAGCAAGAGTAACACTTTGAGAGGAAGGAACAGACTGAAAATCAGATAAGAGATGAGGACTACCAGTCATGTGATCGGATGCGCCAGAGTCAAGAATCCAAGGACTCTGACGAGAGGATAAGAGACATGCAGGTGCACTACCTAATTGGGCAAAGGAAACCATGGAAGATGAGGTTGAAGGCCGTTGTTGAGACATAAACTGAGCGTACTCATTGCGGGAAATTGTCATGGTGACCATAGCAGGCTCAACAGCCACTTGTGGAGCAGTTGGTGTGGCAGAGAAAATAGAATCCCCTTCATTAGAGGTTACTTGATGTGCATAGGAAGAAGGTGGTGGTTTCCTATGAAGATCCCAACAGTGATTGACAGTGCGATTAGTAAGACCGCAGTGAGTGCAGAGTTTTGAGTCTCTGCCTCTGCCACGACCACGGCCACGACCACGTCCACGGGTAAAACGACCGCCATTGCCACGAGAAGGCTGATAACCACCCTGGTTCACAACTAATGCAGAACGTTCACTGCTATGAGGAGCAGTGACACTACTTAAAGCACTCCCGGAAGCGCCACTAGATAAACTAGCACACTGGAGTCTGGAGAACATATCATGAAGAGAGGGAAGTGCAGGGCTACCCAAAATCTGTGCACGAATAGATTCGTATTCGGGTGACAAGCGCGTGAGAAACCAAACAGCATTAAAATCCTCACGTTGTTGTTGCATGCTCTTCACATCAGAGGTGATAAGCTGATACAAGTTCATTACTTCACAAATTCCCATTGACTGGGAGAAGTATTCTGCGAGACTGTGAGTACCTTGCCGGAGGTCAAAGAATTGTCTGCACACCTCATAAATTCTGGTGATATTACCAGTACTTGAATATAGCTGTTGGAGGCGATTCCGGATCTCTTTGGCAGTATCCAAATACAACAGGTTGGAGCTAATATCGGGTTCAATACAATTCAGCATTAAGGAAATGATCCAAGCATCCCTTTGTTCCCATGAACTGAAATCTGTATCACTGTTTTTAGGCTTATCCTTAACCAAATGAGAGCCAAAGCCTTTGGCTTTCAGAAAAATAGCTACTGACTTGGCCCATAAAATATAGTTCTTGCCATTGAGCTTAACCGAAGTCATGGGAGGATTAAAAGAAGCAGAAGAAAACAGGTCTGAACCGGCAGCCATAGAGAAGGAAAGAGAGAAGAAAACCGAACCTGAAGAAAAAAAAAAAAAACTGAATCCGGATCCGGGCAGACGAGCCGGATCTGATCAAACGGGCCGGATCTGGTCAACTGGGCCGGATCTGGTCAAACGGGTTTGAATCTGGGCAAATGGGCTAAATCAAAACCAGTTCTCTGCTATTCCGGTTTTTATAAACCAAGGTTGGGATAGCTTCACGCCTGCAGCCAAACACCACCCTTCTCCTTCACAACCAGCGCCGGCGAGAACCAGAACTCTGCCACCGCCACCGACAATAAACTCCAACACCTGAGGTTCGCAATGGAGAATCAAGGCTAGTACACACCCTAGCCCTTGCAGCGGTGACAGTAACCCAACACCAGCAGCAATCTAACAACCGAGCAGAGAGGGTTCGCGATGATAGAACCTCTGTAACTTGTGACAGCCAAGGCAGCCTCGGCCAACAAAATGAAGGGCTTTAGATTTGAGAACGACGGACAAGAAGCGTTGACACAACGACAGCTTCAAACCTCCGGCTCTGAGCAGAACGACGGCGAAACCTTCGGCAAAGAACATAATCGACTTCAATTTGTAGAAGAACACCACAGATGCAATCACAACCACAAACTTAGTTTCCCATTGTTTCGTACCGCTCTGATACCATGTTCAAACTGAAGAGAGAGAGAGAGATCATGGTGGCTACAGGAAACGTGTATCTCATATGTATAAAACCCTAAGCCTACAGTGGCTTATATAAAGATATAAGACTCAGCTAATTACACAATGACCCTACCAACAATATGCAATTACATAATGACCCAAAATATTCTAATAGTGATCAAATGGTTTTAGAATTAATGAGTGTGATAAATGTGTTTATGTGAAAAATACTCAAAATGGATATGTCATTGTGTGCCTATATGTGGATGATATGCTAATATTGGGTAGTAATGATATTACAATCAAAACTACTAAAAAGATATTGATCAAAAATTTCGATCTGAAAGATTTAGGCATAGCTGATGTCATACTAGGAATAAAGATTTCTAGAACATCAGATGGTCTAGTATTATCTCAATCTCACTATATTGAGAAAATATTAGAAAAGTTTAATAAAGAAGATAGTAGTCTTGTAAAGACTCCTGTTGATGTAAATCTTCTTTTATCGAAAAATACTGGTCTTAGCATATCACAACTTGAGTATTCTCGCATTATAGGAAGCTTAATGTATTTAATGAATTGCACACGACCAGACATAGCATACTCAGTTAATAAATTGAGTAGATATACAAGTAATCCAGGAAAGAACCATTGGACTGCAATAATCAGGGTTCTAAAATATTTAAGATATACCTACCATAAGTTATGGATTACATTATTCTAGATATCCAGCAGTACTTGAAGGATATAGTGATGTTAATTGGATATCAGATACGAAGGATTCTAAATCCACTGATGACTATGTCTTTAGTATTGGAGGGGGTGCCATATCTTGGAAATCTTTAAAATAGACTTGTATTGCCAGATCCACTATGGAATCTGAATTTATTGGTTTGGATAAAGCTGGTGAAGAAGCTGAATGGCTTTGTAATTTTTTAGAAGATATTCCAAATTGGCCTAAACCTGTGCCCTCTATATGTATACATTGCGATAGTCAATCAGCAATTGGAAGGGCACAAAGTAATATGTAGAACGGTAAGTCTTGACATATACGTCGACGAAATAATACCGTTAGACAATTGCTCTCAAGTAGGATAATCTCAATAGATTATATCAGGTCAAAAGATAATTTAGCGGATCCGTTTACAAAAGGTTTGACAAGAGAGCAAGTGTATAGTTCATCAAGGGGAATGGAATTAAAGTCGAAAGCTAACGAGTCATCTTAATGGAAACCCAACCTAGTTAACTGGAGATCCTAAGATTTAGGTTCAAAGGGACAACAGAAATTCTGAATGGCTCACCAGAAGCACTGGGAAGATTTAATCTTCAACCCATTACTATGATGAGACAGTGTTACCTATAGCGATGAGTAGGATAAGCTATGCTTTTAATGACTCTTATCCCTTGAAAATTCAAGTGGGGTATAGTAGGATAATCTTAATAAGAAGTCACCTATATGAGTGTGAAGTGGGGCCACTTCTATGAGAACTTCTAAGGCTAAGTTTTCTAAAGCACTCATGAAATACCAGGAGTTGTTCAGGGCCATATGAACACAACTATGAGAACCAACTTTGTGCGGGAAGGAACTGTGTGTTTGCTATTGTATTGGTTTACATCAACGGCTGAACAGTTTAAGACATCATATTCACTAGTTAACAAGTAAATCCGATAGTAATACACTAGGGAAGGTTCAGGCCAAAAACTACCTATCCCGATGCAGTTACTTTTCAATAGTACTCTCTCTAGTGTCTGTATCTTCTTCATTTGCAATTTACACAAATTTCCATTCATGTGGGGGATTGTTGGAAACGGGGGCATTAAAACATAAACTTTGGATGAGATTTTGAATAGATTCCGCTAAGAATTGTTTGCGAATCTATAGACGAGCGCGTTCCTCTCCGCAAGGAGATGAAAGTGGTATATTTACTTTCTCAAATCCGTTTCTGGGTGAATGAGAAATTAGCTCCAAAGTAAGGTATTTGATAAGCCTAAATGGGTTTGCAAAATGTGGGAAATGTTTGTCCCGCATCGGAAAAATATTAAACCCTAAAGGCACCATGAGGCCTATATATACCCTCCATTGGGTTCATTCCAAAGCACTCCAATTCAGAATCTTTTTCTGTAATTCTGAATTCTCTCCTTCCTCTTCTTTTATAAGTGTCTATGGGTACTAACTCTTGTCTTTGGGTTTGAGCCTTAGTCAATCACTCCTAGTCTAAGTTTAATCAGAAAGTACTACATCGAGCCGGTTCGCCTACTACCGAAGGAAGTAAAAATTGTTGTATCTTGGGAGATAGACGCCACTGAGTCCGTTAGCACCATAGCGGGGTGAATCTATCTTAAGGACATAGAATCAAATTCTAGCCTCGACTTATTTCTAGATTCTTTTATTTTTGTTTTATTTTATAAGATATTATATATATAGATTATTATGTTATAATAATAATTATATATATACACACACATTATATTTATGCATAATATTTAAATAGTAATACTATAGCGTATGGTATACTTAAACCATATTTTTGGACTACATAAACCTGGTTATTACATTTTAAATTTTATCCTGGTACTCAAAAATATTTTTTGTTATATAATGTTTATTAGGGAAAGTGTAAAGAGAGAATAGAAAAAATAATTGAAGTATTTATTATGATTGAGTAGCCTAGCTCAAATTGAAGTGTTATCATCTCTCTCTCTCTGTCTCATGCACATAAATTTGGCGTAATGTGGTCACTAGCCTGTCAAAAAAAATAATAAAAATAAAATAGAATAAAATAAGGTGAGCCTGTCAATATTACCATGTGATCCGTATCAGGGTTTTAACAACCATGCATGGGTAACTGGGAGGGGTCTGTTGGTACATTCACAAGCGTTTATGTTTTTTTAGTTTTTGTTCTAGAAATTGTATATACTCTCTGGTTGCAACTTATGCTGTAAGGGTTCAGCTCGTAAAAGTTGCATAAAATGTAGTGTGTTTACTTTTTCAATGGCCGGTAAGTACATTTATTAATTCATTTCTGCAGGCCATGGGTTGTAAGTGAAAATTCATTAAGGCATGGAACTTTTAGAACCACATTTGGGAGCTTGATGCCAAAATCTCAGGTAAGAAAACTTCTACTATTGCACTGGTAAAGGATTATGGTGGATGATTGGGAAAGAGAAGCGGTTTTAAAAAAAAAATTTATATGGGGTGAGGGGGAGGGAGGGTGTATTACATTCGTTACACATGGATTTGAAAATTTCATATGATAGGCTCCACTCAGAAACTCAAAACCATATGAACATCTTGATTTAATGATTTAAACTTCAATTAAATTTATTTCTCATGTGATAATTTTTTGGGAGGTAGATGGTATCCTATAGAGGTTTTAGTATCATGAGATCCACAGTAATTTTTAGAAAGAGTTAGCAAGAATTATCAGATGACAGGCCTTACTTAGCAGTCAGGTTTCTTAATTTGATAATTTAGTTATTTTTTATTTTATTTTTTAAATAAAAATAAAAATTCCGAACAAAAAATCTATGGATGGCTTAACTTACCAAAAAATAAAAATCAATGGATGGTGTTATCAGTGTCCAGAAAGAAATGGGGACAGTGTAAAATAAAAATCTGCAGAGGAATAAAAGCATTTGGATATGGTCAATTTACATACTTCTTTTTGGAATGTGTTAATAACAAATTTTAATATGAAAAGAAATAAAGAAGCTATGGGAGCTGCTTCTAGGTGGAATACTGAGGCTACTAGCCCCATATGTTATTGTAAGATTGATCATTGATTAGGGAGGGAGTGAAGCTGGTAATTTTTCATGATGGAGCAGAAAAAAA
Source organism: Cornus florida (assembly GCF_030987335.1). Classification (NCBI taxonomy): domain Eukaryota; kingdom Viridiplantae; phylum Streptophyta; class Magnoliopsida; order Cornales; family Cornaceae; genus Cornus; species Cornus florida. The sequence continues at coordinate 89,559,250 of NW_026775575.1, read as the reverse complement.
TGTTTTGATAAATTTACAACAGGGGTATGAGTTGATAGAAAGACCTGCCTAAATGGGAAACACAATTTTATAAGAGTTAACTATTCTTTTGCATATCAATTGTGGACTTTGTATTTTTCTGGTAATGATTTTCAGCATTTACTTTTTGCAGTATAAAATTCAGAAAAAGATCATTGATGATGAGTTGAAGATCATTCATTCAGGAGCTGAAGAGCACAGTACAGCTGAACGTTTGAGGGATTTATACAAGGACTTTGCAGATCATCAAATTCGACTTCACATGAGGTTTGCATTGGATGAAAGGAAGATCTTGGCGGAAAGCAAGATCTTGAAGTCATCCCGCAATTGTAAGATTAAACGTGAGCTCTAGTGAACATGTCAACACATGAAGGTAATGAATTGGATTTGTCGTACCTGTTTTAGTAATTGGTCTTAATTGATGATCTATACAATTGTGAGACACTACATGTATGATATGACCTCTAAGAACTTTGGTAACATCTATCATCTCAAAATGTGAATTTAGTGTAACAAATAAATGGTGGGAGGCCAATGATAGAAATGAGTCAATAAGTTCAGCTCATTTACCTTTAATGGAGAGCCTTTCATGTAGTTCTGGTAGGTTGGACGTCCCTGACCTTCTTACATAAAGGCCCTCATTTTTTTTTTTCTTTTCGAATTTGTGATGCCAGTAAATGGCTATCTAAAGAAAGAGAAATGATACCTTTGTGTGTACATCCTACACTTGCCATTCTGCAGATTTTATTGGTCATGGAAGGTGAAATATAAAGTTGCACAATGAAAATTTTCCAATAAAGAAGAATTTAATTTTACTTGGATACAGAGCCAAAGGTTTTATATTTTTGTCCTCTCAGCATTTTAACATCAGTAATATTAGTATTAACGCCCTCGTTTTCTTCTTGTGTTTATAGATTGATCAGAATGTTCGATCTCCAAGTCACAAAAGATGTAGTTTAGTTTGCAATCAGGCAGAGACGAACTGTGGGCTCATGCAAGAAGTTTTTTGTTGGTCTATCATCTTTGTTGACATTGCCTTTGTAGTAAATTCTGCAGCTTAGATACCCATGAATCTATACCTTGTTAATATCGCCCTTTCAATGTTATAGTAGCTAGTTAGCATGACTGTGTTGTTGTTTGTATGTGATGAGAATATGAGGGGGTTGTGTTTTGTTTTGTAATTTTTACAGAATAGTCTGTTTAAAGATCACCATCCTGCGTGTTAAAATTTAGAACCTTTTCTGGGGATTTCTTTCTATTGTAAAAAGGTTGGGGCTGTTCACTTGAGCAGAAATGTAAAGTTGCACTTTTCTCTCTCCATTTCTTTTGGGACTGTAGGAGTATGAATGTGAGAGATGTAAAGTTAAAATGGGATTGATGAGGGTACCACCCAAAAGCCTACAATGATGTGGGTAATTTTGTCAATTAACAATATAATTTTCAATATAAGTACCACCCTAGTTTTAATATAATTTTGTCAGGAGTGTGGGTGTAATTTATCCTAATGTCAATATAAGTACCGCTCAAAAGCAAAATAATGGTACTATAGGAGGTGCATATGTATATAATGATTTTAAGGGAATTATTGTGGTGGTAAATTTTGAGCCAGTATGCCACAATATAAAAGTATGACGGTTCAGTTCTCTCCTGATTTTAAAATAAATTTTTTTAGGAACTTTCAAATAACATTTCAAATGAGGAAATGAATAATCATAATAAAAAAGGAATTAAATATTAATTAAGAAAATCTGATCTAGTTTTTATAAAAACTAAAGTCACGTGATAATTCAGGGTCACACTTTAATGCATGCTATGGTTGGGATGCATTGGGCCAGCATTAGGCTTCAAATGCTGGGGCTCACAAGCATTTTTCTAGAATACAATTGAGACTTATCAAACTCTCACCGGTGCACCATGGGTGAGTCAGGCGACTCCAGACGTCAATTATTTGACGTCGCAATTGTAGTCAAAGTTAGTTTTTAATTTTTGGGATCAATTGGGTTCTTAAAGCACTTCATAATTTACAATCCCACACATAATAATCTCCTATTTTACATTCACCAAAACTTTCAAGATGTTAGGTGTGATTCTTTGCATATGGGCTATTCCCTTGCCGTTAAATTAGGCTCAACTTGACTTGAAGCATATTATCCTTACCATCTCTATTCCATTTTAATGGTCTATTTTTGGGAGATGATCATTTTTATTATTTTTATTGTATAAATAATAAATAAATTATCAAATTTATTCTTATGCCAGTCTGTTGTAAATGAATTATTAAATTTATTTTTAGGTGAGTCTGCATTAATGTAATGATTTACAATGAAATCCTATATCTGTCCCATATTAGTAGTTCACTGTCTCATTTTTAGATATCCCAAATTAGTTGTCCACTTTGAAAAGTTAACGCAAATAAATCTTATTTTTCTAACATTATTCTTTATATTTTCAAAAAAATTTAAACTTGATATCTATACTTATCTAAACTAAAAAGAACATATTGATAATTTTAAGTGAGTATAAATTTCATGTCTCTTTAAAAATTTTAATTTTTAAACATGAACATAGAAACGAGTAATTATTTTGAGACTGATAAAAATAAAAAAGGTAATCAATTATTTTGGAATTGATAGAACCAAGTATATACTTCCTGAATATATGTCCGGTTTGGGGCTGTCACTTGTCACTTTGTTCTTGTCGTCAAGGTAAAAAACCCAGAAAGTCAAAACTAAACCCCATGTTCATTTTGAGTTGTTTGTCACTTCGATTTCTCCTAAAGTTTTCAAGCTCTGCTAACTTTTGTTTTAGTTGTCTCATCAAATTCCCCGAGCTTCACAAATTTTGAGGTAATTAATCACTCAAAATGTTCCTTATCTGATTTACTCTCTTTCATGAATATTCAATATAACAGGTTCTCTTTTTTTTGTTCCCCACAATTTTACTTATTATCCTTTTCCCCAATATGTAGATCCAATTGTTATTACAGTTATTTAGATTCTATATTCTTTATGTTTCAAATGTATTGTTCTAATTTCTATTGGTACAATATGTTTGATTCATTGTGTATTTGAATACAATGTATTGATGATTTATGTTATATTGGTACAGATGGGAAATGGGGTTTTGAGATGTGTAATTATCTTAATGGTGTTGATTTTATCGATCATTCGCGGGGCGGTGGGCGTTAGGTTTGTGATTGATAGAGAAGAATGCTTCTCTCATAATGCCAAGTACGAAGGTGATATTGTTCATGTTTCTTTTGTGGTGATCAAGTCCAACATGCTGTGGCATCAGAGTGATGATGGTGTTGATCTTGTGGTAATTTTCATTTTCCCCGCGATTTTGTTTTACACTATTCTGTTTTTTTATTTTATATATCACTATGTTGCTACTCAAATTATATGTCCTGTGGCCACTTCTACATTGGACATGATTTTGTTTATCATTACATAAGGAAATTGTTGTAGATTATTGTTAATGCACTATCAGATGAGGTATAGAACATTATAGTGTGACTTTTAGAAAGTGTTTGTTGAGACTATGAAATAGAAGTTGGGTGATTTTGGAGCTGAGAGATGATTATTTTGGAGAAACAATTAGGTTAATGCAGCAAGCTTTGTCGAATTGAATTCTGTCCGGCTTATTTTTCTTTACTTCAATTATATGTTCGAAGAATATTTGAAATTATAGCCACCTGTTTGTTTAATTATTTGCTTGTTATTGAATGAATATTTAGGAAAATTTAGGTTGTTAAGTTTTATAATGCTTCTGTTATTGATTATGCCATTGTATCTTTTTATTCTTCACTGAATTTCTAAATTAGGTTGTTTTCTTTCATATACTAAAGATCCTGTTTTATATTTTAGTTATACAACTTTTCTGTTTGAACTCCAAGGAGATGGACTCTCAACTCAAATCTTGGAGTTTAGAAGTTCGAATCCCCTTAGGGCCATCTTAGGAGAACTTTCCGGTAGTTACCCTGTGCATGTGGGACAGGGGATTGCGTGTGCCCGGGGGTGGATTATGGGGTGTTCTCAGAGGCCAGACATCACTATCGTCAACAAAAGGAAAAAAAAAAAAAAAAAACTTTCCTGTTTGTCTTGCATTTCAATGTGGTTCCTTTGTTTGTTTCTAGTCCATAGCAACTAGTAATCTGTATTGAGACTATTTGAGTGAAGATTTTGAGATTATGAGACAAATTTGCAGATAGGCATTGATGTATTAACAGTTATATTTAAGCATTAGAGGTTAGGTCACATATTTGTCAACTTACTCTTTGGAGGCTCTAGACAAACTGAGTGAAATTTGAAAATTGTTGGGATAAGAATAGTGGATGACAAAGAAGAAGTGAGAAGTTTTTGAAGTGGAGGATTGAAGAAGGTGGAACTCAGTGCCTCAATCATTGAACTTTAGGTAGGTTGTAATTAAGACCCGCCTTGAAGGTTAGGAGTTCAACTCCTGATGGCAACACTGTGCATAAATATGGTATCCTTGTCACATGATAGAAAACTTTAGCTCGTCCATCAAGTCAGTTTTTGGAGTCATCTTCCCTAAAAATCTTGAATTTTTTCTTTGGAAGCAATCTTTTCAAAGAGGTGATTGTTAAACAAATAGGTTAGTATAGAGATTGGAGAGGTTTATAGAATGAACTTGAAGTTTTGATAGTTTATTTTTAAGAATAATACTTGCCTCCTTATACTTGATTAATTATAAAATTTATGTTACAAGGTGTCCTTTAAAATGTTAAAATAATAAACAAAAAATAGAAAGGAAAACAACAATTGGTTAGTCTTTTTAATTTGGTCCAGTTATATTATGACATGTTAGCTACAAGGGGGTTATCTCATTATAGGGTTGGAGGCAAGTAGTTTCTTATTTTTAAAGACCTCTTATTTTCCTTGTCATATTATGATTTCCTGAAAGTCCATTAATAAAGATAAACACTTGGTATAATTTTAGAATTCGAAGTTTAGATGGGATTCCATGTGTGAGTGAGGGAGAGGGAGAGAGGCAGAAAAAGAAAGATCAAAAGGAATATTTCTGGTCAAAACATGAATTGTTCCACTTTTAATTACGAGAGCTTGCATCAAGGTTGAAATATGAGACTGTAATGCCTATACTTGATTTTCTAGTTTACAACTTCATGAATTGATTCACATTAGAGGCTTGCACTGAAATGTTCGTATTTTAGCAATTTTTAGCCTTGTTGACACGCCCATCATATTTGTAGTTGAACAAGTTTCCTAGTCTATAGTTCATAAATGTAGTTGCAAGGCCTGTAAGAATCCCAGAATATGCTACTTTTTTCCCCCCGATTGGTATTATTTCCTTCTTGTAAAAATTTCCGTGAACCTAACCACACACACAAGCACACATTCACGAAAAAAATGCAATTGTAATGTATTTGCACTGTGAACACAGTAGTTTCATATTTCCTTTTCTGATTCTCTGATTTTACTGGTTCTTCCTTTTATCATAAATTTACCATTAATCCTGCAATTGAATTGAAATTATCAGATAAAGGGGCCTTCTGGTGAGCAGATTCATGATTTCCGTGACAAGACTAGTGAGAAGTATGAGTTTATGGTTCAGAAGAATGGCCTCTACCAATTATGTTTTACTAACAAGTCTCCTTATTCTGAAACCATAGACTTCGATATACATATTTCCCATTTTTCATACCACGATCAGCATGCAAAGGATGGTAAGGAATCATCTGAGGCAGTTTGTCTTAAATATCATCTACACTTTTGTTTCCTGTTGAATAGTGAGATTCTTGTGAATGATTGCAGAACATTTCGACCCCTTGTTGGAACAGATCTCAAAGTTAGAGGATGCTCTTTATAACATCCAGTTTGAACAGCATTGGTTAGAGGCTCAGACCGACCGCCAGGCAATAGGTATCTATTAAGCAAGTCTGTATTGTTTTTAATTAAAAAAATGAAAAAAGAACTGTGGTTCCTGTTTGAACTGTAAAGGAGGCACTTCATTGGCTGGAGTGGTTTTCCCTTTGAGGACCTGAGGTCATGTTATAGCCTATGTTATATGGATTCTCGAGTGAGTCTGTTGGGTGTGGTTATTGTGTCTAAATAACGTGTCTAAATATCGGATAATATCAGATCTCCAAACAAATGGACACAGGGACATGGCTGGATATTCATGTTATTTAATATTTTCTTTTACATTTTAGAGAACAAAAAAGTTTTCGTGTGAGAAAGTGTTCAACATAGGTATTACACTAATTTTGAAGCAATAATATAATACAAAATTGTATTATATGCTTTTTAGGTGTATGTCCAACCAAATGTGTTGAACACGATCCCACACCCATGTCCTAGTATCGTGTGTCTGACACAGGCACCTTGCGTATTTTGAAGTGTCCATGTAATCTCCTAAATGAAGCAATTTCATTCATATGCCAAAAATTATCAGATCATTTTTTACTAGTTCAAAAGTATCTCCATTCTAAGCACAGTTACTTGTCTACTGTCTCTGTGTGTGTATGTGTGTGTTGGGGGGTTGGGGATGGGTTTGTAGTTTCTGGGAACCATTTTAACTTATACCACGGGTGTGCATTGACAGATGCACAGGTATTATGGTGAAATCAAGTTAACCTCTGACGGGGGCACATCAAGAACAACCTTGCACTCGATCAAACAGGATTTCTTGGTTTTGTTTATGAATAGATACTTTTTAGCCTATGAAAAGAACAAAACTTCTACTTCAGTACTTTTTATGTTTGTCCATTATTCAAATTAATTGCAAAAATAAAAAAATGTGTCCATTATTCAACTTAATTGCAAAAATGTTGGAACCAACAATCTTGCAAGTTCATTAACCTTGGAATTCAATATTTTCCAACTGGAGTGCAGTGAATGAAGGAATGAGTCAGAGGGCGATTCAAAAGGCAATGTTCGAAGCAGCAGCACTGATCGGGGCTAGTGTCCTCCAAGTCTACCTCCTGAAACGCCTGTTTGAACGAAAGCTTGGCACATCCAGAGTTTAGATTTTCTACTATCTTGGCTATTTATCTGTTGTAACATCTTCAGCTTGAAATGTCAATGGGGGAGGCATTTGTTTCCATTGTTAAATAGATTTCTAGCACATTTAAGCCAAGAGTCGGAGTTAGGTGGATGCTTCAAGATCAGGGGTTCATCATACATGTGGCCATCCAGGCTGTTGGCAATCAAAACGGACTGTATTTTTAACTTTCTATTTTGGTGTCGTATGACATTTCTGAGTTTCTTTTCATCACCTAGCTGATTTTTATTTTTTATTTTATTTTACCTATTTATTTTGGAGGGAAGAGGGGGAAGAGGGAGGGGGGTTGAGCACCCAAGTTCCACATTGTAACTTATTTTTATTTTTTAAGGAAGGGGGAAAATTCTTTGCAATATTAATCGGTAGAGAAACACCAACTTTTAGTCTCGTATCCCCAATGGGATCGCTTTAATGGCAAAGACTTTCACCCCCAATAGGATCGCTTTAATAGCAAAGACTTTCACCTCACATTCATTGAGAGTTTGAATCCCTCTTAATGGGCCCCTCCTAGTCTCTTATCCCCAATGGGATCACTTTAATGGCAAAGATTTTTACCTCACATCTATCGAGAGTTTGAATCCCTCTTAAAGGGCCCCTCCTAAGAAGTTTTTTCAGTAATTGCACGGTGTCTCGATGGAGGGATGGATGCACCCTGATTTGCTTGCTAAGTGATGGCGCAAAATCTCTTTTGTCCTGTTTGGTTTATGAAGATATTATAAGACAGTTTGGAAGCGGCCAAATGGACCCCGGTTGGAAATAAGATCCCCATTGGCCATGACAGTTTCACATGATCAACTTCAGCTTTGCAGCCTAGATTATTCAGCAGCACAAGAGGGTACCAATATCCTCAAAGGACCAACATATATGCACAATACAATCAAATAAATTTCATAATTTCATAAATCAAATTATCACAAAAACATGTTGCAGCTGATAATGGTAAAAAGATTGAACACGGGAATCAAAAAGCAGAACTAAGCAGTAACACCCACAATCATACAAAAAACGCATCATATTGTTTTTATATCATTTTGCTAATAAAACGCAATCAAAATCAAGTTTTTATATCACACCAAAACGGATTCCAGCATGACCCATCACAGCTTGACTAGAGCTCCAGTCTTCTGGAATATATATTGGGCCAGGGCATAGATGAATAAAGCTTTCCTGTTAATGCCCATACCAGGTAAAGTGCCTCATGGTTCTGCAGAAGCAGATTGCATGCAGCAAAACCATTTTTTCTGCAAATCAATGGAGTTAAATAATCAGAAGTAATTATAATCATGGGCTATCATAGGGAAAAATGCAGTTCTATCAATTTAACCGATCACCACCAATTATATAGAAACCTTCATGAATTCACCATCCATACCAAGCCAGCAAACTTGGCCATGAAAATCATCTCAACCAGCTCGATATTTGTCATTCGATCACAGATCTTTAAAAGAGACTGAGTTTCACATGTTGTAAAACCATATACATGATCAGGTTAGCACGGTGCAAGTTTCAACAATTTAGGAACTGTAGGAGGACAAAACAATATGGATTTTGGGAGCATGTCAGGGAACTTGCTGGGAAGAACTATGGAAAAAAAAAAGAAGTGAATTTGAAGGAAAGAAAAGTCATTAAGAACTTATAGGGAGGATGCACTGTCATTATAGAATAACCATTTGGAATTTCCCAAGAATTTCACTGATAATTAGACCAAGGATAATATTAAAACTTTTAGGAATTTAGTGTATTGAATGGAATAAATATGGTGTTTTTAACTTTTATAACAGTTGGAAATACAGTATGCATGCGCCGAAATATTTTACAAATAATGCCAAAAATTGCTATTGAAATACAAGGATACAATCACAGGTCTATTAAATTCATCCAAGAATCGTGAGGTTGCCAGAGGGGCAAGCCAGAGGTCTTCAAGAAACGAATGGACACTAGGTTGTAACATGACTATAAAGCAAAGAACGAGGGGAATTATTTGTGTTGATAGTAAATCGTGACAGAAATGCACACAAAATCATGATAATGTCACCATAGCATCAGAAATGCTCAGAAATGTTCACAAGATATCTCTTGAGATATCTTCTATCCCATGGCATTAGAAGACGTGCTATTGAAAATCATACTGATAAAGGTTCAGGGAAATTTCAAAGCTTGTTTTCAACGTAACCAAACTCTGCTTTCTCAAGGCATGGAGGCATGCAAATGACATTTTAAAAGAAAAAGAAAAAAGAGTCTTTGAAAACCTTGGTGGATATTCATAGGATATCAAAGTGGGGAAATGAACTAAGGGATGAGCCCAGTTCCAACTTACAGACTGCGGCTTTCCAAGATTTGCTCCGTGCTTAAATGCAGAATCGTCTTTTGCTGGTGACTCAGGCTTGCCACCTGTCTTTTTCTCGTTCCTAGCCTTGTTGAATATTACTGTGAATCCCTCAGCCGATGCTGGGTCATTGACATCCCACTCCCCAAATTTTGGCAATGGTCGATCTTTTTCCTGTGAAATTTGAAATTTCAAATGAGGATTCTTGCAGATTTTTTAGGGCAGAAAAGGCCACAGATTAAATTAGCTTTACATATAATGTCAAATGCAAAATCCTATAACCGAGGCATCAAAAGTTTTAGAGATGTGCAATATTCTTCTTTGCTATAATACTGATTTTTATAGCAGCAACATGGAATGTAACATTGAAAAGAAATTCAGATCTGTGTATAAATCAATAAAGAATACATATTTGTGTTGGAAATTACTTCAGTAATTACCTTAGTAGCCAATTAGCAACTTTGTGTAATACCCAGGTGTGTCACACAAGTAAGTAGAAGGCATCATGATTAAGTTATGCCAAGATATATTAGCATTCTAAGAGATAATCAACAATGCCCAATAAATAAATAGGCAAACACTACAGATATGGCATGAAGAGAACATTTTGTGGGGTGAATAATTCATGATGAAAGTGCTAAAAAATGGGCTCAAACAACGTAGATCAGAATCTCACAACCGCTCTTACGTACAAGCCTCTCGCATGCAGGGAGAAACAAACAGAGAAACAGAACAAAGTGCCAATAAATAGACAAAAAATTTCTCGATGTTGAAGAACTGAAAAACTCGAGATTTCATTTGCTCACCATGTGATCAAATAATTGTCACGAGAGTTGGGCCATATTTCTTTGGTATCAAAGTGAAGATCCATAATGGATATCAAGATGTTATCAAAATCTTCTTGATGGTGAAGAACCACAAAACTTGGGGTCGAGTCTAATACAAAGCTATGTTACATGGACTCAGGTACGGGTATGTATCCATGTGTTGGATGTGTCAAATCTTTAAATAGAATGACACACGGACACGGCTAAATATTCATTATATTAATTATTTTATTTTATTTTCTAAAGTAAAGTAATATTTTTATCTAATATAATGTTCAATATAGGCATTTAACTCATTTTCAAGTAATAATATAATGTAATTGAATGATTGGATATGCTTTTTAAATACATGTCCAACCAAAAGTGTCGGACACATATCCCATACCCATGTCTGAGGGATATGTGTCCGATACGGGTACTTCACTACTTTTGTAGAGTCCATGTAACAGACATACAACGAGATAGATGCGCCCAATACTACAGGCCTTTGAACAAACTGCCATCATATCCGTAAATGTGAGAAGATTGATATGACATCATATACATTTTAGTCATTAAATCTTAGTTTTTGATAACTTATGTCAGTTACTAAATTTTTTTTGAGTTATTTTTACTTTTTCAGAAAGTCTAAGGTTATACTAAAAGAATTGGGCCTTAAATTGCTTCTATGTTGATAAATAATAGTTTATATTTGGGAGCACATTGCACTCTCTCTCTCATCTATGCTCGTATCTCTCTGTCTGCATCTATCTATCTATCTATCTTCTCTAATGTTCAAGAGGCATAAGAAGTCACTTGTTTCTAAATTGAGTCGTAATGAATAAGTTCATCCTATACAAACAAAGTATTAAACCATTCTAAAAAAAAAAAAAATTAAAGTATGTCAACACGGGCACAACACATAAACCATTCGTATTCAAACAAATATAATGAAACTAAACATCAAACTATATATATATATATATATATATTACAGTTCAATAGAACCCAGATAACCTGCTATACTTGGATAATGTTACAATTGAACAGAGAAGCTGAAGATTTATCCCAAATCTACAAATGAAAAACCCTATGCATCTGGTCTGTGAGCTCAGCAGCAAGAGTAGAAGGAGCCAAAGGATCAGACAAAGGAATACACATGTGAACTATTATATAGAGGAGCGACCAAAATAAACATTTGAACTATGTATAGTACTTGAAATATGAGGAAAACAAAAAAGGTAATCAATACAGGGAACAAAAAGAAAAAACGAAACAAAAGAACCCAAATCGAATTGGGCGAATCTACTCTCCTGAAAGAAATGATGTAAAACCAAACGTGTGAAATCGATAGATACAAAGAACAAAAATCAGTATATATATATATATATATATATATAAATATTTGTATGTTTTCTAGGGAGAGAAAGTATGGTATCGTACCGCCATGATTTAGCAGTGAGAGAAGAGAAATCCTTTCAGAAAGTGTAGTCAAGTCGGCTCCTCTTCCTCTTCCTCTTCCTCTTCGATTGATGGATTCGTTCACCTCAAACAGACAATATGAGAGAGAGAGGAGTAGAGAGAGACGCACAGCTGGCTCTGAATGGGGCCACTGGTACAAGCATTCCATGTGAAGGGTGGATGTGGGGTCCACATTTCTACGGTCTTAACGGCGTTATTTTTTCATCAGAGCGCTGTAATAAGCGACAGCAAATCCGTAGCATTTGTCTTGATTTTGTCAAACTGAGATACTGAGGTTAGCTGATATATATGCACTCCTATATTTTGCACTCGTATATATGACATATGTATGCATATTTTATTTTGGTTATTAAAATCAAGTTGTATTTTTTCTACTTTCTAAAATGAATGAGGGTCTTTAAACAGCAAAGTGAATGCGTGTGAGTGTGTGCCAGTTTTTTTTTTTTTTTTTTTTTGCCAATAATAAAAAAAATCAGGTGATATTGAGTGTAATAAACTATATAATCAATAAAAAGTAATGAAAATGAAAATATTTGGGTAAAGAAATTAGCTTATATGGAGTGTTACACCTTACAAGACAATATAATAATAATAAAAAATAATACAAATGTTATTTATCCTCTTATCCTTCGCAACACTAGTGTTATATTATATGCTGTTTTTGTAAATGATTGGGTGCGTGTTGTCATTCTTGCGATCTCACAATTGCGTCACTTTGATTTTATTTTTTTACGTTTTGGTTCTGATTTTGATTTAGGAACCGTTAATTTGTAAATTTGTTCTAGATATATTAGGACCGAACCAAACCAAAAACTATATATATATATATATATATATATTATTATTATTATTATTATACAATTCGTTTCATGTTTGATCTCTCTTTTATTTTTGCATTAATTTACTTATTGTTTGAATACTTTTGAATTTTATACTTGTTTCAATATATATATATATATATATTAATAATTCAGGTTTACAAATATATTTTGTTTCTTGGTTGAGACTTGAGAGGCCAATAAATTTTTGTATCCATGTGATTGACAGGGAGTTTGTTTCAACAACATTTTTTTTTTCTTGAAAAATAAACAAATTATTCCCATAATATTATCATTATCAAAAGCGAACATGGTTTATAACCAAATCGAATTGGTCTTTTACAGTTTGATTCAATTCGGTTCTAAATGTTAACAGTTTTGATTTCGATTCTTCTAAAATAAATATGATTTTGTTCTGATTTAACGTGAAATAGCATCAAACTAATTCTTGTACAACCCTGGAGGTCGTGACTCCTTAACCCGTTTAAAACACACTTTTCATAGCTTTAGGCATATATGGATGTGTGTGTGTATATATATACATATATAAAGGTGAATGACAATCATTAAAGAAGTGAATAATAAAATACAACCCATGCCAAACATGTAATTACGATTATTTCATTTTACAAATGCACTGAAATGTGAAATGATGTGAGTTTCAAGATCAAATTTATGTTCAAACAATTTCAAACAATCTCAACAATTCAATTTTCTCCCATAAAAACATTTTACGTACATAATAGCGGGCTCAATAATTCAACAACTTTGAATAGACACTTATTGAGGTGAACTCCTATATTCGGATTCATATAATTTTTCCTACTCCAGAATATCTTAGGACCCGTTTTGCATGTGATATATTTTATGTATTATATTTTTGTTCAATACCAAAACAATCGTTTTGCTATAGGAATACTTTGGTAAAAAATCAGAACCATATTTGATAAAAAAAATTTATTTTGGGAAATTAAAAAATTTAGTTCCTTGTTATAGTACCGAAATATACAATATCACCAATGTTTAGTGATATGCGTTTTGTTCAAAAAAATTTGAACTATTTCAAATTAATATAAATGGTTCCAAACATGGCATGACTCAAATTTAAATACCAATATTAAAAAAATAATATCATAACATTTTCAAAACATGCCCTTAACAGGATAAAAAAAGGGTCCCATGTCATTTTGTGCCAACTGTGGCTCCTTATTGAAGGGTATAATACTATTAATACCAGTACTATACACACATAGACATATAGACGTAGACCTAATCCCATTCTTTAATGACAGAAAAATCTCTAGGACTGTGTGCTGGAGGAGCCTACCACATCTTAGGCTGGATTTTGTCTTTATCCTTGTTTTGTATTTTCTTTCTTTTTTCATTTTTATGGGGGAGTGTGCCCTTTTGAGTTTTTTTCCCTATGATATCCAACATTAAGGGGTAATCTTTTGTCCATCACATAATAAAACTCTACTACAGTAGTTGAATAAATAGTACAATCGACTTTGTAACCAAATTGCTGTGACAAATTTGAAGCCACACTTGCTTTCCACAAAGTGGTGCTTGTGATTGATATTTATAGCGCTAATGCCAATTCATTGATCATCATCATATGGGAGAGTGAAAAAGAGAACATAGATGACCCAGCAAGAGAGACAGAGACTGGAATATATTTAATTTATTCTAGAATCTAAATACACTTCTCATTTATTGTTGAAGAAAACAAAAATGAAAAAGGAAATGGAGAAAAAATTGCACAACATCCGACTTCGACGACGACGGAGATTCATCTTTCAGAAGGTCTCACCCTCGAAACTGGTCTGCAATAGAGACAGCTAAAACATTAGGGTGTTTAAAATTTAAATAAATTACATACTCCACACAATCACCAGATTATGAGCATGAAAAATGCCTGTTAAATCAGCTTCAAGAAAAAGAGACGCGTGACAATTGAAATCTTAATCAATCTGGACTTTCCCAGAACTATTTCAAATCTGAAATGCATTCTTGTTTATTAATATAGAAACCATTTCTTCCAGAAAAGCGTCACATGTCACACATAGCTAGAACTCCTTGCTTGCACTATAGGAAAAAGCATTTCCAGCTACAATACTGTTTCTTGCATATTACTCGCAATCACTCATTTTCAGTCATGAAATTACTTCAACGGACACAAATGGAGACACCTAATTTCTGACAGAAATTAGGTATGCAAGAAACAGTATTGTAGAAAGTGGACATAAAAACAGGAGAGAAGCATATGCATTTCTGATTCACTGTCATTGGTGTTTGATGCTACTGTAGCATTGTCTCTGGATGAACTTGGTTCTTTTACCACATAAACCATAGGAAACAAATGACTGATATTTTCATGTGGCAATGAGAATCTGAACTAATTTGTAGTATTAAGGATACTTACCGAGAAAAACAAAAGGCTTACATGAGCTCTACAACAAGGGCCGATGCACCCCCTCCACCATTGCAAACACCACCTACTCCATATTTCCCATTCTTCTGCTTCAGTGCCTGTAACATTACACTTGGACTAAGACAAAGCAAAAGAGAATATTCTTTATCCTACGTGGTAGAAGAAATACCAGCAAGATAAAATCAACTTAATAGACTTCCATGCACACCAAAGATTTTGGTCAATCTCCTAAAAATATGGTCTGACAGAAACTTAAGGGGAGAGAGAGATGGTGCTTTTTTACCCCAGAATCAAAACTCAGTAAATACTACATAGCGCTAAAATGTAACCCAGTAGACACATACCCCCAAAAGTGTGACCAAAATACGAGCTCCACTGCAGCCTAGAGGATGTCCCAAAGATACAGCTCCACCATGTACATTAACTTTTTCCTGCAAGTAACATAAGGTAGGTACTTAGCAAAGGACGATCCTCATGCCAATAGAAAATGAAGGGGACAGCAGCAAAGAGGATGACATAATGAAAGCTATATAAAATTCATCCTGAGCATAAAGTATATACAAGGTAATTTGGTCAAAGCATAACACAAAAACACACTAAGGTGCACACACGTGCGAACACATACAACAGAGAGAGAGAGAGAGAGGTTGAAGAACTCACTGGATTAAGTCCGAGCAGTTTTTGATTTGCAAGTGCCACAACCTACACACATCATGTGGTGAAAAGATGGTCAAACTCCATGACAAATTAGTAACTAGTTGCATAAAATGAGTCAGGCATGCAAGCTTACCGCGAAAGCTTCATTTATTTCATAGTAATCAACTTCAGAAGCCTCCAAGCCAGCGTTTGAAATAGCTTTTGGTATTGCAAGGGCCGGAGCAGTTGTAAATAACTCTGGTGTCTGCACATTTAATCTCATTTGAGCACCAAGAACATGACAATCAAAAGATAATGGGAGAGAAAATAAGTAATGTAAAAAAAACTATAATTTCTCTCTTTTTTAGTCACACTACTGATATTCTCATATTCACAGTGAATTCCAGCACTTCTTTCAGATTTATAAATACCAGTATAGTACCTGAGCAGCATCAGCATATCCAGTGATCTTTGCAATCACTTGCAAACCAAGCTTAAGCGCCTTCTCTCCACTGACTAAGACTAGTGCAGCAGCACCGTCACTGTGAATGACAGCAATTTACTTCAGTAAAAAACTTAAATTCGTCTTTTTATAAGATAAGCATGACAGAATATGAACCACGAAGTAACACTTCAATGGAATCTGAAAGATGGAACAATTATTTTCTGAATTTGAACTTAGCGTAGGGATGTCAACTAAGTTCATAACGAAATTCAAGAGTAAAAGTCTATGTTACATGAACTTGGTACATGTGTCGGGGGTAGGTTTGATTCCAAGAATCAGATGTGTCAAATCTCCAAACAAAAGTACACACAGACACTGCTACATATTCATATTATATAATATTTTAAATTTATTTTCTAGATAAAAATAATTGTTTTAGGACAATACTTAGATCCTCACCACTGAGGATGTACACAGTCCTCACCGTTGACGTGGGCCAATAATGGACATGTCTTATTTCATTACCAAATCAGAGATGGTGTATGTACTCACCATCTCTGATTTGGTAAATGCGTATGTACCCGACCATCTCTGATTAGGTAATTAAAGAGGTTGTATCTATTTATTATTGGTCTACATTAGCGGTAAGGACAATGTACATCCTCATTAGTAAGGACCTAAGTATTGTCCATTGTTTTATGTAACATAGTGATCAATATAGCATTTCAGCCATTTTAAAGTAATAACATAGCAAAAATATTAAACTATTGGATATGTTTTTAGGTGCACGTCTAACCTAAAGAGTCAGACACATATCTTTACCCCATGTCTGAGTATTGTGTGGGTACTTCACCGACTTTTGAAGAGGTCATGTAACATAGGTAAAAGTCTAAGCATTTTTATTGGAACGATCAGACAATAATATGATTGAAAGAACCCTACAGCACCAAATTTGATGATTTTCAGTTAAACTGCCACTGTTTAGCGATTTAAGGTTATTCTAGCTAGATCCATGGTATGACTTAGCTCTTCCATTTCTCAGAGGAAATCATAATTGACCTATACAAAATGGTATTTTAGTGCTATTAACAATAATGCGGTTTCTTGTTGCAAATAAATAAAGTTGCAATAAAAATTAAGGATCCAATATGAAAAATAAGGTAGTGAACCTTATACTAGAAGCATTTCCAGCAGTAACAGAGCCCCCATTCGGCTTGAAACTTGGTCGGAGCTTTCTTAATTTTGCAGCGTCAAACTAGTGAGACACAGAAGCAACAAATGATAGCGTCGTTAATAATATCAATGTAATGTCCCCCAAATATACACAAATATACATATACCTATTTTCTTGATCAATTGCATGTACATAAGTAACTTATTGGAACAAAAAAATGCATGTAAACATGCATGACAATTGACAAATGCATACATGATGTGCATATGAGATAAGTACATAAATATTCACCTTTCCAAGACCTTCATCCTTATCAACAATTGTAGATGGTTTTCCTCTTCCCCCGGGAACTTCAACCTGCATGGTACAAAAGTGATGCTTTACATTGGTAACTTACAACAGATTGCATTGGTTCAATATATTAATTAAGGACCATCGGTCTTACCGGGACTATTTCCCATGCAAAAGCACCACTTTCTTGAGCAGCAATACCACGCTCGAAGCTCTGAATGGCATAATTATCCTGCATGATTAACACGGGGCATAAGCAGTAGAACTTGAATGTGCGAACAATGATATATTTTGTATGATTATGATTTTTGTAAAGGAGATCCATGAGATAAACGAATTGAAAATAAAGAGAATTTTATCATAAGAAACAACCACCACAACCAAGCCTTTTCCCATAAGGCCATAGCCTCAGTAAATCCACATGCTGTCATATCTTTCTTTACTAACTCTACCAGTCTACCCACATTAACTTTGGCCTTCCACTTCCTCTAGTATTACCTTCAATGTGGACTATGTCACTTTTCCTAACCGGAGCACTAAAAGGTCTTCTTTGCTCATATACAAACCATCTTAACCTTTTTCTCTCATTTTATCTGCAATTGGTGCTACTCCAACCATTTCCCAAATGTGATCATTTCTAATTCTATCCTTTCTAGTCTTAGTGCACATCCATCTCAACATTCACATTTATGCTACCCTCACTTTACGCACATGTTGGTTCCTGGCTGCCCAACATTCGGTGTCATAAATGTTGTTTCCCAGCTGTTAGACCAGCCATACTTTATGGTACCGAATGTTGCCGAATGTTGGGCAGCCAGGAAACAACATTTGCATAAAGTGATTAAATTTATCATAAGAAATGAAGAAAATTAGAAGTCAAAGTAAATTGGTAAGAGAGCTGAAGATTAATTTTCTTGAAGCTTTTAGTGATTAAATTGTGAGCACCAAAAAGGAAGGACCAAGATAAACAAGAAAACAGAAGTTTAATACAAGAATTGTTATGTGCTGGTAGTTACCACATTCAAAAATGAAGCAACAGGAAATTTTAATGCAGTATATTAATGGAACTCAATTAAGGTTCACTCAGTGAATTTCTATTTTGTATTCAACAGGAGGATTCAAAGCAAAACCTGTTCCTCTCTTGATATTGTATGTTGATCAGCACATAATTCAGCACAATTTCCCATGCCATAATCATTATAAACATCCCATAACCCATCTTTCAACATTCCATCAACAAGAGAATCATGTCCAAGTCGAGATCCTTTCCTGCAATGAAGTATAGAGCATCAGAATAGGTTGCAACATTGTTCATTTGGAAGCATTATGAATTTCTGAAATCAAAGGTGCAACAATGATAAATATACCAAGTCTACAAGCCCAACCTCCCAAAATCCCTCTGGAGTGTTTATATGAAAAGTAACTAAATGTATGTATTGAGACACAATTACAAACCTATTGGTCATCCCTATGGGTATGGGTGTCAATTCTGACATGTGTAAAGAATATTTAAATCATCAGAATTTGAATTTTAGAGATGCGGCAAGTTTGATAAGAAGTAATTATTGAACAACAATTTATTAAGCTTATAATGTTGTTTTTATATAAGTAATAGCATAGTGCATATGATTGGCAGATCATATCACTGAAAACTATAAAGAAAAGTGTGTTGTACAAGAACCTATGGGGTGGTACCATCTGACACATTCAATGTGTTTGATGTGCATAGATTCTGGCGTCATGAAAATTAAAACCGTATAAATAAGAAGGGACACTAACCTTGCTTCTGCCAGGTATTTAGGCACATTGGACATGCTTTCCATGCCACCAGCCACAACAACATCATTGATACCCAACTGAATACTTTGTGCAGCGAGCATTGTTGCTGCAATAACCAAAAAAAGAAACAAATTGTTACATCCCATTAACATCAACAAGATTTTCTTATCAAAACAAAGTAGATTTTTTTATTTTTTTATTTCAAAGAAAAGAGGTTGCACCTTTCATTCCTGATGCACAAACTTTATTGATGGTGGTGCAGACCACTGTGTTGGGTATTCCTGCACCCAATGCTGCTTGCCTTGCAGGAGCTTGACCTAAATTGGCACTCAAAACATTTCCAAAGAAAACCTC
The DNA here is from genome assembly GCF_030987335.1 of Cornus florida. Taxonomy (NCBI): domain Eukaryota; kingdom Viridiplantae; phylum Streptophyta; class Magnoliopsida; order Cornales; family Cornaceae; genus Cornus; species Cornus florida. The sequence goes on along the minus strand of NW_026775575.1, from coordinate 89,539,649 downwards.
TTGTACAAGTGACGGGTCGACGTTTGCCTTTTTAAGAGCACCTGTAAGTTGACATTAAAAGCATTATAATAGAGAAAAAAGGAATTTTTTGAGCAACCAATAAATCCAGCATTGAAACAGAATAGAAAGGTGGTGTGCTCACCTTCAATAACTATAGATCCAAGCTTGGTGGCTGGTATAGATGAAAGGGTACCAAGAAAGGCTCCCATAGGCGTACGTGCAATGCCAACAATACAAACATCTGTACCAAAAATGGGGGGAAAAAAGAAAGAAAGAAGAAAGAAAAACACATAAGTTGGGATAATCAACAAACAGATTTTGAAAAACAAATTGAAACTTAAAATCCCCTTACATATCTCGATTGTAACATGCTAGTACCAGAGCAAAGTAACTACTTTTTAGGCACGGAACAAGCATGGGAAAATATGCTATTTCCTCTAAGGGAAGGACAACCAAACTACTGTCACCAGTTTTAGAGTGAAATGCAATAGAGTCATTGTAGTTCTAATTCAGCGAATCTTGCACTATTAAATTTAAAGAGATATACTTAAACATCAAGAGGGTAACATTTAAAAATATCATATGTATATGTCTGTGTGTACATTGTATAAGTATATATGTGTGCAACTGTGCATGTATTTAGTAATCCATAAGGGATGAGCAGAGACATATAGAGCAAATTCTACCGCAGACTAATTTTTTGCTTGTAAATAGAAGGCCAAGCATCAGCAATTTGCTTCTGGAGTCAAAAAGAAAAAAATGGTCAATCTATCTACAAGGTTTATTTTTAACAAATGGTAACAACTTTTCTTTATGAATTTTAGTAACACTTCAGCATAACCAAATTGTGGAATTCAGTAACCAAAGACTGTAGGCCTGTAGCCTAGTGGAATCTTCTCTATCTTCGAAAGTGGAAGGTGAGGGTTCAACTCCGGACAGGGTCAAAAGGGTGTGTGAGTTTCTTGCCAAGAAACAAAAAAAAAGGTGGAATGTAGTCATGATGTTTAAAAGCATAAACATATAAAGAAAGGTACTTAAAATTACAAAAATAAAAAATAAAATAAGAAAGAAAGTAAAGCATCATCAACTATTGCAGGGCATAAATCAAATACCATGAACTTTTAAATTTATAAAAACAAAGCAAATATGAGACCTCTTGGCTTTAGTGATTCAGAAGATGCTGCTGCTGGTGCCATGATTGTATATGCAGATTAGATATCTGTATCAGCCAAAAAAAACCCTCTTAGATGTTTGTTTTAGGAAAAAAAAATAAGAAAACAGAGTACCACTAAGATTTAAGCTCAAGCTTAACATGCACCTCTTGAAATAGTACAACCAGTGTCCAAAAATTACATTTCATAGAAGAAAAATAGGGAGCTTTGACATCTAATGTAGATAAATAAATTAAAGACCAATTTTCTTACTAGATTTCATTCAGCAATCTCCTTTTTTTTTTTTTCCCTAAATAGAAAATGAGTTAAAGAATTTTTCTTTCCTTTTTATCTTGTTTTCCCGAGAACCAAACAGAATTTCAACAAGAACTTTCTTTATTGAAAAGACAAGAAGAAAAAAGAAAGAAAGCCTAAACACAAAGTTAAATTCAGATAATAAAACCAGCGTTTTACGAAGCTATGTAAAAGTCACCATTTTTTAAACAAAAGCGTCCAAAATAGAATTTTTTTTTTTTTTTTTTTTGGGAAAAATACATATGGATCTAATATGTTCGTTTTTTAAAAAAATTCATATCTGGTAGTGATTACTAACTTTTATCTAATGGAATTCGAACTCCAAAAAATAACTAGATCAGTAGAAATCGCGACTAAGTGAAGAAAATGCGAGAAAAAGATCAGTGAAAAATCAGAGAGAAAATTGAGCTTCCAGATCAAGATTCAGAAAAAGATAGAATACACCTATGTGATTAGAACAAAGAGTTATACCTCTCTCACTTGGAATTCTGAGATCAACAGGCCAAGCGCTATGTGCTTTTTTGTGTGTGTGAGAGAGGAAAGAGAGTTGGTCAGCTGCAAATCGAAGTGGAGTGCGATATATAGAGAAGGGTGGAGCTGCACGAGACACTGGAAAGCATTAGATTACTAAAAAGCCCTCGTAGATGGACTTTATTTTATGAAAAGAATCATCACCTTTGATATTTTATAAATATTTTTTAGGTAAGATAATTGAAAAATAAAATAAGGTTAATGTCAACCATCATAGAAATTTAGGTGATTTTATTTTTAATTCTCAGCCTTAATTAGGAATTCAAATTCCATTGTTGATCCAAACAAAAAAAATCCTACCACTGTATGAGGAGATGCCCTTTTTTTAGAATTGATGTGACATAATATTTTTTAATAAATATAAAAATTAAGAAAAAAAACAACGACCTATTAATCTATTTTCTTAATCTGGTCCTAAATAAAAATAATTCATTACCATGTGTAGATTAAAGGTAAGACAAATGTAAATTCTAAGAGTGTTAAAGTATAAATATTGTTGGCTCCCTGAATTTCTTGTCAAAGAAAAATAAAACCAAAATCAAAATTATTAGAACCATTTGATAAACCTTAAACTTCATAATTTAATTTAATTTCAATTAAATTAAAATTGGTCCAGCAAAACGACACAAATCAGGATCTAGCTTATGACTTCTTATACTTATTAAATTTTAAAACTTTCACTAAAAATGATATGAAAGCAGCCAAAACTTTCCTACATTTATCCAAACAATAGGAAACAACCCCCTAATATAATTATCCATTTTTAAACGATATAGCTTTTATCAAAATAACTAATTTTGAATTTTTAATACGGGGCAAAAAAAAAAAAAAAACAAATGTCATGCAAGAGGAGCAAAAGGAGTGAAAGTGGAATTACCCAAACTATTAGAGGGATTATTACATATAAATGGTACTAATGATCTATATTTATCATTTGATGGAGTCAAAGTTTTATTGTTTCGAAAAAATGAAACATAAAAAAATACTGTTTACCCTCACTGAGGTATCACTTTTAAGCATACATATATCACTTTTTGTGCATGCAGATACTACTTTTTGTAATTAGGTATTACTTTTTGTTTTGCACAAAAAATGGTACCTATGTAAATAAAAGTGGTACCATACCCAAAATAAAAGTGATATCTCCATGCCCAAAATAAAGTGGTACATGTGCATAAAAAGTGGTATCTATGTGCCTAAATGTGATACCTCGGTAGGGGTAAATAGTATTTTTTTATGTTCACATCAATATTTTAGTCAATTTTATTTTTCAAAAAACTTTAATTTTATTAAATTAAATAGTAAATATGAGTCGTTAGTAGTATTTATATGTAATAATTTCTATATATATATATATATAACATAAAAATTGGTACCTGTCACACTTCAATCAAGAGAATGGACTAGGCTTGTCAATTTTCACCTACAAAATGGTGCAATAAATACATTAATGAAAGGGGTATTATCAAGTGAGTTTGATGGAGAGTACGGGAAAAAAAAAAAAAATTGTAATTATTTGGTGAATGTTATTCGAAAAGAAAGTGTGTCTGATGATGATGAGTCATGAAATATTCAAATAATTTAATTTTTTTTTTCACCATCACAGCATGCCATAGGTGGAATATTGTTGTAGATTAGGTTTTAATGACATCTTAGAAGTTAACGTAGCCGCCTTATAATACAAGTGGCATGTGCAAAAACTGACATTGTTGAAGATTCTGATGCTTGTATTATTATTTACGGAGTATTATAATCCTTGACAAATTAGTTGACAAAAAATAGTAGAGCATTTGCTTAATCTCATCACGTAATTGTAATGGTGAATTATTCTCATTTTTGTCTTTGCATTACTTATCTTGACGTGCACCCTTTTTTTACTTGTAGAATGGTTGAGACATGGTTGAATGAGTTTTCACAAAGTGAAACCATTTTAATTTTTTCAAAATAAAAAAATAATAATAATAATTTAATAATTGAAAAGCTTAGAAGGAAAATACCAAGCATTATATCAGTTGAGGGGTCACATCTCCTAAAACAAGGTTTTTGATTTGACTTCTCTTCTATCTTGTCAATTTTAACCAGATTTTTGTAATGGGTGGACGTTTTTATCCCCGACTCAAAAACTCAATCTATATATTTATTTTAATTTTTATTTGAATTTGATGTGAGACATTCAAAATATTATTCTCCACTTGAATTCGTAATGTCTTTATTGTGATTAAGCTACCGTGCCCATTAGGAGTGACAACTCGAACTTGGTGTGATACCGAGTTAAGAATTAAATCTGACATGATACCAATTATAACGGGTGAATACTCGCTCGTTAAAACAAAAACTTAATTTATTGAGTAATACTTCATACCTATCCACTTGTACAGATTTCAATTCCCGGACAAAATTTTGACAAACATATATACATCAAACAAATATTAGTAATTCAGATTTATTATTATTTTTATTATTATTATTATTTTTTGGGATAGCAAATTTAACAAGCTTGAATGCTACTGTACAATAGTTGTGAAAAAAGCAAAAAAGAAATGTGTTTCTTTTTGCTCTCAATAGACATGTGATGCAGATTCAGCCCAGACTAGCATTTTTACCAACCGCCCAAGTTGCTGCTAATAAAATAAGGCTAAGTTGTTGGGAAACATCCACTTCATCACATTTCAGGCACAAATATTATTGTGTAAAGCGTTTCTGAATTGATTTTGACTTTTGATTTTAGACTTTTTCCAAGCTGTATAACTCATACTTGACTCCTCACCAACCACTTCGGCCAAGTGTACAATATTTTTGTGCAAACAATAGTTTTACGTGCCTGTACGCTCCTCATATTTTGAGTCAAAAATCTTAGGAATATAAAATATATATATATATAAACATTTGTTACGAGGTCATTTGAACACCAAAAAATATTCAAAGCAATACTAGGGAGCCATTGTTGACTTAATCAGCTGTCTTCAGTGGACTCTGCCAGCTTTTCAACTGACCTTTCATTTCTTGCACTTTCAACAACTAAACAAAGCTTGCTAGTGTGGGAAATGGGAAATTCTCTCGTCTCAACAAATTTTTGCTTTTCTTTTCCCAGGGTTGACCACATAAAATATTGTTTAATTGTCCTTCTTTTTTAAATATATTTTTTTAAACCTATACAAATTGAAAAATTAATTTATTATTGATTTGGTCCATAAAGAAATTTTGATCGACGGATCGATTATCAATTATAAATCAACCCGTTTTGCAATAACACAAATCACTTCTACATAGGGCTATTAGTCGGGTAAGTCGAACCACTTGGACTCCTAGTTTATGGCAATTTAGGTATCTAGGATCATCTTTTAGAATGATAAGAGGGTTTATAAAGGATTTGTTGAATTGTCACTAAAACTAAAATGTGAGGTTCATAAAATAAAGCTTGCGAGAATTAAAGCGAGATAAAATACGAGTAAAGACAACTGGGGAAGTGAATTTGCCTCCATCCCTCTACACATGCTAGATATAGAACTAATTTAAGGGATAAACAATATATAATGGTCAAGAATTATATAGCGACACATAGTTGCCATATAATTAACAAGAAGTACATTAAGCCTTAGACAAGCATAATCCACCAAAGGTGAATGTGTTTAAACTACTTAAACTAGGATGCAACTTAAACACACTAACTTGGATGAAAGATTATCAAAAATGATAAAGCACATGAAGGTAGAGATTAAGCATACACCATCAAAGGATTTTCGTAAGTAATGATCTATCAAAGTCACCTATCAACATGCCATTAAACCATTTCATAACCTTATTTCCATTGTCACCATGAAAACATAAGCAATATGATTAATGTAAGACATTACCTAGAACAAGATAATCAACTTAGAAAAATCATTCATATATATATCAACATCCATTACAACCAATGAAGTGCTCTTGGTCATGAAAAGACCATAGAATATACATTGTAATCCCCAAAATAGAACTATACTAGAACATGTTTACAAGGGGGAGGGGCTTCATCACCTCCCTAAAGGAAGAATTAGTTACCCATGGATGCCCTAGAGGAAGGAAGAAGCTTGCCTCCAACCTCCATTTTCGAGCTTCCTCTTTGTAGCCACAAGAACTCTATCATCTTCTTCTTTCTCTCTCCAAAAATCTTGCAAAATGATATCTGATGATGATATCCAAGCTCTACCTCTCCTTTTGTAGACATCCTCTCACCAAACCCCTCAAAAACCGAGCTTCATCTCCCCCCAAAAGAACATTTCCAACCACTCCATAAAAGAGGGGAACCAAAAATTGAGGGAATCAAGGAACAAATGGGCTGCAATGTTCCTTCGAGCGCTTGAAGAAGGGGCTTCGAGTGCTTGAAGTAAGCCGTGGAGTAGACTGTCAAGATTTCGAGCGCTCGAAGGGGTCTTCGAGCGCTCGAAAATGCACCAGCATGCTCTTCTCCTTCTGCTGCTCTGAATTCTTCTTCATGCATTCATCCTTGGCTTATTGAGAATCTTTTACTCGTTTTTCATTGTAGGAAGTTTTCATAAACCCTCTTTAACGGTTTCCTCTTGGAAATCAAAAGACAAAAAGGCTCGGAGTGGCTTGATCTTCAAGAAGGCCTTCAAAAGCTTCCATTTTACTTCCTTTTGGAGGATAAACCTGAAAATACACAAAAATATGGAATTAGAGATAATCTATACAAATAAACCATAAACGGACTTAACTAATGCAAGTAAGGGTGCTTGAATATGCAATATTCAACGCTTATCACACCCCCAAACTTACATTTTGCTAGTCCCATAGCAAAACAAAAATGAAGTATTAACTACAATGACAACCATTGGATTGCTTTCCAAAAATATCAACCATAGCAAAATGAAATACACACATAGCTCAAATACAACTTGAAACAAACAAAGGACTAGAGACGGGGTCATTAAGCAGACTACCATGCATATATGAAGCATTGATACAAAAGTTTGCTAACACGTTTCAACATACATGCATCAGCATCCTAGTCTATATAAATAACTCAATTGTCATCTCTTGAATGGAAATCAACTCTAACTTCAGTGAAAGTGGATTGGATTCTCAACATGTAACTTTTACTTTCTTTTTCCAAATTCAAGACACAAGTCTTCAAATCATTGAATTCCCTTTTAAATGAAGTCACTAAGGCATGAATTTATTTACAAAACAACTTTTGTTGTTTGCTGACAATTTATTATAACTAAAAAATGATACATAAAATGGTTGTGTAATGCTGAAGTCCTTTAAGCTTTCTAACCAATTCATTTAGCAAACGTTAGGCCAACAACTCCCAAACCAGATGGCTTTAGGGTGTTGAGTGTTGAGACACTCCTAAGGCTTAATGGCTTGAATTAGCAAGGCTATGAACTCCAACGGACCATGTTTATTATATATATATATATTTTTTTTTGAATGACCGTGCAATGTCTAAGTCTTTTAAGCTTTCTAACCAACCCATGTAGCAAGCGTTAGGCCAACAACTCCCAAACCAGATGGCTTTAGAGTGTTGAGTGTAGAGACACTCCTAGGGCTTAATAACTCGAGTTGAAAAAGTTACAAACTCAAACTGGTCATTATTTTCTTTTTCATATATTATTATTATTATTATTATTATTTAGAAATATCATGCCAAAGGTATCCATCTATTAGGTTCATCAATTCAGATTAACTAGGTCAAGATCAAGGTTAATCAAATTACATGCCTCACGGTTAAGTTTCCAATGTGCATCTATGTATTATGAAGCATAAAAGAGTATAAGATCCAGCGAGAATTTAATTGAAACATTTATACGGACTAAATTGCATCCACATGATCATTTTAAATTCAAATTTTTTTTTTTTAATTTTTAAAACTTAATAATTGCTTCTATACACAAGGTATTAAACATGAGCATCATCTTCGACAAGTTTCAAATTGCACTATCATTGCTAAAAATTGTGAGGCCAAAAATATGTCATTTACAGAAATGCAATATTGCACTTCTAAACTTGAATGACACATTGTCCTCAATGTGGGACACGACTACCATCTATTAAAAATGAGAGAAAAACAAGAACAAAAATACCCAGAATAGGAAGAAAGCGCATGGAGAAGTGACAAAAAGCTCCCATGAAAATGCCAACACAAAAAGGCCCCCAAACTTGAAGTGTGCAACCTGCAAGGGATCAGAAATAGCTGGGGAAAGAAAATAAGTAACAATGAAGCAATAAAAGAAAATAATTAACAGACAATAGAAGAAAATAAAAGAGGGAATTTTCATTCAAAAGCAGGTGGACATGATTACAAAAAGGACTGAAATGCTAGCTTGGTCCAACCAGATCAACGATGACAAAAAAAACAAATTCCCAAGTTCTAACAAGAAGACAAAAACAGAAAACATATGCAACTAAAGACTAATTGCCCGGGTAACCAACTACAGGCCAGGAGGAAAATGAGTAAGGAGGGCATTGAGGAGGGATTTTGTTTCACACCGTTCCTCTTGAGCCATGCGACGCTCTTTAGCCGCAACACGGCGGTCCTCGGCAGCAGTACGATGGTCTTCTTCGGCACGGTAGTAGTCCTCACGCATGGTCCGATTGTAGTCAGTAAAGGTGGCCTCAAAATGGTCCATTCGGGTATGGATACCGGCGATGCTAGCCTGTAGGAAAGCATAGTCCTGTGAAGGGTCAACAGGGGGCTCCTCCCCTTCAGCAGCTTTAGCCATAGGATCATCCTCAGAAAAAAGGAGGAGATGAAGAGCGGGGGAATGGAGGGGCAGCGAGCTGAGGTGGCCGAGAATGGCTAAGATCATTGGTCCACTGGCGGAGAGTAAAAGTCTGAATCTTTTTGCCTTTTGGTTCATGAGGAGGAACAATGAAGCCTTTGTGCTTCAAGAGCTTAATGATGAAGAATGGCAATGGCAAAGGCCGATTTTTAACACGCTGATGCTGTGCATTGATACACTCGTCCCAGAACCGCATAAATGTGTCCCAAATGAGCTCTGGGACAGAGAACCATTTGCCTTGGTCCATGGCATACAAGGCTTGCAACATCAGGCCTTGGCGCTCGGTGCTGTGCGCCAAGGGGTAAACATTGTGCTTGAGAACAGAGTCAAGGAACCAAACTCTCTCCGGAAAAGTGGATTTGAGTGTAAAGCTCCGGGGTCGATGAGGGTCATCCACGTTGCAAATGGCAGCAATAACCTGCTCCACAGTTAAAGTATCCGGCTCCTCATATAAAGGGAGATTCTCACGATTGACAATATCATCGGGGCACTCCAGAGGACAGCCGAAGACTGCCACAATGTCAGCAAGAGTGAAGGAATAAGGGACGCCATCAATGGATGTGGTGAGAGAGATAAGCGGCTCTTCAAGGCAATTGAGATTCTGGTAGAAGAGTTGTACCACATGGGGGTAGGTGACCTTTGCAACGGGTTGGCAAATGTGGTGAAGGCGTCGGTTGACTAATTCTGCGGTAGCCCATGAAGTGGTGGGAAGAGTGTCAAAGACACCCGTGAGCGGAAAGAGAAGCTCATAATTGAACTTTTTGTCGAGCCAAGGGTTTTGGGGTTGCTCACGAGCAATAATGGGGACATTCGCAGAGGGTCTAGGACGACGAGGAGGGCCGGCACGAGACATTTGGAGAGGCGGACGTGGATGGGGAATTTCAGCGAGCACCTGGCGTGTACCAAGAGAAAGAGAAGATGAGAGTGAGAGTTATGGAAGGTCAAACCCAAAAATTTTGTTAACAAAACACTCTCAAGATTAGAGTAACATCAACAATCACACCCAACCACCATACTTTCCATGCCCCTACTCCTCAAAAAGATAACAATAATTGAACAAAAAGAATAAAACAAAAAGGATGAGGAAGCATACCTTGAGAGGATGAGGGGGAGAAAGATGGATGGAGTGAGGAAAGAGGATGGAGGTGATGAGTATTTATAGAGGTTTAGTGCATGAATGGGGTAGTGGGAAAGATAGGGAAGTTATGGAGGGAGTTCGTGGGTTGATGGAGGGAGTGGTTGAAGTAACTAAAGCAAATGGGAGAGGGAAAGTCGGATTTAAATGGAAGGGGGTGGGTTCGAGCGCTCGAAGAATTGGCAGACAGTTTTGAAACCGTGGGTTGAGGCTTCGAGCACTTGAAAAATGGACAGTAGGCTTTTTGGAACTTTCGAGCGCTCGAAGGAGAGGCTTCGAGTGCTCGAACTTTGGGCAGAGAACTTGGGACTGTGGAATGCAGGTTTCGAGTGCTCGAAGGTGGTCTTCGAGTGCTCAAAAATTCGGCAGAGACCTTGGTGGCATCATCAAGAACTTGAACTGAAGTGCAAAGTTTCTCTAAGACCGTTGAGCACGTGAATTGCAGTCGTTGCCACACGGAAATGACAATGAAGTCAAAGAGTGCCAATGTAGGACTTAAGTGCTTTGAAAGAATTGGGAAACCACAATCAACTGGTGTATTGAAAATAAGAGGTTATGCACACGAGTACCAATCCGAATGTCCGATGAAATTGCTAGATAGAGCTGAAAACTTCCGGGAATAAAGACAAGGGTTGAGAAGGTCTAAGAAAGCCAGTCTGAATTGCGGGAACACAATTTAAGATAGTTCCAGAAAAATTAAATTTTGTCTTTCCTTAACCATTCCCCAGAAAATTTTAAGGCACGAGCAATAGAAAATTAGGGAAGCATGGGAGTAGAAAGAATTTTTTCCCTTTGGTTGCTAAATTTAAAGTCGATAGCTAGACAAAGCGAGATCATGCATCAGTCTTCGTAAATTGGGTCTATCAAGAGGACTTTCTCAACTTTGCGGATTGGGACTATGCCGTCAATGCAAGGCTTAAGCTGTTGGCCATTAACCCTGAATAGGGATCCATCAGTCGGATTCTGAAGTTCGATTGCACCATGAGGAAAAACAGTATTGACGAGGTAAGGACCATCCCATCTTGACCGGAGTTTACCGGGAAAAAGTTTCAAGCGGGAATTGAAAAGCCAAACCTTTTGTCCTGGGGCGAAATACTTGTTGACAATGTGTTTGTCATGAAAAGCTTTAGTCTTTACCTTATAGATTTTTGCACTTTTATATGCATCATTTCGAATTTCCTCAAGTTCATTTAGTTGCAATTTACGAGTAGAGCCGGCTTGTTTGAGATCAAAGTTGAGCCTTTTTATGGCCCAATAAGCACGGTGCTCAAGTTCAACAGGGAGATGACATGCCTTGCCAAAGACAAGTCGATATGGCGACATGCCAATGGGTGTCTTATAAGCTGTCCGGTAAGCCCAAAGCGCATCGTTTAGTCTTAATGACCAATCTTTGCGGTCCGGTTGAACCGTTTTTTCCAAGATGTACTTAATCTCCCAATTAGAGACTTTCACTTGACCACTCGTTTGAGGATGGTAAGGTGTGGCAACCTTGTGGATGACGGAGTACTTGGAGAGGACGGATTTAAGATAACGATTTTGGAAATGAGTTCCACCGTCACTAATGATTGCCCGGGGCGTACCAAAACGACTAAAAATGTTGAACTGAATGAAGTTGATCACTACTTTATGATCACTGGTTTTGGTAGCTTCGGCTTCAACCCACTTGGAAACATAATCCACCGCTATAAGAATGTACTCATAGCCATAAGAAGATGGAAATGGTCCCATGAAGTCGATCCCCCACACATCAAAAATTTCTATGATTAGGATGGGAGTGAGGGGCATCATGTCTCTTCTAGACATGGATCCGAGCTTTTGGCAACGCTCACAAGATTTGCAGAAGTTGTAAGCATCCCGAAATAAGGATGGCCAATAAAATCCGCTTTGAAGGACTTTGTCGGCTGTCTTTTTGGCATTGAAATGGCCGCCACAAGTAAGAGTATGACAGAAATTTAGAATGCTTGTGGTCTCAGTTTCGGGAATGTATCGCCGGATGATTTGATCCGGGCAATACTTGAATAGTTTCGGATCTTCCCAAAAGAAATGCTTAACTTGGGAGAAGAAACGGTCTCTTTCTTGTTTGGACCAACTGGATAGAATTTTGCCTATTGTTAGATAGTTGACAATATCCGTATACCAAGGGAGACTGGAATGGGAAATCTGAAAAATTTGCTCATCCGGAAAGGAATCACGGATTGCAGCAAATTCAGAAGATTTTTTAATGAGTAAGCGAGAGAGATGGTCTGCGACAACATTGTCGGTCCCCTTTTTTGTCCTGGATTTCAATGTCAAACTCTTGAAGTAAGAGTATCCATCTAATCAGGCGGGGTTTGGTCTCTTTTTTAGCGAGCAAATGCCTAAGAGCGGCATGATCCGAAAAGACTATGACCTTGGAGCCAATAAGATATGAACGAAATTTATCCAAGGCATACACCACAGCTAGCAATTCTTTTTCCGTGGTAGTGTAATTTAACTGAGCATCGGAGAGAGTCTTGCTAGCATAATAGATGACGTATGGAAGTCTTTCCATACGTTGGCCCAAAACCGTGTCTAATGCATAATCGGATGCATCACACATGATCTCAAAAGGAAGAGACCAATTTGGCGGTTTTTTGATTGGGGCGGATGAGAGGAGAGTGCGGAGTTTAATAAAAGCTTCCATGCAAGCTTCATCAAAATTGAACGGAATATCCTTGGCAAGAAGATTACACAAGGGCTGAGAGATTTTGCTAAAATCTTTGATGAAACGACGATAGAATCCGGCATGGCCAAGGAAGGAACGGATTTGACGGACCGAATTTGGAGGAAGGAGATTAGAGATTAACTCCACTTTGGCTTTGTCAATCTCAATTCCCCCTTTTGAAACGACATGTCTTAAAACAATGCCTTCTTGGACCATAAAATGACTTTTCTCCCAACTTAGAATGAGATTTGTTTCCTTGCACCTTTGAAGCACAAGAGATAGATTTTGGAGACACGAGTCAAAGGAGGATCCAAAAACGGAAAAGTCATCCATGAATATCTCTATGAATTTTTCAACCATATCTGAAAATATGGACATCATGCATCTTTGGAACGTGGTCGGTGCATTGCATAGCCCAAAAGGCATGCGTCTATAAGCAAAGGTTCCGAAGGGGCATGTGAATGTGGTCTTCTCTTGATCTTGCGGATCAATTGCCACTTGGTTATAGCCGGAATAACCATTAAGGAAACAATAAAAGCTTTGGTCGGCTAACCTCTCTAGGATTTGATCAATGAATGGGAGTGGAAAATGATCCTTCCTAGTAGTAGAGTTAAGTTTTCGGTAGTCAATGCACACACGCCAACCGGTGGTGGTGCATTGTGGCACGAGCTCTCCCGCGGAATTTTCAACGACGGTGAGGCTGGATTTCTTAGGAACAACTTGAGTGGGACTTACCCATTTACTATCGGAGATAGGGTAAATGATTCCTGCATCTAATAGCTTGATCACTTCTTTCATGACCACTTCCTTCATGTTGGGATTCAACCGGCGTTGCACCTCTCTAGAAGGTTTAGCGTCATCCTCCATATGGATGCGATGCATGCAAATAGAAGGGTCGATTCCTTTCAAATCAGCCACTGCCCAACCAATAGCTTTTTTGTGCTCTTGTAGCACCGCTAAAAGGCTAATTTCTTGATCCTTTAAAAGGTCAGAAGCAATGATGACTGGAGTAGTTTGATTAGCACCAAGAAAAACATACTTGAGGTGAGCCAGGAGCGGCTTTAGCTCAAGTTGTGGAGGAGACTCCAAGGAAGGTACCTAAGGAGTAGAAGAGAGTTGAGGAAGCGGTTCTTTTGGAATTTTCCATGGAGGAGTATCCATGATATCATTAATGTCAAGTAAGGAATTGACTTCTTGGATTGATTGGTCAATATCAAAGTTTGAGAAGTCGAAATGAGACATGCAAGTTTCTAAAGGATCCTTGCTTAGAATGAAGGGGAGGGATTCTTCGACCACTTCATCTACCACATTGATAAGGAAACAATCATCCTCATCGGAAGGATGTTGAGTTGCATGGAAGATGTGGAGTTTGACTTGCATATTTCCAAAGGCGATATCCATCACCCCGGTTCGGCAATTAATTGAAGCGTTAGCCATAACTAAAAATGGCCTACCGAGGATCACGGGAATATGCTTCTTTGGGTCATGGACCGATTTCGTGTCAAGAACCACAAAGTCTATCGGAAAGTAGAATTTGTTCACTTTGATAATGACATCCTTAAGAATGCCTCGTGGGTGCTTGACAGATCTATCGGCAAGCTGCAAGACCACGGAGGTTGGCTTTAGATCTCCCAACCCAAGCTGTAAGTAAACTGAATATGGAATCAAATTTACACTAGCTCCTAGGTCAAGGAGGGCCCTTTCTATCTTGTTGTCGCCAATGACACACGAGATAGTTGGGGCACCCGGATCCTTATACTTTGGAGGAGCACTATGTTGAATGATTGCACTCACATTTTCAGTTAATCTCACTTTCTTTGGCAAATGATTTTTGGAAGTGTGCTTTTGAGTGCACAAATCCTTGAGAAATTTTGTATAGGGAGGGATTTGTTTTATAGCATCCAAGAGAGGCAAATTGATTTTTACTTGCTTGAAAACTTCCCATGTCTTGAATTTTGCAATTCTTGTTCCCAATATGTATCGACTCTTGGAGACGTTAAGGAAACGGAGCTTCAGGCTCATAAGAAGTTTCCACATTTGGGGTGATAAGTTTGGGATTTTCATGAGTAGGATTTGGATTAGAAGAGCTGGGACTTGGATTTGGATTTTTCGAAGGAGAATTTTTCTCATCTTTGTTTCCATCAACCTTGTTGTCAACAACACGACCACTCCTAAGGGTGGTGATTGCTTGGACTTGTTCATGAATTGGCCCACTCGGGGGAGGGGATTTATCAATCACATGTATCCCTCTAGGATTTTCAAATGGTTAAGCAGGAAGCTTACCCTTGTCTTTTTACAACAACTGGTTTATGGAGTTAGCTATTTGATCCACTTGATTCTCAAGTTTAACTATGGACTGAGTATGAGAATGAACCATTTGGAGAGTGGGCTGCAAAGATAACAAGAGTTGCTTGTTGGAATCCATCATTTGCTTATTTAAAGATTCCATCATCTGCTTGTTTGCAGCCAAGATTTCATCGGTTGGAAACACAGTAGGTTGATTAGAGATATTTGGATTATACGGAGGGCGATAACTTGAAGAGACTGGAAATGGCCTATTTTGAAATTGAGAAGGGGGCTGATTTTGATGCTTTGGATTTTGAAATTGCGAATTTTGTGGGGCTTGTTGCCTCCACGAGAAATTCGGATGATCTTTCCATCTCGGATTGTAAGTATTGGAATATAGATTATTCCCGGGCCTTGAGAACATGGCATTTGCTTGCTCTTGATTTGGATTAAAAAATTACTCCGACGTGGGACAATCTTCCGAGAGATGGAAAGGACTAGTGCATGATGTGCAAACCGCACTTGCCGAATTTTGAGACAAAGAGGGGGAGAGATGTGGTGTCATCAATTGATAGAATTTATGAGCTATGGAATCCACCCGGGAAGATTCCTCCCTCAGTGTTTTTGGTTGACAAGGGTTGGTGTTCTTTGTATTGGTTGAGGTTGGACCACTACGAGAGTTATGCTGCAATGAGTTTTCACTCAAATTTTCAAGTAAGGTCCATGCCTCATCCGCACTTTTAGACATGAACATCCCTCCACAAGATGAGTCAACCATGAACCTATGTGGGTTGGTTAACCCAGTATAGAAAGCTTGCACCAATTGCCATTTTGGAATTAGGTGGTGCGGACATTTCCTTAAGAGGTCTTGAAATCGCTCCCAAGTCTTATGGAGTTGTTCCCCTTCGCTTTGTGAAAAGCTAAGAATGGACCGCTTCATTAAATTGGTTTTACTCACTGGATAATATTTTTTTAAGAATTCTTGCTGCAGTTGAGCCCATGTGGTGATGGAATTGGCAGTAAGAGAGTTCAACCAATATTTTGCCCGTTCTTTTAATGAGAATGGGAAGAGATGCAATTGGAGAGCATTATCAGGAAAGCCCCTCAACTTGATGGTAAAACATATTTCAAGGAATTCATCAAGGTGCTTATAAGGGTCCTCATTTTCAAAGCCATGAAAAGATGGAAGCATTTGGATGGTGCTAGATTTGATTTCATATTGAGCGGCCTCAATATTTGGCATCACTATGCAAGAGGGAGAAGCATAAGTGGTAGGGATGAAGTGGTTCCGAAGATTCATTGGAACCACATTTGGAATTTTGGCCCTCTCATTATTAATTCCCTCATTTCCGATATCTCCAATATTATTAGCCATTGCGTTAAATTCAGTTTCAAGTTCTCTTATACTAGTAGATTCCCTAAGGTTTCTTCTAAGAGTTCTTTCCAATGAATTTATGTTAACTGGCGATTCTAGCGTTGGTAGGGAGAGTGATTTACGGCCAAACATTAACAACACACAACACACTTATCACAATAATCTATCATTATCAACTCCACATACGATGTTCCCTTTCTCCGCAATTATCAAGACAGAAATTTAATGGCCACGACAAGGACCGATGCTTGCAATTGAAAATATACAATAAAATAGCCTCAACAAGGGCTTCACAACTTAACTAATACTAGATTTAACACATGCGAGATATTCACAATTTTGAAACTAGAAGGTCAAGAGACTTACCTGGAGTCCTCTAGACTTACGAATTTGCTAGGGTTCCCCCGGCGAGCATCAAGTCCCTAGAATCTCACAAACAACTTATACACAAAGATGGTCAAAACCACACAAGAAATATTCACAAATCACAATATTAATAATCAAACCAAAGTTAACCCTAAAACTTCAGTTGCTAAACCGTTTGCAGTCCCCGGCAACGGCGCCAAAAATTGATCAACGGATCGATTACCAATTATAAATCAACCCGTTTTGCAATAGCACAAATCACTGTAAAATAGGGCTATTGGTCGGGTAAGTCACTGGGACTCCTAGCTTATGGCAATTTAGGTATCTAGGATCATCTTTTAGAATGATAAGAGGGTTTATAAAGGATTTGTTGAATTGTCACTAAAACTAAAATGTGAGGTTCATAAAATAAAGGTTACGAGAATTAAAGCGAGATAAAATACGAGTAAAGACAACTAGGGAAGTGAATCTGCTTCTATCCCTCTACACATGCTAGATATAGAACTAATTTAGGGGATAAACAATATATAATGGTTAAGAATTATATAGCGACACATAGTTGTCATATAATTAACAAGAAGTACATTAAGCCTTAGACAAGCATAATCCACCAAAGGTGAATGTGTTTAAACTACTTAAACTAGGATGCAACTTAAACACACTTACTTGGATGAAAGATTATCAAGCTCTTGACAAAAATGATGAAGCACATGAAGGTATAGATTAAGCATACACCATCAAAGGATTTTCCTAAGCAATGATCTATCAAAGTCACCTATCAACATGCCATTAAACCATTTCATAACCTTATTTCCATTGTCACCATGAAAACATAAGCAATATGATTAATGTAAGACATTACCTAGAACAAGATAATCAACTTAGAAAAATCATTCATATATATATCAACATCCATTACAACCAATGAAGTGCTCTTGGTCATGAAAAGACCATAGAATATACATTGTAATTCCCAAAATAGAACTATACTAGAACATGCTTACAAGGGGGAGGGGCTTCATCACCTCCCTAGAGGAAGAATTAGTTACCCATGGATGCCCTAGAGGAAGGAAGAAGCTTGCCTCCAACCCCATTTTCGAGCTTCCTCTTTGTAGCC
This sequence comes from Cornus florida, assembly GCF_030987335.1. Taxonomy (NCBI): domain Eukaryota; kingdom Viridiplantae; phylum Streptophyta; class Magnoliopsida; order Cornales; family Cornaceae; genus Cornus; species Cornus florida. Next base: position 89,521,905 of record NW_026775575.1, on the reverse strand, counting down.
ACAATAACTCTATCCTCTTCTCCTTTCTCTCTCCAAAAATCTTGCAAAATGATATATGATGATGATATCCAAGCTCTACCTCTCCTTTTGTAGACATCCTCTCACCAAACCCCTCAAAAACCGAGCTTCATCTCCCCCCAAAAGAACATTTCCAACCACTCCATAAAAGAAGGGAACCAAAAATTGAGAGAATCAAGGAACAAGTGGGCTGCAATGTTCCTTCGAGCGCTCGAAGGGGGGCTTCGAGCGCTCAAAAATGCACCAACATGCTTTTCTCCTTCTGCTGCTCTGAATTCTTCTTCATGCATTCATCCTTGGCTTATTGAGAATCTTTTACTCCTTTTTCATTGTAGGAAGTTTTCATAAACCCTCTTTGACGGTTTCCTCTTGGAAATCAAAAGACAAAAAGGCTCGGAGTGGCTTGATCTTCAAGAAGGCCTTCAAAAGCTTCCATTTTACTTCCTTTTGGAGGATAAACCTGAAATACACAAAAATACGGAATTGGAGATAATCTATACAAATAAACCATAAACGAACTTAACTAATGTAAGTAAGGGCGCTTGAATATGCAATATTCGGCACTTATCAAATTTCAACCAGTCCTTCTTAGAAATTTCGGTGAATCACTTTTAAGAGTGGATTCCACGTACATGATAAACCCTATTTACTAGTACATTGTTCAGTGTGCGGGAGAAGATCCGAGAACCTTTCTACAGTGTTTTGCAATTCATCAAAAGGATTTTATCAATAAAAAATCATTACGTGGTCATTTGCGAAAGCTCAATTTAAAAAAAATAAATAAATTGAGATTATCAATAAAAAAATATATAAAAATTATTTTCAATATGTCATTTGAGTTTTTGGCCTTGTGATATTTGATTATAATGAGTGGATGCTCCCGTTTGATTGGGAATGGGTGATGTGACACCCTAATGAAAGTCAATCTTAAAAAAAAAAAACACAAGTCACGAGTTCGATTTAATGCGAAGTGGAAATGAAAATGTGAATGGGCATTGTTTTAAGTAAACAAAAATAATTGTGAGAATGACAAAGTTTGACTTCAATTGCAATAACAAACTCGGTCATTCAAGACTTTGGAAAATAGGGAGTAGATTAATTTGACATTAAGCAATTATAATTTGATGCTCTTGCAAATATCTTACTTTTTGAGTCGATGACTTCCTGAAAAATTTGGTCAGAATTCCACTACTGTTGTATTAACTTTCTAAGAAGAAACCCTAGTGGGTAATGCAGTTTGTCTCATTCGTTTGACTCCTCTTCTGGATATTTTTTTCAAATTTATTATTGTGTGAAGAGAATCAAAATTCTTTGTAATATCTTTTTTGCTCACTATTTTTATATGGGGAATTTCACAATTATAATGGACGTACGTTTATTTATTTTTATTAGTTTAAAAATAAAATAATAATAAAAATAATTATTTTAATTTTTAAAGTTAAAAAATATTTATTTTAATTTTTAAAGTTAAAAAATAATGAACTTTTATGGAGGGAAAATTAATCATTTAAAGTGGTAAAATTTTAAAATAAATATGGTAAAATTGCACTGTAGATAAAAGCGTATAAAAATGACCGGGAAGAATTTGGGTAGTGTGAAAAGGATGGCAAGGGGGGAATTTGGAGCTGGAATGCCATTCATCCCTGTTCAGCATAGCTACTTCCATCCTTAACAAAAATCGTTTATTAAACGGGACAGGGGGTGACGTGGGGCAGGAACGGATTTTGTATAGTACTTTCGTAATTATATTACGAATATAACGAAACTAAATAATGAAATAAAATTTCAAGTACGGTAATAATCATTGTTCTCTTATATGGATAAAAACAAGATTTAACTTCTCAATTAGAACATAACACTTAGTATTATTGTAACAATATCAAAATAATATATAGAAGTTCTCGAATAATAATAATAATACAGTACAAAATAATATTTAGTGATTTGAAAAGAATAAACTAAGATTTGCTTAATATTATTAAATATAAAATAAAGTATAAGAACAAAATTATAATTTATCAATACAAACAAAAGGGTGCGGCACGCGGTGATCATTTCTAATTGGGCCCCTAAACTATCTAACTATTTAATCATCTCCGTAACCATTCTAAACGGAATGGGGCTCGGCGGGACGTCATTCTGTGCCATACATAAGTGTGAACTGTATAGAGAAATAGTTCAACCCACGAAAAAGGAAAGAAAATTTCACTTCGGATATTTAACGATGTGACGGTTTCTCCAATAATGCAGTCAAGCACTTGCCTACCTCCATACCCAACCACCACCCCAGCAATAATCACGTTGTCATTTTATGTCCATCCTTAGGCCTTAACAAGCCGCCGAAGTTGCCATATTTGACATCATCTTATCCCTAACATCAACTTTATTAGTTTATTTGGACACGACTGTGCGTGGCTTAGTTTAATCATTTAATTTATAATATTAATCATGTAATATAAGTTCTATTTTATTTTATTTTTTATGTCTTTCCGTTTTTTATCCATATGAATTATGAACTCTCAATTACACTTTACTGCTTCAAAGTTGACTAATTACACTTTACTTCTTTAAAGTTGACTGATTATGTGTTGGTTTAAGTGAAACTATGATCTGATCTTATATCTTAGATAGAGCTGAATGAAAAAATAAAATTAATGAACATGTTAAAGTTACTCATTTTCCCAATAAAGTATCGAAAAAAAAAGATGGGGCAACAAATAAAAAATAAAAAGTGGAGTCACAGATTGATTGAGATGAACCTATTTTAGAATATATTCCCCTGAATTACATGCAGAACAAAGCATGTTCATTATTCAATTATGTTGGCCATACAAAGCATACAGGCTCTTATGACTATGGGGAAAAGAATGGACAAGTTAATAACCAAGAAATGGAGAGAGAATCATATCATTTTCTCAAATTTATCAAGCTTCTTCACCCTTTGCATGGACCTAATTAATAGGGTAAAGAAGACACCTGCATTTTAACAAATCAGTCACTTTGTGCTGCAAAAAAATTAATATAATGTAAAGCTGCTGACTTTAATCATGAGAAAGAAAATTGCAGCACGAAATTTCAGTGTTACAGCTCGTTACCTGCACCGATAAATGATCCGTTTGCAATAACTTGACTGCCTTGACTGCCGATCGTGACCCCAAGGTTCAGTAGGGTACCACCTAGAACTGTATACATTGTTGCCATTTGCAGTATTGTTGCCTTCCGAGCTGCTCTTTCAGACTGATGAATTCAGTTTTTGCATTAATAAAGGAGAGCCCTTTACATGTAAAAGCATGGTATATTGCATTTTAGGAAGAAAATGCAACAATACTTTCAAGGATACTAAACATCCATCAATCTAACATTCAGAGGCCAGTTTCCCATTATTGGCCCCTTGAGGGTGTAGAGGACAAATTGGGTACAATCTAACCTTTGGCATTATTTGCACAAAGTGACTATCCGAGAATCAAATTCGTATTTTCGTGCTCGACAATCCAAACTTTTACCACTGCACATACAATGGCCTCTAATCTAATATTTAAAACCGAAAAAGGTAAATTATCTGTGTACATAAATTATTCACACATCTTTTTAAAAAGGTATGGAGTATACCTCGAGAACCCGAACCCGAAGTTTCAAATCTCCTGACTCAAGTTGTTTCATGATCTCCTCTATTTGCTGGACTCTGTATGGCATAGATATGGTGTATGTTCTGGCCTGAAAATATAGATGAGGTTCTCTTGATGTCAATATAAATAAAACATTTTAACGTATACTATGAAATATGAATAGAATTGAAAAGAAGTAAGGAGGGGAGAACATAAGCAAGATACAGTACATCGTCAGCTTGTTTCCTTATTTCCTCAACAAGTTGCGTTCCACTGCGCTGCTTCTGTCTTGTATCCAATAGCTCCTGTGGGTATTTGCACCATTTCAGAACCATATCGTAAAGCATAAAGAGAAGTTGTTTCCAACAAATGCATGCACCATAAACTTCCACACAAACATACAGAACCTGTGCATATGGTGCAGCGATCTTTACAAAGGAAAAATCTGGATCGAGCGTGTAGCCGATACCTGTAAGATAGCAATTGTGGTAAGAAGAGAACAATAACATGAAAGTGGCAGCATTAATCTAAATTCATCCATTTAGTCCATGGTCTATGCTTGGGTGCAACACCAACAACTTCAAAATTATCACCCACAGTATTTATAGTAGCCTATTTAAGCCACATAGCCCTTAGAAATGATTCTGTTTGCAATTTCCAGCACAGTAATCCATGCTGCTTTAGAACTGTTTCAACTTTTCTATAGATTCCGATTCATAATTGCAGTATTTTCCTTGAAAAATACCTAATTTCATAATAACAAGGAAGATACAATGCTCCCAAGTGCAATATCTGAATTGCTTTTCTTAGAACCTTGAAGATGGACCACTCTTAAATGCTGCTAAAAATTAAGGTGTTTCCTGTTTAAACCAAGAATCAGTTCAACGGCGACATCCAAGCGTAAGGTACTGCAAACTTCCCTCATCGCATAATTAAGCACTTGGTGCTGCTTAAAGATTGACAATTGAGTTCTGGAAAATATATTAAACACTCTGTCAATTTTTCCTTTTTCACCACAACCTCTTGTATGCCAATCTCTACTCACAAATTGTACACGTCATTCAAAAAGTAGATACTGATTACACAACAAGAGTAGATAATAAACAAGGTAACCATGGCCATGAATGTTATCCCATATGTATGGGGTAATGCCACATGAATTCTTTGTCTCCATTCATTTCTATCACCCACCATCCCATCTACTATGTTTATTTTTTTAGTCATTTCTAATGACTTCATCCCACGTTAATTTTGGTCGTCCTCTCTGCCTCTCAACTTCCTCTTCTCACTGGCACATCTATAGGTCTCCGGTGTATGTGCCCAAACCATCTAAGTCTACTCTCTCTTATTTTCTTGTTGATTGGTGCCACAACTAATTTTTCCCTTACACTTTCATTTGTGACCCTATCTCTTCTAGTCGTTCCGACCATCCATCTCAGCATTCTCATTTCAGCTTCATGAATGTGTTGTTCTTGTTTCTTTTTTAAAGCCCAACACTCCATTCCAGAATGTCATCACCAACATCATTATAATTATCCCAAATAAAATATCAATAACATGGACTTTACTAATGCTATATTTGATGGGAAGAGGTTGAGTGAAAAATATGATTGGCACAAGCCTTCGTTAACAGGGAAAAAACCCTTCTTATACCCATCTTCTAACAATATAGTAAAATCATCAGAAATCTCTTACAGAGTTACGATGGAAATTTGTTCTTTTCATGTTTTACCACCTTTTCTGTTTCAGTGGCTTATTTTGATTTCAACCATCAAACTAAAACGATAAATTCATGAGATCTACAACTTGTACCATTTTTAACACATAAATATATATAAGTCCAATATATTTATGGGTTCTATGCTATTATGTAATATAACTAAAAAAATCAGTCTACATCATCTGACTCTTCAAAATGGAATTATATGTCAAGTCTAGATATTACATGAGCATAAAAATATGGCGGCACATGCATGTGTGTGTATGTGTGAGCGCACAGGTGTATGAGAGAGAGAGAGAGAGAGAGAGAGAGAGAGAGAGAGAGAGCACCTTCAAGTGTCGAAAATGCCTTAAGCACAAAGGTAAAAGTGGATGGAAACCGAAATGGTTGATCCGTTGCTATAGCAAATAAATCCTGCAATTAAATCCCTCGTATTTTTATCAATTATGGATCATTCTTATGAGAAATGAATGATCATGTCATCTCTACATATTTAATTGAATAGTTAACAGGTGCAAAATATGCATTATGCTAGGATATGGGGGATTCTCAAAGTTTTTCCAAGTGTTCCACTCTACAGGCAAGGGTAATATATAAGGAGCAATTATGACAATACTATCTCCTCGTTCACTCTCTAGTCATCAATAATGATATTTCCTTTGATGTAATCACATGGTCATGTTACGAAATCTAATTGATCTGAGTGCGATTGATTCTAGTGCATCCTTTCAAATCTGGTTGAACGTACAGTTGGTTTCCTTTTGGATAATAGTTACCCACTAAATTTGGTGATCGAACTGGAAAACCTCTTCAATGATAGTAATTAAGTGAAATAGAATAATTAAATAGTAAATTTAGTCTTGGTCTGTGTGCAGATAGAGTAATGGCATGAATCAATATATCATAGAAACTGTGGATTTATTCTCTTAGATAACCTTTTAAGGTACAAATTAATTGTCATGAATAGGGCCATTGAAGCAAATGGAAGTCATCACCACAATTATTGGTAGAATGAGCTAGTTCTAAGTTTTTAGAAATGATGATGCTTAAATTCTTTAACCAGCAATTGTGATGATGATTTTCATTCCCATTTTGGCATTTCCCTGTCATGGCCTTTTAAAGTGGTGAATTTGCAAATAAAACTTTATGTTAAACATGAAAACAATTCTTGGTTATCCAACCACAATCCATACAAATTATCTTGGTTATATGCTTAAATTATTTTGACTGTCAAGTAAATATTTACATACCTCACCAATTGCAGCCAAAGTCTGCTGCTGGTCTGGTGACTCACTTAATAAATTATCCAAGAAGAACTGAACAGATCTCCTCACCTAGGAGTACAGAATATCGTTAGAGATGGACAACGAGGTCTTCGAGAACCCATATGTGATTAGAAAATATTTCACTGCATGACAGTTATCCTTTTAGATGTTTACTGGTTTTTGGTATGATATCATACCGAAGACATATCTCCTGTGGGCTGAAGCGCTTCAAGTTTTATCAGACTGCGAATAACCTGGATTGTACAGCTCATCAGTTAAAGCAAATGCATCCAGACCATTCAAATTTATACTTTTAAAGCTGAAATCTTAACTGCATGTATTTGCAAAAAGGTCTACATCTAAAACAGTAAAATCAAAATTAAGGCCAACCTAATGGCAAATAAGAGGTTACTCTTGGTGATTTTAGGGTAGTTTGATCAGGTTGGATATGAATTGAACTTACAATAGGACCACGAGCCATACTTTTTCAATGAAAATGATTAGCTGCAATTTCACTAGACAGCAAGTAGCGGACATATTCAGTGACCTAGTAGATAGAACCCACTGCTCCGATAACTGAAACCATAAATAGACCATTATATAAATTAAATTTTTTATTTAAGGAACCAACTAAACTTACAAGAACAAAGTTCTTCCGAAGCAAACGAGATTGATTACCTTCATGTAAATGAGCGTGTGTGTGTGTGTGTGATTCTTTCCCTTTGTTTTTATTTTCTCAAGAAGTTAGCTTTCCTAAAAGTTGGTTTGAAGTCTGCTCATGTTTTAAGTAAATCTGAATATTTTATATAGTGCCAAATCTGAATATTTTATAGAGTGCCTATTCATATTTTCTTCTACTGTCATGTCAAGATAGCTACAAAATCATAATTCATTTTGCACTAGACATTTATTTCCCAATTCTAATGATCAAGATACTGCTAGATAAATGCAAAGTAACAGTTCAGATTTAGAAGTATACCTTTTTTCCATCTCTCTCATAAATTGAATAGAAAAGTTCTAGAAATCGCTCCCTTGTAAGAGTCTTAACCTCTCCCATCATACCAAAATCATAATAGATGATTGTTTCATCTACATCAATAGCAAGATTTCCAGGATGAGGATCAGCATGAAAGAAACCTGTCTTCAGTATCTGAAATTGTAGCAAAACCACTTAAACCATTCAGTCATATAAGAAAGATTTGTCAGTAAGAAATTTTGGCTGCATTAGATTTCTAATCAGTCAAGTGGTTCAACATGATCAAAGTGAGATAGGGTAAGGTTTTGACCTGAATTAAGTATGCTTCAATAGCACGTGATGAAATGCGTGATCGACTAAAACCCCGTGCATCTATCATATCCAACCGATTTATCTTTATGCCTGATCACATAAATAACATCACTAAAATCAGTTCTTTAAACTTTGATGTTGTTTTCTGATTTAATATTGAACCTAAACAAACATAGTAGTTTAGGTTGAAACCTGGAACGTACTCCAAGGTCAACACCTTTGAGGCAGTGTAATCCCAATGTACCAGCTACAGAGTGAAAAGGCAAGGGAAAAGAATTGAAAGTAATATCAGCAAGCATTTATTATTTATGTTAAAAATTAGAGTTCTGTTAAAAATTATGGTTCAGTGATAAATTTAAGTTGCTTAGAAAATAGAAAAGAATAGAAAAGTTTAAATTTCAAAATTTTATTATTCTGAAAAAACAAAGACGCCACTCGACTTAGCCTAAAACTTATCATTTTATCTTAGTCTTTTTTCCTCCTCATTTTTCTATTTTGTGGCCTTCATCTATTGTCTTAGTTGAGCTTCTCAATTTTGGGGAAAAAAAAAAAATCGCAATACGCTAGACTTTTGATGTCTTCTCTATTCCTCTGTTATTTGAGCAACCAATTGGAAGGTAACGCCGTTGGAGCTTGAAATAAATAGCTGGCACATTTTCTATCTGCTTAAGCTTTTGTGTCAATTGGTGTTCTAACATGGTATCGGAGCTTTGTTTCTAGAAGGTTTTAGGCTCAAGTACCCATATATGCATTTGTTCCCCAGTTTGAATTGCAAGTGTGCACTTTTTTCTGGTTTCAGCTTGGTTTATTTGCCTCACCATGATCAAGGATGGGGTTGTACGTGAGGCAGGTTGTGGAGCATGATATACATTCATTCTAATAGCATAAGCTTTTAGGCAATATAATAATCATAGAAAACATCCAGCGAAAGAAGAATAAGAATGAACAAAACAAGCAAATATTGTAGTCTTTTAGCAAGAAACATACAGGTACTCGAACCCATTTCACATTTCTAAAATCCCGGCGGAATCTATCAGCATTCTTCCCTTCATTTATATAATCAATTTCTTCATACAAAATCCTGAAAAAATCACAAAGAATAACCGGCTTATCCTCAAAGATAAACTCACCACTAAAACAACATAAAAGAGGGAGACCTTTTCCAGATATTTTTCTGCCAAAATTTAAATTGAAAGGAAAAACAAAATTCAGTGCATGAACATGACAAAACGACAGTCTTACTAACACAGTAATGTTAATTACCGGCCAAAACACTTCAAGGGATAGAACTCAGAATTTAATTGCAGAGGTGAGAGGCAAAATGATGTTAGAGCAACCCTGATCCCTTTTTTACTTGTGCTATATTGACCTCAGGAGAAACTAAGGATTTAGCTCTTTTTGTTTGCATGGAATTGGTGACCAACCAAGTCTGCCCATCTTCAATAGTTTCTATCTCATTCGAATTCTCTCTCTCTAGATTTTCTCTCCTAGTCACCTTTTCTCTATAAAACTCTCTCAGAGTAAAACTTTGTCCGCAATCCCCTTCTCCCCGTTTCCCATTTTTCACTTGACCACTCACCACTCTCTCTCTTCCTTTCTTTTTCTCTCTCTCAACTTATTATCTTTCCTATTCCTATTTTTTACTTTAATCATGTATCGGAAGGAGATAGGAGAGAGCAAATAAGCGTGCTGAAGTGGTGCGGATCTTTTATCCATCGATCAAAAGTGTTGGCAGGCTCACCTGTCTGCCACAAAACCAAATATATATATATATATATATATATAATTCCTTGTTTGGACTATTCCAAACCCAATTTTTCAAAATCGGCCCAGTTCAGTATTCCGGCCCAGTTCAGTATCCGGCCTAGTTCAATTTTGGCCCAGATCAATATTCGGCCCTGTTCAGTTCAGCCTTGGTCCAGCTTTAGATTCAAGTTCTAAGTGCTCCTGATATCCCTCTAGAACTTGAGGGGGCGTATTCCGACCAGTTTCAGTTTTCGGAGTACAGCCCGCCTAGTTTCTCAGCATTGATCTGGCTCTATCATGCGCTTTCAAGCGCCCTGTCATCGACATTTCTATCACGCGCTTCCAAACGCTCTGTCATGTGCCTTTGTGCACCTCAAGTGGTAATCTCACTCTCACCGTGCTCCTAAGCACTCTCACGCGCTTCCAAGCGCTCTGTTGTGCCTTCGTGCACCTCAAGTGATAATCCCACTCTCAATGTGCTCCCAAACATCTCAAGTGGTAATCCCACTCTCGCCGTGCTCCTAAGCACTCTAGCGTGTTGAAATTTTACAGTTTCGTCCCTCAAATGGTAATTCCACTTTATAATTCCACTCAAATATTAGCTTTCAAGAGCTCATGGCTACCACATTTGCCGTAAAGTGGTCGTTATGTGCCTGTGCGCATCTCATGTGGTTATAACACTCCATCAAGCGGTAATCCCGCTCTGTTATACGCATTTGTGCGTCTCTCAAGTAGTAAATTCCACTCAAATATTAGATTTTAAGAGCTCTCTCAAGGTTACCACACTTGCCGTAAGTGGTCTATCATGTGCTTCTAAGCACCTCAACGTATCGGATCTTTACAACTTCGGTACTGCCTTTCGCTCCAGTTTTTCTCTCCAAACTCAAGTTAGTTTCTGCTCTACCACCTTAAGTTTGAGGAAGAATGTTAACAAATAATAATATATTATATTATATAGCCGTTGTAATAATCAATATGACCGTTGTAGGCAAGCCTATTTATATGTCTTCCTTTATATCATTTTAAAGCAATTCAATATATTCTTTCATATTATATCTTTGTCACTCTCTCTCTCTCTCTCTCTCTATATATATATATATATATATATATATATATATATATATATATATCTAATAATCAACAAAGAAGATGGGTTTATGTTCAGAAACTTGTGGTTTAATTATTTCAAGCGACTGCTGGAAAACAGACACGTAGGAAGATAGAAGGAACCCATGAGGGTAGGTGAGTTGGCTCTCTCAATGATTGAGTAATCAGGCACTTTTTAGTCAAATTCACATTGTATAAGCAATGTTAGCGGACTCTGCTTTTACAATTAAGTGGCACTTGAGGTGAATATCATATTAAGCAGTCCCAACAGCATGCATCTTTTATTTACATAACAAAAAATTGACAAAAGAAAAACTAATTAATGCTGACTGACGGACTTACTTAGCACATTCTTCATAAATTCCAATCCAGTCCCTTGTGGGACCACCAAGAGTTTCACTCTTCTGAAAATACTCTGCGATTAGCTTTAAATTTCCTGAATGAATAAAGTAAATTGAGTGAGGTAACAAAACCATCACAAAGCAATGTTAAAACTGCTAACTGCTTGAATACAGAAAGATGCACATTGAAACCAACTATATATTGAACGAAATAACTGCAAAGAATCTTCGGCCAAAGTATATCTTGCCGACTGCTTGAATACAGAAAGATGCACATTGAAACCGGGCACAAATCCTCTACTGTGAGCTTTCTATGGGGTCCCCTGTTGTGAGTTTTAAGTGACTTATATTTTGCCACATCATTCTTCATTTAATAGCTCTTAAGACAACGTTTGAGTGGAATTGAGATAGTGTTTGGATCCTTTTTCACTATCATTTATAAGTATCTTCACACACAAAATAAGTTATGCACATAATACAGACTAAGTAATGTCACATACAAATGTAAATCAATTCAGCATACCGTGTTTGGCAATTACACCACCATTTATAAGTAACATTTCACCATCATTTATAAGTATCTTCACCCTTATATTAAGGTATGCGCATAAATGGTGATGTTACTTTTAGACTCCTATAATGTTACTTTTTAGATCCTGTGATGTTACTTATAAATGGTGGTGAAATGTTACTTATAAATAGTAGTGTATCTTCACCCTTAAATTAAGGTATGCACATAAATGGTGATGTTACTTTTAGACTCCTGTGATGTTACTTTTTAGATCATGTGATGTTATTTATAAATGATGGTGAAATGTTACTTATAAATAGTGGTGTAATTGCCAAACACGGACTTAGTGTCTGTTTTATGAAGAAATACGTGGTCAAACCAACACCACAAGACAGTGGACAACAGAGGACTGCAGGAATAATTACAGCAGGTGATTCGCGCCCATTGAAACCAACTACATAATTGAACGAAATAACTGCAAAGAATCTTCGGCCAAAGTATGTCCTGCCGACTGCATAATATTTAATCTAGCTTTCTTATTACCACTCAATTCTACTAACTCAGTTCTTTTGTAGGGCACCATCATTTGTCCAACTTGCACATTGCTGAACCATCTCAATAAAAATTCTCTTACAACGACATTCAACATCCTCACATCAGCTGAACTTTTCTCATGGAAATGTCATTATTTTTATCATTAAATTTTTTTTTCCATAATGAATAGGTTGTAAATTCTGCTTTAGTTTATACGGAGCTATTCAGCAATCAACATAGATACAGGTTTCGATATACCATGAACTATATGTAAAGGATTTGAATAATTGAATAGGCAAACAGCATTTAGCCATACATTAGATCATAAATCATAAGATTCAATGAAGCAATCACAATACTCAATCTAAGAATGAAAAGAAAAAGAAATAGAGAGTCATTTAAAAAAAAAGGGAATAGACTTTTCCAACTTAATCATTGTCAGGAGATTAAAATTATTCTACTTTATCCTGCTTAACAGAAAACCTTTAGATATAGTAGGTAATCGTTTCTTAATTTAAATTTTATTAGCGATCTTATGTGTATAAACAAAACTGATGTGGACTATTGAAAACTTATTGCTATTAGAAATATCAATGAAAAATGAATGAAATATGGATTCTAACCAATTGTTTTGGCGGCTTCATTTTGGGATTTTTTATTTTTTATTTTTCCTTTTTGGTAATTAGGTATGGGATTTCTTACTATGACACAAACTAGACCCTGCAATCATAGCCTGCTTCATAATCATGGATTAGGATCCCTACATGAATCTTAGGTCAAAGGCTTATAAGCAGTTTCTGCAAACCTAATATTCACATCATAGAAGCTTTGTGTTCATTACATGGTTCTTCACCTTATGACCTATCTCATTCACCATCAACCCTACTATTATTAGATAGCCATATCTTTTATCTAAATGGTGTTTCTTCCAATAATAATAATGCTTCGTCACAGCAAATTACAATGCAATGAGGAAAATATATTGGAGTTCCCCCTCTTGCATGTTCGAATGGTCTTCCCCCTCTCTATTATGCATACGATCGAAAACTATAATGTAAGAAAAATAAAATGTTCCATTATCATGAACCAATGACCAAAGAATAATGGTACGAGTTCTGAATAATTGTTCATTACTTACGTAAATCAATATCAAAAAGTTTCTTGAGGCCCGGTCTTTGAACTTTCACAACTACCTTCTGTCCATTATGTAAGATAGCTCTATGTACCTAGAAGTAAAGCTTGCCAAAATTAAAATCAGATAATGGACAAAATTGCTAGAAAGGAATAAATGACCTAAAGAACAATCTCTCGCATTCCCCTTAATGATTACAACCATTACTCACACATTTATAAGCATGGAATTTTATAAAATAGAACATTCAACTTCGATTTTAGCAGCCATCAGTCTTATAGTTGTTAAAGGCTCAAGGCGCTCTAAGGCGCCAAAGCCCAAAAGGTCTTCTGCAGCCTAAGCGTATGACGCAATATAAGGTGCGAGCCTGATCGAAGTAATGCGAGTATGTAAAAACAATGCATATTAATTATAATCATGCAATGCAAACTTGTCAATATCAAAATAAGGAATTTTTTCAACATATAATATATATATATATATATATATATATATATATATATATATATATATATATATATATATCTCTTCTCTATTTGCATATGAATTGAATATATGTACAATTGGAACAATTGAAGATTTGCAACATAGATAATATAAAATTCTCTAAAAATTGTTTTTTTTTTATATTTGCTAAAAAAATCCTTTCACATGCATATGCATTAACAAAATTAAATGTGATTACAAAATCTGAAACAATAAATAACTATAATCATGTAAATTTTAAACATATATTAACATATATATTCAGAATCAAGCACTAACTGCAATTAATGAAATTAATGAACCATAAATTAATATTTTGCTAAATACTTCATAAGGTTAACCAGTACGATCCATTAAATATGACAATGCTATGAGATAGAACATTTAAATAAAGTAGTCGTTAAAAAAAATGAATAAATGTTTTGATTTAGTAGTCATTAAATAAAAAAGAAAATGATACGAATATATAATTAAAATATAAAAGGCGCATCTTTTTTTAGTCTGGAGCCTACTAAAAACGTGAGTGTGAGGGCTTTATGCGAGCCTGGTTGAAAAGGCTTGGCATGTACTAAGTTGACACGCTCTAACTGAGCCTGGGGATTTTTTGAAGCCTAAGTGCATTTTTAACAACTATGATGTGTCTTCCGTATGTCCTTCGTTGTTTTAGCAAGGGTGCCATATGACTATCCTAAATATTATATAATTTATTTCCATTTGCTAAAATGTCTCTCCACTTTCACATGAGCATTTGTTTCTTTATCATACTCCTATCAAATTGCACAATACCACTGTCGAAGAAAATGCATAAATTTAAATATCTTTCATCACAAAATTATAACCTCTAAGAAAATAAATGAACTATGGATCTCTCTATTGTAATGTTATAATTTGTTCATATATATATATATATATATATATATATATATATATATATAAGTCAATGGTGGGATATACTTTTATGGTGGGACCCACCACCACTTACCTTTTAATTTAGTGGCCAAGAGGCCATTAAGCCTCATTATTCTTTCTTTCTGTTCTCACTTTTCTTATTTTTCTTTTTCTTGCTTCATGAATTTCACTCTTTGATTGTTCTCTCATTTGTGGGAAATTTTGGGTGTCGTTTGCGGCAAAACGAAGAGCGCGGCGAAATCTTCACATAGATATAAGCAATTTTAGCTTTGGTGTCTCCTTGAATTTTCGAATCTAGGGCTTGAGAATTGGGGGTTTTCTTCTCCTTTGAGGTAGGGGTTCCTAATTCATACATTCTTGCACCTTTATGAATTATTATTCTTATTTGATGTTTAAAATGCTATATTTGTGTTGATTTCTTTAAAATGATCCTAATTGTTGTATTCATGAAAGATATAATTATATGTATGTGTTCATGTGATATGAGAAAGTATGTTTCAATAATTTTATTTCATGCCTATTGTAATTTATGTGTTGAAATTATAACTTAGAAGCACGATGTTAAATTTTAGAGATTTCTATAAAGCATGCCTAAATGATAAATTCTATGCCTATTGTGTGTTAAGTGTTAAATTTGGTAATTTAGAAGCATGATATATATATATATATATATATATTATGAATCTTCTATGAGGCATGTACAGTGTAAATGTTTGACTTGTAAGGAATAAATTTCTACATTGGTATGGTATTGAAATGTATGAAATACTCATGCATTCATTGGGAAAGAAATGGGAAAAATTGATTTAAAAGAAATGAAATGGATTTTGGGAAAGAATTTTGAAAAGGATTTTGTGAAAAACTCGGTCGCTTAGGAGTTGCCTAGGGATCGCGGCGTTAGTGAGGCTCAGAGGGGATTAGGGAGATCGCCCTAGTGTGGTTGAGTTACCTGGGCCCCAAATGACGTCATGGAGTTGCCATGGGTCAGGGACAATGGCCAATTCTCCTCTCATGCCGCCATGGAGTTGCCATGGGATGGGTTCACTAACGGTTTGAAAATATTGACGGAAATGGTTTTGGAAAATGGGGAGTGACATTGCATGGTATGGCATATCATTGCATGGCATATTCATTTGTTGTATCAGATTAATGATGTGGTATTGTAGTTATATTTTTACTCCCAGCATTGTATGATCCCAATTTCCTTATTCTTATTCATTGTATGGATTTACGGGGTCTCAAGAGATGTGCCTTAGGCACTTCCTACTGAGCTTATGCTTACCCCTTCATTTTAACATTTTTCAAGAAACGAGAATGAAGTGGCGGATAACGTTCCACCACAAGCCTTACATGGATTAGATGATCATTTTGTTATTTTTGTATCTAAGTCTTACTATTTTTGTTAAACTTAGCATATTGTATTCTGTACTGAGACTTATGGACCCTTGCTATTGTAATTATATTTTTGGTACTGTAATCATGATATTTGGATTAAATAGTATGTAAGTGTTCCACCGTAAACTGAACAATGTTGACATATAATGAATGGATGAAAGAAATGTATTATTTGCATTGTGTTGGGACAAGTTAGGTAAATTTTAAAGGTCCAAGAGAGGCCCTATGCATTTTTATGTATTTAAGCAGGTTGTTGTAGGACCTTTTTTAGCAGTGGTCATGCCGATTTTTTTTTTTTTTTAATTTTTTTTATTGGTATTGAGTTTTGGGTCGTTACAAATTTGGTATCAGAGCGTCGGTTCGAAAACCATTAGGACGACGGACAGAGGCCTACCTAGGGTTGTCTGGGAAGTCATTGGCATTGTTATTTCTTTATTTGCAAAAGTGTTTTGCTATGTGAAAAAGCATGCTTAACTGTTTACTTGCTTACGTGCTTATGTGCTTATATACTTATATTAATGTGTTCATTGCATAGTCTTACATGCTAAGTGCTAGTATAGTGTCCTTTTGTGTTGAGTTGTTCACGGTTGGACCTTAGTGTAATCATTATTGAACCGTTTTCTTTGTTTTATAGAACGATATCATGGCGTGAAAAACCAAGGGAAGTTGGCCCTAGGCCAACAAGGGGTGATGTTGGCGAGTACTCTAGCTCCAATCCGGTTGAGCCAGTTGATGAGGATACACTTCTTAGGGATTTAATTGCCCCAAGAGTTGTTCCTACAAGGAGTGATAATGCCAGTGGCGTAGCCAGAAATTTTCTTCAGTGGGGGCAATTTTTAACAACAATAATATATATTATTTGAATATATTATTTGAACCAAAATAATATATGTAAAAATTAAACAGTACTAAATATTTCAAAATATTTTTCATATTTTGAAAGCACGCAGTCGAGTTTTAAAAATGTTCATGACATAATAATAGTAAATTTAGAAGATAAAAAATTATATATCAGATTACCTATATTCGCATTGCAGTATTTGTTTAGATTTTGTGAATTTTTGAAAATTAACAACGCATTTGTTTATGGTAAAGTCAAAAGTTAGAAAGAATACTTTGTATTTTTGGGGAAAGTGTGAAAGAATATAATATTTTAAGAAAGTGGAAAAAAAATATCATATTTTTTGGAAAGATTATATTCCTTTAATATTATATTTTTTGGAAAGATTATATTCCTTTTTTGGAAAGATTATGTGCAATGTCAACTTTTAGTGGGGATAATTATACAAATATAAAAATCTTTCTATATAAAATTAGAAAAAAATTAAAAAATTAAAAATTCAGTGGGGGCAACTGCTCCCACTTGTCCCTATATGGCTACGCCACTGGATAATGCTGAAGCACCCGTTGAAGAGGGTGAATGTGATGACCTTGTGGGAGGGTGTGCTGTGGGCGGGTGCAAGAGACACTGGCAGGCTACCATACTGGCGAGCTACGGGTGTATAGTCCTACATTGCCTGGGTAGAGGAAAGGTGAAGTGCTTATATATAAGTGTGTCATCTCCAATTGGTATGAGGCTTTTGGGGTAAAGCCCAAGAGCAAACCCGTGCAGGCTCAGGCCCAAAGCGGACAATATCATACCATGTGGTGGAATGGGTCGTTACAAATGGTATCAAAGCCTGACCCAGACGGAAGTGTGCCGACGGGGATGTCGGGCCTCTAAGGGGGGTAGATTGTGATGACCTTGTGGGCGGGTGTGCTGTGGGCGGGTGCAAGAGACACTGACAGGCTACCATACTGGCGAGCTACGGGTGTACAATCCTACATCGCCTGGGTAGAGTAAAGGTGAAGTGCTTATATGTAAGTGTGTTATCTCAATTGGTATGAGGCATTTTGGAGTGAAGCCCAAGAGCAAAACCGTGCGGGCTCAGGCCTAAAGTGGACAATATCATGCCATATGGTGGAGTGGGTCGTTACAGTGAAGGTTCGGTGGAATTTGCATTGAACCGTTTGTTACAGAGAGCTTTGAGGGCTACAATTGCTACACATCGGCAGTGATACCGCAGCCGGTACCATAACCGGTAGTTCAGGTAGAGGAGACGCCAACACAGAAACGTCTCAAGATTATTAAAGGGTTTTCTCAGTTGTTGCCAGTGATGTTTGAGGGTGGTGCGGATCCAATGGAAGCAGACGATTATATGGATCAAGTTGAAACTCAATTGACTTCTATGGATATGACGGATGATCACTTAAAAATCATCTTAGCCACTTACAAGTTTTCAAAGGATGCCAAGTTTTGGTGGAAGTCGGTCACAAATCAGTATAAGATTAAAGAAATGAGTTAGGATAGGTTCAAGGAGCTGTTCTATGAGAAGTATTTCCCTGCTCCCAAGAGGTGGGAGTTAAATGATCAGTTTATTGGCCTTATCTAAGGCAATATGTCGGTGACGGAGTACGAGAATAAGTTCACATCTCTCTCTCACTTTGCTCCAGAGATGGTGAGAGATGAAGTTGATAAGACTCGAAAGTTTATTTCCGGTCTTGATTACAAAATGAGGCCGTTGTTAACGGCACAGGGCATTAAGGTTTATTCTGAGGCAGTGGAAAGAGCATTGATGTTAGAGGTGGAGGCCAAAGATAAAGATGCAAGAAGGGAACAATGGAAGTAAAAGATGAATGTAGGACTATCTTCAGAGGGACCTTCAGGGAAAAGGAACATGGGTGGTTCATCTCAGTTTCAGGGGCAACAGTCGGCATGATCCGCTCTTTCTACCCCTATTCTAACAGGGTTTGCCAGGAGTGGTGTCATTTGTTATCGCTGTAATCAACCGGGTTACTACAAGTCAGAGTGTCCACAAGCATCGGTTAGTTCTGGGGTTTGCTTTGGTTGTGGCCAGCAGGGCCATAAGGTTAAGAATTGTCGTAATCAGGGAGCAGGCACCGGTAGTGGCAGAGGATCACAGCAGAGACTGTCACAGTCGGCTACAGTTCAGTCAGGTTTCAGACCACCACCACCATAGCCTGCCATGTCTTCTCAGGGTTCACGGCCAGTTAGGAGGGATACTCCTACTATGTCAGTGCAGTAGTCAGGTCTTCAGGTTGGCAGTTCTTAGGCATAGGCACCACAGGTACGTGTTTTTGTACTTGCTCAGGCCGATGCATCTTCTGGTCCATCAGTTCTCTAAGGTATATTTCTAGTGTTTGGTTCTTGGGCCTGTGTTTTGTTTGACTCTAGTGCATCTTATTCCTTCATTTCATCATAATTTGCACTTGCATCGGGGTTAGAGGTCAGTTTCATAGATCAGGCATTGTGTGTTGATACGCCAGTTGGGGTTTCAGTGTCTTTGAGCCGAGTTGTGCAGGATTGTTCCATTGTGATAGCCGGGTAGACTTTTGTGTTTGACCTTATCCTCCTGGAGATGACTGGCTTTGATGTCATTCTCAGGATGGATTGGTTAACTTTATTTTGTGCCACGATCGACTGTTTTAGAGGTAGAGTCACAGTTTGCACTCCTAAAGGAGACTGTTTATTTTTTATGGGAGACCGGAGTGATTCCCACACTTCATCGTTTTATAGAGTTCGTGGACGCAGTCGTGGTGATTATTTCTTCGCTAGTCTTCTAGCCGAAGAAGATGATGTAGTGGAAGAAGATTATCCTGCAATTGTTCGTGATTTTTTGGATGTGTTTCCGGAGGATTTGACAGAGTTGCCTCCACACCGAGAAGTGGAGTTCACTATTGATTTGATGCCCGGTACCGCGCCGATTTGTATGGCACCGTATCGTATGGCACCAATAGAGTTAGAAGAATTGAAGAGACAGCTTGATGATTTGAGGATGAAAGGTTTCATCTGACCGAGTGTGTTACCGTGGGGCGCACCGGTCTTGTTTGCAAAGAACAAAGATGGTTCTTTGAGGTTATGCATTGATTATCGGAAGTTGAATCATGCCACCATCAAGAACAAGTATCCTTTGCCAAGGATAGATGATTTATTTAATCAGTTGAGAGGAGTCAGTTGTTTCTCGAAGATTGATTTGAGGTCAGGATACTATCAGTTGCGAGTTAGGGATGAGGATATCCTAAAGACAGCGTTCCGTACATGGTATGGACACTATGAGTTCCTTGTTATACTTTTTGGCTTGACTAATGCGCCAGTGGCATTCATGGACTTGATGAACCGTGTATTTCACGATTAGTTGGACCAGTTTGTGGTAGTTTTCGTGATGACATTCTTGTGTATTCATGATCTCGGGAGGAGCACGAGATCCATTTGAGTATTGTATTGTAGATTTTATGGGAGCACCGATTGTATGCCAATTATGAGAAGTGTGAATTTGGGCTACAAGAGGTGAAGTTTTTAGGGCATGTTGTTTCAGAAGGTTGAGTATCAGTTGATCCATCAAAGATAGAGGCAGTTCTGAATTGGGAGCAACCTAAGAATGTGTTTAAAATTCGCAGTTTTCTTGGTTTAGCGGGTTACTACCGAAGATTTGTAAAGGATTTTTCTCGCTTGGCAGCGCCTATGACCCGTTTGACTCGGAAATGGATTATGTTTACGTGGAATGAAGCCTGTGAGTTATCTTTTTAAGAGTTAAAGACAAGGTTGACTACGGCTCCAATATTGGTGATACTTGAGCGTGGCTTAGGTTATGTGATTTATTGTGACGCTTTACGTGATGCTTTGGGATGTGTGTTGATGCAGGATGGTAGAGTAGTGGCTTATGGGTCTCGACAATTGAAGACTCATAAGTACAACTACCCTACTCATGATTTAGAGTTAACAGCCGTTGTATTTGCTTTGAAGTGTTGGAGACATTACTTGTATGGTGAGAGATTCGAGGTGTACTCGGATCATAAAAGTCTCAAGTACCTTTTCTCCCGAAAAGACTTGAACAACAGACAGAGGCAATGGGTTAAATTTTTGAAAGATTATAATTTTGATTTGCAGTATCATCCGGGTAAGGCAAATGTGGTAGCAGATGCCTTAAGCCGAAAATCTCGTGGAACTTTGGCTAGTCTAGCCATTCGAAAATGGAAGATGCTTGAAGATCTAGCAGAAATAGGATTGCAGTGTTTTGATGACGATGCTTGCTGTGAGTCGGCATTCTTGTCTAGTCTTGTGGCTCAGCCTACTCTTGTCAGATGAGTGATTAAGTCGTAGAGACAAGATCCGGATTTGGATGCTATTTACACCTTGATCTCTAGTGGTGAGACAGTGAAAGATTGGACCTTACATGTAGATGGAGGTTTACGGTACAAAGGCTTGTTGGTGGTTCCCACAGTTTGTCGTGAGGACATTTTATGGGAGTTTCACACTTTCCGCTTTGCAATTCATCCAGGTGGTACTAAAATGTATCACAATTTGAGGCGCTAGTATTGGTGAAACGGGATGAAGAAAGATGTTACACAGTTTGTGGCTAAGTGCCTTACCTGTCAACAGGTGAAGGCTAAGCATCAGAAACCGGCTGGTTTGTTGCAGCCATTACCTGTAGCGTAGTGGAAATGGGAACATATTGTTATAGATTTTGTGACAAGTCTTCCAAGGTTACGGAGGGGCAATGAAGCCGTTTGGGTCATCGTTGACAGATTGACCAAGACGGCTCACTTTCTGCCTATTAAGGCAACAGATGATGCATCAAAGCTTGGTGTTCTTTATGTGAAGGAGATTGTAAGGTTGCATGGAGTTCCAGTAACTATTGTCTTAGATAGGGATGTCAAGTTCACTTCGAAGTTCTGGGAAGGACTTCAAGCAAGGTTTGGGTCAGCGTTGCATCTTAGTACGGCGTTCCATCCATAGACCGATGGCCAGTCGGAGCGTACCATCCAGATCTTGGAGGATATGCTTCGGGCATGTGTACTTGATTTGGGAGGTAGTTGGGAGAATCACCTTCCACTTATTGAGTTTGCCTATAACAACAGTTATTAGGCGAGTATTCAGATAGCTCCATTTGAGGCGTTGTATGGTAGACCTTGTAGGTCTCCTGTTTGTTGGACTGAGGTAGGCGAGACAGCCACCTTAGGACCCGACATTGTACTTGAGACTACCGAGAAAATTAAATTGATTCGACAGAGGTTGCTCACAGCTCAGAGTCGGTAGAAGAGCTATGCGGATAGGCGGAGACGACTGCTATCTTTTGAGGTAGGAGACCATGTTTTTCTATGGGTTTCTCCAAGGAATGGATTGTTGAGGTTTGGGAAGAGTGGTAAATTATCGCTACGATTCATTGGACCTTTTGAGATATTGGACCATGTAGGAGAGGTTGCCTACAGACTTACTTTGCCACCGTAGATGGACAGAGTTCTATAATGTCTTTCATGTATCGATGCTACGGAAGTATGAGCCAGATCCATCTCACATTTTGAGTTGGGTTGATGTGGACATTGATGAGAATGTTTCTTACGAGGAGGGACCAGTTCAGATCCTTGATACACAGTAGAAGGTGTTGAGGAACAAGATGATACCATTGGTAAAAGTTCTTTGGAGGCATTATGGAGTTAAGGAGGCTACTTAGGGGCCTAAACAGGAGGTTCGTTCTAAGTATCCAAAGTTGTTTTTTTCCTCAAGTATGGCTTGATTTCGGGGACGAAATCTTTTTAAGTTGGGGAGAATGTAATGTTATAATTTGTTCATATATATATATAAGTTAATGGTGAGATATTCTTTTATGGTAGGACCCACCACCACTTACTTTTTAATTTAGCGGCCAAGAGGCCATTAAGCCTCATTATTCTTTCTCTCCTCGACAGAAGCTTTCTGTTCTCATTTTTCTTATTTTTCTTTTTCTTGCTTCATGAATTTCACTCTTTGATTGCTCTTTCATTTGTGAGAAATTTTGGGTGCCGTTTGTGGCAAAACGAAGAGTGCGGCGAGATCTTCACATAGATATAAGCAATTTCAGTTTTGGTTTCTCTTTGAATTTTCGAATCTAGGGCTTGGGAATTGGGGGTTTTCTCCTCCTTTAAGGTAGAGGTTCCTAATTTATACATTCTTGCACCTTTATGAATTATTATTCTTGTTTGATGTTTAAAATGCTATATTTGTGTTGATTTCTTTAAAATGATCCTAATTGTTGTATTCATGAAAGATATAATTATATGTATGTGTTCATGTGGTATGAGAAAGTATGTTTCAATGACTTTATTTCATACCTATTGTAATTTATGTGTTGAAATTATAACTTAGAAGCATGATGCTAAATTTTAGAGATTTCTATAAAGCATGCCTAAATGATAAATTCTATGCCTATTGTGTGTTAAGTGTTGAATTTGGTAATCTAGAAGCATGATATATATATATATATATATATATATATATATATATATATATATATATATATATATATACATTTTATGAATCTTCTATGAAGCATGTATAGTGTAAATGCTTGATTTGTAAGAAATAAATTTCTATATTGGCATGGCATTGAAATGTATAAAATACTCATGCACTCATTGGGAAAGAAATGGGAAAAATTGATTTAAAAGAAATGAAATGGATTTTGGGAAAGAATTTTGAAAAGTATTTTGTGAAAAACCAGGCCGCCTAGGAGTTGCCTAGGGATTGCAGCGTTAGAGAGGCCTAGAAGTGACTAGGGAGATCACCCTAGTGTGGTTGAGTTGCCTGGGCCCCAAATGACGCCATGTAGTTGCCATGGGTTAGGGACAGTGGCCAATCCTCCTCTCGTGCCGCCATGGAGTTGCCATGGGACGGGTTCACTAACGATTTGAAAATGTTGACGGAAATGGTTTTGGAAAATGGGGAGTGACATTGCATGGCATGACATATCATTGCATGACATATTCATTTGTTGTATCAGATTAATGATGTGGTATTGTAGTTATATTTTTACTCCCGGCATTGCCTCTGAAATTATAGTAATAATATATTTTTAGATCAATTACAGAAATCCCCCCAAACTATATATGTGTTGTAGAAAACACTCCTGGTGCAAAAGGCCCCCCCTAAACTACGGAAAAGTTGTAATATTGAATTTGGCTTCCGTTAATATGAATGTAAAATTACTGTTCTGTCCTTCATCAGAAAAAAGGAAAAATTGCAAAAGACCCTCTTAAATTATATCATTCTTTTGCAACAAAAGACCCCTGAACTATTATTGAGTAAAAAACCTCCCTCATCTTTCAAAATATGCAAAATGACCCCCTAATATTAAACAACCATAGTCATCACAGACGTTAACATTGAAGCCCATCAAAACAGTCCTCCTCTACATGTGCATACAATTATTCATGACTAATATCATTTATACGTGCCTTAAATTTTTTTAAGTAATCATCCATAATCCTAAGCCCTAACTATGCAGAAGAGATACAACTATAATCCTAAATTTTTGAGATAGTTTCAGACTAACATATAAGAATTATTTACACATCTTTCAATTCCCTCCGTGGTTAATTATACATAACTTCTATATATATATATATATATATATATATATATATATATATATATAAACCACACACACCGTCCAAAAGGAAATCCAAGAACAATCCAAGAAAAAGGAAATTCGCTCCCAATAGGAAATTTGAGAGAGGGTTGTTCTCTCCGGCTCCCAAAAGAAAAGCTAATTATGCCACATCTCATTAGTGATAAAATCATGAAAAACACTTCATGATGTCTATCATTTTCCATTTGCCAAACAGGGGATAATACAAGGTGGTTTAATGCAAAACAAAAAAATTCAGGGGTAATAACATTAACTTTAGCTGTAGTTGAGCTGTAGTTTAGGGGAATATTCTGCAATTTACCATATATTTTTTATGAGCTGTAATAACATTAACTTTTAAAATTACAAATCTACCTTGTGAAAATAGAAATGAATACTTTTTAACATCCATACGATTCGATTAATCTCAACACTACATTATAAAAGGTACAACATAAAACATGGACCAAATACCTGACCAAGACTAGCAGCTGCAATCGGCTGGTCTTCAAACTCCTTAAACAATAAGTCAACTGGAGCTCTCAGTTCACGCTTAATTAAGTCTTTTGCTTTCTTTGATGAGAAGGCAGGTACTCTATCCTGAATCATATATCAAGTAATTTATACAAAAGAAAATAAGAATCTATAGCTTATTTTTCTTTAGGAAAAAATTGAACAAAAGATTTGAATTTCCCCACATAATAATGAAAAATTGACAACAGAGTAGTCAGCGACTATTTCAAGGCAATACTGAGAGAAACTAAAAAATACCTGCAACTTGGCAAGCTCATCCACAAACTCACGTGGAAACAGATCCGACCTTGTCGAGGATAACTGTCCAAGTTTGATAAAAGTAGGACCAAGTTGCAGCACACACTCTCTTAACCATGAGGCCGTTCTTCGTCTTCTGTTTTTCTGAATGACAGATTTTGGCAAGTATGGTAAATGTGGCAAGTGAAACAGATATTTCCATTGTACTTACAATCAAGAATTAATGTGGCAGCATCAGATAACAGCCATAATTATTCACCTGTTTATCTTCTGTGAAGCCTCCGATATATGTCCATTTTGCATTGTCTAGTAGAATCCGCACACGCAGTGAAAGAACAAAAGACCATACATCTATAGATCTTTGAAAGGAATTATAATTTTCACTGGCCCAGCTGAAATTTTCATCTGAAGGAAGAACCTTTAGCTCTTCGATTGGTGGAAGCCCTTTAGTGTCCCTAATTTTTGGGGTCTTAACCAGTGGCGGAGCAGAATCTCTCTTAACTAGACTTGTTCCGTTAACAACCGGTTTTGAACCATTTACTACTTCTGTATTATTTATGGACGGTGGTTTTCTTTTCATTATCTCACTTGTAGGTACCATTTTAATAGGCCGACCATTAGAACCTAATTTCTTGGGAGATTCAGTCTGTCGCACTTCAACTTGAAACCTGTAAAATTTCTCTATTTTAGACAAATTATATGTACGTCTCTCAAACTTTGATAGACTCTGAATTGAAATTGAGCTCGAGAAACTGAGATTGTCCACTGCTCTTCCCTGATTTATTAATTCCATATTGCGGCAATAGCAGCTGTGAGAAGCCAGTATTGCCGCCATTGAAGGTATAAAACCTGAAGAAATTGACGAGTAACAAAAAGATTATATAAGTGTAACTCATACAGCCAACATTAATGGCAAAAATAGCCAACATTACGCGGTCAATTTCCCAGTTAAAACAAGTTAAACAACAGTTCAATTTCCCAGTTAAATCATCAATCTGAAGCAAGATAGCACAGCAATGCAATGGAAATGACCACGGAACCAAAATAATGAAATAATGAATTGATTCACTATATAAGTATGAATACAACGGACCCAAACAAAACCATTATATGGGTCAAAATCAACATAACTTACACGGCATAAATATACACAAGAATAAGTAAACTTAACATCCCAAAATAAATTCATTTCTTGAATAGCAGCTGCATAGTTTCAATTACCTGGAAATCCATCAATTGCAGTTTAATTAACTCTATTTTAAACTTGTTGGCATAAATCCCATTTAAAATGTTGATTATCAGAGATAAAAAGACAGGGATATAATATGAAAGAGAGATATTGAATTGATGTATATAGAATTGATATTATGAATAGGCTAACATCAAACGGCTAGTAAATCATTATTACAATGGCTATAATATAATGTAATTATACTAGCATATAATATAATCTAATTATGTTAACATTTTCTTCCCAAACTCAAGTTGGTAAATTCATTTCTTGAATAGCAGCTGCATAGTTTCAATTACCTGGAAATCCATCAATTGCAGTTTAATTAACTCTATTTTAAACTTGTTGGCATAAATCCCATTTAAAATGTTGATTATCAGAGATAAAAAGACAGGGATATAATATGAAAGAGAGATATTGAATTGATGTATATAGAATTGATATTATGAATAGGCTAACATCAAACGGCTAGTAAATCATTATTACAATGGCTATAATATAATGTAATTATACTAGCATATAATATAATCTAATTATGTTAACATTTCCCCTCAAACTCAAGTTGGTAGAGCAGAAACCAACTTGAGTTTGGGAAGAAAATCTGGAGCGTAAGACAGTATCGGAGTTGTGAAGATCCGATACGTTGAGATGCTTAGAAGCACATGATAGATCACTCACGTCAAGTGTGGTAGCCTTGAGAGAGCTCTTGAAAGCAAATATTTGAGTCGAACATAGAGTGGAATTTACCACTTAAGAGATGCATGGATGCGTCTGACAGAGCGGGATTTTCGCTTAATAGAATGGTATAACCACTTGAGATGCGCACAGGCACATAAAGACCACTTTACGGCAGATGTGGTAGCTATGAGCTCTTGAAAGCGAATAATAGAATGGAATTATATAGTGGATTTACCACTTGAGGTGTTTGGGAGCATGACGCACAGATACGTATGACAGAGCGGGATTATCACTTGATAGAGTGGTATAACCACTTGAGGTGCTTGCACGTTGAGAGTGCTTAGAAGCACATGACAGAGAGCTTGGAAGCGCGTGATAGAAATGTCGATGACAGGGCGCTTGGAAGCGCACGAGAGATCCAGATCAATGTCGAGAAACTAGGCGGGCTGTACTCCGAAAATTAGAACTTGAATCTGAAACTGGGCCAAGGCTGAAATGAACTGGGCCAAAACCTTTACTGAACTGGGTCAAAAATTGATCTGGGCCAAAAACTGAACTGGGCCGGAGCTGAAACTGGGCCTGAATAAATGAGGTTTGGTACAGCCCAACAAACAGAAATATATATATATATATATATATAAATTGATTCTATATATATATATATAGAGAGAGAGAGAGAGAAAGAATTTAGGGATTTTTCTTTTCCGGGTGAAGAAGTGGATAGTTGCGGCAGATCATGGCAGAGAGCAGCGGCAGATTGTGGTGAAGAACCCGGCCGAGATCCGCTCGGCGACGGCTGAAGAATCCGGCTGAGATCGGCGATGGAAACTGAAAGATATGGGTTTTGACAACAATCTGGAATTATATGCCGATATGGGTTTTGATATAGGTAATAGGTTTTGAACTTCTGATTCTTGTAGATTTTGTAGTTTGCAGTTGCAGAGAGAGAGGGCAAGTTCAGAGTGGAGAACGAGAAGGCTGGAGGCAGCGGCAGACGCCTTGGTGGTGTTGACGATGCAGAGAGGCGGCAAAGAGCAGCGGCAGAGAGGCGCAGGGCTTTGGTGATGTGGACGACGTGGATAGCGGCAGAGAGCATCGCCGTCGGTTACGATATTGTGATGTATGTGGTGTTATGATGAAGCACGGAACAGCGGTGGGGGGGAAAGGACGGCAGTGAAGCTGTGGCAGGTACGGTCGGTAGAGAGGGTCGGCAAGCTTAGTGCGATGCAGAGGGATGAGGGGCAAGGATTGGTGATGCAGGGGGATGAGGGGCAAGGATTGGTGATGACCGACGTTGAACAGAGAACCTGGAGAACCCATCAACGTCGAGAATGGAAATGCTTGGTCGACGGCCAGGAAAAGGACTGACGGCGGTCAGCTTTGAGCGTGGAACAGATTGAACGGCGGGCAGCGACTGGAATACTCGTTATTCTGGCGAAGGTGAATCAGTGGGAAGCAAGGTCTGCTCATAGATTCGGCAGAGAGAACAGGCCGCCAGCGTAGGCGCGGGCTGGTCAGTCAAAGGTGCGGAACTGAGACAAGAGAGCTAACAGAACAGATCGCCGGTTTGGCGACAATAATGAGCACGGACGGTGGGTCGCGGGAGAACGATGGGATCCAGAAGAGAGAAGGACTGGTCACCGGCGATGGTAAGGCACAGGGTCAACAGAACAGATAGCCGGGAACGACGAATATGTCACAGAGACAGTATCTGTTATAGATCCGACGAACAGGCAGTGCAAGGACAGCGTTGAAAAGTGATAGAAGAGTACTTAAGATGGAGTCAGCTTTGTTGTCCAGAGAACTGATACAGCGTCGGCAGGGTCGGCACATGATAGAAGTGCAGAGGCGTGAGTAAAGTTAAGCCATATAGAAGAGAAAATGAAGATAGAGAAAACTAAGGTTTCAAAACCTTAGCTGTGATGTGAAGATTAAGGCCTTGAGGCAGTGTAGTTTGATTAAGGACTTGGACTGCCGCAGGAGATGAGGCTTATGCCGACATCTCCAGTGGCTTTGATACCATGTTGATTTAGATAGAGAAACAGAGATATAATATGATAGAGAGATATTGAATTGAGGTAAATAGAATTGATATTACCGTAATGATACAAAATAGGCATAAATAGGTTAATAATGACTAAAATATAATATAATTATGATAACATATAGTATAATCTAATTATGTTAACATAAAAAAAAAAAAAATGCAGTTTTAGAAACCATAACTATGGCGACAAATACATAAACATAGAGATATACAACTAAATCTTTATAGATATAAAATAAAATTAAAAAAAAAAGGCAGGAGAGAATTAAAATGAATAACTTACAAGTAAGAAGATTCAGAATTCGATCTTTTGAGTGCTACAATTGAATCTTTCCGAGTCTGCTGATCAGGGATAGATTTGAGGGACTGTGGTTTGTGACTACAGAGAATTTATTAGCGTTTGAGAGAGAGTACATAATTATTGGTCAAGAGCTAACATAGACCTCGAATTGAAGGCAACGAGTAGCATGTTTATTTGGTACGTTTTTGTCTGTTTTTTTCTCCTCCTATGTGTGCTCAATTTGTACAGCAAATATACATATATGTTGTCTACCTCGCTGCTGATTTCTTATTGGTGCTTTGTTCCTCCAACATGAAGTTCAAAACCACGGCACCCGCGCAAACCAATAGATTTATTATTTTTATTACGGTAAAGTGCATAAAAAAAATAATAAGAAAAAAAGAAAAGAAAAAAGAAGTACATAAAACCCCTGAATTATTTAGTTACAAAATGTCTTAATGTCTTGACTATTTAAGTTACAAAATGTCTTAATATCTTGACTATTTTTTATTAAATGATCATAGTACCATTTCTTATTGAATTACAATTGATTTATTTTTTTTAATAAAATAAATTATGAAAAAAATTCATACTAATTTGATGAAATATTATCTATTAAATTTGCATAATTTTGCCTTTAATTTTGAAATTAATTATTTAAATAAAAATTTAAGTACAATATTTTGAAATAATTTAAGGAATTTCGTAATTTTTCATGAATATATTGCATAAAAAGAAGATATTTTTTATTTACTTAATTTATTAATATTGCATAAAAAGAAGATATTTTTTATTTAGGTAATTTATTAATTTTTCATGAATATTGTATGAAAAAAAGGTATTTTTTTACACTAAATTTTTTTGAAGTGAGTATAATAAGTTTTAGAAAACAGTATCTACTAATTTATTTATTATTTTCCATTTTATGATAAACTGACACTAATTATAAAATTAAGGTAAATAGAATAATTAATATTTGAATAAGAGAAAATATAATAAAAAATATTTAATAAGAAAGGACAATTTTAATAAAAAAAGGTAAAATAATCTTTTGTGATAGATTTGCCTTAATTGTAACAAATTAATAATTCAGAAAAGTTATTTGCAAAATGATAATAACTTAGAGAGATTTTTTACACTTTATCCTTTTCATTATTTTTATTTTTAATAGATGAAATGAGATCACAGTTTTTCTAGAATTATAATCAATTATTGAGTTTTGCACCCTCACAATTATTGAGGTTCCTTTTGAGGGACAGAGATAGCTTTGCTAAGTAAGAGCTGACCTTAACCCAACACTAATTAATGTAATTAAAAATTATATGTTCGAAATAAAAAATAGCCACTATGCGATAATAAAGTTGGGTGTCAAATCCTTTTTAAATTTGTGAGATTGATTGGTTAGCCCATAATGAGAAAGAGCAGAGGGAGAGGATTTTGTTTTAAATTTCATATAGACAATATAAAAAATACGTTGTAATCGGATAAATCCAATCTTAAATATTGGAAGGACTTGTTCAAAGTGAAATCATATTATCAAAAAAAGAAAAAAAAAATTTGGTAAAAAAAAAAATTGATTTCCATGAAATAATCATATTCACTCTTAGTTTAATGTATCTATGGTTAAACCTAACTTTGAAAATAATTTATCAAAAAAATTTATATGTCGGTGCAAGAAAACGGTTATTACAACGGAATAAACATACACTGAAGTGTGTATGTATAAAAAATATTATTTTAGTGTGTGTATATATATTACACATGCATGCAAATAAATTTGTATGCACATGTCTATAAACAAGAAGTATGCACACAACTAGGAGTGTAACTTGGGTTGGGTAACCTGAACCCAACTCGATTCCAGCTCAAATTTTTACGAGTTTGGACAATTATTTTTATAATTAGGGTTGGACTTGGATTGAAAAATTTCAATCCGAATTTAATTAGGGTTAAGTTTGGGTTGAAGTGAACCCAAATTATAATATTATTTATATATATATTTTTACTTTTAAATACATTATATATAATATTTAAATTATAATTACTTTTTTTCTTTTCAACTTCATTTGTTAAATCTTAACTAGGGATGGTAATTTCTTCCAACCCGCTGAGTTTTCGCCCCGCTCCACTCCTAATGGGGCGGATTTGGTAGCTCCATAAATGGGTTTGGGACGGATATGGTAAAAGAATTGAAAACCCGAAGCGGGTTTGGGGCGGGGGCGGATTTAGTGATGCCCCCACCCCGCCCTCGCCCTGACCCCAATTATATATATATATATATATATATATATATATATATATTTAATTTAAGTGCTTATTAATGTATTTTGACTAAATATTCGCTAGAATCATTACTTACTAAAATTTTACAATTGTGCACGTGATTTAATCTTCAAAGATTCAAGATCTTAGTATTCTATCCCAAGTTCAGGAATTAATTCAACAGTTTCAACTTTACCGCAATTAAACGGAGTATGCGAGGCGGAGTTGGTATTTTGTCAACTGGAGTAGGGGCGGGGATGGTATACCAATTATAAACCCGTCTTGGAGTTGGAGTGGAGTTGGTATGACGAATTTTTTAATGGCGCGGAGTAGGGTTTAGCCAACTCCATTCCAACTCCGCCCCGTTGCCATCCTTAATCTTAACTTATTGTAATTCAAAATCATATTAAATTTTCGGTGTAAGAATTGGCCATATGAGTAATCCGAATTAACCCAAACTTTTTACCCGGAATTTAAGTCCGAATTGCAAATCCAAATTTAAAAGTAAAAAGATGGGTTGGGCTTAGATTGAGTATGTAAGGTTAATGATAAAGTTAGAATTGGATTTGAATTTACCATTTCATATGATGAATTGAACTCAAATTATACCTTAAAGCCCAATTTGCTTGAGTTGTAGCCCTATACACAATTTATGCATTTGTAAGTTAGAGATGGTAAATTGGTAACAAAGGAATGATAATCATTTTTCATGTTTTTGAATTTTTTATTTCATTTGTTAAGTAATAAATTTTTTTGTTTTCACTATTTGTTTGCACCCTAAAAATAATTTTGTTATCATGGGTCACTTAGCAAGAATCAAATTGGGCAATTGATGCAACAGGTGGAGTAATTTCGTAAATTAAAATGACTATAATTGTTTTGTCTATTGTTGCGTATGAAATTTGTTAGTGATACGTGACTTAATATCACTGAGCAAGGAAAGTGCTGATTGGTTCTTTAATAGTTTTGGCATGAGAAGTTACCAATATAAGTCAAAGACTGCAACTATACGTAGATGATTTTGATTGGCCACATGAGGATAACATCATTGATATATAGAAGTTTATCAACTTGCAAATTGAAGTTTACCTCTAAAGCAACGTGGCAGTAAAAAGGTCGTTTTAATTTAGACAACAATTGTATTTAAATTCAAACAAGGTAGTTTGAATTTAAAATTACATAGAAGTTTTAAGTGCGGTTTCAAGTTCGGCTTTGGGAAGCAAGTATAAATATCACCAGAGGGAGTCTGTGCAAAGGATGAGATTATTGAATAACCCGGGTATGGTACCTGAGGTAGTGAGGGCCGTTAGATTATGGAGGTGGTGGTGAGCCCTACCACATTCAAGGTTGGTATGCCCCGGGGGTATGTACCCCTGGGATATTTAATAATTTTTCGTGCAAAGGTTCACGATCACAAAATCTGTAATTTTATATTATTTCTTACTGCACTGTATTTCCTTTTTATAGTATTTTCCTTTTCTAACATTTACTTTAGGAGTAGTTTTTTAGTTTGACTTATCAAATAAAATTAGGATGCTTGACTCAGTTCCCTCCTTATTTTATTTCTTGAATTTATCTTTTTTAAATTAATAAACCTTATGCAATTTGCTCCCTTCATCAACTTTATCCTTTGTTATAAAAGTCCTCTTCATTGAGGTGTTGAAGAATCCAAAAGGAAAAGTGGTAATCCTTACTTTCTAAATCTTCATTGAGGTGTTGAAGAATCCAAAACGAAAAATGATAATTCTTACTTTCTAAAACAGTCGTCTGAATTTCTTTAAAGACCGATTTCAAATTCGATTATAATGAATGATAGATTTGACTATTCTTTAATTGAGTTAGACTCTGGCCAAACACTATTAAATTGTTATAAACAATTAAAATAGCTTCATTCACGAGAAGCATAATATAAACAAGTTTACAAAAAAAAAAAAAAAAAATGATATATACACACACTACACACATTATATGTCGCGGTAGTTCTGGATATAAAAGCCAAGACATATTCTGGCAAGGAACGTGGCCATAACAGTGGAGATTAGACACTTTAGAGAAAGAGTGGGATAATGGGATTGAATACTTTCAGACATTTGTACGGAAATGGAAAGCTGTGGTGGTACAATTGATAAAAGTTGACGGACTTTATTGAATGCCACAACTTATTATTTTTGGTCACAAAACGATAAAAAGTTCGTTACTAACAATAAACGTGGCCGTTTTGAAGACGCTAGCTGCTTTTAGTGGGTTGGCTTGGCGAGCTACCTTGTAGAAAGAAAATATGACGATAATGGAAGAACGTTACATTTTTCTGGTGGACCGCCGCTGAGATTATGAACATCCAGACGTGGATGCGACACTGCACATCATTTCACATAGATATTATATGTGCGTGCGTGTGTGTGTGTGTGTTTTGTTTTTGTCAGGTAACTTGGGTTCACCTTTGTTTTTGTCAGGTAACTTGGGTTCACCTTAAACTTTGAAGGGTATTGGATCATTTCGTAAATTTCGAACCACTTAATTAGGTTATGCTGTGACAAGATTGAAAGATGATAGAAGTTAGAGACTTTATTTAACAACTCTGACGTTTATATTTTCCACCAATAAACTCCTATTACTTATTTTGAGTATATAAATTCATTAAGTTTAGGAAACACTCTTTTACTTTTTTCAAAATGCTCTTTATATTATTTTATATATAAATCGCATTTCCATCTCTTTTTACAAAATGTCATTTTTGCTTTAGGAATTTTACATCTACTTAGTTTTTTTAATCATTTATATTTTATTTTATTTTATTTTTACATAAAGGCACTTTAGTCTTTTAATCGCTCCACCAAAATAAATGTTAAGAACTTTTAAAAACCTATAAAAAATTATATGCCCTATATACATACTGTAAAAATGTTTAGTGCCCGCAACCCTTTTCATCATTCAACACCATTTTATACACTTCAATTATTTTACTTCTGACATGTATTAAGTTTTGGTCAACTTTTGATGCAAACCTCACAACAAAACCTAATTCTTATAAGATAGAGGGTACCTAATCAGCAGGCAAGCGATGTGAGTTTTGTACTTTTATTATAGAGATGTAAATTAAGTGATCAATTAAGTGATTGGGCAGTGGCAGGCCTGCTCAAGATTTAGGCGGTCGCTAGGACTCCAATCAATAGGAAGACTATAAATTTTTTTTTGTAAATTAAGTGATCAATTAAGTGATTGGGCAGTGGCAGGCCTGCTCAAGATTTAGGCGGTCGCTAGGACTCCAACCAACAGGAAGACTATCAAATTTTAAAATTTTCTTATACTAAATTATACTATAATTAATTCCTAATATTGTTAAACTCTAATAAATATAAAAAAATTTATATTAGGTTTCAAAGATTTATATTCTAAAATAATTTTTATTTATTTATTTATTTTTATTTTTATTTTTATTTTTTTCTCCCTACTCGTTTCGATTTTATATTAAGTATCAAATATTTATATCCTAAAATAAATTATTTTTTTTCTTTTATCTCTTTCCTCATTCATTCCGATTTTATATTAGGTCTCAAATATCTATATCTTAAAATAACTTCTTCTTTTTTTTTTTTTTTTTTTTTTTCTCTTTTCTCTCCCCTCCCTCCTTCCGTTGAATTGATACATAAACCAAAGGTTTACATCATTAGATGACTTTTTTCCCTCCCTTTTTCTACTCTCATTCACGTTTTACAATAAATCCTAACAAATATAGAAATTTAATATTAGGCCCAAAAATTGTATCATAGATATTTTTTTTTCCCTCTTTCTTTCTCTCTCATTACGTTTTTTACACCAGCACTAAAAATATTTTAGGATAAGTTACACCAACAACAAAATATTAAATAAACGTTGTTTGGAAAAATGGTGAAAACTTTCCATATTATTTATTATTATTATTATTTATGTTTTATTTTCTTCTTTTCAACAAGTTTTCTCCTCCTATTGTCATTACAAGTTTCCAGTTGTTATGAACGTATTTTTATTGTAACGACCCGAATCCGTGGGTCTGGATCATTGACTGAGTCCCTACCCGAAGCTGTGTTCAACAAGAGTACAATGGTCATTTCCCGTGCTCAGGGGTAATATTCAATTTACTACATAGCTTAAAACATTACAAAATCACAACCCAAGAAAAGAGGGTCAAACACAGGTCAAAGACAAACACAGGTCAAAGACGGAGGGTCAGCCGGCTGATGGCCCTTAGTCGACCGGCTGACTGAGATGGTCAATCGACCGAAATGATTCACCAAGTTGCTAACTATCGGGACTTTGCTACAGTGGCTCATCGGCCGGCTGATGAAGAGGTTCAGTCGGCTAATAGCCCTTGTCAGCCGGTCGACAGGCCTGGGAACTTGCTACCTGCAGCTAGAACATCAAATTGACTAGACTAGTTATGAACAAGCCTTATAAGCTATCTAATTCCGTATTCACTGCAACAATCAATACCACCCTTTCACCATAATTATCATCACACTTCCAGGTAAGGAATTCCAAATATATTTTACATTCACAATATGGACACAATACTGTCATTCATACATTTCCCCCATGAACACATACAAAGTAGAGAATATAATTACATCACGAGACACAAAATGATACATTTGTAGTTAGTGCTTTACATGATGGGATTAGTTACAAAATATAGTAAAAGGGTCAGTTCACTAATCCAAGTTAAGTCTGTGGTGAATGATCTTCCGTCACTTCTTTCCCGAGTCCTAAAAAATGTTAAATAACAACGGGGTCAGTTCACTAATCCAAGTTTAGTAATAAATGTTAAGAACTTTTAAAAACCTATAAAAAATTATATGCCATATATACATACTGTAAAAATGTTTAGTGCCCGCAACCCTTTTCATTATGCAACACCATTTTATACACTTCAATTATTTTACTTTTGGCATGTATTAAGTTTTGGTCAACTTTTGATGCAAACCTCACAACAAAACCTAATTATAAGATAGAGGGTACCTAATCAGCTGGCAAGCCATGTGAGTTTTGTACTTTTATTATAGAGATGTAAATTAAGTGATTGGGCAAGTGGCAGGCCTGCTCAAGATTTAGGCGGTCGGTCGCTAGGACTCCAATCAATAGGAAGGCTCTAAAATTTTAAAATTTTCTTATACTAAGTTATACTATAATTAATTCCTAATATTGTTAAACTCTAATAAATATAAAAAAATTTATATTAGGTTTCAAAGATTTATATACTAAAATATATATATTTTTTTCTCTCTCCCCCTACTCGTTCGAATTTATATTAAGCATCAAATATTTATATCCTAAAATAAATTATTTTTTTTTCTTCTCTCTCTCCTTATTCATTTCGATTTTATATTAGGTCTCAAATATTTATATCCTAAAATAACTTCTTCTTTTTTTCTCTTTTCTCTCCCCTCCCTCGTTCTGTTGAACTCTTATTGATACATAAATTTAATATTGGCCCCTAAAGATTTACATCGTTAGATGACTTTTTTTCCCTCCCTTTTTCTACTCTCATTCACGTTTTACAATAAATCCTAACAAATATAGAAATTTAATATTAGGCCCAAAAATTTGTATCATAAATATTTTTTTTCCCTTATTCTTTCTCTCTCATTACGTTTTTTACACCAGCACTAAAAGTATTTTAGGATAAGTTACACCAACAGTAAAATATTAAATAAATGTTGTTTGGAAAAATTGTGAAAACTTTCCATATTGTTTATTATTATTATTATTATTTTTTTATGTTTTATCTTCTTCTTTTCAACAAGTTTTCTCCTCCTATTCTCATTACAAGTTTACAGTTGTTATGAACGTATTTTTATTGTAACGACCTGAATCCGTGGGTCCGGATCATTGACCGAGTCCCTACCCGAACCTGTGCTCAACAAGAGTAAAATGGTCATTTTCCGTGCTCAGGGGTAATATTCAATTTACTACATAGCTTAAAACACTACAAAATCACAGCATAAGAAAAGAAGGTCAAACATAGGTCAAAGAGGGAGCGTCAGCTGGCTGATGGTCCTTGGTCGACCGGCTGACTGAGATGGTCAGTCGGCCGAAACGATTCACCAAGTTGCTAACTCTCTGGACTTTGCTACAGTGGCTCATCGGCCGGCTGATGAAGAGGTTTAGCCGGCTGATAGCCCTTGTCAGCCGGCCGACAAGCCTTGGGAACTTGCTACCTGCAGCTAGAACATCAAACTGATTAGATGCAGCTAGAACATCAAACTGACTAGACTAGTTATGAACAAGCCTTATAAGCTATGCAATTCTGTATTCACGGCAACAATCAATACCACCCTCTCACCATAATTATCATCACACTTCCAGATAAGGAATTCCAAATATATTTTACGTTCGTAATATGGACACAATACTGTCATTCATACATTTCCCCCATAAACATATACAAAGTAGAGAATATAATTACATCACGAGACACAAAATGATACATTTGTAGTTAGTGCTTTACATGATGGGATTTAGTTACAAAAGATAGTAAAAGGGTCAGTTCACTAATCCAAGCTAAGTCTATGGTGGATGATCTTCCGTCACTTCTTTCCCGAGTCTTGAAAAATGTTAAATAACAACGGGGTGAGCCTAAGCTCAGTAGGAGGTGCCTAAGACACACCTTTTGAAACCCACTGATCCCAACAATGAATAGAAGATATAGAAGCGGGGTTATGCCATACCGGTTAAACGAAGCACAAAATTAACATCTTAGGTCATAATTAAATTATGTCGTGCAATGAGATGTAATGTCATGATGTGTGTCTCCCTAAATTTCCAAAACCAATTCATTTCATCGTTCCAAAATCGTTAATGTAACCCGACCCATAGCACCTCTATGGCGTCACGAGGAGAGAGTGGGCTAGTAATCCCCGACCACATGGCACCTCTATGGCGCCGTCTGGGTCTAGATAGCTCAACTTCCCTTTAGATTACATTAACACCACGGACCACTAGGTGCCTCCTAGGCGTCTGGGTAACCTTTCCTCAAAGCTTTTTCCCCAAAAACCATGTACTTTTCATTTAAATAAAAATCTTCCCCTTTCATGCCGTATGCTATGCATGGATGTCTCATGCTTTCCAATATCATACCAATAAAGGATTTCATAACTACAAACCAACATACTTCCATATCTCAAAATTTCAACAATTTATAGATTATAAGCATATAATTAATCTCATAAGCATGCTTTACCACATAATTCAACTAATACATATAAAAATGTGGTCATATACAACAATTAAGCCAACTTAGAGAAAATTAACACAATTTTAACATGTAAACCACAAATCAATGAAATATTGACTCACTAAAGTCTAAGAAGTCATGGATTAGGAACCCCTACCTCCAATTTGAAGAAAAACCCCAAATTCACTTCAAACCCTAGGATTTTGAGATCTCCAGATTGGTGGCCAAATGGAGATTGGCTCCAATCAAACCGTAGATCTTCTTAAGCTTTTTAATTTGCCGCAAATGGCATCAAAAATCTTTCAAAAATGAGAGAGAAATCAAAATGTGAAGCTTATGTAGAAAAGAGAAAAGAAAAGAGAATTGAGAGAGTGAGAGAGATAGTATGTCGAGAGAGAGGAAGAATGAGAGGCCAAAAAGGGCCTTTTGACACCACCAAACTATTATCTTTTTTTTTTTTTTGATTTATTTATTTTACCTTTTTACACCACAAAATATATATATATATATATACACAGACCAAATAAAACCTACATAAAATACATCAAATAAAATGCATTGAATGCCAATGGACTCAACCAAAATCCCTGTATGCAACAATTCCGATAGCAGGTCCCACACGGGACCGTCCAGCCCGAAAAACTAAAAAATGCCAAAATGACCACCATTGCATTTCAAAGAGTCCTGGACTCAATGAAATGCTCCAAACAACTCTCGGACACAACCGGCACACTCCACAGTGTCTGGTACGAAAAACAGCAAAAGACGAAAATGCCTTTGTGAGTCAGAAAATTTTAGAAATTAGGAAATGACATAAATTAAGGAATATTACATTCTCCCCAACTTAAAAGGATTTCATCCCTGAAATCAAGCCATACCTGAGGAAGAAAACAACGCCGGATACTTGGAGCGAACCTCTTGCTCAAGCTCCCAAGTAGCCTCCTCAATTCCGTGGTGTTTCCAAAGAACTTTCTCTAATTGAATCGTTTTGTCCCTTAACACTTTCTACCGTGTGTCAAGGATCTGAACGAGTTCTTCCTTATAAGAAACATCCTCATCAATGTCCATATCAACCCAGTTGAGAATGTGTGACGGATCTGGTTCATACTTCTGTAACATCGATACTTGAAAAACATTGTGGATCCTGTCAAACTGTGGTGGCAATGCAAACCTGCAGGCAACCTCTCCTACGTGGTCCAAAATCTCAAAAGGTCCAATGAACCGTGTCAATAACTTGCCACTCTTCCTGAACTTCATCAATTCCTTCCGCGGAGAAACTCGTAAAAAGACATGGTCCCCCACCTCAAAGGATAGCGGTCGTCTCTGCCCATTTGCATAACTTTTCTGTTAGCTTTGAGCTGTGAGCAACCTCTGTCTGATCAACTTAATCTTTTCAGTAGTCTCGAGCACAATGTTGGGTCTTAAGGCGGCTGTCTCGCCTACCTCAGTCCAACAGATAGGAGACCTACAAGGTCTACCATACAATGCCTCAAATGGTGCCATCTTAATGCTCGCCTGATAACTATTATTGTAGGCAAACTCAATAAGTGGAAGGTGATCCTTCCAACTACCTCCGAAATCAAGAACACATGCTTGTAGCATATCCTCTAAAATATGTATGGTACGCTCTGACTGGCCATCTATCTGTGGATGGAATGCCGTACTAAAGTGCAACACTGAGCCAAACACTGCTTGAAGTCCTTCCTAAAACTTCGAAGTGAACTTGGCATCTTTATCAGAAACAATAGCCACTGGAACTTCATGCAATCTTACAACCTCTTTCACATATAGAATACCAAGCGTTTCTACGTCATCTATTGCCTTAATGGGAAAAAAGTGAGCCGTTTTGGTCAGTCTATCAATAATGACCCATATGGTTTCATTTCCCCTCCGTGACCTAGGAAGACCTGTCACAAAATCTATGGCAATCTCTTCCAATTTCCACTGCGCTACCGGCAATTGCTGCAATAAACCAGCTGGTCTCTGGTGCTCGGCCTTTACCTGTTGACAGGTAAGGCATTTAGCCACAAACTGCGCAACGTCCTTCTTCATCCCACTTCACCAATACTGTCTCCTCAAATTGTGATACATCTTGTTACCACCTGGATGAACTGCAAAATGGGAAGTATGAAACTCCCGTAGGACATCCTCATGGCAAACTGTAGGAACAACCAACAAACCCCTGAACCTAGACCTCCATCCGTATGTAAGGTCCAATCCTTCACGGTCTCACCACTCGAGATCAAAGCATGAATAACATCCAAATCAGGATCCTGTCTCTGTGACTCAATCACTAGTCTGACAAGAGTATGTTGAGCCACAAGACTAAATAAAAACGCCGACTCATTGCAAACATCATCATTAGAACACTGTAATCCCATCTTTGCTAGATCTTCAAGCATCTTCCATTTCTGAATAGCCAAACCGGGCAAAGTCCTACGAGATTTCCGGCTTAAGGCATCTGCTACCACATTTGCATTGCCCGGATGATACTGCAAGTTAAAATTGTAATCTTCCAAAAACTTAACCCATCGCCTTTATCTGTTGTTCAAGTCCTTTTGGGAGAAAAGGTATTTGAGACTCTTGTCATTTGAGAACACCTTGAATCTCTCGCCATATAAATAATGTCTCCAATACTTCAAGGCAAATACTACTGCCGCTAACTCCAAATCATGAGTAGGGTAGTTAAGCTCGTGAGTCTTCAACTGTCGAGACCTATGAGCCACTACTTTACCATCCTGCATCAGTACACAACCCAAGCCATTATGTGAAGCATCACAATAAATCACATAACCTAAGCCACGCTCGGGTATCACCAACACTAGAGCCGTAGTTAACCTTATTTTCAACTCCTGAAAGGAAGACTCAAAGGCTTCGTTCTATGCAAATTTGATCCCCTTCCGGGTCAATCTAGTCATAGGAGCTGCCAAACGGGAAAAGTCCTTCATAAATCTCCGATAATAACCGGCCAAGCCAAGGAAACTCTGGATCTGAAAAACATTCTTGGGTTATTCCTAATTTAAAACCGCCTCAATCTTTGATAGGTCAACTGACACTCTACCTTCTGAGACAACATGCCCCAAAAACTTCACCTCTTATAGCTAAAATTCATACTTCTCGTATTTTGCATATAAGCGGTGTTCTTGTAGAATCTGCAACACTATGCTCAAATGGACCTCGTGCTACTCCCGAGTCCGTGAATACATAAGAATGTCATCCACGAAAACTACTACAAACTGGTCCAAGTAATCGTGGAAGACACAATTTATTAGGTCCATAAATGCCGCTGACGCATTAGTCAAGCCAAATGACATAATAAAGAACTCATAATGTCCATACCGTGTATGGAACGCTGTCTTTGGGATATCCTCATCCCTAACTCGCAACTGGTAATAGCCTGACCTCAAGTCAATCTTCGAAAAATAACTGGCTCCCTTCAACAGGTCAAACAGATCATCTATCCTTGGTAAATGATACTTGTTCTTGACGGTGACATGATTCAACTTTCGGTAATCAATGCACAATCTCAAAGAACCATTATTCTTCTTAGCGAACAAGACCGGTGCACCTCATGGTGACACACTCAGTCGAATGAAGCCTTTCACTCTCAAATCATCAAGTTGCTTCTTTAATTCTTCTAATTCAATTAGTGCCATACGATATGGTGCCATAGAGATTGGCGCCGTACTAGGCATCAAATCTATAGCAAACTCCACCTCTCGGTGTGGAGGCAACTCCACCAAGTCCTCCGGAAACACATCCAGAAAACCGCGCACAACCACTTGATAATCAACCCCACAAAACTCAACATCATTGTGACACCCCCAACATTTTCCACGCATAAGTTGATTAGGCTTATACACGAAAAACGAGGGATATCAAAAACAATTGGCAATATACAAGCATAGAATACAAAATGATGATAAATAAAGAATTTAGACAGGAAAGGAACACTAAACAATACAACATCCATCCATCCTTTATTTAATACGGTACTCCATTACAACTTGGAAATCCTATGTCAAGGATCCCTAAATATAAACCTGAGAGTTCAACGTCAAAAGTAAATAAAAACTGAAACTGAAGTAATACATAAAACTTCTACCCTGAACTGGATCGTAAGAGTAGATGAGTTCGGATGGTGGTCCCTCACTGCTAACCTCAACCTTGGAACGGGTACTGACCGTATCCTGAAATAACAACAATGGTGGGTCAACCCCACGAGCAAGTCCTCTCTACTATGACCCAAATCAGAAAATCAAATAAATTAATCATTATGAATCGGACGAGTACTATATTTGCATACATCCTAAGGGAACTATCCAATGTATAACATGACCTCAACCAGAATAGACGGTGATCACTTAGACTCACACTAGGTGGTTAAGTGTCGCCTTTCCCTACCCGGGAAATCAGCTATTATACATGGTGCACGGTACTGACAACACCGACTATAACGAACTACACAGTGATAACACCTCTCAAAGTATTGATGATTATACTGAGCATATAAATTAGGCAACATATGCCGATACTATTAAACCACATACCCCGACAGCCACACATCTGTCTATAG
Source organism: Cornus florida (assembly GCF_030987335.1). Classification (NCBI taxonomy): domain Eukaryota; kingdom Viridiplantae; phylum Streptophyta; class Magnoliopsida; order Cornales; family Cornaceae; genus Cornus; species Cornus florida. The sequence continues at coordinate 89,478,349 of NW_026775575.1, read as the reverse complement.
CAACGAATGCATAAGGTATAAATGAGTCGAAACTTATTAGCCAGCTCACATGGTTCTATAGGGCAACACATCCATATAATATAAATGCGACATAATTAAAACAGTCCATCTATTCTCGGAAATGCACACAGCATAATAATCATGGTTTATACATGATTAACAGTATAAACATCCCATAATATAAAATGGATAATTTATATGACTAAAACCATGGCATTATTTAATTTCAAAGCAATGATTAATACCATTTAATAAAATAATAACACCATCTATATTTAACAATGTCGTTAAATAAATCACATTAATATCCGTACTGTAAACGAGCCAATAAATGCTTAGAAAAGATTAATCGGCCATAAGAATAATTAACAGGTATTAAAATAATAATTTCGTGGCCCGTTAAACCCGTAAATACCAACACAGTACCTAAAAATCCAAGTTTAAGGTTCTGGAATTTACAAAACAGGCCCTAGGGGTATTCTGGTAATTTCCAGCAGCTGACAGGGCCCTTCACGCGCCCCCACGCGCCGCCCTAAGCTTCCCCACGCGCAGCCCAACCTTCCCCACGCGCAGCCCAACCTTCCCCACTCTCCCACGCGCTTGCACGCGCTTCCACGCGCGTTTGGAGAGTTCCACGCGCGCGCACGCGCTCCCACGCGCGCGTTGATGGCTTCTTGCTGACGTGGCGTCCTCCGGTTGGTTGGCTGCATCATCTTTCCTACATGCGCGCCATACCGGATCAATCCACCTATGCTCCTTTCATCCTGCGGCTGATGATTAGCGTGCACCATCATATGGTGTCCCGCGCTACACCGAATCAATCTAAGGATTCACAACCCATCTAATGGCTGCTGATCCATGCGCATGCTTATTACAATACACCGCAACACACCAGATAACTCCGGTCACCTTCCTCACTGCCGGTGGCCGGAAAACTCGTCGGAGTCTCTCCGGAAATTGCAGAAAAGCCCCGAAAAAATCTAGAAAATTCTAGAAAAATCCCTAAAGCCTTATTTAATTATTTTCAGCCATTATTAATTTCATAGGATATTTAAATAAATATATACCATCCTATATAATTAAAATTTCATTAATTTAATAAACTAAAATTAATAATTTATTAACCTCATAACCTGGTCTCTATGCATGAAAATAAACTAAACAATTAATTTATTAATTCAAAGGGGAAAAGTAGATAATAACTTGCCTTTTTGGATTTAAAATAAATCCGCCAGTTGCGCGTAGTCGGGTAAATTTCTCCTACACCGGTCCAAGCTACTTTCTTTCTCTCTCTTCCTTTCCACACTTTTACAATGGCTCACTAAAAGTTATAACTTTTTCTAACTCCCTTCCATTCCTTCTAAGGTAGGCTAGCTAATTTATATACAATTTATATAATATAAATATTACAAATATCTAATTTTGCATTTAACTAACCACATTCCCAACCATATGGCTTCAAGTCTTACCCATAAACATTAATGAAATCCTATCCTAATCTTTAATTTCATCATGACTTTTGATTTAATACTATTATTTTTATTATAATTATAATTATTATAATTATTATTATTATATTATTATTATTATTATAATATTATTATTATTATTATTATTAATAAACTATTATAATTATTATTATAACATAAGAAAAGATTATATCATCATAATACTTTATAACACAAATATAATACTTTAATTAACTAATAATGCTTAATTAAACATAATTAACAAATAAAATTATTAATAATAATACATGCACCATTAAATGAACTCAATATAAGAATGGTAAAGAAATATACAAATTAATTAATTCAAATAAACTAAACTCTTTAATAAAATACGGGGTATTACAATCATTATCGGCGAAAAGGCTAGCCAAGAAGAACGTCTGCCGATCCCGACCTCTAATGCCGTAAAATGAAGGAGTGAGTGAATTACACCGATCCCCCACAAAACAAAAGCAATCCCCATCTGGGGTACACACTGACATTCTGCCCTTGAAACAATCAATGACAGTTCTGAAAGACGACAACTAGTCCAGCCCAAGAATGATGTCGAACCCTGTCATCTCGAGAAGAATGAGATCAAACTCAAGACCACGTTTGGCAATCGTGATAGAACAACTCCTACAAACCCTATTAAGAGCAACTGAACCCTAATAGGCGTGTCAACACAAAGCGGTCTGTCTAACTGACTGACCATCCAATCCCAATGCCCGTGCAAATGATGAAGCAATGAATGAATAAGAAGTACCAAAATTGAACAACACTTTAGCCCAAGAATGGGATACAAAGAACATACCCCTAACAACTGAAGGACTGGATAACGGCTCGGCTGCAAAAACACGACCCTGGTCCTCTGCCCCTGAGAATCACCTGTCTAATAACCAGACTGCTGAGTAGGAACACACCAAGAAGCTCCTTTACCTGGTCGAGAACTCTGAGCTGTCATAGCTGGCTGAGGTGGTGGTGGCAATCGAAACCCTGACTGAACTGTGGCGGACTATGTCTGCCTCTGCTGTGGATCTCCACCCTACCCGAGCCTCTATTCTAGTGTGGACAATCCTTCACCCTTTGGCCCTGCTGGCCACACCCAAAACATCCACCTGACGCCGCTTGAACCTGCGTGCACTGAGACTTGAGATGCCCTGTCTATCCACACTTGAAACAAATCACCTGAGTTACTTGAGTCTGAGTGCACTGGAAGAACCTATGGATACTGAAGCTATGGGTGCAGATTTGGCTGACTGTTGTCCCCTGAACCCTAACTGTTCATGCTTCTGTTTCTTACTTGATTGACCCTCGGAGAAAGTACTCATACCTCTGTTGTGCTTTTAGGACTTCCTGATAGCCTTGCTGTCCTTGCTCTCAGCCTTAACCACTAGGGCTTTCGCACTGCCTTTGCATACTCTGTTGATTATGAGTCAGCTACAATCGGCCTGATGGTAAGATCAAGGCCATCAACAAACTTCTCTATTTTCCATTCCTCATCATTGGCAATCCCCGGTGCAAATCTCAAAAGCGATTTGAACTTGTTCTCATATTCAGTGACAATCATATTCCCTTGCTTCAACCCATCAAACTCTTTTTTTAGCTTTCTCCGCTTGGGTGCCAGAAAAAACTTTTCATAATACAACTTCTTGAATGTGTCATATGTCATTATATCCAAATTGTGGGTATGAGAAACGGTCTTCCACCAAATCTCAGCATGTCCAACAAAGTTGTAAGTTGCCAAGGTGATCTTCAACTTGTCCGTCGCCAAATTCATGGCGTTGAGATGTTTTTCTACCTTATCCATAAAACTATCCGCAACAAGCGGATCAGGACCGCTCTTAAACAGAGTTGGCATCAATTTCACAAACTTTACAATATGGTAGAGAGTATCACCTGACTCATTTGTCTTTGGAGGCGGTGGTGGTGGTGCAGGTGGTGGCACAACCTATGACGATGATGCTCTTACAGGTCGAAATGCATCAAATAGAGCTGCTTAAATAGCTAACTTCAACTGTTCCTCATTTATCTAAAAAGGTGGATCAACGGTCCCCCTCGCTTGTCTCCTTCTTGGTGGGACCAAATCACGCAACAAGATATCTTCTTCAACTTGCTCCTGATCCCTTTCCACGGGATTGGAGCTAAAAATTTTCCCGGGATCCCTTCATGGTGGCATGACGCTATAAAACGAGAGAACGGATTAAAAAAGATTGAAGACACCAAGATGCACATGAGAACGGAGTCCTTACATGAAAAATTCTACAGGAAATGACAAAACTTAAACACTTGCCATACTCCCATAACACCCAACTGATAATGAGTATAATCATGCTAATAATAGATATCAACTTTAACAATTAACACGTAATCACATAAACAGATAAACAAATAAGCAAGTAGGCATGCTTCTCAAATAATTTAACACCTTGCACATAAACAGATAAATATGCAATTCAATTTCCCCATGCAACCCTAGGTAGACCTCTACGCGTCATCCTAACGGTATTCGAACCATCGCTCTGATACCAATTTTGTAACGGCCCGAACCTGTGGGTTCGGATCATTGACCGGGTCCCTACCCGAACCTGTGCTTAACAAGAGTACAAGGTCATTTCCCGTGCTTAGGGGTAATATTCAATTTACTACATAGTTTAAAACACTACAAAATCATAGCCCAAGAAAAGAGGGTCAAACACAAGTCAAAGAGGGAGGGTTAGTCGGCTGATGGCCCTTGGTCAGCTGGCTGACTGATATGGTCAGTCAGCCGAAATGATTCACCAAGTTGCTAACTCTCGGGACTTTGCTACATTGGCTCATCGGCTGGTTGATGAAGAGGTTCAGCCTGTTGATAGCCCTTGTCAACCGGTCGACAGGCCCTGGGAACTTGCTACCTGCAGCTAGAACATCAAACTGACTAGAGTAGTTATGAACAAACCTTATAAGCTATGTAATTCCTTATTCACGGCAACAATTAATACCACCCTCTCACAATAATTATCATCACACTTACAGGTAAGGAATTTTAAATATATTTTACATTCACAATATGGACACAATATTGTCATTCATACATTTCCCCCATGAACATATTCGAAGTAGAGAATATAATTACATCACGAGAAACAAAATGATACATTTGTAGTTAGTGCTTTACATGATGGGATTTAGTTACAAAAGATAGTAAAAGGGTCAGTTCATTAATCCAAGCTAAGTCTGTGGTGGATGATCTTCCGTCATTTCTTTCCCTAGTCCTGAAAAATGTTAAATAACAACGGGATGAGCCTAAGCTCAATACGAGGTGCCTAAGACACACCTTTTGAAACCCAATGATCTCAACAATGAATAGAAAATATAGAAGCGGGGTCATGCCATACCGGTTAAACGAAGCACAAAATTAACATCCTAAGTCATAATTAAATTATGTCGTGCAATGAGATGTAATGTCATGATGTGTCTCCCCAAATTTCCAAAACCAATTCATTTCATCGTTCCAAAACCGTTAATGTAACCCGACCCATAGCACCTCTATGACGTCACGAGGAGAGAGTGGGCTAGCAATCCCCGACCACATGGCACTTCCATGGCATCGTCTGGGTCTAGATAGCTCAACTTCCCTCTAGATTACATTAACACCATGGACCACTAAGCGCCTCCTAGGCATCCGGGTTTTCGCAAACCTTTCCTAAAACCTTTTTCCCAAAAACCATATACTTTTCATTTAAATAAAAATCTTCCCCTTTCATGCCCTATGCTTTGCATGGATGTCTCATGCTTTCCAATATCATGCCAACAAAGGATTTCATAACTACAAATCAACATGCTTCCATATCTCAAACTTTTAACAATTTATATATTGTAAGTATATAATTAATCTCATAAGCATGTTTTGCCACACAATTCAACTAATACACATAAGCAAGTGGTTCATATACAAAAATTAAGCCAACTTAGAGAAAATTAACACAATTTTAACATGTAAACCACAAATCAATGAAAGATTGACTCACTAAAGTCTAAGAAGTTATAGATTAGGAATCCCTACCTCCAATTTGAAGAAAAGCCCCAAATTCACCTCAAACCATAGGATTTTGAGATCCCCAAATTGGTGGCCAAATGGAGATTGACTCTGATCAAACTGTAGAACTCCTTAAGCTCTTTAATTTGCCGCAAATGACATCAAAAATCTCTCAAAAATGGGAGAGAAATCAAGATGTGAAGCTTGTGTAGAAAAGAGAAAAAAAAAGAGAATTGAGAGAGTGAGAGAGATTGTATGCTGAGAGAGAGGAAGAATGAGAGGCCAAAAAGGGCCTCTTGACCTTTAAGGTGGTGGTGGGTCCTACCACCAAAACTATTATCTTTTTTTTTTTTTTTTTGATTTATTTATTTTACATTTTTACACCACTCATAAAAATATATATACACAGACCAAATAAAACCCATATAAAATACATTAAATAAAATGTTTGGAATGCCAATGGACTCAACCAAAATCCCCGTATGTAACAATTTCGGTAGCGGGTTCCACATGGGACCGTCCAGCCTGAAAAACTGAAAAATGCCAAAATGATCACCTTTGCATTTCAAAGAGTCCTGGACTAAGTGAAATGCCCCAAACAACTCTCAGACACAATCAGTACACTCCACAGTGTCCGGTACGAAAATGGACAAATGACAAAAATGCCTTCATGAGTCAGAAAATTTTAGAAATTAGTAAATGACAAAAATTAAGGAATATTTCATTTATTCTATTGAAAAATTTGTAGAAGTATTGGATTTGGGTTTATAAACTAGGTTCAACTGTTCTTTTTCTTTAATTATTTTTATTTTTATTTTTTCTACAAAGCTCCGGGGCTTAACGGATTTACTATGCGGTTTTTGATGGAAAGTTGGGCGGTAGTAAGAAATGAGGTAATAGGTACTTTTCAGGAGTTTCATTCTACAATCGTCTTTGAGAAGTCGTTTAATACTTCATTTATTGCCCTATCCCTAAGAAGGGAGGCGCTTCTGACATAAAGGATTTCCGTCTAATTAGTTTGGTGGGCTCTATTTACAAACTTGTTGCTAAGGTGCTTGCTCTAAGGATGAGGGATGTAATTGATGGGATAATCTTGGACTCCCAGAACGCTTTTGTTGGATGACGACAAATTCTTGATTCAATTCTTATTGCAGGCGAATGTGTGGATTTCAGATTGTGTAGTTGTGTTTCATGTGGTTTTCGGGTTAAAGGTTAATGTGGCAAAGAGTATGCTTGTCCCGGTAGGGAATATTCAGGATATTTCATCTTTAACTACAGTTCTTGGATGCAGGATGAGTTCTTTTCCTACTCCTTATTTGGGTTTTCCCCTAAAGGTCTCTTCAAGGATAGTGGGGAGTTGGGATTAAGTGATTGACAGGTATGCAAAGAGATTGGCAGGATGGAAGAAGTAATACTTATCTAAGGGGGGGTAAAGTTACTCTTATTAAGAGTAAATTATCGAGCATCTCCACTTATTTTCTATCTATGTTCCAAATCCCTTGCTACGTTGCGGATAGGATTGAAAAAATTCAAAGGGACTTCCTATTGGGAGGAAGGGGTAACGAGTTCAAGTATCACCTTGTCAAATGGGAGCAAGTTTGCAAGCCTATGAAATTAGGTGGTCTTGGCATAAGACGATTAGTTCATTTCAATCATGCTCTCCTGGGTAAATAGTTATGGAGATATGGGAGGGAAAGACATCGTTTTTGGCGCAGGTTAGTCTTTTATCAGTTTGGGGAAGAGGTTAGTGGCTGGTTTACACGTCTGGTTTCTCTTGTGGGAGGAGTAGGGATGTGAAAGTCCATTCGGAAGGGATGGGATGCCTTCTCTGCTTATATTAGATTCAAAGTCTGTGACAGACATCGTGTTTATTTTTGGGAAGATCTTTGGTGTGGTGATCAGTCATTATCTCGTACATTTCCTAGATTATTCAGTATTGTAGTTGATAAACACGTCTACATAGTTGATTGTTATCGGCTTAATAGCAGTGGGATTACATGGGATGTGCACTTTAGGACTTCTTTTCAGGATTGGGAGTTGGATTAGGTATGTGTTTTTCTGGATCTTTTGTATTAGTAGGAGGGTGTTGGCAGAGGTCATGATGATTTGATATGGGTTCCATCTTCCCACGGTCGTTTTGAAGTAAGATCGTTGTTCTTATGTCTATCTAATTTTGATAACCGTGACTTCTCGTGGAAGACTATTTGGCGATCCATGGCTCCAACTAGGGTGGCTTTCTTTGTCTGGACCACTGTTTGGGTTAAGATTCTGACAATTGAAAACTTGAGGAAAAGGGGCAACTGTATTGTTGATTAGTGTTGTCTATACAAGAAAGATGGGGGAGTCAGTTGATCACCTCGTTATGCATTGCCCTGTGGCGAACGACTGTTGGAATCTTATTCTTGGGTTGTTCAGCATGCATTGGGTAATGCCACGATCTACTAAGGAATTGATTCATGTTTGGAGAGGATGTCGTATGAGAAAGGATGTACGCGATTTTTGGAGAATTGTCCCACATTGTGTATGGTTGTGCATTTGGAAGGAGAGAAATTGTAGAATATTCGAAGGGAAAAAGTCATCTACGGCAATGTTGAAACTTTACATTTTTCGTTCTCTTTTCAATTACGTGAAGAAGAGTTCTTACTCTTCTTTTGATGATTTAATTATTTTCTTAGATTCTTTGGGGCCTTAGCCCCAGATCCACTTCTATATAAGGGATATGTTCCCCTTTTAAAAACCTTTTTATGTTATTATTACTTATAAATATATATATATATATATATATATATATATATATATATATTTCTAAATTGGGTTCAATGGTTCTATTTCTTTAATTATTTTTTAATTTTATTAACTTTTGTTATTATAAATTTGCGTGTATATATATTTGTATATTTTGTTTTTGAGTTGTGACTAATTTTATTTATATGGTTAAAAAAGTCACTTTTTATTTTTCGCCTAAGACCCCAAATTAGATGGAGCTGCCCCTAGTAAGTGGGCACCATCAATTTTTCAAAATTACTCGTTGCAGCCAAGTTGATTTAGTACATCTATTCTACTGTGGATTGGATTGGAAATACAAAACACATTGTGTGCATGTGTATGGTGTGCAATAAGATTAGACTTTAGAGATATATTATTATTCCTTATTTTTCTTTCTATTAACTCAAGGTAGTAGTTTTCTCGCCTGTCATTTTTCACATGTTTGTTGTTGTTTCCAATATATTCCTTGCACCATGTTTGGGAGAGGAGATTGAGAGGAAGAAAAACCTTAAATGGGGAAGGGGGAGTGGATCTCCTTTGTATGGGAATTTTGTGTGGAAAAAGAAATCGAGACAACTGGGAAGCACAACTTACCTGTTCTTTTTCCCTCCCTCTAGTTTTCGGAGTGAAAAGAAATAAAGAAAAGGAAAATGAGTTGGAGAGTATTGGTTTTGTCCGCCAATGGGTTTTTTTTTAGGGGGAGAGGGGAAGGTGTTGTAAACTTTAATTATTTCGTGTCAAGGATTAATCACAAATGAACATGACTCTTAAGATCTTAGAACTTCAATATTTTTCACATAGTCTATAATGCATAAATAAATAGCTACATATAAATAGCTCGATCTGTAATTACAAATATCGTAGATATCAAGGCAAACATCGAGATCCTTTCTGCGGAACGAACAACGTGATAAACTGTCAGTCAAAGTGTGGAAACCGATTTATCTCTCTTGGCCTTTTGCACACATAAACATTATACGTGTTGTTTTCATTAACCTACATAATTGATGGGATATATGCACTTTTATAAAAGTAGAGAGAGAACCAGTTTTCCTTTTTAGTAACCTTAATTCCACTTTCCATCAAAGTAAGGAATAAATAGGAAAACACTTCTCCAATAATTAATTACCATAAAGGTATTTATTTTATTGTAGAAAATTAAATTTCTGGAATAATGTGTGAGTTTTAAAATTTTAATTTAATTTTGTTAGACATTATGGATATGGTTAGTAGTATGTGGTATCAGAGCTTATGGTTTAGGAACTCGTTATTTTTCACTAAAGTTTGCATAAATAATATATATATAAATTAAAATTAAAATTAAATAATTAAATTTGTTTTGGAATTGTGGGTTTATAATGAATTAGTATAATGGATCAGTTGATCAATTTATTTTGGTTTGCATGATCCATTTTTGAGCTTGTAAATTGATTTCCATAAATTGATTTCTTATCATTATTGAATTATCTGATAATTGAAGTATATGTATAAGTTTGTTTTTTTTATTCCGTGCATGACTAGAATAGCAATTGGAATTGAAATAGTTGGTTTTGCTTTTTACGAAAATCGAGGTGATGAATTTTAATGCTAACTGCTGGTTTTTTTTGTACAAACTTATATATACACTTGTTATCATATATCATTAATTACATATATGATAAATTAATGGAGAATGATTTATTTTATTGTAGAAAATTAAATTTCTGGAATAATGTGTGCGTTTAGAAATTTAATTTAATTTTGTTAGACATACAAATAAATTATTGTTTTGTATCCAAATATACATACATATTGGATAATCAATTTTCAATTAATTCAATTATGATCTTCAAGTTCGGGAAAAAAAAACATATTTTATTATGTATATAAAGTAAAATGATATTTTTTATTGAATATTTGGACTATTAAGTTTCTGGGATCGAACCTACCTAACTTTGGATCGATCAATATGAGTATGTGTGTATAATATTAAATGGGTAAATTAATGATTAATTAGTTTCTAGCTAATTTAATATTCATATTTTGTGAGGGTTAGTAGCTACCAAAGTGGCCTAACCATAATGGTCGATTAATATTAATTTTAGTAATAAATATAACTTAATGATGAATTAATCTCTGTCTAATTTAATATTCATATTATGTGAAGATTGGTAGCTACCAAAGTGGCCCAATCATAATGATTGAAGAATATTAATTTTTGGAGTAGACATAATTAATCATAAATTAGTTATTATCTAATTTAATATTCATATTATGTAAAAGTTGGTAGCTACCAAAGTGGCCTAACTATAATGATTGATGAATATTAATTTTAGTGGTAAACATAATTGCAATATTTCATGAATTATGATACTTATAATTTTTTGTGATATTCATGAATATTGGGTTGATTTGACGATGAGAAATAATTCTACAAAGGGAATTGATTTTCAAGTGATTAAATAAAAATTAAAGGGTTGTATGTATTTTTTAATTAGGTATATATAGGATATCCAAAGGTAACTTATTTGTTTAATTAAATAATGCATCAATTAAATAAAAATTAAAGGGTTTTATGTATTTTTTAATTAGGTAGATATATGATATCCAAAGGTAACTTATTTGTTTAATTAAATAATGCATCACCAATGAATGTATACATATAAATACATGTAAGTATCATTATTAGTATTTTATAGTTGCCACCTAAAGGGGTACTATGGTTATACATTATATTTATATTTTTAAGTTATATATACGTGTTGTTAACTCAAAGCATTATTGTTGTGAGTATTTTATCTTATTATGTTTGTTTTATTACATCCCTTAATACGCGTGCTACATCTGTTCTGGTTCTCAATAGAACTAACTTCTTATAGTGGAATGAGTAAGTTAAGTTCAAAATTTAGGTGTGCTAAATCAAGATTTAGCATTTTAAATTGAGAAACCTACTGTTATTACTGATTAAAACAATGAGGAAGAAAAGATTCGCCATAAAGCTTGGGAGAGATTGAACAGATTAAGCATTATGGTTATGCGAATAATTGTTCCCCATAATGATAGTGCTAATGAATATTTGACTATAAAAATGTTTTGGTATTGTAGATAAAATATCTAAAATGAAAATTATTAATTGTTATAACTACTATGCATTTTTTTGTTAGTACTCGTACCATGTATGAACGTATTTTTAGATGACTAATGTTGCTGCAAAATTGAGAACCTTATGGATAATTGTGAATAAGAATTTTCTTATTCAATTTATTCTCAATTTCTTATCTATTCAGTATGGGTATTTCGAATTAACACTATTAAGACAAATGGAAAGTGATTTAATTGACCATTATGTTAATTTAGGAGGAGACAAGACTTAAGTAGCAAGGTAATCATTATGTTCATCTGATGACTCAAGAAGTTATAAATAAATTTTGGGAATAAACCTGAAAAAGGCATTTAGTGAGCAACACCCAAAATTAAAAGATCTAGGTTAATCTACTAAAAGAAATGAATGTAATAATGAAAAAGTATCATTAATGTATTGAATACTTTTAGAAAGATTACATGAAATATAAAGAATGATTCGAAAAAGAATGGTAAGCTTTTGGCTTTTGTATATTTCGAATTATTTATTGAAATTCTTTCTAATAAATGATAGGTTGACTTAAGTACTAATGTTTATATTTCTAATAGATGCAAGAGTTTGTTATGTCCTAAACCACAAATTCAAATAAGAATTTCTTATTTATGATAATTGGGAAAAAGTTTTGTTGAAACCATTGTGACATTATATTTAATGTTAGATAGTGGATTTTATTTAAATTATTTTAAACTTTTTATGTTTATTCAATTTCCCATAATTTTATTTTATTTCAAAACTTTATGTTAATGGTTTTTCATTTAAATTTGATAATGATGTTTATTCAAGAACTTCTAATTTATGAGTTATAATATTATTGTTGATGATTTCTGTAAATTCAAACTTGATAGTTTATTTATTAAAAATCTTTTGATCTTGCATTATAATGTTAGAATTAAGCGTAGGTCAATTAATAAAAAAATTATCTTTCTTGTGGCATTAAAGACTAGGTCAATATCTAGTGAAAGGTTAGGAAAATTAGTAAAGGAAGTGATTCTTCTGAATCTAAACTTTACTGATTTTGGTATGTGTGCAGATTGCAATAAGGGTAAACAAACCAAACACATAAAGAAATGAGCCACAAGATGTATAGGACTATTCTTGAAATTATTGATACAGACATTTATAGACCTTCTGATGTTCCATCTTTTGGTGGAGAAAAGTATTTTATTGCCTTTATAGTTAATTTTCAAGTTATAGATATATCTATTTGTTGCAGGAAAAACCTCAAGCAGTGGGAACTCTTGAAGTATACATAAATGAGGTTGAAAAACAACTAGATAGAAAAGTGAAAATCATAAGGTTATATAGAGGTGGTGAATATTATGAAAAGTATGATGAAATGGGTTAATACTCTAACCGTTTGCTAAACTCCTTGAAATATATGACATTTGTGCTCAATACACTTTGCTATATATGTCACAGCAGAAGCGTGTAGCTTGATGAGCGTTGAATATTGCATATTCGAGCCCCTAAATATACGTATGTTAAGACTTAAAGTGATACTTCTATCCATTGTTAGACTAATTTATGTGTATTTAGTGTTTGTAGGTGTTTTCCCAAAGAAGCAGTTAAAATCAGGCTTTTATAATAAAAAGAATGATAATGAAGCTTACCGCGTCGTTGCCGGTTATCCGAAGCAAGCCGAGAGTCAAAATGGTGAAGTTTGGAAGAAAATAGAATCCAATGCTCGAGCATTGTACCTTGATGCTCGAGCCTTACTAGAGGGTGCTCGAGCCTTAACCACGGGTGCTCGAGCCTTGACCCTCAAGCTCGAGCATGAGGCGACAAAATTTGAAGGAATTTATTTCCAAGCTCCCAGACCTCGTTCCAAGCCTCAAGGATCGAGCACTAACACCTAAAGCTCGAGCATACAGCCCCAAAGCTCGAGCCCAACACCTTGAGATCAAGCACCATGAAGAGATGATCGAGCACCATCAATAAAAAGACGTTCTGGACAATTTTTGCTCCCAGAGCTCGAGCATCAGCTTTGAGGCTCGAGCACGAATCAAAAGATCGAGTATCAACACTTCGGGCTCGAGCATGGTTGAAAACTCTGAACCCACTTCAGTATTTTAGCCATAACTTTTGATTTAGAACTCCAAATTAAGCAAACTTAGTGGTTCTGGAAAGAAGACTCAAAGTTTAACGTTTTTAGCTCTAATAGCCATCTCCAAATTTTCACTCTAAATAGGTCAAAATTGTGTTATAAAGTTGGATAAAGTTGCTGGAAGGTGATGCTTGAGCCTAAACCTTAATGCTCGAGCACTAACACCTAATGCTCGAGCCTCGGATTCTGATGCTCAAGCCTAGATGTCCTGGAAGTCGTAAATACATGAGGGAATAACCAAAAATCATATTTCTTTATTTCCTTATGGGCTCAATTGTTACCAAAAGCCATAAAATCAATCTAAAGGGGATTGGGACTGAATTTATCCTATAAAAGAAGAAGAGAAGGCCACAGAAAAAGGGGATCGATTAATATCCGTTCTCTCATATTTCTCTCATGGCAGCTTTTAGGGTTTTGAAGAAGAAGATCCAAAAGGAGTTTTGGCGGTCCATGGCGATGAAGATCACAACAACACAGATGATATCTTCGTAATGAGTAGCTAATTCCTTTCTTAGGGCATTAATGTAATCCAATCCGATTATTATGGTGTGATTGTTTATACTTTAGGAATTTAATAGTTTCTATATTTTGATTACATGATTTTGAGCAATTGAGTCAACTTAATTGGTGTTTTAATGAATTAATAGTTTCTAAATAGTTATTACATTATCTTAGATATAACTGCTCATAAATTGTTGTCAACCCATTATTATTGGACGATATCTGGCGGAGCCCTGCCGGACATAAGAATGGTGATCATGTAATGGTGTTCAAACATTTTTCTTGAATGAACTCTTTCATAATCTATACTTAGGGAAGACGAGTTATACTGCAACATTAGTTAGAAGTAGGTAGGCGGATAATTCGTGCCAACTTTTGATAGGTTATAGTTAGCTAAGTTCAATAAAACATCTTTCTTTAAAACCAAATTAAATGAATGTTATTGAGTTTAATTCATATGATATATAAATTTTTGAAATCCCAAGGTTGAACAGTTGATCGTAGTAGTAGGATCGTGGTGAAGTCAATCCCTAAGTATCTCTACCCTTGATCTTCTCTTTTACTTTATTTATTTTCTTTTTTGTTATTGAATTGCAACACAACACACAAAATCAAATCTTCCTTCTAAATTAAAATAGTAATTAATTGAAGACTAGATGAACCACCACAGTTCTTGAGGTTTGACACCCTCAACATAGCCTGATCCTACAAGGATTCGTTCTATTGCCAGTGATATTTTATTATTGATAAATAAAAACATATATCAATTTTTGGCACCGTTGCCGGGGACTGTCACAGTTTTATTGAGTTTGAGATTAGTTTTATTTTAATTTATAATTTTAGGACTTTCTGATATCTCACATTATTTCTTTTTCTTTTCAAGTGCAGGAATCTAGCAGCGAGGACGAAGACGCTTAAGGAATAGAAGCTTCGGTTTCAAGACCTTTTGTGAGTTTTTGTTGTTTTTCTTCACTTGAAATTTTTCTTTTTGTTACTACTTGTTACCATTGAAATTAGCTTAAATTGTTAGGAGAATTTTCTCAATCAAACATGGCTAATCCTATTCCTCCACCACAACCACAATTGAGGGATCACTTCATTCCCACTTCATATACATCACCTTGTTGCTTTCAATTTCCACAATCTGATACAACCCACTTTGAGATCAAGCTAGCTATAATCCAAATGCTTCCAACATTCCATGGGTTTGCTACTTGTAATGACCTGGTCATTTTCCTTCCTTTCATTTTTTTTTTTTTTTCCGTTGATCTTTTCCTTTCTGAGTTCGGTATCTTGTCACTTAGTGTCATCTTGATTGCTCGGGGATGGTTTCCGAGACTTTTTCCCTTGGGTTGACGACTTCCTTTGAGGATCGAATCATTTTTACATTTTCACTTTTGTGACACTATTCACTTTTCGTCTTTTTCTCGGTTGTCACTTTGTTGGCATAACCTCACTTTTCGTGTTCAGATTTGGTTCCGGTTTTGCATGCATCCACGATATTTAAATTCCATGCTATGTGTATTTTTACTTTTGTGGAAAAGCATGCTAGTTGTGTACTTTCTTCTTTAGGGGTTCTTTGGAATTTTTCTTTCTTTTGGGGTCATTTGTGTAATTACTTGTAAAGTAATTATTTTTCGCCTTAGGGACCATTTTGTAATTTAATTTGAAAGATATTTTCAAAAAGGACCTTTTTGCAATTTTCAAAAAGTGTGACAAAGTGTCACATTCTTATTAGTCCACTTGTTGACATTTGTGTGGGGACACTTTGAAGCCTTGGATCATAACATGTGGAGGGTGGAGATTGAACCACTTGTTGAACTAGAATATGTGCACTTGTTGGCTTGGATGATTGACAAGTGTAGGCTTAGGATTAAGCCTACAATGGATGCTTGGATGAGTGACAAGTGTATGCTCCAAATTAAGTCTTGCAATTATTTTTGGGCCATTTTTGGGATTATGCTTTTAAAGAGGGGTTTTTTTGTGCAATTGACCAAGACTTGTTTGTGTTGACCTTGGTATAAGACCACATAATGAGTGGAGGATTTCAATTTCCTCCATTCACATTCTATCACACTTAATTTCTATCTCCTCCCTCTCTTGTAAAGAAAACCCTAGCCTCCATGGATGGAATTTGAAGCCTTAAGCTTTGACCTTGATTTTGAGGGCCTTCCATTGATTTCCAAGCTTGACCTTAGGAATACTTTTTGTTCCCTTCATCTTCCTCTTCATAACCCTAGAAGGGTTTACCATTTTGTGCTTGCTAGCCTTGGATTTAAGAGGAACAATCCTCTTGTGAGGTAGGGGGTGTTGTAGTTTATTTTTCCAAGTGTATGCATGTTTTAATGTTAATTTGAGAAATTAATGATTGTTGTAACTTGCATATAACTCACTTTTGACTTGGTATATGGCATGGCCTTCATTTGATCCTTATTATATAATTAATTGGAGCCATTTGAATAAGTTCCCAAATCTAGAGATTTAAATGAATTTAATTTGATTTAAATTCTATTTAATTGTACCTTGCTTGTATTCCATTTTTGACTTAATATATGGCATGACCATGACTTAGTCCTTGTTATATATTTATTTGGGATCATTTGAACAATTTTTGAAAAATTAAAGATTTAATTAATTTAAATTAATTAAAATCTACATGATGGTAGCTTGCTCATTTTGCACTGTTGATTTGATATATGCAATGAGCATGCTATGTTGTTTAACATATATTAATTTGAGGTTATTTGGAATAGATTTGAAATCTAGAGACTTTCCATGATTAGGTTGAAAATCTCTTAAAATGTAGTATTCTAATTACCTTGTGAACATGCTACTAACTTGATGTATAATTAGTACTTGTGGCTCCTTAAAATGGTAATTGGACTTAGCATGATATAGAATATCATTGACTTACATTACTTGTTTAAATATATCTTGTGTATGTATATAACTTGTTAGAATATTACAATTGGTTACCTTGGAAGCTATTTACTAAATTGAAGCTTATTTAGTACTTGTGGCTTAGGATGGTAATGTGGCTCAATTGTTGTAAAATATTCTTATTTTGTGTATAAATTGCATATTGAGGACATGACATGACATGTCATGCTATCTAGACTTCAATTCTAGGACATGGTTTGTGTGGATTCCACCTTACTTGTGCATGAAATGTGGTAACTTGCATTTGATTTTGTATAAGTTTTGAACTTATTGGTTTTGGAAAGCTTGGGAGGTCATAATTTATGTGATGGCTAGGGTTTGGCTCTAGTACGGAGACAAGAGTCTTCTAAGTCATAAGTGCGCATTAGGTGGTACCTTGTGGGTCGTAATTGCCCGGAATAACCTATGCATGTGCGTACTAGGTAGTGCCTTGTGGGTCGTCATTACCCGGAAACACTTGCTTGGTCTAATGACCGCATGTCCTAGTCTTTCCACTATTTGATTTCGCACTTAATTCCAAGTTGTTAATCATGGATTACTTGTAGCTTGAGAATTGATGCTTACTTTAGGTATTTGAATCATATTTAGTATACTTGAACTTGTACACTTGCTCCGTGAGTTAGATTGCATTTAGTATACTTATGCCATGTATACTTGTCTTATGCGTATCTTGTTTGGCTTAGTATAGTTGTGTTTGTGTACTTGATTTACTAGTTTTTCCATATTAAATGTATACTTGAGTAGATATGTTTGGACGTTGCATAACTTGTTTTAATATGATTTAGTATACTTGGAAATGTATGCTTGTATGTTGTATAACATGCTTTGACATTGTTTACTATACTTGAGCATGTATACTTGTATGTTGTAGTTCATTTCACTTGCATGAGTAGCTTAGGATGCTCCTTGAGTCTCACCTTGAAATAGACGTTAGGTGGCATGACCCCTTTTGAATTGTTTTAAGTTATTGTAAAAATCTTTAAAGAAATTGAGTCGATGCATGCTCATTCTCTACGAGTAAACTTGTTTACTCACCCCGAAGTTACTGGGGGTTTTGTTCAGGTACGAAGACTTGGTTCGTGATGTTCATCATTGTATGGATAATTGTAGACTAGAAGGTTTCAATTCTTGTAAAGGTTGGCTTGAAATGCCATTTGTAGCCCTTTTTGTCAAAACTTGTATTTGTTGTCTCAACTATGTAATGAGCACTTAAGTGCACCTTTTAGCACTCTTTGGAGGTTTATGTAATGAGGCCAAGGGCCAAAGACACTTATATGACATGTATGTTGGTTTAACTTCATAGTTTGTTTATGGAATATATGGAATTTCAAGGATTGAACCTAATTTGTAAATGACATGCCATGAGGCCTTAGAGCCATCTTTTGTTTATTTTCCTTGATTGATTGGATTATACCCTTAAGCATGTTCCAAACACTTGCAAATGATCATTCATGTTGTATAGGTTCATGAGACTTGGTTTCCTTGCCTTGTTTCCGCATTTTGAGGGTTCCAGTTCGTGCCACTACTACATTTGGGGGGCCTGGCAGGCGCCCGTGGGGTTCTGCCATATTTGGCGGGCCCCCGCAGCTTTTAGGCGAGTGCCCACGAGGCTCTGTTCCTGCTCCTGACACCTTCCTTTAGAGGGCCATATCTCACTTGTTTTAATTCCAAATTGGTCCGTTCTTATGTCTAAACTGACTGCATCGAAATAATCTTTCCAATGGTACCAATTAGACCTTCAGATTCCATCTGTAACTCAAGTTATTCAAGTTTTAGTGAGATAGGGTCAGGGTATCTCTTAACCGGAGAATGCCATTTGTTATTTTCATATCTCTTCCGTCCGGACTCAGAATTAGGTGATTCTTGAGTCTAAATTTATTAATTTTTCATTTTCTTTCCAATGGTACTAGTTTCAGTTTCAGATTTTTCTCCTAGCTCAAGATATCCTTGTTTTAGTGAGAGGGTGTCAGATTTGGTTTGAACCGGGATAGGGTTCATCTGGGATTTCTCTTCTTTTGGCCTTGGAACTTCATGTGAAGTTACCAAAGGATGTTTTAGGATGTTTTAGATCTAATTTGACTTGTTGAAAGTTAAATTCCTTTATCTTAGGGTAAAATGACCATTTTACCCCTGGCTCTTTTCTTATAGGGTTTTGATGCCCTTCTCTTCATTTTGTTTCCGTTGAGCCTCGAAAATCTTTGAGAGTCCATTCTTGTGCCTTAGAGATGACGTATATCTCTTAGGACTTGTCTTTGTTTTGCTTCCGCACTTTATTCATTTCAATTCCGTGGCTTCATAGGGAGTCATCGTGGTGCCTTAGGGATGGCGTACATCTCTTGAGGCCATTTTGCTTCTTTTGCTTCCGCATCCTGGTTCCGGTTCGGGTCATCACAGGACACACTGGATTTAAAAATCCATGGTCATCACACTACTGAAGATCCCTATAAACACATAGATAGATTTCTGGAATTATGTTCAACTACCAAGTTGTCCACTCTTTCTGATGATGCTTTTAGGATGAGACTCTTCTAATTTTCTCTTAAAGAAAAAGCTAGAATTTGGTTGCACTCACTACCTCATAATTCCATAAGCACATGGGATAAGTTGCAACAAGAGTTCTTAAAAAAATACTACACTGTGGGTAAAACCACACAAATGAGAAGAGAGATCATGGCGTTCTCCCAAATCTCGGGTGAACAACTTCATGATACTTGGGAGAGAGACAATGATTTTCTGAGAAAGTATCCACACCATGATATTCTTAAATGGCATTCGGTACAAATCTTCTATGATGGATTACATGATCCACATAGGAACATGGTAGATGCTTTTAGTAATGGTGGTTTTCTGCATAAGAGTCTAGAAGATGCTTGGGAACTGTTTGAGGCCCTAATTGAAAATTTTGTTCAACGTGCTTCTTTCTCTAGGTCTAGGTCCACTCCTGGTATTCATCAAGTTAAAGGTTTGTATGAAACAAAAAAATCTGGAGAGCTAGCCACTCAAATGGAAGTGTTGAATCGAAAGTTTGGCCAAGTTTTATCAGCTGTCAGTACTATTAGTTCTTCTCAGCACTCTTTTTTGCCAAAAGAGGTGTGTTTTATCTGTGCTAATCCATCTCATTATGCTAATAGTTGTCCTTTCTTGGGTCACTCTTTTGAAAATCCACAAGTGCAAACCAATGCTGCATTCTCCAGTTCGAGTTATAATCCAAATTCTAGTGTTACGACGCACCGCACTACCAAGTACACTACCATCAACGATAAGTCACCTGAACATGTACAAAGAATACCATCAATCTCAAGTGAGACTTACTCTAAAATGGGATCGTACTACCACACATATGCAACACATAATACCGTACTCCAACTATCACTAAGTATATTAAAATCAATGATCGTTGACCTTTGACCCGACATTGTGTTAAGGAAAGACTGACTCAAAGAAATGGTTTGCCAGGTCATTCCCATCGTCGATTCGACCTCTACACCAATATCGTTCTTGTCCTCAGGTCTAATCCTTAAGTAACATACACGTCAATCTATATGTCTAACTCTAAACACACGGTTTAACCATCCTCAATACATAAGTCACATCACGACTGTTAGGTACCACTACTAGCACCAAGACCCCAAGAAAACATACACAACGGTCAACGAGTCTCGTCTCACGTCGCATCGATCATAACCTTTTAGAATGGGTCCCATGAAACCAAAGACTTCACCTCCTACCATGGAGGCAAGTCGGTTGATCTTGATTAAACCCTCACTCGGGATCCCAAATAAAAAAGGGAACTCTAAAAAGTTCTTCCGCCCGCTGACATGCGCAACTCTTATGTGGAGATACGAAACTTACAAGCAACAATGTCCTTGCGAGGACAGAATCAAGAAGAAGGAAAAACAAATCCCTCTCCAGCAACAAAACTAAACACGCACCTACCAATACTTCGCATATGAAATGCTAAAGATGAAGAACTAAACAGAGACGAGACAACTCGATCTATAACTCGTACACCTAATATCCATACGAAATAGAGAACAGTGCCCCCTTCCCGAAATGTTAGGGGCTAGATAACAAATCCTGGGACATCACGTCCCATCCTGCCCAAAGAAGAACCTAACAAGCGAAAATCTTAACCTTTCATTCATAGAAACAACTACGTGACGCTAAACAAACTTACCCACAACCTTTAAAGTAACATAGCTAAAAACCCTTTTATCACCAACCCGTTAATGAAACCAACGCATAAAAGCTTAACTACTCATAAAATTTACATCATTTTCTAATAAAATTGTCCGTGAATACATACATAGCATACAAACACGTCATTACTTAAATACATAATGGTCACAACTGATACAATATTGCAACATAGAATCCATACAAACATCTCGAACTATATCCTGCCCCAAGGGCTCACACACTAACTATCATCAGCATTACCCAAATCTGGAATCACACTATAGGACTTGTCCTCCATCCTAGCAAAAATAAACCAAATACTGCACAAAACTCACGGGTAGCCCCCTGCTACAACAAGAACAATAGTGTACAGGTATCTTTTGTCACACCCAATCTCACAGGTGTCCCCCGTTATAGAACTCACAGGTATCTCCCGTTACACAGTCACAGGTAACCCCCGTTACTATACCAGACTCACAGGTATCCCCCATTACAACACAACATGACTCACAGGTAGCCCCCGCTACAACACGATATGACGCACTGGCAACAACATGACAAGACGTATATATAACAATGCAACACAACTCCCAGATAACTATACAACACGACTCACAGATAATTATGCAACACGACTCACAGACAACCATGCAACACGACTCACAGGTGTCCCCCGTTACACACAAACTGACTCACAGGTGTCCCCCATTATAACCAACACGATTCACAGGTATCCCCCGTTACAACATAAGCCGCCTCACAGGTGTCCCCTGTTACATCCGACACGACTCACAGGTATCCCCCATTACAACACAGTCACAGGTAACCTCCGTTACAAAACTCACAAGTAGCCCTCGTTACATTCAGCACAATAGTGCACAAGCATCCGCCCCATCTCACAGGTATCCCCCCGTTACATCATAGTCAATCATAATAATGCCTCATCTCCTCTATGGATAATCTTTCTTCATGTGACCCGACTGACCCCACCAAAAACAATCTCCGGAGCTAGGTCGATCAAGAGGACACTCCGCCTTGTGGTGTCCTGGCTGTCTACAATGATAACATACCACACTCGTCCTAGAAGACCCTGAAGAAGCACCAACAATTAGAGTAACACCTACCATTTGCTGTTCCTGAGATAACAATGAAGCATGCCTGTGCCTCTTCCTATCCTGGTTCCCAGAAGAAGTACCCATACTCGTACCTCATTCCTGAAAACTCACAATACCATTACTTTCTTGCTAATCCTTGGCTTCTGCCTCTACCATTAGTGCTCTCGTAACCACTTTCGAGTAACTCTTTAATCTCAAGAGAGTCACCCCCGACCTAATAGAATGATTTAGGCCGTACACAAAATGACATGTCTTCTCCTCCTCGTTCCCTAATACATCTGTAGCGAAACATGAAATAGAAGTGAACTTATTCTCATACTCTGTCACTGACAAGTCACATTGTTCAATTCCGTCAAATTGCATCCTCAATTCCCATCTCTTAGTCTGCGGGAAATACTTATTGAAGAAAAGACTCTTGAATGTATCCCAAATCATATTGTCAATATCGTGCGCACTAGTCATGATCTTCCACCATACTGCCGTATCTCTAACAAACTTATACATGGCTAAGGTGATCTTTAACCAATCATCGGGTACGGCTATTGCCCTAAAATGCTTTTCAACTTCATCAAGCCAGTCATCTGCAACTAAAGGGTCTGGACCTCTTTCAAATATTTCTTTCATGAATTTATCAAACTGAATTAGGTACCTAAGATTCTGCTCCATCTCTGTCTCCCATGGCTAAATAACTAATTGTGTTACCACTTGAGGAGTTGTGGTACTCGCTAAATTCTAAAAGGCTGAGGCTACAGCCCTCGCTAATAAGAGATCGTCCACCAGTACTTGTGGATTATCATCCACCCTTCTTTTTCGGCCTTATCCCATTCTGGTTGGGATGGCCGTTCACGTGCTTACTCTCCAACTTTATTCGAATCCATCTCTTTATGTCACCCTCAAGCGCAATTCTATAAAAGCAACTATACGATCAAAATAGGAATACATGAAATAGCCTAATCCACGAGCTATGATGCTCACATTATCCGTTCGGTAAGAACAAAACATCCAAAAACATAAAAGTAATTAAGCCCCCTTACATACATGGGTCAGAACCCTTCATAACCCAACACACAACGCTGCCCCAAAACCTTAAACTCTTCAACAATGAAACAAACTAGTTACGCAAACATCCACTCCCTAATGGATGAACGACCACAACATAAACCTAAATGTGTAACTACATCCCAAAACAAGATCATAACTATCATGCTCAATTACATGCAATAAGAACTCATGTAACATGCTTTTAATAATAATAACACTTAACAATTAAGCACATAGTCAACTAAGCATGTTTTCATCAACAATAACAATTAACAAATAAGCACATAACAAATCAAACATGTTCCAAACAATTTTAGTCATATAATCAGTTTCACATAAATATTTAAAATTAAACTGTTGATCATGCTTTTACACTCGACAATCAATAAACTCAATGAGCAATAAACACATAAACATACACTAAATATGGTAACATCTAAACACATAAGCACATAGCAATAAGTCATGCTTTTGAACCAAAAAGTAATAACCACATATGTAAGACCCCGATATAAAAATTAATTTCATTAGCTTAATTTAAATTTAATTAAATATGAATTATGTAAGAATATTTTAAGAAGTGGTTTGTTTCATGAAATTTTTTATTATGTGTTAAAGCTTACTAAGTAAGCTTGTAGTATATATATTTAGTGTATAGAAACTGTTGGAGAGGAACTCGGTGAGTAATTACTAAATAGTAATAACATATCACCATATTAGAAGTTTCTCCAAGAACTTACCTACAAGGCTGTGATATTTAATTATATATAATGGATATGTTTTTCCTTGATGCTCGTGCATATTAGAAGTAATATTGAAGCTTGTTATGGGACCCACCACTTGTATACCTAAATATTTCATTTTACTAGAATAAAGCTTATTCATTAAGCTGACTATAGGCAGGTACCTTCCAGCACATACTAGTAAGCCACCCACACATGACACGTAGCCTAGAAATAAAATAAACTTTTACTGAAGCTTATTCTTGAGACTTCCTAATCGACTAGGGTTGAAAAAAAAAATAGATGTATAGAATATTTTTTTAGGGAAAAACACAAGGGAAGGAAGGTGAAGCGGTGTGAGAAAGGAAAAGGGAAAAAGGGAGAAAAAGGAAAGGGGTTTCTTTACCATCCTTATTAGATTTAGGTGCAGGTTAGGAAATTTATATTTTTGATCTCTATATTTGACATTGAATATTTAAACTTTCCATGTATAATCTGATTCATGAGTTTTGTGTAAATCATGTAGAGTTTTATTTATTTAACTTGATAGACTCACGTATTAATTAGTTGGAATTATTGAAAATGAATTGATATATATATTTATATAATTGTGGTTGGTAATCCGAGAAAGCACACCATAAATCTATAAAGAAAGATTTCAGAAGTCAGACCAGAAAAGGGATTTAAAGAAGAAAAAAATAGAAAGAAGGGGAAAAAGAAAATACTGCTAGGTTTTTATTACCAAATTAGTAAAAGTATTTTATAAGGGATGTTTATTAATTTAATTTTCATGGATTACTTGGTTATGGGTGTTGTAGAAATGACATCTATTTATTTATTTATTTCACCTAACTCAAGTATGAATTTATTAATGGTTAGTTAGATGGAATGGTGAAGTTGAGATTTCATATAAACAGCTGTGATTTCAATTTTAATTATAATTGGGTATATGGTTGGGATTGTTATAGAAGTAATGCTTATTATTTAATTTTATGTAGAAATAAATATAAATGATTATAATGTTGTTCAGGCAAGGAGAAGGAACAAAAAACTTCAGCAATATCAAAGGATAAATAGACAATTTGAGGAGTAGCCAAGGTGAGTATACTCACTGGAAGTTTATACTTAAATGTGTTTAATTGAAAGTATTGAAGCTGTTTATGTGAAATGAAGATGAATATATATAACTTGATTATATTATATAAGGTCCATACTTTGGCCTGGAAGGAGAGTATTATATTAAATAAGGTCCATACTCTGTCCAAGAAGGAGAGTATTATATTTAAATAAGGTCCATACTCAGGCCTAGAAGGAGAGTACTATATTATATAAGGTCCATACTCTGGCCTAGAAGAAGAGTACTATATTTTAATGCCTGTAATCTGTTAATGAAGTTTAATTGAAGTTATCAGATAATATTTGTTACATTACTCTGATGTAGTAGTGTTGCATTCACTGGGCTTTAAACTCATTTCTTCTATATCTATAATTTTTCAAGTACAAAGGTGGATTGCTACTGTCAGGTCTAGAGTTTTGAGTGTGACAAAATAGCAATGGAACGTCTTTTGTATAAAATGTAAATATTGTAGTAGAATTTAATATTGTGACTTGTAATTAACGATTTAGTTTTCTTAGAACTTGCAAGGTGGATTTATAGTTTATTTTTAATTTAAATGATGAACGTTGAATATTATATATTCGAGCACCTAAATACGCATATGTTAAGGCCTAAAGTAATGCTTCTATCCATATTTAGACTGATTTATGTTTAATGTGTGTTTGTAGGTACTTTCTCAGAAAAATGGTTAAAACCGGGACTTTATGATGATATCGAAGCTTACAGAGTCATTGTCGGTCATCCAGAGCAAGTCGAGAGCTTAAATGGTGAAGTTTAGAAGAATTCAGAGTCCAAAGCTCGAGCCCAAGTCATGAGGCTCAAGCCTTACAAGTCAAAGAAGGCAAAAATCAGTAAGGCATTAAAGCTCGAGCCTTGTACCTTCAGGCGCGAGCGTGAACAAAGGGTGCTCGAGCCTGACCATAGGGTGCTCGAGTCTTGACCCTTAAGCTTGAGCACAAGGTGTCAAAATTTGAAGAGTTAATTTCTAAGCTCTTAGACCTCGTGCCTCAAATTAAGGAACGAGCACCATCCATTGAAGCTCGAGCCTTGAGAACCGAATGCTCGAGCCTAATACCTTGTGCTCGAGCCCATGAAGCTTTGATCGAGCAATGGTAAAAGATTTCTATCCCAAGAATATTCTAAGTGTTGAAGAAAAAGACGCTTTGGAAAGTAATTGAAGAAATTTGGCTAAGTGTCAAAGTGAAAATCGAGCACCAATTCTTGAAGCTCAAGCATCAATTTAGAGAAGCTCGAGCCTTGTTCCCTAAGCTCGAGCATGAACCTTAAAGCTCGAGCCTTTGTTCCTAAAGCTTGAGCCTTCCATGACATGTCAGATTTAAGTTACAGAAAAGTTCTCTTTTCAAGCCGTATCTCATTCCAGATGGGGCAGAAGACCTAAAAGTGAATCAGATCCTTATTTTCTTCTATAAAAGAAGGCTTAAGCCTTGATAGAAGAGGTCCGAATTTCCAAGTCCTTTTTGTCGTGTGATTCAAAAGGCTGACTGTGGTGGCTTTTAGGGTTTCCACAACCTTAAAAAGTGAAGATCATGAGAAGAGAAATGTCGTCCGTGACGATAAAGACAACTCCAACACAAATGATATCCGACATCATCATGAGTAGCTAATTCCTCTCTTAGGGCACTGATGTAACCCAATCTAGTATTATAGTTTGATTGTTTTAACTCTGGGTTTATTTTAATATATTATGTTTCCTTGATTATATGGCTATGAGCAACTGAGACAACTCAATTGGTTTTCATGCTTTAATAGATTACAAACTGTTATTACCTTATTTTAGATATAATTGTTTGTTTTCTATTCTCAACCTATCTTATTGGACTGTATCTGGCGAAGCCTTGCCGGACATGAGACTAGAGGTCATATAATGGTATTCCAATGTTTTTTTACAGAAGAATGTTTTCATAGTCTATGCTTAGGAAAGGTGGATTGTTTGCAAAGTAGTTAAAGTAGTTAGAGTAGGTAGGTGGATAGTCCACGTTAACCGCAGATAGGTTATAGTTAACTGAATCTTGTAAAACATCTTTCTTTAAAACCCGAATTGAACAAATGTTATTGAGTTCAATTCATTTGAAAAACATAATTGTTAAATCCCCAGAGTTAGCATAATTAATCATAGTTTGATGATTGTAGTGAAGTCAAAGCCCTAAGATTTTCTTTCTGATTGTTTAATTTACTCTAGTTTAATATTTGGCTTTAATTTTAGTTCATTTTTAATCGTGACAACTAACAAATATTTCAACTAGTTACCTGTAAACTAATAAAACTAAATTAAAACTGAATATAAATCTCATCTCTCTGTGGGTTCGACACCTCTCTTTATAGCACTATCCTACACAGAATCGTATTATTGCGAGTGGTAAAATTAGACACATCAATTTTTGGCGCTGTTGCCAAGGAGATTAGTTTATGTTTAGTTTTTAATTAGTTTGTTTTGGTTTACCATTCTTCAGTCTTTCTAATATCTCGCCTTATTTTTTATTTTTATTTTTTAGGTACAAGAAGTAGCAGTGAGGACAAAGATGCTTAAGGGAGAGAAAGCGGTTTATTAAACCCTTTTGTGAGTTTTTACTGTTTTCTTTTTACTTGGAAATTTTTTATTTTTTGTCACTTTTAGGATTAGTGTAATTAATGCATGTTAACTCACCAAACTGGGTCAAAACCTTTAGTGCATGGTCCTGAAATAGAGAGAACTTTGAGTCAATTAAGAAAACTTAATTTTTTTTTGAATAATATAGATAGTTCCTCTGATAACATGGCTGAACATCGTGATGCACCGGGTAACGACAAGGGTAATGGTAGTGGTAATGGAGGACGAGTTCCACCTGTCCCTCTACAACCACAATTGAAGGACCATTTTATTCCTACCACATACACTTCTTTTTCGTGCTTTGTATTTCAGGACGCTGATGCTACCCATTTTGAGATCAAGCCTACTATGATCCAAATGCTTCCTACCTTCTATGGGTATGCAACAGATGTAACGACCCAGATTTCTCAACCCGGTGCGTTAGTGATGAACCGAAAGTTGACCCGATAACGAACCCGAAATGCGGAAGCGAAAGAAGCTAAATGACCTCAAGAGATGTACGTCATCTCTAAGGCCCCAAAATGACTCTCCATGAAGCCACGGAACTCAAATGAGCCAAGTAAATGAAGCAAGAATGCCTAACCCGAAAAGAGATGAACTAAGGGCAAAATGGTCATTTCTCACTGAAAAGGGTGCCACCGTACACACCATTGGAAGGACAATGAAAAATGAACAAAATTAGACTCAAGAATCGTCTGATTCTAAGTCCGGGCAGAAAATATATGAAATTCCAGCACCCGATGCGAAAGTTATGAAGTAATGACTTAACATTTTCTAATATTTTCATAATAAACTTTGAAAACAAAAGTGCATAGAAAATGAGATACATGTCATTGGCCTCCGGCCTCATCTCATACATGTTAAATACATTGAAAAGAGTGCACTTACGTACACTTTATATATACGAATCAACGAATACAAGTTTAAACAAATCGGGCTACAAAGAGGCATCTTATGCTAACACTTGCATAAAATAAAAACATAGAAACTATAAGCCATCCAAGGAGCAATGGAATCTTCAAATCCTGAGTCCTGTACCTGAAATATGCCCCAGTATCGTAGGGGTGAGTAACATAAAGCTACTCGTAGGAGATGAGCATGCATCGACCTAGCATTTTACAATTTTATCACCTTATGGTAAAATATGTTAAAGGGGCTCATGCCACCTAACGTCTATGTCAAGATGAGACCCACGGAGCATCCTAAGCTACCTAGATCATTTCTATCATAATCACATTGTTCATACAATTCAAACAACATAGAAACATGTTATACAAGGCAACAAGATATAGATTCTTAAAGTCTTCAACTTGAAATCCAAAATACGAAAACAACAAGTGTGGGTCATGCCACCTAACATCTATGTTCAAAATGAATCTATAAGGTCATTCCTAAACTACATTTAAACATTAAAACACAAATTATGATATCGATGCAATTTAACCAACAATGGAACTTCCAATACAACGCATGAAGCATGCTTTCACAAAGCTACATCTTAAGCTCAAAATAGGAAATCAAATAAGGAACAACAAGTTACGATATCATCTAGTTATCAACTTGAAATGAAATACAAAATCAAACAAAGTGGATACTCGGACGACATGCCGGATCAGACCGACAACATAGTTACTTTAGGGTTACTAGCCCATGGGTAACCTCCCTATGTGCGCACTAGACTATATAGAGGGACAATCCCCCGTACTAGAACCAAGTCCTAGCCGTAGCCAAACAACGACTTCCCCAAGTTTCCAAAATCAACAAATTGTGCAACAACGTATATATATCAACATGTATATAGAAGATATCAACTATTTACCAAGCACAATCCAAATTTTGGAAACTTATACAATACATGCTCAAAATTCACAACTACTATGGCATGTAAGATGTCAAATACAAAGTGTGCAATTCCTTACACATAGCAACAATATATTCAATAAGAAAAAACATATTCTCATGAATATAAAAGTAACAACTATGTTATCCGATACTCAAAAGTAATCAAGTGAACATACATCAAATCCAAATCCATGATTTAAATATAGAAACAACTTCCAAAATGCAATTAAATCCATGGAGTAATAAAGTAGAATTTAATTAAACATAAATAGTTAAATTCTCTAAATTCCAAGTTAATCCAAATAACCTCAATTTAATATATATTGAAAGACATGTCATGGTCATCATATATATAACATCAAATGACAAGTTAAGTGATTAAAACACTTAAAACAAAATTAATCAAGCTAATTAATTAATTTCCTCTAGATTTTTAAATAATTCCAAATGCCCTCAATTTAATCTATGTTAGAGAACATGCCAAGGCCTATTTAAATACCACATTACAACTTGATTGAATGCTTGATACAACCATGTGAATTAAACTTTCACTAAAGATAAATATTAAATAAAAATTGTAATTCTTAATCAAATGATCCAAATTTAATATATGTTAACCAACATATCTAAGCATAATTTCCTAGCATGTTACAATTCAAATCAAAGTTATGCATTATCATAAATTTTAAATCTTATACAAAGAAATAAAAATTACTAACTTTCTAGATTTGATACAAGGCATACATATATGTTGTATAATCATGGCAAACACACAATAAAACACACAAATAATCCTAAAACATTCCCTACCTCAATTGGAATGAAAATCCCAATTACTATCGAAATGAAATTGCCCCAAATTTTCGATCCGCAAAACAGAATTTTCAGCTTGCTACCTTCAACTTGTAAAATTCATAAAAAATTCAATTCTAACCCAAATTGAATCAATCCAAAGCCCAATGAAAGCTTAAACACTGTAATTTGATAATATCAATTTAGTTTAACAAAATAGTTTCCCAATTGAAAAAGTTTTTCCCAACAACTTTGAAACAAATTCTGCCCAGAAAACACATTTTCAGCCTGTAGCTTCCAACTTTGAAAATTCATGAAAAATTCATTTGACATCCAAATTGGGCAAACCTAATTTATTTTGGAAGTAAACATATGAGAGTGTAATACTGAAAATTTAAGCCATGATCAAATGTCAAAAGGTTAGTGAAATAAATCATCTAAAAATATGTTTTCCAACTGGAATAAAAACATGGACAAAAGATAGTTTCGGATTTTAAAAAAAATTTACAAATGCTCTAAAATCGTGAAAAAATTTTGAGTAGTGTAAAACCCATGGGGGAAGTTCCAATAAAAATTTTAAGGCAATTGAAGCACCATAGCTCCATATAAAAATTCATTTCCAGACCAAAAAGGAAAAGCTTCAAATTTCCCGCAACTAGCTTGCAACTTCAAAAATTCATAACTAATTCATTTTAAATCCAAATTGCATGAACCCAAAACTAAATGAAAGCTAATTGAGTATATTTTCATGTTCTATATTTAATTTTACAAGATTAATTTCAAGTTAAAATAGTTTAAGGGAAAAATACAAATCATTCTCTTCCATGCATGTAAAACACTCAATAATGATATAAAAATACTTCAAAATAATAGATCAATACCTCACTAGAGAATTGAATCTCTAGATACCAAAGTAAAACTAGGAGTTAGGCTAGATCCTTCAAGGGTTTTGAAGAGGAGGATGAGGGGAACAAAAAGTATTCCAAGTTTAAAGTTCTAAGGTGAGTGAAAGGGCACCAAAAATAAAGTCAAAGCTACTAGTCAAGCTTTTCTCCAATGGTGGCTTCCTTAGGGTTCTTGAGAGGAAAGTGATGAATGAATTAAAATGTGTAAACCTTAATCTAAATTGGTGGGCTTCTCCACTCACTAGGTGCTCATGCACTACCTCTCACACACATACTAAAGCAAGACTAAAGGTGAGTCCTACACTTGTCATGAATCCAAGTAAGCTTCCAAGATTAAATATTAACCCTACACTTGTCAACCATCCATGCCAACAAGTGCACTAATCCTAGGATAACAAGTGGGTGAATCTTCAACCTCCATGTGTCATGAGATTAAGCCTCCATGTGGTTCCACCACAAAATCAACAAGTGGCACCACAGGAATGTGACACTTGTCACATTTTTCAAAAATTGCAAAAAAGTCCTTTTTGAAAATATCTTCCAATTTAATTTGCAAAATAGTCCCTAAGACAAAAAATAATTACTTTACTTAATTACCCAAAACCCCTCAAGTTATGGATAATTGCAAAAAGTCTTGTTTTCATGATTTTTACCAAGAAAGTAAGCATTTAATATGCATTTCTACAAAAGTAAAAATGTAGATGTCATGGAATTTAAATATCATGAACGTATGCAAAACTGGAATCAAATCCGAGCACAAAAAATGAGGTTATGCAAGTAAAAGTGAAAAACGAGAAGAGGACGAAATAAGGAAAAGACGAAAAATGAATAGTGTCAAAAAATAAAAAAATGTGGAAATGACTCGGTTCTCAAATGAAGTTGTCAATCCAAAGGAAAGAGTCTCAGAAACCATTTTCGAGCACTCAAGACGACACTAAGAGGCGGGAAATCGAACCCGAAAAGGAAAAGACAATGAAAAAAAAATTATCTGCAAAATTTGAAGAAAGGGAAAGAAATGAAAATGACCGAGTCATTACAACAGAGGATCCTTATACGTACTTGGATGTATTTTTGGAATTGTGTTCAACTACCAAGTTGACCACTCTTACCAATGATTCATTCCGGATGCGACTTTTTCAATTTTCTCTTAAGGATAAAGCAAGAACTTGGTTGCATTCCCTTCCTCCAAATTCCATATCTACATAGGAGATGTTGTAACAATAGTTCTTGAAAAAGTACTGCACAGTAGGTAAAACTTGTCAAATGAGAAGAGAAATCATGGCGTTTTCCCGAATCCCGGGAGAACAGTTCCATGATGTTTGGAAGAGATATAATGATCTTCTGAGAAAGTGTTCACACCATGATATGGCACAATGGCACTTAATATAGATTTTCTATGATAATCTTTCTGATTCTTATGGAAACATGGTTAATGCTTCTAGTAATGGAGCTTTTCTGTGTAAGAGTCCAGCTGACGCTTGGGAACTGTTTGAGGCCCTAAATGAAAATTCAACCCAACATGCGTCTTCCTCTAGGTCTAGGTCTTCACCTGGAATGCATAAAGTTGAAAAAGTCTTTGAGGTAGACAAATCTAGTGAATTAACTACTCAAATAGAAGCCTTGAACCGTAGGTTCGATCAAATTCTATCATCAGGCTTTGCTCCTGTGATAACACTTGCCCTATGATGGGACAATCATCTGAGATCCCATAAGATCAAGGGAATGTTGCATTCTCTAGACCAGCATACAATCCATATTCTTCTACACATAAACCTAGCTAGAGAGATCATCCTAATATATCATTGCGTAACCAGAGTCAAGGAACCACTGCTCCCCAATCTCAGGGACAGTATCAAAATTCATCCAATCCTATGCCACAGAATAATTTTTTCAACCAATCTGGTATTTACCGTCCGCCTCAGTTTAGGAATCAACCCACTTAAGCTCATAATCTTCTACCTCTTCTTAGAAATTCTGCTTTTGAAGAACAAGTACTCAATGTTCTTGTTAATCTTAAATCCAATACCCAACTTCTTAATTCTCATTCTCAAGCCATAGCAAATCTAGAGGCATAAGTTGGGCAAATAACGAGTACTCTATCTCGAAAAGAGGATGAAAAGTTGCCTAGTCAGTCAATAGCTAACCCGAAAGGGCAGACTTACATGATTGATAAAATAAATTCCTCAGGTATTCATCATGAGCAAGTTCAAGCTATCACTACATTGAGGAGTGGTAAAGTGGTTGACAATCAAGTTGAAAAAGGACAGGAAGAAAAAGAGAGGCTTAGGAATCCCATTGTTCCTATCATCCATAATCTATATCCCAAAGATGTTTCCTCAAGTTCTATTCCATAATCCACTACAGGAGTTGAAGATGGAGTCACTTCTTCATCTGCTCCTAATCCTGAGACAGCTTATGAGCCAAGAGCGCCTTATCCTGAACATCTCAAGGAACCCTCCCACTTTGGTAAACAAGGGGAGAAAATTTAAAATATGATGGAACTCTTTAAACAAGTCAAAATCAATCTTCCTCTGCTTGATGCTATAAAATAAATTCCTACCTACTCTAAATTTTTAAAAGACTTGTGTACTCTTAAGAGAAAATCCAAAAGCCAAGTTCCTAAGAAAGTTTGTCTCACCGAGTAAGTCAGTGCTATTCTTAAGTATAACATTCCTCTCAAGGTTAAAGATCTTGGTGCTCTTACAATTTCTTACATCATTGGAAATAATGTGATAGAGCGAGCACTTCTTGATCTTGGAGTAAGTGTTAATCTTATTCCTTACTCGGTGTATGAGAAGTTAGGTTTGGGAGAGTTAAAATCTACGTCGGTTGTTTTGTAACTTGCTGACCGTTCTGTCAGACAACCACGAGGTATTGTTGAAGATGTACTCATAAAAGTGGACAAGTTCTTCTTTCCGGTCGATTTCTTAGTACTTGATACAGAACCGGTCCATAATTCCAAAAAGTATATTCCAGTTATTCTTGGGCGTCCTTTTCTAGCCACAGCGAATGTTTGCATTAACTGTAGGACTGGAGCCATGGATTTATCTTTTGGAAATATGAAAGTCAAGCTAAACATCTTCAATACTATTCATCATCCCCACGATGATAATGAATGCTTCGTCCTTGATGTTATTGATGAGTTGGTTGAGGAATCACTCCTAACTATTTTATTTAAGGATCTTTTAGAATCTTATCTGAATCAATTCAATTACAAAGATTTCGATATTGAAACTTCGATAGCTGAAGTGAATTTTTTGCTCAACTCCACTCCTATCACAGATTTTGCTCCATGGAAATCTAAATTAGAGCCTCTTCCTCCACTTTCTAGTATTCCACCTATTCCTTTCTTAGAGTCTCCACCTAAGCTTGAGCTTAAACCACTCCCAGGCAAGCTCAAGTATACTTTCTTGGGTTTAAATGACACCCTTTCGGTGATCATTGCTTCCAATCTTACAAGTTCCCAACAAAGTAGTCTCTTAAAAGTTCTTGAGCAAAATAAAGAGGCTATTGGGTAGAGTGTGGCTGATTTAAAAGGAATTAGTCACACAATTTGCATGCATCAGATTCATGTGGAAGAGTATTCCCGAACATCTCGGGAGTTCCAACGAAGATTGACTCATAATATGAAGGAGGTGGTTTGAAGGAAGTTATGAAGTTGCTAGATGCGGGAATAATCTACCCCGTCTCAGATAGCAAGTGGGTGAGTCCTACTCAGGTAGTACAAAAGAAGACAGGTATTACAGTGGTTGAGAATTTTGAGGGAGAATTAGTTCCACAGCGCACTACCACTGGATGGCGTGTGTGTATTGATTACTGGAAACTCAACTCCGCTACTAGAAAAGATCATTTTCTACTTCCATTCATTGATCAGATTCTAAAGCGATTGGCTGGCCAGAGCTATTATTGCTTTTTAGACGGATATTCCGGCTATAATCAAGTGGCCATTGATCCTAAGGATCAAGAGAAAACTACTTTCACGTGTCCATTCGATACATTTGCATATAAACAGATGCCTTTCGGATTGTGTAATGCGCCATTAATATTCCAGAGGTGTATGATGTCTATCTTTTCAGACATAGTTGAAAAGTTTCTCAAAGTCTTTATGGATGACTTCTCTGTTTTTGGATCCACATTCGAGAACTGTCTCCAAAATTTGTCTTTAGTGCTTAAGCGTTGTAGGGAAACCAATCTTATTCTTAGTTGGGAGAAGAGCCATTTTATGGTTCAAGAAGGGATTGTTTTAGGACATATTATTTCAGAGAGAAGTATTGAAGTTGATAGAGCTAAAGTAGATTTGATCTCTAAATTACCTCTTTCTACCTCCATAAGGGGAGTGCGATCATTTATTGGGCACGCCGGGTTTTATCAACGCTTCATTAAAGATTTCAGCAAAGTTTCTTGCCCTTTGTGTAATCTACTTGCGAAGGACGTTCCTTTTGTCTTTTATGAGTCATGCCTTGAAGCTTTCCATAAGCTTCGCTCTCTTCTTTCTTCAGCTCCTATCATGAATCCTCCTAATTGGGCTCTTCCATTTGAGATTATGTATGACGCATCTGATTATGCTATGGGTGCTGTCTTAGGACAACGAGTAGATAAGCCTCCTCATGTTATCTACTATGCTAGTAAAACTCTTTCGGAGGCACAATTGAATTATACCACTACTGAAAAAGAGTTACTTGCAGTTGTCTTTGCTTTGTACAAATTCAGATCATATCTATTAGGTTCTAAAGTCATAGTTTACTCTGATCACTCTTCTTTGAAACATCTTCTTTCCAAAAAGGAAACCAACCCTCGTCTGATTCAATAGATCCTCTTGCTTCAAGAGTTTGATTATGAAATCCGGGATAAGAAAGGGTCAGAGAATGTAGTAACTGACCATCTTTCTAGAATTCTGATTGCGAATACCTCAACTTCACTTCCAATTTGTGATTCCTTTCCGGATGAACAATCATTTGGGGTTTCTCATTCGGATTTACCTTAGTTTGATGATATTGTGAATTACCTCGCAATATGCAGAATTCCTTTGTCCTGGTCAAAACAGGAAAAAGATCGATTCTTCTTTCAAATAAAGATGTACTATTAGGAAGATCCTCAACTCTTCAAATATTGTGCTGATCAAATTATTCGTAGATATGTTCTTAAGAGTGAATTTCATAGTATTATGACCTTCTATCATTGCTTAGCTTGTGGAAGTTATTTCAGTGCAAAGAAAACTGCAGCTAAAATTCTTCAATGTGATTTCTTTTGGCCATCACTCTTTTGAGATGTGTATTTGTTATGTAGGTCATGCCTTAGATGTCAGCAGTAATAATCAATTTCTAGACGAAATATGATGCCCTTAACTCCAATCTTAATTATTGAGGTTTTTGATGTTTAGGGTATTGATTTCATGAGTCCTTTTGTTCAGTCAAATAAAAATGAGTATATTCTTGTGATAGTTGATTATGTTTCTAAATGGGTTGAAGCAGTGGCTGCTAAAACTGCCGATCACACAGTCGTGGTTGAGTTCATTCAAACGAACATTTTTAGTAGGTTTGGTATGCCACGAGCTATTATTAGTGATGGAGGTGCTCACTTCTGTAATAGGTATTTCCGTACTTTGGTACAAAGATACTCCGTTACTCATAAAGTTGTTTCTCCCTATCATCCCCAAACAAGTGGCCAAGTTGAACTATCCAATCGTGAAATTAAGAGAATTGTTGAGAAAACGGTTAAGCCATATCGTAAAGATTGGTCTTTTAGACTGAATGATGCTTTGTGGGCTTACCGAATAGCTTATAAGACTCTAATTGGTATGTCACCTTACCGTCTCGTCTATGGTAAAGGGTGTCATCTTCCCGTAGAATTAGAACACAGAGCTTTCTAGGCCATAAAAAAGCTCAGTTTTGATATGAACTCTACTGGATCTAACAGGAAGCTTCAACTAACAGCTTAAAGAATTGCGTAATGATGCTTATGAGAGAGCTAAGGTTTATAAATCCAAGACTAAGGCATTTCATGACAAGCATATCTTGCGTAAGACTTTTGAGCCTGGGAAGAAAGTTTGGTTGTTTAATACATGACTGAAACTTTTTCTTGGTAAACTGAAGTCACGTTGGGAAGGTCCATGTATGGTTATTTCTGTTACACTTTACGGTGCAATTGAAATACAAGATTGCAAGCCTGGACAACTGTCGAAGGTCAATGGACAGAGACTAAAGCCCCACATAGAGGGTAGTGTGCAGAGAGGCACAGTGGAGTCAGTAGAACTTCATGATCCTACTTACTTAGACTAGAGAGGTCAGGTTTTTGTCAAGCTATCGACGTTAACTTAGCATGCTATCGAGCTATCGACGTTAAACTTAGCATTTGTATATTGTACCGTAATTTATTTTGATTTTGATTCATTATTTTAGTTTTTTTATTTCATTATTTTCTTTTCTAGGTTTTAGGTTAATTTTAGGTTTAGGATAATTTAGATTTAGATAAAATAGAAAAAGAAAATTAAAATTAAAAAATTGAGAAAAATTAAAAAATATGTCTAAATGCTCGAGCCTAACCTTTGGGGCTCAAGCATCAGTTACTAAAGGCTCGAGTGATAAGCGCCGAATATTGCATATTCTAACGCCCTTATTTGTATTAGTTAAGTCCATTCGTTGATCATATTATACATATTAGCTTCATTTGCGTGTTTTTGATCATTTTCAGGTTGGTGCCCCAAAGATAGTTAAGAGCGCTGCTTTGTTGAGTTTTTGAAGAATCAAAGCATGCCGTTATCGGGGACCTTCACTTTGGCCAAGCCAGTGACCCATTAATCTCATGTGTTTCCCTACAAAAAGCG
The DNA here is from genome assembly GCF_030987335.1 of Cornus florida. Taxonomy (NCBI): domain Eukaryota; kingdom Viridiplantae; phylum Streptophyta; class Magnoliopsida; order Cornales; family Cornaceae; genus Cornus; species Cornus florida. The sequence continues at coordinate 89,440,265 of NW_026775575.1, read as the reverse complement.
CTAAGGAGAATGCCTGCCAAAGCGGACCAAGCCAAAAGCAACCTGGCAACAGTGAAGTTTGACTTTGTTCTTCATTTTTGACCCACCAAACTTGAGAATTAGACTTCTATTAAACATAATGTACTTAGAGCTTTGAGTTAGCTTTCCAAATCATCAAACGGTTTATCATTTGGAGTTCGGAGCAGGGAGTTATGGCCGTTTTACCAAAGGTGCGCAAAGCTGACAAGCACCCGCGGACACCCGCCAAGAACCCGCGGGCGCCCGCCGAGAACCCGCGGGCGCCCGCCGATTTGGGTAGGAACTTCGTGCATCCCCGGGCGCCCACTGTTCTGCAGACCAGTAGGCATGGACCTCCATTTTCTTCACCAAATATTATCTCTTTTTTAAGGGATTGCTCTAATCTTGTCTAGGGCTTTTAGGACCACAAATTTGGAGTAAATAGAAGGCTAAGGTTGATATAATAGAGGGTGGTTACATTGTAAAAGGGATATCTCACATTTTTATAAAGTTTGTAGAGAGAGAGAAAGATTGTAAGCTTGGGTTTGGAGTATTAGAGCCCTTAAGCACGAAAATGGAAGGGGAGATCTCTCATTTTCCTTCATCCATTGCTCCTATGGGTAACTAACTCCCTTTCTAGGGAGGTGATGAAGCCCTACATTGTAAGCATGCTCTAGCTTTTAGTTTATTTTGAGGAAAATGATGTATATATGTGACTACTTCACAATCTAGAGGTTATATTTGATGTAATGAATCTAATTTCTTATAAATGATTATGATGAATGTATTATCTTGTCTTAGATCTTATTTTCTCATGATTGTATGGCTTGCATTTTCATAGTGACAATGGAAATGAGATTGTGAAATGGGTTTCTTGGCATGTTATATGAGAATCTTGATATTCCATAGCTTAGGACCTCCTTTGATGGACTATTCTTGACTTCATGTGCTCTTACCATGTGATTAAAGGCTTGATAATCTCTAGCTTAGCAAGCATGTTCAAGACTACACCCTAGTTTAGGTAGTTCAAGCATGTGTAACTTTGATAGGTTATTCTTGCCATTAATTTCATGAATTTCTTGAAGGAATGTAGCAATTTTGTGTTGTAGCATTTCATAGTCACATATTTGTGTTGTTTCCCCTAAGTTTACCTCAATTAACATACTTATAGGGTAGGTAGTGGATTCACTTCCCTAATCTCCTCTACTTATATCTCTTTCCTCTAAGTTTTTGCAAATTATTACTTTAAGCACATTTTAATTTCAAGTGACAAACCCAACAAAACTCTATACTTCTTTCATCATTCTAAAAGTGATTTTAAAACCTTAGTTGCCATAAACTAAGGGTTGAATTATAATTGATAGTACAACCTTCGATCAATTATTGGCGCCGTTGCTGGGGATTGCAAACGGTTTTGTGACTGAGGTTTAAAGATCACCTTTAGTTTGATTGTGAATATTGTGTTCTTGTAGATATTTTCTTGTTTGGTTTCGGTAATATTGTGTTTTCAGTATTCCTGTGAGATTCTAGGGACTCAAAGCTTGCCGAGGGAAAGCTAAAAAAAATTCGTAAGTCTAGAGGACTCTTGGTAAGTTTTTCAAAGTTCTAGTCTCAACAATTATGAATATTTTGCATGTATTTAACTTAGTGATATTTAAATTGTGAAGCCCTTGTCGAGGCTATTCCTGTTTACTATATTGCAAAGCATCGGTCCTTGTCGTGGCCATTTATTTTTCTGTCTTGTTGATAATTGAGGAGAAATGGATTATTGCATGTGGATGTTTTGGTGAAGGGTTGTTGTGTATCTTGTTTGTGTTGTATATATGTTGTGTGAATTTTTTTTATTTTTCATTTTTTTATTATTTTATTTTATTTTTTATTATGTACCTCAACAAGAGGTTGAATTAGTCCTAAATGGAGGGTAATTTTCCTTCAACTCAATTTTACACACCACATGAGTTTTGTGCAGTTTGCTCTAGTCATACCCATCATACAAGAGATTGTCCTCCACCGGGACAATTTTCAGATTTTTATCTAGAGCAACCAAATGTAAATTTCTTTGAATCGGGTAATGATCTATATTTCAATGGTTATGACTCGGGTTGGGGAGATCATCAAAACTTCTTGTGGCATGATATAGGAAATTCAGCCTCACAATCTCATGGGCAACATTTTCACACCAATTTTCAACTCAATGATCATTATTTCCAGCCCTCTTATCTTTTTCCACCATCTCAATTGGGTGAGTTTATTGCTGCCAACAAACAAATGATGGAGTCTATTAGCATGCAAATGCTGGATTTCAACAAACAAATGTTGGATGACACTGTTAGCAAGCAATCCACCACCTATTCTCATTCCCAATCTAGAGTTGAGTTAGATGACCAAATAGCCCAAATTCAACAAATGGTTAATGCTCTAAATCATGAAAAGGAAGAAGAATTTCCCGTTGAACTTGTGGCCAATCCAAAAGGAAATTCTATGAATAATGAGATTACTCCTATTAATTTTCATCATGAGAATGATCAAATGGTTACCACATGTGAAAATGAAGAAATGGTGGTTCAAAATGAGGAAAATAATGATGAAGAGATTGTTTCCCTTGAAAATCCAAAACAGCCCCTAAAGAATCCTTTGCTTGATACACCTCCTTCAATGGAGGATCCTCTAAAAGTTTGCTTGGCTTATTTCAATTGTGAGGATTTTGATGTTGACAATTCTATTTGGGAGGTAAATTCTTTACTTGATATTCCTTCCCCCATTCACTCTCTTCCTTGGGCGACATCAAATGTATCTCTTTCTTGGGAGCTTGCATCTCCTCCCATTCCCTCTCTTGAGTTATCTCAAACTGTTGAGCCCAAACCACCGGATAAGTGTAAGGAGGATGTTGAAAGTGTGAAGGATATTTTTTTGAAAATTCCCACGCGAAATCTAACCCTTCACCAGTGTTTGCTAGATGTGCTCTCACTTGATCCACCTTCCCATAATCCAAATCAGCCTCATAATCCAAAGTTCTTCATTGAGGATGAAGAGTGGGTTGAGGTCTTTCCTTTACCTCTTTTCATTTTTTTTCTTCAAGCTCTTTTTCTTCTGCTTCTAAAAGAACTTTCTTATTTGGGGAAGTATAACTCTCTAGAGAGACTTGGTGTAGGGTAAAACCTACTTTGAGATTCGTAGTTAGATTTTATTTTATTTCATATTAATTTTTAGATGTTTTGATTTTACTAGATAATTTTTTTTATTTGGTTGCTTGCATTTGTGAATATGCTTAGTTTAGTTTCCTTTGCACATTTTTAGTTTGTTTTTGTGTGCCTATGCTTTTATACTTGTGTGCTTTAGTGTTGTTTTCATAGGTTCTTATGTCCAAGTTTGGGGGAAGATCATTTTGGCATCTCTTCATGGGATTGCATGCGGCTACAATGCCAGAGTTGCTTCACTTACTTGGTATTATTGTTCCTTTTACCCCCCTATGCTATTTATTTATACATCTTTGTCTTCACACATTGAGGACAATGTGTCATTCAAGTTTGGGGGTATTGTGTGTTGTATAGTGTTTGCATTTTGCTGTTTTGTTCAAGTAGACATTTTGCTGTTTTGTTCAAGGAAATTGTCTTAAAACTGAAAATTTAAAAAAAAAAATGGAAGCAATGATTTTGGAATTTTGGAATTTGTTAGAGATTGAAGCATGTGTTGAATACCTTGTGTATAAAGGTAAATGATAGTTATGAAATGAGGAAAAACTGAAATGAGTATATGGGTTCCAAATGGTTGTATAAATGCTTCAATTAGATTATATTCGAGTATCACTCTCTTTTATGCTTCACACTTCACATATGCGCACCGGAAACTTAATTGTAAGGCATGCAACCAGATTGACCTTGACCTTGACTCAGTTGATTTGAATTGATGACCCTAATGAATGGATACCTTTGGCATGCTGAAATTTAAAAAAAAAACAAAAAAAAAAAATGAAGTTGAATAATGATAATGACTAGTTTAAGTTCGTAGCCTTGCTAACTCGAGTTATTAAGCCTTAGGAGTGTCTATGCACTTAGAACCCTAAAGCCATCTGGCTTGGGAGTATTTGGCCTAACACTTATTACATGGGTTAGTTAGAAAGCTTAAGGGACTTAGGCATTACACGGTCATTCACGAAATAAAAATAATTAAATATGGTTCGTTGGAGTTCGTAGCCTTGCTGACTCGAGTTATTAAGCCCTAGGAGTGTCTTTACACTTAGCACCCTAAAGCCATCCGGTTTGGGAGTTGTTGGCCTAACACTTGTTACATGGGTCGGTTAGAAAGCTTAAGGGACTTCGGCATTGCATGACTATAATATGTATTTAAAAAAAAAATAAAAAAAAGAAAAAAAGCAACAAAAGTTGTGTTTTGAATAAAATCATGCCTTAGAGACCTCATTTAAAAGGAAATTCAATGAATTGAAAACTTGTGTTCTTGAAATTTGAACAAGAGGGTAAAAGCTGCATATTGGGAATCCGGTTCACTTTAAATGAAGCTAGAGATGATTTCTATTATAGATATGATAATTGAAGTATTTACATAGACTGTGATGTTAATATTTGAGAATTGAAAGAGATTAGCCATTTTGTTCTATCAATACTTCATATACAGAAGGTAGTCTTCATAATGATTCCATTTCCAATGTTCTCTATGTTCCAAGTTTGCAAATGAGCTTTGTACATCTTCATGCATCATGTTGATGTTTGTGGGTAACATTCATGTTAAACCCTCACGAGACTTCACTCGTCCTCTAGGGATGCCTAGGGGTTTAAAAGGCTTGTTACATATGCTAAATTCAACCGTCACTCCCACGAAAGAGGAGAGTTGTTGTTATTTCATTAAGTATTTTCATTCTAGTTTTGCTATGGGACTAGCAAAATCGAGCATCAGTACCTCAAGCTCGAGCCTTCCATCATCATTAAGTTTAGGGTTTTTAGCGGCCATGCTCGAGCCCTAAACCGAGGGCTCGAGCATCTATACTTTAAAATATTAAAAAACCTTCGAGCCGAGCTTGAAACCCTCGTGCCTCCATACATTCTTGCCTCCTCTTCATCCCAAATCTCTCAAATCTCTTCAAGTTCTCAGTCTTCATCGTTTTGGGCTTCAATCTACATCAAAAAGGTACGATCTTTGCTCCCTCTCCATTCGGATTCTATATATATATATATATATATATATATATATGTATGTATGTATATATATATGTATATAGTTTAAATATATCTCAGGATTTCGAACTCCTTTCATGCCCAAATTTAATAACATCATTGCTTTACTCATGTATGTGTAAATCTAATCCTTAAAATCATCCAAAACCTTACAGAAATTCCGAATCTAAGTTGGATTTGAAGAACACGGGTTAGGGTGGTTTGAGGTGTTTTTGGAAAATTGATTGAAGTTTGGGGGTTTGTTTGCTATTACAAAGAAGTTTGGGGGTCGTTTGGAGGGATACTCGATCAATTTTGGGGGATTTGAGGACAATTTTGAATCAGTTGAAAACCTAGGAAGCTCGAGCCTTCATACCTAGGCTTGAGCATTTACTTGCAGCAAGCTCGAGTAACAGATTCCAAGCTCAAGCATCAGCTAGTACCAAGCTCAAGCCTTTGGACTTTAGGCTCGAGCATCAGAGCACAGAGTTTGGAGATTGTTTGGACATTGTTGAGAGGTTGTTTCAGAGTTTTTGTTAGTAGAGTTGCCATGACGTCCATGGCACAGACTAGTCTGTACTCCGGTAATGGCACTAGATGACTCATAGTGGTACAGTATTATCTGCCATGAGACAGATTTTGTAGTGGAGGATTTCCAGTGCCACCGAGATACCTTTTGGGCGATGGAGGCCTTATAGGTTCGACAGTTATCAGAATTCTTAAGGCATATAGCCCAGATTGCCTCTCCCAGGCTGGTACAAGAATTCTTCTGCTTCTTGTAGTTTCTTGTAGGAGACGAGGACCAGGATACGGAGGATAGCTTTATAGCCACTATCGAGGGTGTACAGTTGACAGTGAGCTGTGAGACGATTGCATAAGTGATAGGTTACCATCATAGGTGCCCTGCTGCCTTACATGATAGATTTCTAGACTTTCCCCCTGGCCTTTCGAGAGAGGTGATGGTCCGAGCACTCGGCCAGGGGAGACATGCCACCACCTGGGAGACAATCCGGAAGTCATAGCTTCCGTGACATAAGGGAGGGTGATGTACTAAGATGGTGGATGTGCACTACGCATTCCCTCCTACTCATTATATTCACTTTCCCAAGCTTGTCACACGCCTGATGGAGATAACGGGGGTTCCGATACCCTCAAATGAGGTTACTGTTACTGTCTTCACCCAGTAATATTTCACTCAGTGGAACAATGTCTTTGGGTATATGTCCAAGGCGAGGAAGCTGGAGTGGGTGTGGACGATGAGATCCAAGAGGATCGACGGTGTATGGACGCCGAGGTACGGGGTATGCCATATATTCTACACGTTCCACCTTATCCCCCTCCGCCGACTATTCTTTCTTCTGATCATGCTAATCCGGAGATGGCGGAGGATGGCGATGATAAGGAGTTCGATGATGAGACTACAGAGAAGGAGATAGATGTCCCTGATAGCCAGGCCCCACCGAGGAGGAAGCCAGTTCCTGCAGCCCAGCCTGAGAGCTCTTTTTAGGCTAAGATTAGAGCTTTATAGGCCAGGGTGGCCGAGCTGCAGGACAGCCAGACAGTGCTGAGATAGATGCTGACTGCGCAGCAGAACATTCTGAAGGAGCTTTTACACCGCACCCCCTGCCCATTCGACCTCTATTGGTTCACCTCAACCACAGATAGATTAGCTGGCTAGGGCTTTTCTATAGTTTCTTTTGTTGACTAGGGCAGTCTTTTGATGTATTTATTTCATTATGATGTATATCTACCCTAAGTCTGTTATTTTGAAAAGCATTATACTCATCTTACTGATATCAATATACATGATTTCTAATTGTTATTTCCTTGTGTTGATATTTAAGTTCCTTGTGATATTACTCTCTTATTACTGCTTATGCTTGATACTCTTATATGTTTTAAGTTGATTGATTTTGCCAGATGCTACAGATTAAGTTTAGGGGTGATGTTTACCTTATGCGTTTTAGTGTTGTTTATCTTTACTGGTCTGCATTTTTGGTAATATCTTTCTAATCTCTTTTTTGTTCTCACACATTGAGGACAATGTGCAAAACAAGTTTGGGGGTATGGTAATTTGAGATTGATTTGAAATTCAAATTTTTAACAAAGGATATGATATTTGATGTTACTAGCATAAGTTTGAGTCTGTTGATTGTTATATACTCTGTTTGCAGTCTGATGTTGGTTAGATATGGCTTGTATGCTAAAATATTGTGAAAAGAGATCCTTGAAAATTTTGAAATTGGTTGATGGCCTGTGGTCCACTCTGTTAGGATGATCTTTGTTTAATGAAATTACTCTTTGAAATACTACACTTTGCATATATTCACACTTGCATAAATTCTGTGGGGTAAAAACTAAAAGTCTTGTTTCGTTTTGAGTTAAACTGAGATGAGCAAATGGATTTGATGATTTTGATAACCAAGACATATAAATAAATAAATAAATAAGAAAAAAAAGTTGGAAAAAAATAATAGAAAAGATTGGTTTGTACGCAATAAAAGAAAAAAATTCTTCACCAATATGAACGAAAAGAAAAATAAATTAAAAAAAAAGGTAAAAAAGGATCAAGTTCAGGTCTGTACTTAGATTGCTTGAGTGATTAAGTCATTTGGGGTGTGTTCTGACACATAATGCCCTAATATCATCTGGTCTGGGAGTCGTTGGCTAAAAGCTTGTTACATAAGGGGTTTAGGTTGCCTAGATTACTTGAACAATTACGTCCTGAGGGGTGTTTTGTCACTTAATGCCCTAAGATCATCTGGTCTGGGAGTCATTGGCTGAAAGTTCATTACAAGGGTGATTTAGAAAGCTTAATAGGCCTGAACATTTCACAATATCCTTTTTTGAAAAAATGCATACCTTAAAAAAATAATAATAATAAATGCTTTGGGAGTTGGAATTTGAAAATTTTGCCTGTGAATTAAGGAATAGTTAGGAATGAATGCAAGTATGGATAGTAAGTCATACATTGAATTGTAGGATCACTTTCAGAAAGTGTTTTGGAGATTAAGGTTATTGAATGAATGATTAAACTAATATATGGGGACCATGGCTGTTAAATTGAAATTAGAAGTTGAAAGTTTTCATGATTACATGATTAGCTGTACTTGCTATATTTAACTGATTAATGAGTTACAGGGATAATATGAGTTGAAAATAGGCTCGAATGAGTTTATTGTGCATTTAAGGCTCTGATCTGAGAAGTTTGTGGGTATCTTCACTCGAAACCCTCACGAGATTACAACTCGTCTACTAGGGGTAACCCAGGGGTTTAAAGGCTTGTTGCATAGGTTAAATGCAATCGTGATTCCTACAAAAGCGACTTTTTAGTTCTGTATTACTAAGGGACTAACAATATGTAAGTTTGGGGGTGTGATAAGCGCTGAATATTGTATATTCGAGCCCCTAAATACGCATATGTGAAGGCCTAAAGTAGTAATTCTATCCATATTTAGACTGATTTATGTTTAATGTGTGTTTGTAGGTACTTTCCCAGAGAAATGGTTAAAACTGGGACTTTATGATGATATCTGGTGTGGTCGTGTCGTAACACCCCAAATTACAATAAAAGTGTGGCCAAGTTTAAATTTATAAAATGCCACTACTACCTCTAACTACTAATATAGCTAGGGTGAGTAGGGATCGTCCCAAGGGATTAAGGGCAATATGATATGGAAACAAGATCGGATTAGTAGGTTGAATGATCAAAAGATTATTTGTTGGTTAATTAAACTACGATGTAAATGAATTCAATACTAAACAACTAAAGTAAATAAAAGGGTAGAGAATAAGAGAGAGAGGTCTTATGATCTAGAGGTCACCACTAAACATCACTATTCTAGACATTCAATGTGTAATGAATGAGGGGAAACATGTGTTGCAATTCAAAGAGGTGTGATTAATTGAATCAACAAGCATGGATTGACTTATTAAGCATACATTGTCTAGACAACCTAGTGAATAGCACAATATATCAAACTAAGCCATTAATCCTTCCTTTAAGCTCACAATCAACACACTAACAAGTTAGAGAATTATACTACTTGCATTCATAAGTATGGAACATCAAACAACAAGCATGGATTGTTCTCACATCTAAGAAAGTAAAACAACTACATTACTTCTAAGCTAAGGACATGAAAATTAAACTAATCAAACTAAGGTAGAGGCACAATCCATCAAGAAATGAGTATGAACCATCAAATAAACCACAAGAGTATTCTATTTAAGCATTATGCCTTAACAATCTCTAGATTCATAGCATCAATACACATAGACATGCATCAATATCACAAAAACTAAGAGATAAATACATGAACATCTACTCTAGCATATATAGACATATGGATAGAATGAAATGATCAATTGGAAGTATTAATCAACACAAATCATTGTAAGAACAAGATTTATATATAAATCAAGAGTCAAGGCAACATTACAACACATATTCCCTCAAAATACAAAGCATTAAGGTCTAGAAGACATGCTTAAGGCTAACTCTAAGCCCAAGAAGATGTTTAGCCACTCATTGATGTAGTCATCCAACCCTCAAGGGCCATCTCCATGGTAGAAATGTTCTTCTCCTTGATGGAAACCTTAGAAGAATGGAAGAACTCCCAAAATAATGTATGTCTCTCTAAGCTCTAGCTTCCTCTCCAAGATATGTGATTCTAAGTTATGTTCTATCAAGATATGATGATATAATGTAAAAATGGCTCAAAATCCTTTTATAGGTAGCTCAAGTGTGACACCCAATGGTCAGGTCTCGTGCACTAGGGTCCCTTCAATGATTGCACCATAAGCCACCTTTTAATGAGCTTGACTCTATTTTAATTCGGACTTGAGGAGGTTCGATCGATCGAGTTCAGATGAGATCGATCGAACTGTGGCCAGATCCATCGAAGATAGGCCAGATCGATCAATCATTGGCTGTGCCTTTTTGAAATAAGACAAATCTGAGATATTTTTAGGATATTTTGGGAAAAAGATAAAAGTGGTAGGTGGGGATAAGATCAAGGAAGTTCAATCGATCTGAAGAAAATTAGATCGATCGAAGATGGAAATTCCTTGTGGATAAGGACAAGGGGTCTGATCCATCTTGGTGAAGTGAGATCGATCAATGTGAGATCGATCAAAAATATTCCTGATCGATCAAAGATTGCTGATTTCCACCACTTTGCTTCCACTTTGCTCCATTCTTCCTTTCAGCTTGAGATTGCTTCTTTTATACTCTAATTTGGCTGAATTGACTTATTTTGGGGATAAGCACCTGAAAAGGGCAATAACATGAAATTAGTCTAAAACGGGAAAGTAAGATAGATAAAGGTCCTAGAATACTCGAACTTAAGGGGTTTAAATGCGCACTTTTCAATGCTCATCAATATCGAAGCTTACAGAGTCATTGCTGGTCATCCAGAGTAAGTCGAGAGCTTAAATGGTGAAGTTTAAAAGAATTTAGAATCTAAAGCTCGAGCCCAAGTCATGAGGCTCGAGCCTTACAAGTCAACGAAGACAAAAATCAATAAGGCATTAAAGCTAGAGCCTTGTACCTTCAGGCTCGAGCCTGAACAAAGGGTGCTCGAGCCTTGACCCTTAAACTCGAGCACAAGGTGTCAGAATTTGAAGAGTTGATTTCCAAGCTCCCAGACCTCATGCCTCAACTCAAGGAACGAGCACCATCCATTAAAGCTTGAGCCTTGAGAACCAAATGCTCGAGCCTATGAAGCTTTGATCGAGCAATGGTAAAAGATTTTAATCCTAAGAATATTCTAAGTGTTGAAGAAAAAGACGCTTCGGAAAGTAATTGAAGAAATTTGGCTAAGTGTCAAAGTGAAAATTGAGCACCAATTCTTGAAGCTTGAGCATTAATCTAGAGAAGCTTGAGTTTTATTCCCTAAACTCGAGCATGAACCTTAAAGCTTGAGCCTTCCATAACATGTCAGATTTAAGTTACGGGAAAGTTCTCTTTTCAAGCCGTATCTCATTCCAGATAGGCTAGAAGACCTAAAAGCCCACCAGATCCTTATTTTCTTCTATAAAATAAGGCTTAAGCCTTGATAGAAGAGGTCTGAAATTCCAAGTCCTTTTTGCTATGTGATTCAGATGGCTGACTGTGGTGGCTTTTAGGGTTTCCATAACCTTAGAAAATGAGGATCCTGAGAAGAGAAGTGTCGTCCGTGATGATGGAGACAACTCCAACACAGATGATATCCGACATCATCATAAGTAGCTAATTCTTCTCTTAGGGCACTGATGTAACCCAATCTAGTATTATGGTTTGATTGTTTTAACTCTGGGTTTATTTTAATCTATTATGTTTCCTTGATTATATGACTATGAGCAATTGAGACAACTCAATTAGTTTTCATGCTTTAATAGATTACAAACTATTATTACCTTGTCTTAGATATAATTATTTATTTTCTATTTTCAACCTATCTTATTGGACGGTATCTGGCGGAGCCTTGCCGAAAATGAGAATAGAGGTCATATAATGGTGTTCCAATGTTTTTTACAAAAGAATGTTTTCATAGTCTATACTTAGGAAATGTGGATTGTTTGCAAGGTAATTAAAGTAGTTAGAGTAGGTAGGTGGATAGTCCACGCTAACCACAGATAAGTTATAGTTAACTGAATCTTGTAAAATATCTTTATTTAAAACCCGAATTGAACGAATGTTATTGAGTTCAATTCATTTGAAAAACATAATTGTTAAATCCCAGAGTTAACATAATTAACCATAGTATGATGATTGTGGTGAAGTCAAAGCCCTAAGATTTCTCTCTCTGATTGTTTAATTTAATCTAGTTTAATATTTTGCTTTAATTTTAGTTCATTTTTAATCGTGAAAACCAACAAATCTTTCAACCAGTTACTTGTAAACCAATAAAACTAAATTAAAAACTGAATATAAATCTCATCTCTCCATGGGTTCGACATCTCTCTTTACAACACTATCCTACACGGAATCGTACTATTGCGAGTGGTAAAATATAATACCCCTAATTTTAAAAGGATAGTATCGGCATGTTAATATTTATTTTATTGCATTTTTTATTTGTTTATTCGTTAATTTTTATTTGTTTAATCATTTATTTGCATTTATTATTTGATATTTGATTTATTTGAATTATTTAATTATTGTGTGTTATTTTCTTTAATTGTTTAGTTGTATTTTCTATTTGGAATTCACCTGTTTTAATGAAATTAAATTAGTTGTATTTTATGTTGGTTTTTCTATAATTAAATTAATTGTAATTGGTTAGTAACTTATATACGTGAATGGGTTTACATTACGGTTTAGTTAATGTTTAAATTAGGTTTTAGTTTTCTTTTAGGATTCACGTGGAGGCCGACTAGAATTTAATTAGGGTTTTCAATCTCTAATTCTAAGTGGACTAGGGTTTAGGGACGTCTGTATATATATACTATCATATGGGTTTTGTCTAGAGTTTACGACTAAAACCACGAACAGAGGATATTGGGAGGGATTTTGAGAGATAGACGGAGAGGTTCAAGGAGGACAGGACGGAGGACTTTTGGGTTGAACCAAGAGCAACAGAGGAGTGAAACGGCAGATTGGGAAGTGGTCGAAAATTACAGAGACGGAGGTTTAAGGTTTTGAACGGAAACCTAAAGGCAAGTCTCTATTCCATCTCTTTCCCTTAAACCTGTGTTCTGTGCATGCCTAGGTAGACTCCAGGGATTAAAATAATGCTAAAACACATATTTTATGCATGTTTAATAGTATGTAATTTCATTGAATTAATCTGGTTTGAGTTTGCTTAAAGTTTTGAACTGAAATCCTGCTGCCGTTGTTTTAGAATCTTGTGTTCAATTCATGTCATGGTTGTATAACAATGTTTTATGATTAATCTGGGATTAAGATAGAACCCTAGAACATGTAATAAAATTAGTACAGAGACTCCTAGTATTGCCGGAGGCGAGGAAGACAACAGAAAACACAGACGGGCTTCAAAGAGAGAGAGAGAGAGCAGGCTCCCAAAAGGAGGGAGCCAGCTCCCTCATTAATGGAGCTGGCTCCAAGGGACATGGAGCCTGCTCCATGCTGTATAAAGTAGACTCCCTAAGTTAGGGAGCCGGCTCTCATGATAAAGGAACAGGCTCTCAATTTGTGAGAGTATGCTCTCGCCCAGTTTTGCGTACAGATGGTTTTAGGGTGTTGTTTGGACTGTACAGGGTACTTCTACTTCGTTTAAACTGCTTGGCATGTTGTTTCTAATTGTTATAAACCTATAAACATATAGGGAAAAAAGAATTCATAAATGGTTTAGGGAACGGACAGTGTGAAATTAGGGAAAAGTCCTACATGTCGCACTTTGGTTGTTAAGCAACTTACATACTGGAACTTGGAGATTCTTATATATATATGATTTTATACTGTTTAACCATATTGAAACAGAGTTATAATTATAGTGAACTACTTGAAATTTACTATGCTTGGGTTGGATTAAATTGGGGTTTAATTTGTTATTAACCGCATTAAGTAATGAACTATTTGGAGGATTTAGATGCCTAAATTTACTTTAGCCATTTAAATAGTTGGAACATGATTTTTAGGTACTGTAATGATGCCTAAGATCTTTATATATGTATTAACTTATATTAATGCATATTTTGGAGAATGGTTGATGAATATATAGTGTTGTTTTTATTAATTATGCTATTTGGAGGATTGTATGCACTAGTATGGGACGGTGGCACACTAGGAATGGATTAGTTCAAACATTAAGTCCTGCCTATTATGAATAGAAGTATGGATTAACCATAAAGGTTAAGTCCTACTCATGTTAGAGTCATGTCAATAAAATAATTGCATGACTTACTGGATGGATTGTTATACATATATCAGGCCAATATACCAGATGGATGATATTTTGTATTAGGAGTATACGGACTTTGTATATTTATGCTATGGTGCCATGGTATGAGCTTGAGTCTCAGGACCATGGTTAAGGTGCGTATATTGCCTAGGATGGATAACTGGACATAAGTGTTGTTCCCTGGTAGGTCTAGGTACACATGACCACATTATGTGTGATTTGCATGGTATCTCTACTCAGGCTGAGACAGACCTATTGGACTAGCGAGCGTCCTATAGTGTGTACTTATACATATATGTACTACTCTAGATATTGTTGAGCTATTTAGGATGTATCTGTATATCGGGTTTCTGTATGGATCGTAGTAGAATAGGACTTGCATATAGGCCTGACCCACTCTCTTATTTTTCAGGTGCTCGTTAGTTCCAGGGTTAGAGCTTGGTCGTGCAGAGCAGATACAGACATTCATTCCTCCGACTACGTAGTACTACTTCTTTATTTAGCTTTGGATTTTGATTATAGTTATTTCCTTTCCAGTTCGGGATTTTATTAAGGGTCCACTTGAGGGATTCCCGAGTTGTTAAACTAATGGAGTTACTTTTGAGGTTTTAGACTAATGGATTTTAACATTATTATTTTGAGGATTTTTAGTTAAAATTCTTTTCTGCTTTATTATTTATTTCTTATTAATTCAATTTGTATTCTGTGCTTAATTTTATATTAATTGTTTGATGTCCCTCGAATCTGTGCTCGGACTTTATCACCCGTGGCTCTAGAATCGAGGGGTATCACATAAAGTTAGACACATCAGTAAACTTTTAAACAGGTACTCTGATATATGATGACGTCACGTATGTATGAGGTTAATGCAGGTGGTTAAATACATTCCAATTGTAGATTAATTGCAGATAAAAAGTAATGGAAGGAGGAAGTGGTTATCATAGAATCGAGGAAGAAGCCTCTTACGTTCTTATTGAGGCTTAAGTAGAACAACATATTCAGGGTGATATGGGAAGAGAATAGGAGCAGTTAATTGGTATGTAGAAAATGGAGAAGGCTATAATAGACTTGGCAGAACAAAATAAAGAATTTATTGCAAGTCAAATCATAATACAAGAAAGGCTGGAGAGACAACAGAAAGGAAAGAAAGGCTCAGATCATGAGAGGTTTATAAAGCTAACACCCCCAAAGTTTTCAGGTACTACCAAACCAGAAGAAGCAGAAGGGAGGGTGAAAAGAATGGAATCAATATTTGCAGTGATAGGTGCAGCGGCTGACCAGAAAATAAACCTAGCTACATTTATGTTAAAAAAAATGAAGCTAGTTATTGGTGGGACACAACAAAACATTTATTGCTTACTCCAGGAGAAAAAGAGGTGATATTCTGGAATCTTTTAGTTAGATCTTTTAATGAGAAATATTTCCCTCCAATTTACAGAAAAGAAAAGGAACGGGAGTTTATTCTCCTAAAACAAGATAGAATGTCTGTAGCTGATTATGAAGTTAAGTTTACAGCTTTATCGAGGTTTGCATCTAAGTTTGTACAGAATGAAGAAGATAATGTACAAAATTCCAGGATGGTTTAGAGGATGCTATTAAGTCCGAAGTTTTAGTTTTTGAGGAAACAAATTACAATAGACTTATGAATAAAGTTATGATTGCAGAAAAGGATGCGAAAGAATTGCAAGAAATAAGGGAACCATACAAAAGAAATAGATCTGAGCCATCACAATCAAGATGAGGTGAAGGAATTTCAAGTCAAGGAGGTCAAAGGTAGCAGTATAAAAGGGGAAGGGGTAGTGAATCCCAAGGGCAGACATCGAGTATTGGAAGAGGTCAAGGGTTTTTCGAACAACAATCTGTACATCAAGGTAGCTTTGGAGGACGTGGTACTGGCAGGGGGTGTTTTCAGTGTGGAAGAGAAGGCCACCAGAAAAAAGATTGTTCTGTGTTAAAAGCAAAATAATGATATCATTGCCATCAGCTGGGTCATCGGAAGAGAGACTGTCCTATGTTAACAGAAGTGACCTCAGTGGTAGTATTGCTGGTTTTGGTAGAGATTTTTCCCAGGGGAGCTCGTCAAGAGGAGGTAGGGGTGCTACAAGTGGTTCACAAGCCCAGGGAAAAGTGTTTGCTATAACACTTCAGGATGCTCAAGCAACACCAGAAGTGGTGACATGTACACTTTCTATTTTAGATGGAAATGTTACTGCGCTTATTGATCCTAGATCAACCCATTCATTTGTTGCATCATCTATTGTTATGCATTTGGGTAGACCACTTTCATCATTAAATAGTAAATTGTTTATTTCTACACCAATGGGGGAAGTGGTAGTGGTTACAAATGAATATCGGGATTGTATGTTACAATTGGCCGGGAGATAGACAGTTAAAGGTGAATTTGATACCGTTGGGTATATCAAACTTTGATATCATTTTAGGTATGAATTGGCTATCTGCATATCATGCTTCAATAGATTGTTTCGGAAAATAAGTTGTATTTCAGATTCTAGGGGAGCCAGAATTTAGATTTACCGGAGAAAGAAATGTTTTTCCAAACTGCCTCATCTCAGCTATACAAACCAAAAAGTTGTTGAATAAAGGGTGTCAGGGTTACTTGGCTTACGTGGTTGATATTGAAAATAAAGATGTGACAATTGAAAATGTACAAGTAGTAAGGGAATTCACAGATGTGTTTCCAGAGGAATTACCAGGGTTGCCAGTGGACAGAGAGGTAGATTTTACCATTGAGTTGGTACCGAGAATAGCTCCAATTTCTATTGCTCCGTATCGAATGGCACCGACAGAATTAAAAGAGTTGAAGATACAATTGTAAGATCTACTGGATAAGGGCTTCATTCGACCTAGCATTTCACCGTAGGGTGCACCGGTTTTATTTGTTAAGAAAAAAGATGGTACTATGCGGTTGTGCATTGACTACAGACCGTTAAATAAAGTAATCATCATAAACAAGTATCCATTGCCACGAATGATGATTTGTTTGATCAGTTGCAAGGGGCAAATGTGTTTTCTAAGATTGACTTGAGGTTAGGATATCACCAGTTGAAGGTAAAGGATAGTGATATTTCTAAAATTGCTTTTCGGACTCGATATGGTCATTATGAGTTTTTGGTAATGCCTTTTGGGTTAACCAATGCTCCAGCGGTGTTTATGAATTTAATGAATCAAGTATTTCATCCGTATGTTGACTCATTTCTTATTGTCTTCATCGATGATATTTTGATATATTCTTGGAGTGTGGATGAACATGAAAAACATTTAAGAATTGTGCTACAGATTTTACGGGAGAAACAACTTTTTGCTAAATACAGCAAATGTGAGTTTTGGCTTAATAAAGTTGTATTTTTGGGGCATGTGGTATCTGAAGATGGTATTTATGTTAACCCATAAAAAGTGGAAGTAGTGGTGAAATGGGTAAGGCCTACTAATGTGACAGAAGTCAGAAGTTTTCTGGGATTAGTAGGTTATTACAGGAGGTTCATCCAAGGGTTTTCTAGTATTGCATTGCCATAAACGAAGTTGACCCGAAAGGAAGTAAAGTTTTTGTGGAGTGAGGAATGCCAAAGAAGTTTTGAAGAATTGAAGAAAAAGTTAACGTCAGCCCCAATGTTGACTATTCCGTGTGGTAGTGAAGGTTTTGTAATTTATACTGATGCTTCATATCAGGGTCTAGGATGTGTTTTGATGGAGAATGGCAAGGTAATTGCATATGCCTCTAGACAATTGAAGAATCGTGAATTGAATTATCTTACACATAACTTGGAGTTAGCTGCTATTGTTTTTGCTTTGAAATTGTGGAGGCGTTATCTGTATGGTGAGATTTGTGAAATATTCACTGATCATTAGAGTTTAAAGTATTTATTTACACAGAAGGACTTAAATTTGAGACAAAGCCGTTAGATGGTGTTAATCAAAGATTATGATTGTAATATTCACCATCATCCTGGAAAAGCTAATGTAGTAGCAGATGCTTTGAGTAGGAAGTCTTCAGGAAGACTATCTTGTATACAGTGTGCACGGGTGGCAAATATTATGGAGTTGAGACTGATGGGAGTTGAATTGACAGTTACTAATAAAGGAGCATTCTTTGCACATGTTACTGTGAGACCTTTGTTGCTTGATCGAATTAAGGAGTTGTAAAGTCATGATGTATTCTTGGATAAGAAAAGAAATGAAGCTCAAGAAGGTATGTAAACTAAATTTACAATTGGAGATGATGGGACTTTGTATTTTAAAAGTCGAATTTGTGTTCCAAATGATGTTTCTTTGAAGAAAGACATTTTAGATGAAGCCCATAGTTTTATATATGCTATGCATCCGGGGAGTACTAAAATGTATAAGGATTTAAATGAATACTACTGGTGGAACAATATGAAGCGTGAAATTGCAGAATTTATAACAAAGTGTTTGATATGTCAACGAGTGAAAGCTAAACATCAGAAACCAACGGGGTTATTGCAGCCATTGCCAATTCCTCAATGGAAAGGGGAAAATGTAACAGTGGATTTTGTGACGGGACTTCCAAGGTCAAATAGGGGACATGATTCCATTTGGGTTATAGTTGATAGATTGACGAAATCAGCTCATTTTTTGGCAGTGAAAACTACTTATTCTACAAGGGAGTATGCTAGTCTGTATGTTGATGAGATCATATGTTTGCATGGGGCTCCAGTTTCTATTATTTGTGATAGAGATCCAAAATTCACTTCTAGATTTTGGTGTAGTCTGCAAAAAGCCATGAAAACTTCTTTGAAGTTCAGTACAGCTTTTCACCCGGAGACAGATGGACAGTCAGAACGAACGATTCAGATTCTGGAAGATATGTTAAGAGCTTGTATGATGGATTTCAAAGGTAGTTAGGATGATTATTTACCATTGATTGAATTTGCTTATAACAATAGTTATCAGTTTACTATTGGGATGGCACCGTATGAAACATTATATGGGAGGAAATGTAGAACTCTGTTGTATTAGGTAAGGTGGGTAAAATAAAGTTATTGGGTCCCGAATTGATTGAACTTACAACAGAGAAAGTGAAGGTAATTCAGCAGCGTATGAAAGTAGCACAGGATAGACAGAAAAGTTATGTAGATGTGCGGAAAAGAAGAGATTTAGAATTTGAAGTTGGAAATTTTGTTTTCCTTCATATTTCTTCTTGGAAAGGTATTAAGAGGTTTGGGAAGAAAGGTAAATTAAATCACAGGTACATTGGACCTTACAAAATTCTAGAACGGATAGGAGCAGTGGCGTATCGATTGGAATTATGGGAAGAATTATCCAAATTGCATGATGTTTTCCATGTGTCTATGCTTCGGAAGTATATATCAGATCCATCTCGTGTCTTAGTGGAGGAACCGATTGAATTGAAGGAAGATTTGACTTATATAGAGGAACCAGTACAAATTTTGATTCGCCGAGAACAAGTGCTACGAAATAAAACTATACCACTCGTAAAGGTTTTATGGAGGAGTCATATGGTAGAAGAAACAAGGTGGGAGAGTGAGGAAACTATGAGGACGCAATATCTTTACTTGTTCGGTATATTTCATGCATTTTAATTTCAAGGACGAAATTAATTAAAGGGGGAAAGAATTGTAAGACCCGAATATAAAAATTAATTTCATTAGCGTAATTTAAATTTAATTAAATATGAATTATGTATAAATATTTTAAGGAGTGGTTTGTTTCATGAAATTTTTTATTATGTGTTAAAGCTTACTAAGTAAGCTTGAGGTATATATATTTAGTGTATAGAAATTGTTGGAGAGGAACTGGGTGAGTAATTACTAAATAGTAATCATATATCACCATATTAGAAGTTTCTCCAAGAACTTACCTACAAGGCTGTGATATTTAATTATATATAATGGATATGTTTTTCCTTGATGCTGGTGTATATTAGAAGTAATACTGAAGCTTGTCGTGGGACCTGCCACTTGTATACATAAATATTTCAGTTTACTAAAATAAAGCTTATTCATTAAGCTGACAATAAGCAAGTACCTTCCAGCACATACTAGTAAGCCACCCACACATGACACGTAACCTAGAAATAAAATAAGCTTTTATTAAAGCTTATTCTTGAGACTTCCTAATCGGTTGGGGTTGGGAAAAAAAAAAAAAAGTATAGAAAGTTTTTTTGGGGAAAAACACAAGGGAAGGAAGGTGAAACGGTGTGAGAAAGGAAGAGGGACAAAGGGAGAAAAAGGAAAGGGGTTTATTTACCATCCTTATTAGATTCAGGTGTAGGTAAGGAAATTTATATTTTTGATCTCTATATTTGACATTTAATATTTAAACTTTCCTTGTATAATCTGATTCATGAGTTTTGTGTAAATCATGTAGAGTTCTGTTTATTTAACTTGATAGACTCATGTATTAATTAGTTGGAATTGTTGAAAATGAATTGATATATATATTTATATAATTGTGGTTGGTAATCCGAGAAAGCACACCATAAATCTATAAAGAAAGATTTCAGAAGTCAGACCAGAAAGGGATTTAAAGAAGAGAAAAATAGAAAGAAGGGGAAAGAGAAAATACTGCTGGGTTTTTATTACCAAATTAGTAAAAGTATTTTATAAGGGATGTTTATTAATTTATTTTCGTGGATTACTTGGTTATGGGTGTTGTAGAAATGACATCTATTTATTTATTTATTTCACCTAACTCAAGTACGAATTTATTAATGGTTAGTTAGATGGAATGGTGAAGTTGAGATTTCATATAAACAGTTGTGATTTCAATTTTAATTATAATTGTGTATATGGTTGGGATTGTTATAGAAGTAATGATTATTATTTAATTTTATGTAGAAATAAATATAACATGATTATAATGTTGTTCAGGCAAGGAGAAGGAACAAATAACTTCAGCAACATCAAAAGATAAATAGACAATTTGAGGAGTAGCCAAGGTGAGTGTACTCACTGGAAGTTTATACTTGGATGTATTTAATTGAAGTATTGAAGCTGTTTATGTGAAATGAGGATGAATATATATAACTTGATTATATTATATAAGGTCCATACTCTGGCTTGGAAGGAGAGTATTATATTAAATAAGGTATATACTCTAGTGAAGAAAGAGAGTATTATATTTAAATAAGGTCCATACTCTGGCCTAAAAGGAGAGTACTATATTATATAAGGTCTATACTCTGGCCTAGAAGGAAAGTACTATATTTTAATGCCTGTAATCTGTTAATGAAGTTTAACTGAAGTTATCAGATAATATTTGTTATATTACTCTGATGTAGTAGTGTTGCATTCGCTGGGCTTTAAGCTCACTTCTTCTATATCTATAATTTTTTAGGTACAAAGGTGGATTGCTACTTCCAGGTCTAAAGTCTTGAGTGTAACTAGGGAAAATAACAATGGAACGTCTTTTGTATAAAATGTAAATATTATAGTAGAATTTTATATTGTGACTTGTAATTAACGGTTTAGGTTTCTTAGAATTTGCAAGGTGAATTTATAGTTTATTTTTAATTGTAAACTTTTAAGCAACCACTCTGATATATGATGACGTCACGTATGTATAAGGTTAATGCAGATGGTTAGATACATTCCAATTGTTTAATTTATTTATTTAATAAGGTCAAACCCAATTCTAACTCCTCTAGGTCAACCTAGCCGTCGTCTTTAGGTTTTTGAACCTAAAGCTCTAATACCAAATTTGTAACAACCCGAACCCGAGGGTTTGAATCGTTAACCGGGTCCTTACCCGAACCCTAGATCATCTAGGGACAGTGCTATCATTACCAAGGTTAAGATGTAATTAGTACACCCCACAGATCCTTCTAGTACGCAATGGTGGAACGACCTAAATCATAAAGGTCAAATGCATGGATACTAGGAAACCCTTAAAAGATTGTCAAGAAATGAAAGGAAGAAAGGGAAAATACCCAGTAGACTACCCCTGTGTAGTAGTCAACTAACCCCTAGTAGATTACGCCTGTATGGTAGTCAACTAACCCACAGTAGACTACGCCTATATGGTAGTTAACTAACCCACAAAGAATACATGGTGGAAAAGAAATAATCACCTGGCAACATTAATAATATACATCCCGTGTCATCCTCATCAATGAAATTAACCAAAATAACCCATAGTCATCCCATTCATCCTAATATACCAGCATAGTTATTACATGCTTCCATGGCCACACTGAAAATACATCAAACTGCTATCTAAAAATACGGGTACATTGTCAACTTACAACGATAAAACAATTGCATAGATTTTCTAAAAATTTTACAAAAGAGATATCATAATATAGAACGGCCAATAATAAATATTTTCTAGTCCCATCCATGCCCGTGGAAGATCAACATCTACCAACTCAACCCCGTGACCTGAAAAATGTAGAGGAGTGAGCACAACGGCTTAGTAGAGATTGCTTAAATGGCATTTCCTCAAACAAAGTAAATTACCACATGTCTTCTAGACAATAAATAGGGAAAATAGTTAGGGATCATGTGAAGGATTCACAAACAACACTTTCACTTTTCCAAATAACCATCATACCATTCAATGCAAAACAATGCATAAAATACCCAATGCACACCTACGTCACACCAAACCCTCATGTATCCACACATCACATCCACACCTTCGTGTACCCACACATCACATCCCTCAACCCACACAATTCTCCTTTACTTATGAACCCACTATAACATGCGTATAGAATGCTTCAATTTCATTTGTTCAATAATCAACATACTTTCATAACACAATTAACATTTTTAGCATGCTATAACAATTAAGGATCATTTAGCATATGTCTAACCAAAACATCACAACAACCATGTGTTAAAAAAAAAAAAACCATACATGGCAACTGAATAGCATGCCACTTGCAATTTATACACAAGATAAACATTTAATCATGTAAAACACCTCAATTCAACAATTCAAGTGCAAGCCAAAACCCTAAAATTTAATCATACATTTTAGGCATCAATTGACATGCCAAAGAGGGGCAAAAACATCTAATTAACTACTAAATCCAAGGAAATTGACAGTTAGACAACTTTACCTCAATTTGGAGCAAAAGCCCTAATTTTTGAAATCCACCAAAGTCACCCAATTCCAACTTTGTTCCACTCAATTTGTAGATCTCGTTGAGCTAGTGAACTTTGTCTTCAATGGCAAAGTCAAATTCCCAATGAAATTGTGTAAATCTAGCTTTAAAACGGATGAAAAACATACATATAAAAAGCTTAGAGAGAGAAACTGCCGCAGCCAGAAAAGGAAGAAAGAATGGTTTGGTTGGTGACCATTTGGTCACCTAAAACGACTATGTCAATGGCGCGTCCCACGTGGTTAAATAAAAATCTTTTTAACATTTATATATATATATACACTAACCACATTACAACCAATCATTTAATACATAGCCATATAAAATACCTCAAATAATAATGGATGACATGCAACAGTCTTGAAAAATAATTCTCATGCACAACAATACCGATTGCGGGTCTCGTCCGACTTGAAAATTGAAAAATGCCGAAATGGCAACCAATGCATTTCCAAGAGTCCTGAACTCAAGGAAATGCCCTTACCAACTCTCGGACCCATCTGGCACACCCATAGTGTCGTGCACACAAAACGAGACAAGACAAAAATACCCTTAAAAAATCAGGAAAAATCTAAAAAATGGAAAATGGTAAAAATTAGAAACATTACAACTACCTCCATCCCCAACAAAAATCGTTTATTAAACGGGGCAGGATGGAGGCGAGGGGTGAGGTGTGATAACCCGGATTTTTTTTTTTTTAGATTTTTAATTTTTAATTTTATTTTTTTGAGTTTGTTTTAGTGGAGGTGTGGTTGCTGTTATTTTATATATAATTTATATATGTGTGTGTGTGTGTGTGTGTGTGTGTAGTATGCATGTCTGGTGAAGGAAGCAACAAGGTGCACGAGAATTTTGGGAAGAGAAATGGGTTTGAACTTTGAATTAATTTTCTTTGATACATATTATATATATGTGTGTGTGTGTGTGTGTGTGTGTGTGTGTAACATGATGGAAGAGGGGAGCACCTGGCCGAAGAGAAAAAGGAGAATGAAAATGTGATTGTGATAATGGTAGTGTGGGTCGCACGAGATATTTTATGGGGCTTTGATTTTGTTACTTTATATATATATATATATATATATATATATATATATATATTGTGTGTTGTGAAGTGGAAAGAAAGAGAAGGTTATGGAAAGAAACTGAAGATAGAGATGAGAAAGTGGTCTGTCAAAAAAAAAAAAAAAACAGAAAGGACAATTGTGATGATGTTTGACGGGTCCCACTAGGAGGTTTGTGTTCAAAATTCATTTGGGTTGGCTGGCTGTTCACGTGGGTGGTCTGTTTGAAAATAGTGTATTTTGTTAAGCGTGTAGAACAGATGAATGATAAGATTTTGGCAGACCCACTTTTTAACTTTTGTTACTTTACACACATGGGTTTGTTAGTTGATTTTTGTGTGAATATATATATTTTGTGAAGCTGTTTTATTAAACCTCCATGAAATTCTTGTTATGGTTTTTCCTACCAGGACTTTTTGTCTCACCACCCTCCAGTTTCAGGTACTGAAGATGAACGGGGATTGCTAGATTCGGGCTTAGGTGGAAGAGTTGGTGTTACGTGATTTAATTTATTTATTTGGAGAATTTTTTTTGTATATTTGAGGAAATTGATTTTTGTATAAAAGAGGGCATTTTGTTTGCTCCTGGGTGTATTTTGATGTATTTGAATTTGTATAAATTGAGGATTTTATTAGAATTTTCAGGTCGTGACATGAGGCGGGACGGGGATGGATTTTGTATGGTACTTTCGTAATTGTATTACGAATATAATGAAAGTAAATAATGAAATAAACTTTCAAGTATGGTAATACTCATTTTTCTCTTATACAGATAAAAACAAGATTTAACTTCTCAATCAGAACTTGAGACTTAATATTATTATAACAATATCAAAATACTAATAATAATAATAATACTGTACAAAATAATATTTAGTGATTTGAATAGAATAAACTAAGATTTGCTTAATATATACTTAATATTATTAAATATAAAATAAAGTATAAGAACAAAATTATAATTTATTAATATAAACGAGACGGGACGACGTATGATGACCTTTTCCAATCCCCGCCCCCAAACTATTTAACTATCTCCATAACCGTTCTAAACCGGCAGGGCGGAATATTGTGCCATACATAAATGTGAACTTATGAAGCACGGGCACTCCTCTCAGGGGTCTCGTACCAACGTCGGATACTTTTTAGACACGGACACGCGTGCCCGAGGCTCGGACACGTGTCCGACACTTCTATGAAGTGTCTAGAAATTATTTTTTATTGGACACAGGGTGGACACGGCTCGAACACACGGGGGACACGGCGGGGTATATTTTGTAATTTTTTTTTAAGATAAATGGGGTACCTAATGTAATTTTTTAGAAGTTTAAAAGTAAAATTTTGAAAAAAATAAAAAATCAATTACAGACAACAGAGTACTACAGAGTAAATTTATTTTCTCTCACTTTCTCTCTCAGTCTATCCTCTTCTTCAATTATCTCTGTACATGAACAAAACATTTTTTTTTTTTTGTTTTTTTAAAGTTACATGAACAAGACTTTGTGAAAGACTGAAAGTATATATGTTTATTCATATACATATTTAGCCCATTATATCTATGTCTCTTCTGAACATCTTTGTTTGGAATTTGGATTAACTTTATTTTTCATTTATTTTCTATTTTGTCTTGTCTATGTTTTTTTTATAACAAAGATGAAATTATTGAAATTGGCCCTGTTATTTGTTATTGTTTTATTTACAATTTTGTATTTATATATACTTATTTGTTATTAGGAAAATGAATATGTAAGGTTATAGTACTTATATTTTGAATATATAATTATATATATACGGTGATTAAGACACGAACACTGCGGGGATACACTTATAAAATATATATATATATATATATATATATATATATATATATATTATAGGCGTATCCCTGAAGTGTTCGTGTCTTAATCGCCGTATTCGTATATATATTATTTTATAGGCGTATCCCCGCAGTGTTCGTATCTTAATCGCCGTATTCATATATATATTATTTTATAGGCGTATCCCCGCAGTGTTCGTGTCTTAATCGCCGTATTCATATCGTATTGTATTCATATTTCGTGTCCGTGTCCGTGCTTTAGAGGTCTGCTGTGGAGAAATAGCTCAACCCACCAAAAAGGAAAGAAAAAATCACTTTGGATATTTAATGATGTGACAGTTCCTCCAATAATGCAGTCAAGCACTTGCCTACCTCCATACCCAACCACCACCCAAGCAATAATCACGTTGTGATTTTATGTCCAACCTTAGGTCTTAACAAGCCGCTGAAGTTGCCATATTTGACATCATCTTATCCCTAATATCAACTTTATTAGTTTATTTGGACACGACCTAAGCCACACAAAATAAGAGTGAGAACGATAATAAAAGCGAATTTGATTGCAGGAACGTGAAAGCAACAGAATTAAATTATAAACAATGAGAATTTGAGCAAAAACGTGCGCGGAACGTGAAAACACTCAGAACGTAAAAGCGACACGTGTTGAGAAAATTTGTGTGATTTAAGACACGACAATGCGTGGCTGAATTTATTCATTTAATTTACAATATTAATCATGTAACATAATTTTTTAATTTTTTTTTTTTTTACATGTCTTTCCATTTTTTATCCATATGAATTCTCAATTACACTTTACTGCTTCAAAGTTGACTGATTATGTGTTGGATTAAGTGAAACTATGGAATGAAAAAATAAAAATTAATGAGCGTGTTAAAGTTACTCCTTTTCCCAATAGAGTATCGAAAATAAAGATGGGGCAACAAATAAAAAATAAAAAATGGAGTCACAGATTGATTGAGATGAACCTATTTTAGAATATATTCCCCTGAATTACATGCAGAACAAAGCATGTTCGTTCTTCAATTATGTTGGCCATACAAAGCTTACAGGCTCTTATGACCATGGGGAAAAGAATAGACAAAGTTAATAACCAAGAAATGGAGACAGAATCATATCATTTTCTCAAATTTATCAAGCTTCTTCACCCTTTGCATGGACCTAATTAATAGAGCAAAGAAGACACCTGCATTTTAACAAATCAGTCACTTTGTGCGGCAAAAAAATCAATAATGTAAAGCTGACTTTAATCATGAGAAATAAAATTGCAGCACAAAATTTCAGTGTTACAGCTCGTTACCTGCACCGATAAATGATCCGTTTGCAATAACTTGACTGCCTTGGCTGCCGATCGTGACCCCAAGGTTCAGTAGGGTACCACCTAGAACCGTATACATTGTTGCCATTTGCAGTATTGTTGCCTTCCGAGCTGCTCTTTCAGACTGATGAATGCAGTTTTTGCATTAATAAAGGAGAGCCCTTTACATGTAAAAGCATGGTATATTGCATTTGAGGAAGAAAATGCAACAATACTTTCAAGGATACTAAACATCCATCAATCTAACATTCAGAGGCCAGTTACCCATTATTGGCCCCTTGAGGGTGTTGAGAACAAATTGGGTACAATCTAACCTTTGGCATTATTTGCACAAAGTGATAATCACAAGACTCAAATCCTTATTTTCATGACAATCCAAACTTTTACCACTGCACATACAATGGCCTCTAATCTAATATTTAATACCGAAAAAGGTAAATTATCCATGTACATAAATTATTCACACATCTTTTTTAAAAGGTATGGAGTATACCTCGAGAACCCGAACCCGAAGTTTCAAATCTCCTGACTCAAGTTGTTTCACGATCTCCTCTATCTGCTGGACTCTGTATGGCATAGATATGGTGTATGTTCTGGCCTGAAAATATAGATGAGGTTCTCTTGATGTCAATATAAATAAAACATTTTAACGTATACTATGAAATATGAATAGAATTGAAAAGAAGTAAATGAGGAGGGGAGAACATAAGCAAGATACAGTACATCGTCAGCTTGTTTCCTTATTTCCTCAACAAGTTGCGTTCCTCTGCGCTGCTTCTGTCTTGTATCCAATAGCTCCTGTGGGTATTTGCACCATTTCAGAACCATATCGTAAAGCATAAAGAGAAGTTGTTTCCATCAAATGCATGCACCATAAACTTCCACACAAACATACAGAACCTGTGCATATGGTGCAGCGATCTTTACAAAGGAAAAATCTGGATCGAGCGTGTAGCCGATACCTGTAAGATAGCAATTGTGGTAAGAAGAGAACAATAACATGAAAGTGGCCGCATTAATCTAAATTCATCCATTTAGTCCATGGTCTATGTTTGGGTGCAACACCAACTTCAAAATTATCACCCACAGTATTTATAGTGGCCTATTTAAGCCACATACCCCTTAGAAATTATTATGTTTGCAATTTCCAGCACAGTAATCCATGCTGCTTTAGAACTGTTTCAACTTTTCTATAGATTCTGATTCATAATTGCAGTATTTTCCTTGAAAAATATCTAGTTGTCATAATAACAAGGAAGATACAATGCTCCCAAGTGCAATATCTGAATTGCTTTTCTTAGAACCTTGAAGATGGACCACTCTTAAATGCTGCTAAAAATTAAGGTGTTTCCTGTTTAATCAAAGAATCAGTTCAACGGCGACATCCAAGCGTAAGGTACTGTAAACTGCCCTCATCAACACCAAGCAAGCATAATTAAGCACTTGGTGCCGCTTAAAGATTGACAATTGAGTTTTGGAAAATATATTAAACACTGTCACTTTTTCCTTTTTCACCGCAACCTCTTGTATGCCAATCTCTACTCACAAATTGTACACATCATTCAAAAAGTAGATACTGATTACACAACAAGAGTAGATAATAAACAAGGTAACCATGGTCTTCAATGTTATCCCATATGAATGGGGTAATGCCATATGAATTCTCTGTCTCCTTTCCTTTCTATTACCCGCCATCCCACCTACGATGCTTATTTTTTTAGTCATTTCTAATGACTTCAGCCCACATTAATTTTGGAAGTCCTCTCTGCCTCTCACCTTCCTCTTCTCACTGGCACATCTATAGGTCTCCAGTGTATGTGCCCAAACCATCTAAGTCTACTCTCTCTTATTTTCTTGTTGATTGGTGCCACACCTAATTTTTCTCTTAAACTTTCATTTGTGATCCTATCTCTTCTAGTCGCTCCAACCATCCATCTCAGCATTCTCATTTCCGCTTCATGAATGTGTTGTTCTTGTTTCTTTTTGAAAGCCCAACGCTCAATTCCAGAATGTCATCACCATCATCATTATAATTATCCCAAATAAAATATCAATAACATGGACTTTACTAATGCTATATTTGATGGGAAGAGGTTGAGTGAAAAATATGATTGGAACAAGCCTTCGTTAACATGGAAAGAAACCTTCTTATACCCATCTTCTAACAATATAGTAAAATCATCAGAAATCTCTTACAGAGTTACGATGGATTTTTGTTTTTGTTTTTTTTTTTTTTTTTCCTAGTTGGGTACTCACACACATGCCTCCACAGAGGCTCGAACCCCTGACCTCTCTTTGAGAAGTAGGGGCTTGATACCGCTAGACCACTGGCCTATTGGTAACGATGGATATTTGTTCTTTTCATGTTTTACAACCTTTTTTCTTTCAGTGGTTTATTTTGATCTCAACCATCAAACTAAAATGATAAATTCATATGATCAACAACTTGTACCATTTTCAACACATACATATATATAAGTCCAATATATTTATGGGTTCTATGCTATTAATGTAATATAACTAAAAAAATCAGTCTACATCATCTGACTCTTCAAAATGGAATTTTATGTCAAGTCTAGATATTACATGAGCATAAAAATATGGCGGCACATGTATGTGCGTGTATGTGTAAGCGCACAGGTGTACGCGAGAGAGAGAGAGAGAGAGAGAGAGAGCACCTTCAAGTGTCGAAAATGCCCTAAGCACAAAGGTAAATGTGGATGGAAACCGAAATGGTTGATCCGTTGCTATAGCAAATAAATCCTGCAAATAAATCCCTCAGTATTTTTATCAATTATAGATCATTCTTATGAGAAATGAGTGATCATGTCATCTCTACATATTTAATTGAATAGTTAACAGGTGCAAAATATGCATTATGCTAGGATATGGGGGATTCTCAAAGTTTTTCCAAGTGTTCCATTCTACAGGCAAGGGTAATATATAAGGAGCAATTATGACAATACTATCTCCTCGTTCACTCTCTAATCATCAATAATGATATTTCCTTTGATGTAATCACATGGTCATGTTACGAAATCTAATTGATCTGAGTGCGATTGATTCTAGTGCATCCTTTCAAATCTGGTTGAACGTACTGTTGGTTTCTTTTTGGATAATAGTTACCCACTAAATTTGGTGATCGAACTGAAAAAACTCTTCAATGATAGTAATTTAGTGAAATAGAATAATTAAATAGCAAATTTAGTCTTGGTCTGTGTGCAGATAGATTAATGGCATGAATCAATATATCATAGAAACTCTGTGGATTTATTCTCTTAGATAACCTTTTAAGGTACAAATTAATTGTCATGAATAGGGCCATTGAAGCAAATGGAAGTCATCACCACAATTATTGGTAGAATGAGTTCTAAGTTTGTAGAAATGATGATGCTTAAATTCTTTAACCAGCAATTACGATGATGATTCTCATTCCCATTTTGGCATTTCCCTGTCATGGCCTTTTAAAGTGGTGAATTTGCAAATCAAACTTTATGTTAAACATGAAAACAATTCTTGGTTATCCAACCACAATCCATACAAATTATCTTGGTTATATGCTTAAATTATTTTGACTTTAAAGTAAATATTTATATACCTCACCAATTGCAGCCAAAGTCTGCTGCTGGTCTGGTGTCTGACTTAATAAATTATCCAAGAAGAACTGAACAGATCTCCTCACCTAGGAGTACAGAATATCGTTAGAGACGGACAACGAGGTCTTCGAGAACCCATATGTGATTAGAAAATATTTCACTGCATGACAGTTATCCTTTTAGATGTTTACTGGTTTATGGTATGATATCATACCGAAGACATATCTCCTGTG
This sequence comes from Cornus florida, assembly GCF_030987335.1. NCBI lineage: Eukaryota > Viridiplantae > Streptophyta > Magnoliopsida > Cornales > Cornaceae > Cornus > Cornus florida. The sequence continues at coordinate 89,409,104 of NW_026775575.1, read as the reverse complement.
GGCTGAAGCGCTTCAAGTTCTATGAGACTGCGAATAACCTGGATTGTACAGCTCATCAGTTAAAGCAAACGCATCCAGACCATTCAATTATATATTTTTAAAGCAATTTCAGCGACCTTAACTGCATGTATTTGCAAAAAGGTCTACAGTTAAATGCTCTAAAACAGTAAAATCAAAAGGCCAACCTAATGGCAAATAAGAGGTTACTCTTGGTGATTTTAGGGTAGTTTGATCAGGCTGGATATGAATTGAACTTACAATAGGACCACAAGCCATACTTTTTCAATGAAAATGATTAGCTGCAATTTCAATAGACAGCAAGTAGCAGATATATTCAGTGACCTAGTAGATAGAACCCACTGCTCCGATAACCGAAACCATAAATAGACCATTATATAAATTAAATTTTTTATTTAAGGAACCACTAAACTTATAAGAACAAAGTTCTTCCCAAGCAAGCGAGATTGATTACCTTCATGTAAATGAGTGTGTGTGTGCGCATGTGATTCTTTCCCTTTGTTTTTATTTTCTCAAGAAGTTAGTTTTCCCAAAAGTTGGTTTGAAGTCTGCTCATGTTTTAAGTAAATCTGAATATTTTATAGAGTGCCTGTTCATATTCTCTTCTACTGTCATGTAGAGCTGCAACTTGGGCGGGCTAACCCAGCCCAACCCAAACCCAACCCATAAATTTTGAAATTTGGGCATACAATTCACAAATTGGGCTCGTGTTCAGGTTGGGTTTTGTCAAAACCCATACATATTCGGGTTGGGCTCGGGCTCAACCCGAACCCGAACCCAACCCAAAACCCAAATTAAAAAAAAAAAAATTTCTCTTCTCTCTTCTTTCTCTTTCTCTCTCTGCCACCGTCCCTGCCGCCACCGCCGTCCCTCAACCGTTGATCCACCGCCACCGCCATCACTTCCAAAAATTAAAACAAAACCCATACATACAAGTTAGCAGTTGCAGAGAGAGAGGGGCAAGCTTGAGAGTTGAGAGACAACGGTTGAAGCGTGCGAACGGCGAACCCGAACTGGAACAACGGGCGATGGAAACTAAAAGATATGGGTTTTGATTTTTTGAACAATCTGAAATGATATGCCGATATGGGTTTTGAACTTTTGATTCTTGCAGACAGATAGATAGAATGAAATATATGGGTTTTGAACTTCTGATTCTTGTAGATTTTGTAGTTTGCAATTGCACAGAGAGAGAGAGATGAACTGAAATATATGGGTTTTGAACTTCTGATTCTTGTAGATTTTGTAGTTTGCAGTTGCAGAGAGAGAGAGAGAGTTGAGAATGAGACTAGAGATGGAGGTGATTGGGGAGGCTGAAATGATTTGCCCTAAAAATATTTTGTTTTTTAATAATAATATAATCAAATATATATAATATATAAATTTCTGAAAAAAAAAAAAAAAAATTCAACCCGTCAACTTGACCCAACCCGCCCGAAAATATTCGGTCCAGGTTATAACCATAACCCATGTTAGGTACAATTCGGGCTGGCCCAACCCAACCCGATTAGGTTGAGGTTGGATTGGGACTGGGCTAGGTTGGGCCAGCCCAACTTGCAGCCCTACTGTCATGTCAAGATAGATATAAAATCGTAATTCATTTTGCACTAGACATTTATTTCCCAATTCTAATGATCAACATACTGCTAGATAAATGCAAAGTAACAGTTCAGATTTAGAAGTATACCTTTTTTCCATCTTTCTCATAAATTGAATAGAAAAGTTGTAGCAATCGCTCCCTTGTAAAAGACTTAATCTCTCCCATCATACCAAAATCATAATAGATGATTGTTTCATCTACATCAATAGCAAGATTTCCAGGATGAGGATCAGCATGAAAGAAACCTGTTTTCAGTATCTGAAATTGTAGCAAAACCAATTAAACCATTCAGTCATATAAGAAAGGTCAGTCAGTAAGAAATTTTGGCTGCATTAGATTTCTAATCAGTCAAGTGGTTCAACATGATCAAAGTGAGATAGGGTAAGGTTTTGACCTGAATTAAGTATGCTTCAATAGCACGTGATGAAACGCGTGATCGACTAAAACCCCGTGCATCTATCATATCCAACCGATTTATCTTTATGCCTGATCACATAAATAACATCACTAAAATCAATTCTTTAAACTTTGATGTCGTTTTCCAATTTAATATTGAACCTAAACAAACATAGTAGTTTAGATTGAAACCTGGAACGTACTCCAAGGTCAACACCTTTGAGGCAGTGTAATCCCAATGTACCAGCTACATAGTGAAAAGGTAAGAGAAAAGAATTGAAAGTAATGTCAGCAAGCATTTATTATTTATGTTAAAAATTAGAGTTCTGTTCAAAATTATGGTTCAGTGATAAATTTAAGTTGCTTAGAAATAGAGGAGAAGAAAAGAATAGAAAAGTTTAAATTTCAAATTTTCATTATTCTGAAAAAACAAAGACGCCACTCAACTTAGCCTAAAACTTATCATTTTATCTTAGTCTTATTTCCTCCTCATTTTTCTATTTTGTGGCCTTCATCTATTGTCTTAGTTGAGCTTCTCAATTTTGGGGAAAAAAAAAAAACGCAATACACTAGACTTTTGATGTCTTCTCTATTCCTCTGTTATTTGAGCAACCAATTGGAAGGTAACGCCGTTGGAGCTTGAAATAAATTGCTGCCACATTTTCTATCTGCTTAAGCTTTTGTGTCAATTGGTGTTCTAACATGGTATCGGAGCTTTGTTTCTAGAAGGTTTTAGGCTCAAGTACCCATATATGCATTTGTTCCCCAGTTTGAATTGCAAGTGTGCACTTTTTTCTGGTTTTAGCTTGGTTTATTTGCCTCACCATGAGCAAGGATGGGGTTGTACGTGAGGCAGGTTGTGGAGCATGATATACATTGTTGGGCCCATTCTAATAGCATAAGCTATTAGGCAATAGAATAATCATTGAAAACATCCAGCAAAAGAAGAATAAGAATGAACAAAACAAGCAAATCTTGTAGTCTTTTAGCAAGAAACATACAGGTACTCGAACCCATTTCACATTTCTAAAATCCCGGCGGAATCTATCAGCATTCTTCCCTTCATTTATATAATCAATTTCTTCATACAAAATCCTGAAAAAATCACAAAGAATAACCAGCTTATCCTCAAAGATAAACTCACCACTAAAACAAAATAAAGGAGGAAGACCTTTTCCAGATATTTTTCTAGCAAAATTTATTGAAAGGAAAAACAAAATTCAGTGCATGAACATGACAAAACAAAAGTCTTACAAACACAATGTAATGTTAATTACCGGCCAAAACACTTCAAGGGATAGAACTCAGAATTTAATTTCAGAGGTGAGAGGCAAAATGATGTTACAGCCACCCTGATCCTTTTTTTACTTGTGCTATATTGACCATTTCAGAGGTGAGAGACAAACTAATGTTAGAGCAACCCTGATCCTTTTTTTACTTGTGCTATATTGACCCCAGGAGAAACTAAGGATTTGGCTCTTTTTGTTTGCATGGAATGGGTGACTATCTACCAAGAGTGAGCACTGTTAGTGACTATGCCACTTCCTTGCAGTGAGTTGCCCTTTTTGTCCATCTTTTGCTGGTTACTTGGGTGAATAGGTAGTGGTTTAGTGGGGGTCTTTTCTGCTTTTCTTGTATTACATTATGCTGGAACTTTCTTGTATCTTTGCTTGATCAATGAGATGTTGCTTATTCACCAAAAAGAAACTTGTGCCCTATATTGCTAAATCTCTTGGATCCTGATGATGCGATGTCTCAAAAGCATTACACCACGGGATAGGATACGGTATACGGATTCTGACCATTTAGGGACCTTTTACGTGGTTATGGAACCACCCTTGGATGGTCAGTTAATGTGATGTCATAGGTAGAAGTTGAACTACAAAGAGAATACAAAAAGAAAAAAGAAGGGATAGAAACTGATTGTATATGAACTCTGCACAAAAGAATCAGGCATATTCATTTTGGTCAAAAAAGAAAGAGGCACCGAAGATTGCTTACAACAAATTGACAACAACAAGAAGAAGCCTTTTTCCCAACTACTTGAGATCGGCTACATGAATTCTATGTTTCCATTCCGCTCTGTCTAAGTTCATAGCCTCAGTCAAACCACAAGCTAGCATATCCTTCTTTACGAACTCTACCAACTTCAACTTTGGTCTTCCTCTTCCCCTAGTATTACCCTCAATGTGTGCCATGTCAATCTTCCTAACTGGTGTATCTAAAGGTCTTCTTTGCACATGTCCAAATCATCTTAACCGAATTTCTCTCAATGACTTCAGTAAAAAAGAAAATTGTTTAAAATAAACGCTACCACCAAATAGCCTTCATTTTCTCTCTCCCCCTCCCTCTTTCCATATTTTTTTTAATTTTTTTTTACCAAGGACATCTGTTTTGTCTTCAGAAATGTTATTTATATAGATATATTATTTATTTATTTGCACGAGGGATTGGCTATGTTGAAATAAATCATATATCTTTTCCACCAGAAACAATAACAGCGATCAGGTAACTTAGCAAAGAAAAGCTACCTCTTTTAAGAAGATGGGTATATGTTCAGAAACTTGTGGTTTAATCATTTCAAGCGACTGCAGGAAAACAGACACGTAGGAAGATAAAAGGAACCCATGAGGGTAGGTGAGTTGGCTTTCTCAATGATTGAGTAATCAAGCACTTTTTAGTCAAATTCACATTGTATAAGCAATGTTAGCAGACTGTGCTTTTACAATTAAGTGGCACTTGAGGTGAATATCATATTAAGCAGTCCCAACAGCATGCATCTTTTATTTATATAACAAAAAATTGACAAAAGAAAAACTGATTAATGCTCACTGACTTACTTAGCACATTCTTCATAAATTCCAATCCAGTCCCTTGTTGGACCACCAAGAGTTTCACTTTTCTGAAAATACTCTGCAATTAGCTTTAAATTTCCTGAATGAAAAAATTAAATTGAGTGAAGTAACAAAAACCATCACAAAGCAGTGTTAAACCCTCAAAGATCCGTATGTTATATGTGACAAGTATGCACATTTAGGATTTTACAGAACCTACAAGAATACCAATGAGTCAAATTAATCTTGCTAACTGCTTGAATATAGAAGGATGCACATTGAAACCAACTACATAATTGAACGAAATAACTGCAAAGAATCTTCATCCAAAGTATATCTTGCTGACTGAATAATATTTATTCTAGCTTTCTTATTACCACTCAATTCTACTAACTCGGTTCTTTTTTAGGGCACCATCATTTGTCCAACTTGCACATGGCTGAACCATCTCAATAAAAATTCTCTTACAACGTAACATCAAGATTCACTTCTTTGTTACACTGAAACGTCTATTCAACATCCTCACATCAGATGAACTTTTCTCATGAAAATGTCATTATTTTTATCATTAAATTTTTTTCTCCATAATGAATAGGTGGTAAATTCTGCTTTAGTTTATACGGAGCTATTCAGCAATCAACAAAGATACAGGTTTCGAGACACCATGAACTATATGTAAAGGATTTGAATAATTGAATAGGCAAACAGCATTCAGCCATACATTAGATCATAAATCATAAGATTCAAAGAAGCAATCACAATACTCAATCTAAGAATGAAAAGAAAAAGAAATAGAGAGTCATTTAAAAAAATGGGAATAGACTTTTCCAACTTAATCATTGTCAGGAGATCCAAAGTTGCTCTGGCAACCATAAGAGTATCTAGAAGGCAAACATAGGCGCAGTTTTCCATGTGAGCCACAAATCAAAATTATTCTACTTTATCCTGCTTAACAGAAAACCTTTAGATATCGTCGGTAATCGTTACTTAATATAAAATTTTATTAGCGATCTTATGTGTATAAACAAAACTGACGTGGACTATTTAAAACTAACTGCTATTAGAAATATCAATGAAAAATGTATGAAATATGGATTCCAACCAATTGCTTTGGCGGCTTCATTTTGGGATTTTTTTTTTTTGGTAATTAGGTATGGGATTTCTTACTATGACACAAACTAGAACCTGCAATCGTAGCCTGCTTCATAATCATGGATTAGGATCCCTACATGAATCTTAGGACAAAGGCTTATAAGCAGTTTCTGCAAACCTAATATTCACATCATAGAAGCTTTGTGTTCATTACATGGTTCTTTACCTTATGACCTATCTCATTCACCATCAACCCTATTATTATTAGATAACCTTATCTTTTATCTAAATGGTGTTTCTTCCAATAATAATAATGCTTCGTCACAGCAAATTACAATGCAATGAGGAAAATATATTGGAGTTCCCTCTCTTTCATGTTCGAATGGTGTTCCCCCTCTCTATTATGCATACGATTGAAAACTATAATGTAAGAAAAATAAAATGTCCCATTATCATGAACCAATGACAAAAGAACAATGGTACGAGTTCTGAATAATTGTTCATTACTTACGTAAATCAATATCAAAAAGTTTCTTGAGGCCCGGTCTTTGAACTTTCACAACTACTTTCTCTCCATTATGTAAGATAGCTCGATGTACCTAGAAGTAAAGCTTGCCAAAATTCAAATCAGATAATGGACAAAATTGCTAGAAAGGAATAAATGACATAAAGAACAATCTCTCTCATCCCCCTTAATGATTACAAACATTACTCACACATTTATAAGCATGGAATTTTATAAAATATAACGTTTAACTTCAATTTTAGCAGCCATCAGTCTTATAGTTGTTAAAGGCTCAAAACGCTCTAAGGCGCCAAAGCCCAAAGGTCTTTTGCAGCCTAAGCGCATGGCGCAATATAAGGTGCGAGCTTGATCGAAGTAATGCGAGTGTGTAATAACAATGCATATTAATTATAATCATGCAACACAAACTTGTCAATATCAAAATAAGAAAATTTTTCAACATATCAATTCAATGGATTAGCTAAATCAACACACACACACACACACACATATACATATATCTTCTCTATTTGCATATGAATTGAATATAGGTACAATTGGAACAATTGAAGATTTGCAACACAGATAATATAAAATTCTCTAAAAATTGTTTTTTGATATTTGCTAAAAAATTCTTTCACATGCATATGCATTAACAAAATTAAATGTGATTGCAAAATCTAAAACAATAAATAACTATAATCATGTAAATTTTAAACATATATTAGCAAATATATTCAGAATCAAGCACTAACTGCAATTAATGAAAGTAATGAACCATAAATTAATATTTTGTTAAATACTTCATAAGGTTAACCTGTACGATCCATTAAATATGACAATGCTATGATATAGAACATTTAAATATAGTAGTCATTAAAAAAAATGAATAAATGTTAATTTAGTAGTCATTAAATAAAAAAGAAAATGATATAAATATATAATAAAAATATAAAAGGCGCGTCTTTTTTAGTCTGGAGCCTACTAAAAACGTGAGTGTGAGGGCTTTATGCGAGCCTGATTGGAAAGGCCTGGCATATACTAGGTTGAGACGCTCTAGCTGAGCCTGGGGATTTTTTGGAGCCTAGGTGTGTTTTTAACAACTACAATGAGTCTTCCATATGTCCTTTGTTGTTTTAGCAAGGGTGCCATATGACTATCTTATATATTATATAATTTATTTCCATTTGCTAAAATGTCTCTCCACTTTCACGTGAGCATTTGTTTCTTTATGATACAGTATCAAATTGCACAATACCACTGTCGGAGAAAATGCATAAATTTAAGTATCTTTCATCACAAAATTATAACCTCTAAGAAAATAAATGAACTATGGATCTCTCTTTCTCCTCTGAAATTATAGTAATAATATATTTTTAGATCAATTGCAGAAATCCCCCCAAACTATATATGTGTTGCAGAAAACCCTCCTCTTGCAAAAGACCCCCCTAAACTAAGAAAAAGTTGCAAATCCCCCTACTGAATTTGGCTGCCGTTAATATGAATGTAAAATTATTGTTTTGTCCTTCATCAGAAAAAAGGAAAAATTGCAAAAGACCCTCTTAAATTATATCATTCTTTTGCAACAAAAGACCCCTGAACTATTATTGAGTCAAAAACCTCCCTCATCTTTCAAAATATGCAAAATGCCACCCTAATATTAAACAACCATCAAGTCTCCATTAATTTGTAATGTGAAATTGGTGAAGTGCCCCTAGTAATGAACTTGAAAAAAAAAAATGATACATAAAATACCAATAAGGACCCCAAGTCAATTAATCACATTCAATATGTTAATGTTTTGCTAGGAGTTATATTATTGGTATTATATGTATTAGTTTTATTTTATTTGTTTAAGTTCATTACCAGGGGCACTTTAGTAATTTCACATCACAAATTAATAGAAACTTGAAAGCCATTTAACAAGAGGGGCATTCACCTGATTTTGGAAGATGAGAGAGGATTTTGCTAAAAAAAAGGTTCAAGGGGTTTGTTGCAAAAACATTGACAGTTCACCTTTTTTTTTTGGCCATTTTGTTAATTTTGTCATATTTTTCAATGTCAAGACTCAGTCATGTGATGACTAATGACAATTTTTTAAACAGCATTATAAAGAAGAGGGTAATTTGCCAAGAGCAGTGCTAGACTTCACGAAAACATATTCAAGATTGTATCACAAATGGTAAATACGATGTCGTATTCTCCACCCACGTCACTCTCTCCTCTTTCTTAGGCTAGTTTCTCTCTCTCAATATTCTCTTTCCAAAATTATAAAGATATATAGCCTTCGTCTACCATAGTCATCACATACGTTAACATTGAAGCCCATCAAAACAGTCCTCCTCTACATGTGCATACAATAATCCATGACTAATTTTGTTTATAGGTGCCTTAAATTTTTTTAAGTAATCATCCATAATCCTAAGCCCTAACTATGCAGAAGAGATACAAACATAATCCTAAATTTTGGAGATAGTTTCAAACCAACACATAAGAATTATTTACATATCTTTCAATTCCCTCGATGGTTAATTATACATAGCTTCAATATATAAATATATAGATATATATATATATCGATTCTCTCCATGGTTAATTACACATGGCTTCAATACATAATATATATATATATATATATACACCCACACCCCACACACCGTCCAAAAGGAAATCTAAGAACAATCCAAGAAAAAGGAAATTCGCTCCCAATAGGAAATTTGAGTGAGGGTTTCTCTCTCCGGCTCCCAAAAGGAAAGCTAATTATGCCACGTCTCATTAGTGATAAAATCATGAAAAACACTTCATGATTTCTATCATTTTCCATTTGCCAAACAGGGGATAATACAAGGTGGTTTAATGCAAAACAAAAAATTCAGGGGTTTCCTGTAACTTGAGCTGTAGTTTAGGGGAATTTTCTGCAATTTACCATATATTTTTTTTGAGCTGTAATAACATTAACTTTTAAGATTACAAATCTACCTTGTGAAAATGGAAATGAATAATTTTTAAAATCAATAAGATTCCATTAATTTCAACACTACATTATAAAAGTTACAACATAAAACATGGAGCAAATACCTGACCAAGACTAGCAGCTGCAATTGGCTGGTCTTCAAACTCCTTAAACAATAAGTCAACTGGAACTCTCAATTCACGCTTAATGAAGTCTTTTGCTTTCTTTGATGAGAAGGCAGGTACTCTATCCTGAATCATATGTCAAGTAATTTATACAAAAGAAAATAAGAATCTATAGCTTATTTTTCTTTAGTTTCTTTAGGAAAAAATTGAACAAAAGACTTGAATTTCCCCACATAATAATGAAAAATTGACAACAGAGTAGTCAGCGACTATTTCAAGGCAATACTGAGAGAAACTAAAAAATACCTGCAACTTGGCAAGCTCATCCACAAACTCACGTGGAAACAGATCCGACCTTGTCGAGGATAACTGTCCAAGTTTGATAAAAGTAGGACCAAGTTGCAGCACACACTCTCTTAACCATGAGGCCGTTCTTCGTCTTCTGTTTTTCTGAATGACAGATTTTGGCAAGTATGGTAAATGTGGCAAGTGAAACAGATATTTCCATTGTACTTACAATCAAGAATTAATGTGGCAGCATCAGATAACAGCCATAATTATTCACCTGTTTATCTTCTGTGAAGCCTCCGATATATGTCCATTTTGCATTGTCTAGTAGAATCCGCACGCGCAGTGAAAGAACAAAAGACCATACATCTATAGATCTTTGAAAGGAATTATAATTTTCACTGGCCCAGCTGAAATTTTCATCTGAAGGAAGAACCTTTAGTTCTTCGATTGGTGGAAGCCCTTTAGTGTCCCTAATTTTTGGGGTCTTAACCAGTGGCGGAGCAGAATCTCTCTTAATTAGACTTGTTCCGTTAACAACCCGTTTTGAACCATTTACTACTTCTGTATTATTTATGGACGGTGGTTTTCTTTTCATTACCTCACTTGTAGGTACCATTTTAATAGGCCGACCATTAGAACCTAATTTCTTGGGAGATTCAGTCTGTCGCACTTCCACTTGAAACCTGTAAAATTTCTCTATTTTAGACAAATTATATGTACGTCTCTCAAACTTTGATAGATTCTGAATTGAAATTGAGCTCGAGAAACTGAGATTGTCCACTGCTCTTCCTTGATTTATTAATTCCATATTGCGGCAATAGCAGCTGTGAGAAGCCAGTATTGCCGCCATTGAAGGTAAAAAACCTGAAGAAATTGACAAGTAACATAAAGATTAGATAAGTGTAACTCATACAGCCAACATTAATGGCAAAAATAGCCAACATTACGCGGTCATTAGTGGTTGTGTGAGGTAGCTAAAACAACAGTTCAATTTCCCAGTTAAATCATCAAGCGCAATGGAAATGACCACGGAACCAAAATAATGAAATAATGAATTGATTCGCTATATAAGTACGAATACAACGGACCCAAACAAAACCATTATATGGGTCAATATCACCATCCTCAGCACTATTAACCTAAACCATGCTCAGTTGAGTCAACATAACTTACACAGCATAAAAATACACAGGAATAAGTAAACTTAACATCCCAAAATAAATTCATTTCTTGAATAGCAGTTGCATAGTTTCAATTACCTGGAAATCCATCAATTGCAGTTCAATTAACACTATTTTAAACTTGTTGGCATAAATCCCATTTAAAAATAAAAAATAAAAAATCAGTTCCAGAAACCATAACTATAGCGATACATACACATACATAGAGATATACAATTAAATCTTTATAGATATAAAATAAAATAAAATAAAATAAAAGGCAGGAGAGAATTAAAATGAATAACTTACAGAGTAAGAAGATTCAGAAATGGATCTTTTGAGTGCTACAATTGAATCTTTCCGTGTCTTCTGATCAGGGATAGATTTGAGGGACTGTGGTTTGTGACTACAGAGAGAATTTATTAGGGTTTGAGAGCGAGTACATAATTGTTAGTCAAGGAGCTCACATAGACCTTGAATTGAAGGCAACGAGTAGCGTGTATATTTGGTACGTTTTTGTCCCTTTTTTTATCATATATGAACTCCATTTTTACAGCAAATTGATATATATATATATATATATATATATATATATATATATGTTATATATGTGGGTGCTGAGTTCAACCGAACAGAAAATAGGAGTATAATTATATATATATATATATATAGATAAAAGTGTGTGTTTGTGTGTACCGGTCTTGGGAGTTAACGACAAACCCGAACAGAAAATTGGAAGTATAATTATATATATATATATATAAGTGTGTGTTTGTGTGTGTACTGGTCTTTGGAGTTAACGACAAACCGAATGGGATCTTCAGCGACCGCCATTCAGTTGCTTGGTGGGTGTTGTACTGATTGACTTACCGTCAAGACTCATGCTATCTCGCTGCCGATTTCTTATTGGTGCTTTGTTCCTCCAACATGAAGTTGGGTGAAGTGCGCAAAAAATAATAAATAATAAATAAGTATTTTTTTGCATAAAAACTCTTAAACTATCACGGGTACAAAATATCTTATTGTTTTGACTATTTCTTATTAAATGATCATAGCACAATTTCTTATTGAATTACAATTAATCTATTTTCTTATTGAAATAAATTATGACAAAAATTCATACTAATTTGATGAGCATAATTTTGACTTTAATTTTGAAATTTATTATTTAAATAAAAATTTTAAGTAGAATATTTTGAAATAATTTAAGTAATTTCTTAATTTTTCATGAATATATTACATAAAAAAGAAGATATTTTTTATTTACTTAATTTATTAATATTGCATAAAAAGAAGATATTTTTTATTTAGGTAATTTATTAATTTTTCATGAATATTGTATGAAAAAGAAGATATTTTTTTACACTAAATTTTTTCGAAATGAGTATAATAAGTTAATCATTTTAGAAAATGGTAGCTACTAATCTATTTATTATTTTTCATTTTTATGATAAATTGACACTAATTATAAAATTAAGGTAAATGGAATAATTAATTTTTGAATAAGAGAAAATATAATAAAAAATAATTTAATAAGAAAGGACAATTTTAATATAAAAAAATGGTAAAATAATATTTTGTGATGGATTTGTCCTTAAATGTAACAAATTAATAGTTAAAAAGAGTTATTTGCAATAATTCAGAAAGATTTTTTACACTTTACCTTTTTTATTATTTTTATTTTTATTTTTAATAGATGAAATGAGATCACAGTTTTTCTAGAATTATTGAGTTTTGCACCCTCACAATTATTGAGGTTCCTTTTGAGGGAAAGAGATAGCTTGCTAAGTAAGAGCCGACCTTAATCCAACACTAATTAAGTTTTTTATAATGTAATCTAAAAATTACATGTTCCAAATAGAAAATAGCCACTGTGCGATAATAAAGTTGGGTGTCAAATCCTTTTTTAAATTGTGTAGGAATAAAAATCTCACAGATTATTAAGTAGATTGATTGGTTAGCTCATAATGAGAAAGAGCAGAGGGAGTTTCATTTTGTTTATTAAAGCTATAATTAAAAGTGAAGGCATTTATTATTGTGGGGAATTTGTTTTAAATTTCATATAGACAATATAAAAAATACGTTGTAATCGGATAAATCCAATCTTAAATATTGGAAGGACTTGTTCAAAGTGAAATTATATTATCAAAAAAAGAAAAAAAAATTATTTAAAAAAAAAAATTGATTTCCATGAAATAATCATATTCATTCATAGTTTAAGGTATTTATGGTTAAACCTTTGAAAATAATTTATCAGAAAAAAAAAAAAAAATTACATGCCAGTGCAAGAAAAAGGTTATTGGCAACGGAATAAACATATGCAGAAGTGTGTAGGTATAAAAAAATACTTATTTAAGTATAAACAACAAAGTACGCACACAACTTATATATGTATTTATAAGTGAGAGATAGTAAGAAAGGAATGACACTCATTTTCGATTTTGAATTTTTGATGTCATTTATTGAGTAATAAATTTTTTTTGTTCTCACTATTGAATTGTTATGAACAATAAAAATAGCTGGATGACTTCATTCACGAGAAGCAATATATAAACGAGTTTTTTTTAAATAAAATAAAAAAATTGATATATATACACACTGTCACGCAATGAATTCATGATGGAGGTTAGAGAAAGAGTGGGATAATGGGATTGAATATTTTCAGATAAAAGTTGACGGGCTCTATTGAATGTCACAACTTATTATTGGTCACAAAACGATAAAAAATTCGTTACTAATAAGAGGACGATAATCGTGGCCATTTTGGAGACGCTAGCTAATTTCGGTGGGTTGCGAGCTACCTACTGTTTTTTTTTTTTTTTTTGATCTCGTAGAAAGAAAATGACTTTTTCTCTGATGGACCACTGCTGAGATTATGAACATCTAGACGTGGATGCCACGCTGCACATCATTTCACATAGATATTATGCGTGTCTCTGTTTTGTTTTTGTTAGGTAACTTGGGTTTCACCTTAAAAGTTTAAAGGGTATTGGATCATTTCGCAAATCCGAACTACTTACCTAGTTTGTTTAGTTTGTTTTTGTTTTTTGTTTTTGCACTCATAAAAAAATAGAAACATAATTTTACTTTTTTTTGAATGAAAATAGAAAACAGAAATGATATTTATTAACACTTATTGTTATTACAAATTTGAAAACATAAAACAATAACTGTGTTTAGTAATACAACATATTTGTTACAAAATGTACATAATATTCTTTAAATTTTTTTATTTTTTTCATGGCAAGAATTTTAGGAGTTATTTGATTAGAGGGAAGGGTGAGGGGAGGGTAGATGACTTAAACACGAACTCTCGGACACAAAGAGCAACCCAATCACTTAGGCACGAAACTTGCTTTCATTAATATCAAAAAACCATAAATCTAGAAAATCTAATTTAAAATTATAAATCTTAAAAATACTCAATACATTATAAGTATAAAATTAGATATACGAAGACAAAAACATTCCCACCAATTATGTATATAAATACATGTATATGCATGATGTATACATTTATTATGTGATATATAATATATTTAGCATATGATAATTTATTATGAATAAAAAATATTAAATAATATATCTTATATGTAATAAAATATATATTGTGTTATAATATTGTAAATTAATTATACTTTAATATTTACATATAATATAATATAGATATGATATATAATAATATAAAATATCTACTGCTTAATAATTTAATAAAATTATATTCTATATCAAAAATTATTTTGTCACAAAAAATAATTTATATTATTATTTAATATATTATATATTAAAATATATTTTTATCAAATAGAAAATAATATACAATATTTAATTTATTCTATATTAAAAATATATATTTTTATTAACATTTAATATGCAACTTAGCATATAACACAAATAATATAAATTTTATTTTAGATGAATAATGCATGTGTAATAACAATAGTGAAAACGTTTCTGCGCTACAGTGCCGAAAACATAAGAAATATCATTTTAATGTTTTCTCTTTTCTTCACAAAAATTGAAAACGTTTATTGTTATAGAAAAACAAAAACATTTTATTGAACGCAATTTTTGTTTTCATTTTGCCTTTTTAGAAATTGACAACAGAAAATAAAAAACGCAGCCTAGGTTATGCCACTTGTTGCGAATAAGAACCAATGTCGAGTCAATTATGACAAAGATTGAAAAATGATACTACAATGTTAGGAAGTTGGAGACTATTATTTATACAAAGTAGTTGGATAATTCCGGCTTTATCAAATTATATATGCATTAATGCATTATGGTAAAGTGAGAAAAACATAATGTTTATATTTTGGGACAAATAATACTTCTATCATTTTATTTTTTATTATTATATAAGTCTCTTAAGTTTAAAAATTCCTAAAATATTATTTTATTTTTTCCAAAATGCCCCTTATACCATTTTATATATAAATCGCATTTCCCTCTCTTTTTGCAAAATTTCTTTTTTGCTTAGGTGTTTTAGTCATTTTACATCTACTTAGTTTTTTTACTTTTTTTTTTTAGTTACATAAGGACATTTTTAGTCTTTTAATTGCTCAACTGACGAGAGGTCATTATTCGCACCAAAAATAAATATTAAAAACTTTTAATAACCTATAAAAAATTATATGCCCTATATGCATATTACATATATATTTATTGCCCATATGATGCAACACCATTCGATTATTTTACTACTCGACATGTATTAAGTTTTGGTCAACTTTTGATGCAATAAGCTAGAGGGGGACCTAATCAGCAGGCAAGCCATGTGAGTTTTATTACAGAGATGTAAATTAAGTGATTGGGCAAAGTGGGCACCATCAGTTTTTCAAAATTACTTGTTGCACCCAAGTTGATTTAGTACAGTTATTCTATTCTACTTGTGGATTGGATTGGAAATACTACAAAACACATTGCGTGCATGTGTATGGTGTGCATTTGCATAATAAGATTAATTAGAGATATATTATTATTCATTATTTTTCTTTCTATTAATTCAAGTTAATGGTTTCCAGCCTAGCATTTTTCACATGTTTGTTTTCTGTTATTATTCATTATTTTTCACGTGTGTTTGGGAGAAGAAATGGAGAGGAAAGTAGTGAAGACAAAACTTAAATGGGGAAGGGGGAGTGGATCTCCTTTGTATGGGAATTTTGTGTGGAAAAAGAAATAAGGACAACTTACCTTTTCTTTTTCCCTCCCTCTCGTTTCCAGAGTGAAAAGAAATAGAGAAAAGGAAAATGAGTTGGTTAGTTTTCGTTTGTGTCCGCCAATGGTTTTTTTTAAGGGAGAGAGGGGAGGGTGTAAGACTTGAAAATGAGTTCTTAAACACAAGGAGCAATTTAATCATTTAGGCAACACAGTACTTGCGTCTACCATCAAATGTTGTAATCTAGTGCTATATATTGAGGGTTCAAGTCCCGTGAGAAAAAATGAGTGTGTAAGTTTCTTGTCAATGGGAGAGGAAAAATATATATATATATGTATTAGCTTTGTCCTCAATTAATAGAAAAGTGACTGTCCAGAGAAGTCTTTCTTTTCTCTCCTTGTAAATTTATATTTTCCCAAAAATGGAAAGAAATTATCTCCTTTCCTTGCTCTTAGCTTTTAAACACCCCCACCAGAGGAAGGATTAACACATATTTTTCCTTACATATAACCTCGTTTTGGAAGGAATAACCGAAAATTCAACAGAAGGGAGAAGGGAGGGATGAATAATTGTTTATCATTATTTTTGTTTGATTGAAAGAAAGGAAAGTAAAAAATATAATTCTTATTTTACTAGTACACTCTAAATAAATTAATTAAAAGCAAAGGAAGAGAAGGGAATACCTATGGGCCTGCAGAAAGGAAAACAAGAAGATCCACAAAACCAGAGCTCAGACCAGCCCATTAACCAGCTAATTAACTACAAAAACGTGACAGTGTCACAGTGGCGGGAAGAGGGCCAAGGAAGCTACGATCCTGTAAAACAGGAAGACGTCATCAATATGTTAGGAATATTAAAGTATTTCTTGTAAGAGTAGTGATTTAAGTTGCAGTTATTAAATTCAATTTATATGAGAGGGGGTGACGAATCCTATCATATTGAGGGTTTCACCACCACACTCACACCGAATTCAATCGTGTAAAACATAAAACAAAAATGTTAATCCAACGCCGATTAACTTATAACTGAAACTAATGACTAGTGAAGGTTTCCGTGTATACAACTCAAATTTATTTTCTTTCCTATTTCATATATATATTATACTAATATATCATTTTGGGCAATCTCAAAGCTTCCTTGTTTTTTTTAACACCTCTAAGCTTTGTTTTTGCTAGGTTTCACTAAAGGGTGCTATGCCATTGAAGCCTAGTAAGTTCTTTCAAGGGCAATAGATTAATATCTGCTTTTCGCATTGAAATGGTAACAAGTTGTTCCTTTTCTTTCATTATGTGAATTAGTTTAATCTTATATTCAAATATTGCTCCTTTAATTTGTTAGTTAATATCAGCAAATTTATTATATTTCCTACAATTTATTCAGATAATAATATATGCGCTTTCACTTTATTTTTTTATTTTTTTTCTGTTGCAAGTAAACAATGCACACACCCATTTTGCCCTATATATGCTCTAGGAAATGACTGTATGGAACCGGCAAAACACTAGTTAGCGCAATCTTTCTTTGTAGAACTAATCTCCCAGAGAATTGTAAACCTGATTAATTTTCATTAACCTAGCAAACATGCCATTCAAATCAGGCATTTATATCCCCAGTTCCCATGTTGTTTTGGTTTGGCTATCCTTGTCTCGTTGTCATCTTATCTCAAAACCATCCAAAACCTGTCCACTCTCAATCCATTACCATCCCTATATTGTGCCGAACTTCTTCTTTTTCCCTAAATTTAAAAAAATAATAATAAAAATAAATAAAAATTCAAGAAACAGAACAACCAAGTAGCCCAACATGGAAGTTGCAAGAGATGATCTTGAGGTCTGAATGTGCCACTAAATCTCCACTGCACTCATAGACCACCCAATCATTATAAGAACTTAGCCCCACTAGACCAGTAGGCAAAAGCCAATACCAACAGCGAACTACTAACCAGAAATACATAATATTATAACACCAAATCCGATTACTCCACCACATAGTTATGAATATCAAACTTTAAAATGTCCAAAGTTTCAAACTGGGAATTTTTTACTACTTGAATAGCACTTTGGCTTGACTCAGAATGAAAGAACCTGATTTCCATTCCACCAAATTCTCCAGATGCAAGCACTGAATATCATTCTAGTTTTTTTTAGATGAAACACTACACTAACTGTTCAAAAGAATCAACCGACTCCCAATTCCACTGAAGCACCATAGCTAACCAGTTCCAAATTTGCCGAGCAAAAGAGCACTCAAAGAACATGTGATCAACAGTGTTAATCACATGTTCCTTTTATAATGTCTGTGCCTATGGTGAGAGACACAATTAAAATGTTGCAATTCTACATGTTAATAAGTTAAATCTCTCATCTTTGAATAGAAAAGGGTTTCAATACCCGAGTTTGTTCTGTTGGAATAAATGACAATGTGGGAATGCGACGTACCTTTTGCTTGATCCTTGCTTGCAAGATTTCACAGCCTTCATACACATTCTTCTGGCATTTACTCCAAATGCCACTTTTGGAGGCTAGTAAGGTGCTCAATGCCTTGCGGTAACAACTTTAGTTGTTGACAACGAATTATATACATCTCCCTGATCCTTGGCAATGCACCCTCCTCTATTATCACAGTATCCAATCTTATCAACTCTATCAGATTCAATTTGTTGAGTTTAGGAAACCATCCTGCCTTAAAATGCAAGAGCCTACCCTCATATGCCTGCTTAAGTCCAAGGAAGGCAAGAGGCAGTGCATGGATAGAAAGAAGTATGTCTTCTTCTAAACGAGAGGAGCCCAAGTACAAGTGAGTGAGGTTTGCTAGAGAACCAAGCCAGTGAGGCAACCTACTCAATTTTCCAACCAATGTCAGTTTTTGAAGAAATGATGGGGGTACCAACAAGGCTTCTAACTGAAGTTCTTCATCAGTACGTGCCATCACACCTAAACGGAGGAGGCTTGTCATCCTTTGAATTGAATTGCACAGCATCGGTCCATCAACTGTTCTCAACTTTGTAACATCTAACCTCTTGAGGTCTGTCAAGTTGCCAACTTTCTGGATAAGCTCTTCCTCTGCTTCAACACATGATAGAGTTTGTAAGCTTTTTATATTCCAAATTCCTGCTGGTACTTGCATGCCACAAAGAAAATAGGAAGACTCTGAATTACGAAAATTGTCGGGGCACAAAAGCAGATGCCGCAGTTTTGGTAGCTTTGATATGCCGGTGGGTAGCCTCTTCACATTGCTGTTCCTGACATCTAATGTTTGTAGGTTCTTCAGCCTTTCAATTGACTTGGGAAGCTCCTTAACCTTGGTCTCCCTTAAGTTTAAATACCTTAGATTAAATAGGTTGACCAATGCACCTGGTATGGTTTCAGTAAGAACTTCCTGTAGATCAAGGACCCTTAAAAACTTGAAGTTTGATGAAACTGCACTCAAGGAGAATGAGCAGCAGACATCAGTCTGAAAGACAAAAAATGAGCGAAGATCATGTGACAGAGTCCTGCCTAATCGGATGTTTACCCCTCTGTTGTAGAGTGATAGCCGCTGGATCTTTCCTTCTAGCGTTGCTTCAGGACCATCATATGATACACAGAATTTCTCTTTCTCAGATATTGTCACCGCCAGTTTACCCATAACATCATGCACTGTACATGTCTTCACCCTCCCAGCGTCGTTGGTCTCCGTAACTTGAATCATGCTTCTGAAAATAAGTTCTGTAAGATAGTCCTCTGCTACCTCCTCCATTGCCATTCCTTTTCTTTCTATGATGAACCCCTCGGCAACCCAAAGGCGAACCAATTTCTTCCTCTTAATTGGGTAACCATCACGAAAAACACAGCAATACAAGAAACAGTGCTTTAGGTAGAATGGCAAATCATTGAAACTCAACATGAAGATGCCCTTCACTCGTTCAAGCATGGGATTGTTGCTCAGTTGCCAGTTGAG
The DNA here is from genome assembly GCF_030987335.1 of Cornus florida. NCBI lineage: Eukaryota > Viridiplantae > Streptophyta > Magnoliopsida > Cornales > Cornaceae > Cornus > Cornus florida. The sequence continues at coordinate 89,389,033 of NW_026775575.1, read as the reverse complement.
GCTATCATACACTTTCTTCCATTCCACAACCGTCTTGTTTCTTGAACACATGAGGCCCCCAATAGCCACGATTGCTAGAGGCAATCCTTCACACTTCTCCACAAAGAGCCGAGCTGATTTTTCCAGCGCTTTGGGACAACTGTGGCCTGGGTCATTCCAAAATGTTTTCTTACAAAAGAGGGTCCAGGCATCAGTCTCTCGGAGAGGTTCAAGGCGATGGACATGACCTCCAGGTCCTACAGAGATTGCTACATTCACATTTCTTGTTGTGAAAATAATTCTGCTACTACAATTGTTATCAGGAAATACACCTCTTATTCTACTCCAAAGATCAATACTCCATACATCATCTAAAACAATCACATACCTTTTCTGGTGCAAGTAGTCAATGACCATCTCTCCTAGCTGCCTATAGTTCATTGACCTCAAGTTGTTTGGAACCATCACTTGTTCTGCCTTGAAAAATTCTTTGATCATGCTTCTTAGCAGCTCTTCAACTCCAATCATGCTTTCTCGCAACTCTTCAACCCCATATGATTGGGGCACAGATATCCACGCCGAACAATCAAAGTGTTTCTTTATTGTGTGGTCACTGTAAACTTTTGTGACTAGTGTAGTCTTTCCTAAACCTCCCATTCCTACAATTGATATAATGGTCCGCCGGGGATCATCTTCAGTTAACCATTTTAGCAGATTTCTTCTGTTTTCTTCCATCCCCACAATCTCATCTTCCTCAATAAAGTTTGACAATTCTCCCTGATGCTGCCACCACCAGTCAATTGATGCATTGTTGCTTCTTCCCTCGTCAATATTACCATCAAATGCATATCGCTTGCTTCTCTCTGAAACCTCATGAACAGTTGCTTTGATCTTTTGTAGCTTTGAAGATATTTTTTGTCTTGCAGCAATGTTCTTGGGGAGGCTGATGACAAATTCCTTCAGTCCCTTTTTGTCCCGCTGCGTGTCTTTGTAATGCATGAACTCATCCACAGTATCTTCAACTTGATTTGCAACTTCTCTAACTTGCCTCACCCAAGCTTGCACCGATTCACTCCTTTCCTTCCTTCGCTCTGCATCTTTTAAGAAGGATCTCATACTTTCTAGCTCAAGCTTGATTTCTTCAAACTCGCCGTAAGCATCTCCTAGCAATGATGCCTTTTGCAGTAGGAGAGTGGTTAGTTTATCAAGGACGAAGTTTACAGCACCATCTGCCATTTTTGCTCAGTTCCCCTCCCTCTCCTCTACCATTCTTTTTTTCTCTCTCCCCATTGTATTTGGGAGTCAAAGAGGGGAAGGAGCAAGGAAGCAGGAGGGCAGAGAACAGGTCAAAGAATTCATTACAAGTATACTTTTTAAAGGAGCCAGGGAAGACTTGAAAAAGCCTTCACACGTCCTTTTTGTTCTTTTTCTTTTCAATTATTTATTCTGTGTGTGTGGTGGCGGAGGATCAAATAGACAATCAGTGAATAACCCATATAATCTTCAATTTTTCAAGGACAATCAGGTAGATGTAATGGAAATAGGATACAAATATGTTAGTGTAATTCCATAACAGACCAGGGTTAGAAATTTTGCTTTCACTAGGCAATAGGGTTTGTATTCTAGTGCATTGAAACTAACAACAATTGATAATGGGTTGTTGAGTCTACAATTAACTTTAAAAATTGGTTTGAGTCATGACCTCTTGGCCTACAGATTCTATGTGATCAATTAGCAGTTGTCGAGAGAGAAAAGGCATACCGTTTTACATGCTCCAAATTAGCTTCTACTTTGTGAAGAGCAGGAACCTAAACATGCTGCTCACCATATATTCTAACTAAACCTCCGCATGCAAGTATCATATGAAAATTTCCCAGAGCTAGTGTTTTAAAGATTGCTGTGTCAAACAAAATAATAAACACAATAATTTTACGCATGTCACCTGAAATACAAGTAAAATATGAACATAGCTTTCCCATTTTGCGATCAGTTGAACCACATAATATTAGTTGGCAATAGCATCAAGCTACACATTCAATTCAACAAGCTATTCGTGTACAAGGCTTCATGTACAAGGGGATTAACAAAAAGCAATTGAAAGCGCTGGCAAAAATGATAAGCAACATTGTCTACACATTTACGGGAAATGGATAATGACAATTGTGCTTCCCTCCCTTTCCATATTCACATTTGAGAAGACCCGTGTTAGCATCCAAAATCACTTGGTCTCTGCATCCATATGCTTTCTACCTTCTACCTATATTTACATCATCTGCAAAATCCAAGTCATTTCTCCCTCCTAATGATTATAATCCCCAAAGCTATGCCAACGTAGAGCAAAAATACTAGTTACAGACTTTTCAGTTTCTTCATGGGTACTTCAGTATAATTTACATCCTCATGCCTCTTCACCAGGTCGCCATTACTTTCAAGATTTACTTCTTTTATTTCTCTCTTACTCTCAAGATCAGCTTCTGATAACTTAGAGCCAGCAAAAAAACCACTGTACCCAACAATGTTCGTTGCAATGGCATAAACAGAAATCTCCTTTCTTGTGGATGGAATGATCTTTCTCTCAACTACTGAGAACTGTCCACAGCATTGATCTCGGACAGCTGTGTCCCTAAGCTTCTGAATGACATCATCCTTATCTTGGTTGAAGCTTTCTGTAGTTGGTGCCTGCAAAGCATGAACATGGCAATAATCAATTTGTCATCAACTTTATTTAACACACACAAACTGACAGTTGATGCACTCGAAGGGTAGAAAAAAGACCAATACGATGGCAATATATAGTAACTAAGGCAGTGCAAATTTCATGAGAAAAGCACAAAACCCTATATTATTAGCATCACCTAGGTTATTTTATTCATTCAAAAGGTCAAACTGCTCCAATGAAATATATATCATCAGGTATGAAATATTGACTTCGAGATAAGTTTGTAGCAATGAAGACAATAATAAGATCTTGTAACTCAATAAATTCGAATTAAGGCAGGTGCTTTCATTTTGTTTGTTTATGTAAAGTAAAGCAGACCACAGTGAACCTTCTAGAGTTGAATATTCACAAAGTTGCCACAAAAACATGTTATTCAGTATTAGCTTGCAGTTTCCCTTGAAAGAGAGAAAAGGAAGGGCGTGGAGGTAAATAGAAGGCTCCAGATTCTCACCAGAAAATTAACTGGGAACTCAATGCTGGTGGACTGACACCCACAACCATCGCTGAAATTAAGCTTCAGGATTATTTTCAATGATCTTGTTTTAAGCATCCTGGAGTGTCAATAACAATGACGAGAGTTAAAGTTTAGAAGAGCATAATAAAGCACATATGATATTGCAGACTGCACTCCCACAAATCTCATTCAATTTTTTATCATGAAAGTTTAGGCGCAACTATTTCTCCCCTTTTTCAACTTTAAATTCATTTTATTTTTTGCACAGCCAGAAATAACTAGCTATCGAGAGAACATCTTAAAAGATGGAAAGCTAAGATCTTGATGCCGGTTAAGGGTGGAAGCCCAAGGGGCTGACATGGCTGGTCTGGAACATGGGAGAAGAAGGAAACAAAAATCTGATTAATTTTTCTTGACCCCCTATTTATAGAAATCTCAAAAAGTGCCCCGAACGGGTCCCGTAGGGTCCAAAAAAGTGGAATTTGGGCAGACGCGCTCAAACAGTAAAACGCCATGAATGAAAAAGAATTGAAATGAAAAAAAAAAATGAACAATGAAAGAAACGGCGTCAAAACCCGAATCCCGTGCAGAGAAATATGCTCCAAACAAGTCCGGCGGCAACCGGGACCAAAAATTTGAAACTGCAAGGAATGACCAGCAGCCAATCCTAAGAGTTCATGGCTCGAAAAAAAGTGAAAATGAATTCCATACGAGGATTTAGGCCCCAAGGGCTTGTCAGATGGTGATTGACTCTGCATGTAAATCAGAGTACACAACGGTGGTGGAACAGGGGAAGTCCATGGTTTACAACTCAAGTGTGTGAAGGCCATGATAATCCGATGAAAATCTATTTCCTGCAGATTTTGTCCCTCCCTCCACCATACCAAAAAAATAAAAAAATAAATAAATAATTAAAAAAAGAATTCTATTGCATCAATTTGTCCAGATGAGTGTACCTTTTTAGCATAAATGGTTTTTTATGTAATAAAGCTGTTTTCAGTTCCGGCCTTTCTGGGAAAGAAACCTGGATATAAAATAAGTGGACAGATTAACTGCGTGATTCATAAGGGACTGCAGAGGAACAAGGTAGAAACTACAAAATTGATATGAGACCATCCAGGAAAATGCCTAGAGTTTACAGACAAAAAATCCTTTTCAACCTTTTTCAGCAATGACCACAGATGACATGGATAATTGTTACCCAATGATATTAGGCATTAGGCATTTAACTTCCGAAAAATAAACGATATTAGGCATTTATATACTGGTTCTCTCGAAATGACATTAAGCATTAACAAAAAGGGTTATACCTGAACTGTTTTGATAAATGGTAATGGCGCTCTCTCTCCATGTACACTAGTGACTCTGATGGCCCATTTTGCATATTGTTTCCCTGCAAGTGAAATGAACGAATTTCATATGGATAGCAGACATTCCATAAATATCTAATTTATGTGACCCAAGGAAACCACTTTGTTAAGTGGAAGTCACATGCACGCACGCCATGGTGTTTGGAGTATAGGTCACTAGCTCGAGGGCCATTGAAACAACTCAGTTGCGGACATAAGCCTCAAATAAATTTTAAAAGAATATCTTTAAAATTTTGAAATTAATAACAAAATAGATCCATGAAAAAAATATATTATCCAGCACAAAATAGAAAATGTCTAAAAGTTTAATAGATGGCATCATCACACTAGACTATTACATTATCAGATAATAGTTGGATTACAAATACTCAATACAGTCCAGATATATATATATATATATATATACACATACATATATATACGTAGATGTATATGTGTTACAAAGTAAGAAAAAAAATAAACTCCCGTATAATGATCTCCAACATTCTCCTCCTCTGCACCATCCTTACCAGTTCGATCACTCTTAACCCTACTCCAATCTTCACTTCCCTCGACAAAATTTTGATCCTCTTGAACTTAAGTACCATATTTTGCTTTCCTCATGATACTCCTCTATGTCATTATATTCTTTTTGTTGCTGTGTATGAGCTCAGGTGGGAACTGAAATATTCTTTACTCAATAATAAAAAGAATGTTGATGAGTAAAGAACAAAAAGAATGTTGCTGCAAAGTTGCCCAGCATTGAATAAGGAAGTGTATGTTTAAGCATAATTTTTTTTTTTCTTTTTCAATTTCTTTACATATTTTTAGTTGTACAGGAGTTTGGTGTTTTTTTATGTTCTAGGGACCTAGCTAAAAGCTAATGACTTGCGAGTTGTATCGCCATATCGCATGACAATTCTAAGTTGTCTTGTGGTGGCATGACCATGGAGCAAATATATGTTGCAAGATTTTGGTGACTCATGATTTTATTGCATAATGCATCGGTATTAGAATGACAGGCTTCGATCTAGCTTGAGTGAGCTAAGCCAACTCAGCCTTTGAACCTTGACATGCACTGCAAGAGCACAGGCCAGACCGCACAGTCACAATCAGGTGCAACCTGAATTGTCTTAGGTTTCTTAAATTAGAGCAGATAACACGACAACTGACTACTTTCAAGTGTAAAACCGACCTTGTGACATCGGTAGCAGAACTGGACTCGGGGTTCTACGGTGCAGCTCAGGAGAATAGTTCTGTGGGTCCCATACAGAGATGTGAGTCCCCTTTGCAAGAGGCAAGAGTCTGCCCAGGTGTGCCAATTGCAGATGTGTAGTCATGCTCTGGGTCCCACATCAGATGTGCATTGGGTGGTTTTGGTATTTTTAAGTGGGTGCAAGAAATCCCACGAGTAACTTGTTCTTTTAGGTATGGGACCATGCTTCTGAATAAAAGCACAGAGAGAAAGAATCTAAAAGCAGTTCTTACTACTTCCTCTTAAGCATGGCGACTAATCATTTGAAGGAATTATATGGCAATAGAGATAAATTAGAATTCAAAAATTAGTTAGATACTTAGATCAACATGTTTTGCATGCCACAAAGGGCTACCACCAAGGGCTTAGCCTAAGTGGTATTTCTTCCTCCTTCCAAATGGAAGGTTGAGGGTGTGTGTGTGTGTGTGTGTTACCTACTGAAAAGAACAACACATGTTTTGCCTGTCAGCTAATTTAGATTCTAAAGCAGGGTAGTACAAGAGGCAAGATATAATGCATTTGATTCAATAAAAGCCACTGATCTTTGTTGCATTAATTACGAAAGGTGGATCCACTGATAAAGTGATTTACATCAATAACGATATTTTATATGGATCAATATCAATGACAAAGAAGCCAATATTAAAAAGAAAAGTTACTTGAAATGCTGCGGAATTGAGTAAAAATGATCTGAAAAAGGTCAACTCGAACATATGGAGGAATCCGCAGATTTAGAAAGTGCATTACCCCAGAAATTACCTGCTCAGATCAAGTTAATTACCAAGTCAGATGAAACATGCGTGTTTTGCATGATTAACAGTAGTCTAGTTGATATATATAAACAATAAATTTAATAAGAATTAAGAAAAAGATAACATAATTCTCTGTGCAAAATAATGCCTAGGTTAGGTCTGTCTCTAATCTTTACATCAGGTATGCACTTGATTACTCTTACCTCTCTATAAGCCACTTAATATCTATTATCTATAATACTTATTGTTTATGCCTAATAGAGGGTTCTGGTAATATGGGAAGTAAAATGATTGGTACTATCTATAAATAAGAGATTGTGGTATTAATACTTCAACCAGTAAAAGCTCTCCAAGGTACATTCTTTGCGATTCAAAAATAAAGTAACTGCACCTTGTCAACAAGTCCATGGATCACCAAACTTGCTTTCTTGTCTTTTGGAGTTCGCTGCAAAAAACATAATACTTTTAAACAGCTATTGAGTCAATGGTAGATAACCATACAAAACAAAAAAGTGCCTGAAATGAAGATATGGCACCGGCAGAGAAGATAAAGCACCAAAGGAGATGTATAATTGCATACAGCGTAAATATAATATGCCCTTACTAATAACCATATGAAGAGATCCCGGATCATATTTGATCGACTGATAGTTTGCACACAGGGATACTCTCATATCCTTCACAAACAAAGAGAACTGCATATAATTTAAACAGATGGTTTGCCTAAAAGATTATCCGGCCCAAAAATTCAGTACAGTCAAATAATACTTGCTCCTCACATCATCATTTTCTATTTTTATTTTTGATACGTAAAAGTGGATTAGAGCTCCTCACATCATCATTTAAAAAACAAAAAAGGAAAGGAGAAAGAAAACATCTATTGAAAATTCAAAAACTGGATGTGTGGCGACCTTGTCGGCCAGTGTGCGTGGGCAAGTGTGAGCGAGGCACTGGCAGGCTACCATGTTGATAGGCTAAGGGTGCACGATCCCACATCGACTGGGTGCTATTTATGTAGGGTTGGTGCACTCCAAATGGTAGGTAAAACCCAAAAGCAAAACCGTACAGACTCGCGATATCATACCATGTGGTGGAGTGGGTCGTTACAAATGGTATCAGAGCCCGACCCAGCCGAAAGTGTGACGAAGGGGACGTTGGGCCTCTTAGGGGATGGATTGTGGCGACCTTGAGGGAGGGTGTGAGCGAGGCACTGGCAGGCTACGGGTGCACGATCCCACATTGCCTGGGTATTAAATATGTAGGGTTGGTACACTCCAAATAGCATGATGTCTTTTAGGATAAAACCTAAGAGCAAAACCGTGCGGGCTCAGGCCCAAAGTGGACAATATCATACTTTGTGGTAGAGTGGGTCGATACAGGATAGCTATAAATATCCACCCAGATACACTCTGGAGCCAAAACACATCCCACCGGCAAAATATAATTAGTTCTCAAGTTAGCATGCCAAAATACCTATCACATTCTTATTGTCAAGTCATTCTTCAACTAATTTCCAAATAATGTTAATAAAAATAAATTATACACTCATCATCCATGCATACTCTTAATAAAAAATCTATGTTATTTTTGCAGTAAAACTGCATTACCAGTTCTAATCCTTAATTGGTAAACCTAAGTAGTAAGTTATAACTTCACCAAATCTTTTAATGAGTAACATTCATTTCCTTATTTGCAATAGGCATTAATTGTAATAACTATTTTTGAATTGGTCAACAGTTCCCTTTCTCTAGATGGGCATATGCATTACTTAAAAATATTATATCAGAAGTAGAATAAAGAAAAAGGAAGGAAATACCTGAAGATTAACAATCACAATCTTCCCACCTCGACGGAGAGATTTTAAAGGAAGGTTGCAAGCAGGAGTGATCTGCAAACTACAAAGCATTGCTAAACACAGTCATTCATCATGGTTAGAACTATAAATCTATGGGGGATTTTGTTGATTTTGTGTATGGTGTGAAGGTATAGTGGGCTTCTTTGTTGATTTTGATTTTGTATTTGGGATGCGCTACCCTCTTGAGCGCTTTTTAATGAATTTTACTTATCAATATTTATATATATATAAATGTTAACCAAAAATATTAATACCACAATCTAATCTGCAAAGGGGGGAAATTATGAAGACAAATAAAGTACTTCCTCATTAAAATTTCCATCGTTATTACTAAAAAACTATCAATCAACTCAAAAGGTGAAAATCCCAACTACTGGGGGTTCACTACATGGATGCTTTCTTTTCAAGTTGGCATATTTCATAAAATCTATTGTTCTTAAGAATTTAGAATAGCCCAATCCACATACAGATCATGTGGGTACTCTTCAGTGAGTAGTTTTAAATTCTTAACCACAGTCCAAGGATCTCCAATTCAACTACCAACTCTTCGTTCTATTGACTGCCAATCCCTGCCAGGCAATTCCATTAAGCAAGGTTGCGAGATGTTGAAAGCTCATTTTATTTATATTGCTTATTTTGTTTAGCATGGAAAAACATAATAGCCATAACAAGACAGACTTGAAAATTAATCATTAATGTGACAAAAGTGTCCATGAGCAACTTGGCTAATCAAAACTGTTAACCACCATCTAGTCTAGTTTAAAAGCTTAAGCTGTTAGAGAGGGTCTAACTTTAATATTTATATCCTCTAACACGACCCCCTCACTTTTTCTTTTTTTCTTTTTTTTCCTTTTTTTTTTTTTTTTTTAAAGTAAAATTGTATAAAAGCGTTCAAAAGGGGAACGAAGCCCAAGAGAACTACACAAGGCCAAAAAGGGCATCTAAGCCTTCTCCAAATGGTACGAGGCCTTTTGGGGTAAAACCCAAAGAGCAAAACTATGCGGCTTGGGCCCAAAGTAGACAATATCATACCATATGGTAAACTGGGTCGTTACAAATGGTATGAGGGTCTGACCTAGCCGGCCAACGAGGACATTGGTCCCCTAAAGGGTGGTGGTTGTGACGACCTTGTGGGCGGGTGGGCATGGGGGTGGGCGTGTGCGAGGCACTGGCTAGCTACGAGTGCACGATCTCACATCGCGTACGTGTAGAAAAGGGAAGTGCTATATATGTAGGATTTGTACACTCCAATTGGTATGTGGCCTTTTGGGGTTAAACCTAAGAACAAAATTGTGTGAGCTCGAGCCCAAAACGGACAATATCATACCATGTGGTGGAATAAGTCGTTACAAATGGTATCAAAACCTGACCTAACTGAAAGTGTGGCCAACGGGGACATTGGCCCCCTAAGGGGGGTTGATTGTAACGACTTATGTGGGCGGATGTGATATGGACAGATGTGAATAGGGATTGGGTGAGCTACCACACTGGGCGAGCTACAGGTTTCACAATCCCACATTACTGAGGTAAGGGAAAGGTGAAGTGCTTATACGTGGTGGTGTTATCTCCAAATGGTACAAGGCCTTTTGGGGAAAAACCCAAAAGCAAAATCATGCAGGCTCAAACCTAAAGCGAACAATATCATACCATGTGGTGGAGTGGGTTGTTACACGTGTGGCTTTCTTTTGGTCCAACACGTATTTTAACTTTAATTATTACAACGAGGTTTGAACTTGAGACCTTTTACTCTAATGCCATGTTAACTACCATCTACTCTAAAAGCTTAAATTGTTAGAGATGGTGCAAATTCAATATTTATATCCTCTAACAAAAACTAAAGAGCCAACAGATATGGCTTGCCAACTACTGTATCGAATTCTTTATGAGGGTGATCAGTGAGCTTGTTCACTTTTGATGCAATTCAATAGCAGTCAAAGTTCTTTTCTCTACCAATTCCCACATAAAAACAATTATGCCAGTAAAGCAAGTGAGTAAGAACAAAGAACTTAAAGTAAAATAACTATAAATAATGTATAACATCAAAAACCCTCAAGCATGACCCCAAATAATTTAAGATAAGCACAACAGAGAACAAAATGGTTAATCAGATGTCATACTGAACACTGTAGCATTGGAATTATATTGAGAGGGCAGTGTTGATTTTAAGCAAACAATAATAATTAGGCTAAACTAATAAATGACAGAATCAACAGCAATAATATGGATAGTGACATGAATAATTCTTTAGACCTACCTAGTCCCTAAACATAATACAAGATCAGCCATTCGACAATGTTTTTCAGCCGCATTCATCTCCTTGGGGGGCAATGCATCCTACAATAGAAAAAGGTTAAGCACATTTATCAGGTAACTTAAACTTCAAAAGGACAAAAAAGGCCATTCCATCTTATAAGTTCTCATTAGTTTCCAGACCATATGGTCTTTCTCTCACATAGCTGAAAAGAAATCATCCAATACTCAATAGTCACCAGTACTGACTGAACTGTTTCCCCACCAAAGATCTCTTTTGTTAAATCATCAAATACTGCTTCCTATCTAACCTTGTTAGTGCATTTGCACCTTTAACCAATGCTAAATCATTCCAATTGTTCATTGAGAAGTTCGGTTAGATATAAGTTCTTTGCAATGATCCAACAGTTCTTAGAAAGTATAAGGAACTGCTATTCACTTTAAAATATATTTTAGATTGGCCATTACTATGCCAATAATCATCTGACTTTATATTATATATCCCCACTATAATACTCCAAAGAAGGTAATCTATAAATTATTCATTAGTTATTAATGGAAGTCTGTGGGACCAGAAAATGAACTTTTTCTCCACATCCAGCAAAACTCTCACCACTTGATGAAGTAGCATTATAATTACTAGAAATTTTATAGTGTAAATATCAGCCATAGTACACAAACATCCACAGATATTTGAACGGGCTACTCGCAATATGCAATAATAAGAAATTTGCACCTAGGAGAATGTTTTAGTCCTTTAAGTACTTACTCCTTTATTTATCATCCAGTAAATTGAATGCAGAAAAGCATATGCCATGAATGAGATAATAAATTAACAGAATACCAGCTCTAAAGTAGTAACCTCTCAGTAATAGTCTACACAGAACAATAATTTCTCTCAGTAATACCCATAACTCGGATCATGTAAGAAAGTATATTTCTCTATTGTCCAAAACAATGCAACCAAGGATAGCAAGAATAACAGTTACCTCCCAATCAAGAACGGTATCCTTAAGTTTCACTGCACACTTTAAATCAGAACAACGCCTTGATGTCTCCTTCATCCCAATAGTCTCCACCTCAAAATCACGCAAATACCTTCAAAAAACAAGTTCTAGTTTAGTTGAACAATATCAAGAAAGGTCCAAAAGCATATAACATAATATCTTTTGCAACATGTTATAGTTTGTAAAAGCAAATATTTCACTTGAAAGAGATCGTGAGTAAGATCATCTGAAGTTTAACTCTTACTCTACTCCACATGATGGGCAAATTTCTCTGAAAGAATTCCCATGCAACTCCGCAAGTTTTTCCCTTGGTATCCCAGAGCGGAGATGAAGACTATCCACATTCTGAAAAATAGAAGTTTTCAATAATTAATCAGAAACTCAGATAGATATAAATACTTAACAGACACTATATGAAGGTGCATTTGGATGAACACGAGAATTAATAGGAGAAAGTAAAAGGGCAGGGAAAATTTTGATCAACAAAATGTCAAACCTCCTGCTAACTTTTGTCCAATCTCAGCTTTGTGAGATGCACAATTAAGGTGGCTGATGCAATGGCTCAATAACCAGAGGTCTCAAATCATGGACTTACCCAGCGCACATGGTTGGCAAATGATTGTGTTCAGGAGTAAATAGATAAGATCAATATGCAACAAATCTCTTTGAGGGCCAACTTTTACATAAACAATAAAAAAAAAGTAACTAGAAGCATCTCCCATCAATACTTGAATAACATGCAGTCACCTATGCAAATTATAACAATGACATGCTCTGTGTCTATTATATTGGCAATTAAATAACATATCACATATGCGGCTCACGCAATGATCAATAATAAGACCTCAAACAACTATACTCAAGCTCCAAGAGTTCCTATGGTTGAAAACATATGACAAACCTCAACAATGGTATGATGCCTTCATGACAATACAAGAGAAACTAACCTGGCTGATAACAAACTTCAAGATGCCAGCCTTCTCCAGTTCAACCAAAGCCATATGTGTTACACCCGGCATTGCACGATGAAATGGCAAGGATGCTTCAGGCAGACCTTTGCCTTCTTGCTACAAACCAACATAAAATGATTTCATGAACCACCATTCTAACACTTGTGTATATACAATAAGCGAATGGAAAGGGAGGCAAGGACAGAAGCAAGCTTGTAGATCAACTTCTTCAGTTATTGAAATTCTAATGGTTCTCACCTGAAGTGTCCAAACTCCTTTGGGACCTCGAAAATCAGGTATCCCACAAGAAGTTGATATTCCTGCACCTGTAAATGCCACTAGATGCTTACTCTGCAAATACATGCAAATAAGTTTGATGTGTTTAAATGATAATTTATCCCCACATGGCTTCAAAATAACATAAATATTCAACAAGATAATTGAGCCTTCGAAACTCCTCCACCTTTTGAATCATCAGCGCAAGATTTTCAATCTGCCATTGCACATTGAAACATAGGATGTAAGCACAATTATTTTAAGATCGTAGAACTTCATTGTCAAAAGACAAACCTGAACATTGAAAAGAATAAGAAACAGATTATTTAACAGACATGTTAAATTTGTGTAACAGTGACTAGTGACACTACTTAAGTATCAGGCCCATGCGGCCTTGACCAGCATTTCCTCGCACAAGTAATTCATGGTAAAACTTACAATACTGCTATTTAAGCATGAATAATGATTCACTAGATAAACCATACATCATAATTAGCTCCAAAGTACAGATATTGATGTGGGGACAATGATACTAAAAAAATCAAGAAACTAGGACATGAAATTGGATATGAAACAAAGACGGTAAGGTTGAACTTGGCATGACGGTAAGGTTGCTCTCCACTATGACCTGGAGGTCACGGGTTCAAAATGGACAACATCCTCTCCACATGCAAAGGTAAGGCTCCATACAACTAACCCTCCGTCTCTCCCCAAACCCTACAGCGGCCGGAGCCTCATGCATTGGACTAGTCCTGATATCGTATACAGCAAAAACTACTTTATAATTAAGAAAGTGGTATCCTATAGTTGTAGTAAATAAAGGCCAAAAAAAAAAAATCCTAACAAAAATTGCATCTCTCCCTTAAGATAACATATGTTAGACATCTTCATGTTAACAACCATCTACTCCAAAAGCTTAAGCTGTTAGAGAGGGTGTAACTTAAATAAATAAATCCTTCAATATGCCCCCTCACGTGTGGCCTTCTTTTGGTTCCAACAGGTGTTTTTCAATTTTTTAATTAGGGTGACAGTGAGGTTTGAACTCGAGACCTTTGACTCTTGTTGGAAAATATTATTATAGGAACCCTTAAATTACTCGTTGACAGAATATTGAATTACTTTGTCAAGGAGTAATTTAACGGTTCCTATAATAATATTCTCCAATATCTCTGATACCATGTTAACATCCATCTACTCCAAAAGCTTAAGCTATTAGAAAGGGTGTAACTTAAATATATAAATCCTTCAACAACGTATATACTTTTCTCTTCAATGTAAGAGCTATTATAGTATCGCCTAACTGTAAGCCAATGGGACAACTCTATACCCACCAACCCTAACCAAAATATAAATAGAAAGAGCATTATGAGAAGGCCTGAAAGTACCACAATGAATAACAATGCATTCCAGAAAGTATGACCACATTATGTGAGAAAATAGTGACTCAGAGAAAAACCATCAAAGTATACCCTAATGTCTCTCCATAATAAATATGCCGTTATAATAATGACATCACCGTAGCCATGACACTTGATGATATTACATTGAAGAAAATCTATTACGCGCAGATGCTAGTAATGGATCAAATGCATAACAAATTATAAGAGCTTTGTTAGCATCAAAACTTTAATTTAATGGACATAAGGGTACCTTTTGTAATTTTGATAGCCATGGAGACATTATTTTAATTCACTTTTCTACATTAGTATTGATAACCCCAAAGCCTTTCACCTTCTTGTCACCTACCGAATCAATTGCTACTTCTCACCTACTTATTACCAACTCCAAATTAAGCTACTTAGATAAACTCTTTAGGTTTTGTATATATGAAGTTGGAATTTCTATTGTGCATGAAGTGAACGAAAAAGTTTTACAGAAACCTTTACTTATAGAATGTGATGCATATTTTCTTGAGTGTGGTTGCCCAAGAATCTAGGTTTGAATGCCTGGCCTTTTCAATTTTTTCTAGATCATGGAATGTGACTTCTTCATTCTCAAAAGGTCTGACATGGTGACATCTCAAAGAAGGTCCTTTCGTAGCAAGATGCCACATGCCTGCCCAGATAAAACAGAAAGAAAAAACACCTTGTATGGGAACCTAAAGAGACTAGATCAAGAAGAATGATACCATAGGACCCTGTCTTTCTTTCTTTGTTATCCCATAGGACCCTAGCTTTCTTTCTTTGTTTGTTTATCCAAATTCATTCACATATAAGGGAAAATTATGATAAATCATTTTATAATTGAGTTATGAAGTATGACTTTCGGTATAAAAAATATTATACATCATTTTGGTATTAGAGCATCCTACATCAGTAGTAGAACATTGGGCAAATTTTTCAGAGAAAAAAACATCTTTTTTCTCCAAGCCAACAACAAGACTAAAGACCTAACATCAGACATTGAATGATGCAACTATTGAGGACCCTCTGTTCTCAATGTTCTTAAACTATCCGAATTTCCTTATATACCAAACGCAATTCATACCTTTCACTCTACAATTATAACAATGGGCTTGAGCAAATTCATGAAAAATAAATTAATAAATAAATCCCCTGTCCCCATTAACACCCACCAAAACTGTTCACCTCCAATTTTAACATCTTGATACACAGAGGTACCCAAAGAAGTACATTTATGAAACCCTTAATAACTGATTACAAAAAACGCAACAATCATCAACCCACATTCAAGGTCCAACTTTCAACTTCCTTGCATATCAAACTTTTAGCATTTTACAAATGAAAATATCATTTTACAGAATGAACAAAAAAAAAAAAAAATTGCAAAACCCATCAATTCAAAAACACACCCAAATATTCTTCAAATTTAAGCGTATATTCACAAGTAATTTAATTTTTCATGGGTATAGCGATTGTAAGACGGGGTATGTATGCATGGACTAAAATAACTAATATAACAACGATAAACAACAAGGGCAATCAAATATACCACTCGGATAAGGAGAGGTAAATTTAAGCGTATATTCACAAGTAATTTAATTTTTCATGGGTATAGCGATTGTAAGACGGGGTATGTATGCATGGACTAAAATAACTAATATAACAACGATAAACAACAAGGGCAATCAAATATACCACTCGGATAAGGAGAGGTAAAGAATTAGAAAGAAAGCACACCCACCGACCTTTTTTTGCAAAACCAGCGGTGGTTCGAAAATCTCTGACATTCCAACACTGCCCACATCTTCTTTGTAAGAGAGCTTTTCTGCATAACCCAGAGACATTTGGGTTGGTTTTCATTAAAGAATCCACTTTTTAACACACTGGAAGTTCTTTCGCTGGGGGCAGAGAGAACGATGGGCGAGGGAAGGAAAGAGCTGGGGACTGGCATTGATATAGAAGAAAAAAAAAAAGTACATACCATATCAAAGGACACAAATACCCTTCGTTTTTTTATGAATGGAGATTTTGAACCTAGGTTTTGTTTGGTTATATAGAAAGAAAAGAAAAAGAAATTTTAGAGTTTGGTTAGATAAGAAATGAAAAGTTGTGAAAAGCAAAAAATTGTATTTTTATTATTTTACCTAACAACTCAGTGATATTTTATCCAGCTACCTTATTCACATACGGAGACTAACAATATATATATATATATATATATATATATATATTTTGTTTCAAAGATCTAAAATTGTAGTCTAACAACAATTCTATTATTGGTAGTGTTTGTGTGGCGATCTTGTGGACAGATGTGTCTTGGACGGTTGTAAGGCATTGACAAGCTACCACACTGAACGAGTTATGGGTACACAATCCCATATCATCTAGATAAGGAAAATGTGAAGTGCTTATATATAAGTGTGTCACTCCAATTAGTATGAGTCCTTTTGGGGTAAAACATAAGAGTAAAATTGTACGTGCTCAGCCTAAAGTGAACAATATCATAGGTATCAGAGCCTGACCCAGCCCGAAGTGTGACCAATGAGGACGTTGGGTCCCAAAAGGGGTGATTGTGGTGACCTTGTGGGTGGGTGTGCCGTGGTGCGAAGCACTGGCAGGCTACCACACTGGTCGCCTGGATAAGGAAAATGTAAAGTGCTTATAAGTAGGTGTGTCACTTCAATTGATATGACCTCTTTTGGGGTAAAGTCGAAGAGTAAAACCGTGCAGGCTTAGGCACAAAGCGGACAATGTCATACCATGTGGTAGAATAGTAATTTGTAAGGTCTAAATTAATTGAAAACTCAATCATTATTTTTATATACATCGCAACTAATTAATTTTTTTATTATTCTACTATTAATTTTATTATTTTACTATTTTTATAAAATAAGGACAATTTAGGTATCTAAATTATAATATGATATTTTCATCCTAACTAAATACATGCTAAAAAAAAAAATCAATTTTATTTTCATTCTCTTCACTTTTCTTTTCATTATCTATTTTTTTTTTCTTTTTTTGCTATTTCTATCTAACCGAATGGAGCCACAGGAGGACATCTTATTTCTAGTTCTGTCATATGCATTATATGTAGGCACGGGGAACACCGTCCCCATTTAGAATAACTACCACATTCTCATCCAAAATAGTTTAATATATGGGTGAAGGGTGACGGATTTTATATAATTCTTTTCAAATTGTATTAGAAATCTAACTAAAATAAATAATAAAAATAAAGTATTTTCAACTATATTAATAATTTATTTTGTCTTATGCAAATAAAAACAAGATTCAACTTCTCAATTAAAACTTAAGACTTAATATTACTGAAGAACATTAAAATAATACATAAACAAATTCAAATTAAATAATACAAATGAATATTTAGTGATTGAAATAGAATAAACTAACATTTGCTTAATATATGGTACCTAATATTATTGAATATAAGGACACAATTGTAATGTATTATCGGAGTAAGATAGGTGACATTTCTCTATTCTCGCCTCATAATCATGCAGGTTTTCAATCTTAACCCCCATCCGCAAGGGCAGAGCCAGGATCGAGGTTGGGGGGCCAAAATTATAAACAACATTATCTAGCTAGAACTTTTGAAAAAACAACATTATCTAGCTAGAACTTTTGAAAATATATATATATATTACGTAGGCAAAAATATTTTACTATTTGTTATATTCATACAAAAATATATCTATATAAACTTTTCCCAATTGATTTAAATAAATAAAAAAACTAGTTATTTAAAGAAATTTTTTTATCAAACTTTCTGAACAAAACACAAATAAGATTTATGCCAAAATTATAAAAAAAAATTCAATTAAATAACTCTCTTTATTTACCGAAAAGAAAAAAAAAACAAAAATAACTTTTTTTTTTTAAAAAAAAAGTAACAATTGAAAATTTAACAAAACAATAATAATGATAAAAAATAAAAAATAAAAAAAATAAATAAATAAATAAAAACACAAACAAATTAATAAAATAAGAATTTAGATTCTTAAATCATCGATTTTTGTTGATATTCAAAACTTCAAATGAAATTTTTGTTCTAGATTTTGTAAAAATTAATTTCTTATAGAATTCTTATAGAAGTATTCCAATAAAAATAAATAAAAAGAGAAAAAAGTGATGGAAAAAATCACAATATGAGATGGAATTCTAGGATAATAAAGTTATGGAAATAATCGTGCTTGAGTTGGAAGGATTTTAAGATAGTTACATTATGGAAAGAACGGTGTTTGAGTTGAAATTTTAAGATAACTACATTAAAATTTTATATGAACCAGTTTTATCAGAATTCTATGGTCGTCAATTAAATCACTTTCTTTTAGATTATACATAAATGAAGATGCAAGAATTTTAAACTATCTTTTGTTAAATGCTAATTAAAGAAACAAAAAAAAATTTCTTAAGGGATTTTATTCTTACCTATACCAAAAATTAGGGGGTGTCATGGGCCATGGCCCTCGCCAGCCCCCCTTCTCTCTGTCCCTGCCCATCCGTGTCCCATAACCATTAACCACTCCGTAACCATTCTAAACAGGACGAGTATTGACGACAGGACAAAATATTTTGCCATCCCCAATTATATGACCTTCCCTTCTATGTCTGAAAAAGTATATTTAACTTCTATCATGCACTTTCGGTCAAACTCATTTACAAATTATGCAATTTTTTTCTCATAAAATCTGAATTTTTTTAATTGAATAAAACAATTCTACAAGGCCAAAATTGACAATTATATTTTTCAAATTGCTAACATGACTAAAAATTGTTATTGACCCATCTTGACCATTAAGGCAGCAAGAACTTGTTACAAACTATTTTGATAAATAAATAGGCAACAATAATACAGTAACGTAGAAATTGAATCCATATAAATGAATGGCCAACCCTAGTAACCATGCAAATTATGATGGATTCAATTTCTTCATTACTGTATTATTATTGATTAGCAGGAACTAGATTTTATCTCTATATTGCTTATGTCACATATTTCTTAATTTTTTTGGTTGGTTGGTGAAAACATTGATTGATTATGTGACCCTATTATACACCCTTTGTTTCCTTATACACCCTTTGTTTCCTTATCTTTTGAACAATATGTTGGAATCTATATGCTTTAAAAGACATTTAAGATATAATTAATTTTATATTAATATATCATGAGATAATTAATAATATGTTTAAAAATAAATAATTAAATATTCAACTCGATATTTAATTAAACATGCAAATTAAAGTAATAAAATAATAATAATAAATAAAGATTCGGGACCGAGGCTAATATTGGATACTACGTCCTTAAGACAATTTACGCCCCGCATGGTACTGACGGACTTAACGGCGTTTGTCTCACATGATTCAATGGTATACATCCACCAGTAGTAGCACTTCGTACTCGTAGATATTGCGAACCTCCTCTGTGTAATACTTTCTTTGACTAAAAAATGCATCTATACTATATAAATAATGAATTGGGTGCAATCTGAACCAAATGACTCGGACCAATTTTAATATGGCTCAGTCGTATTGTTCTTGGGTCTAAGTGGCTCGGACCACTTAACCTATGGCTTGAACCCACTTGGGTTGGATTCAAGTCTAGAGAGGGAGAGAGAAGAAAATGAATGAACGATTGAATTATGGCGCCCAGTGGGTTATTTATAGACTTGGAGGTGCCTCTTGGTGTATGGGTGTGTCTGTTTGAGATGCCTCTTGGTGTATGGGTGTGTCTGTTAAGAAACAATGCAATTGTTGGTTTGAATATACATAATTCATAAACTCAACAATTTAACCAATTGCCAACAGTTAACAACGTTATATTCTGTCAACGTTTGTAACCCAAACTCACAAATATGGTCACAATTCAACGTGACTCTTAAGTCTCAATCATGCTATCCTTACTTTCCAACTCATTCTCAACCATGTTGTCATTACTACAATTTAATCATGTGTCAAGAAGTCGTTGTAATTTGAAAACTCTTTTTTACAAAAACACTCTACATGAATAACCAGATTTATGGGTTATTTGTGTCGCAAAAGATATGGTGGCACCACTCCAGTTTCAGACTCCTTGATTAACAAGTTCCATTTACATCAAATTTCTAACAATTCCCTACATGAATAGAAATTGGCTGCTAAAATGCAAATGATAATGCAGACACTATAGAAAGTATATACATAAAGTTACTCCATTAGGATAGATAGGTTTTGGCCTTGAACCTTCCCTAGTGTATTATTATTGAATTTACTGGCCGTGATGTCTTGAATAGTTTAGTCGTTGATGTAAACCAAGATAATAGCAAACACACAGTTCCCTTCCTCACAAAGTTGATTCTCATTGTTGTGTTCGTTTTGGTCCTGAACAACTCCTGGTATTCATGAGTGCTCCAGAAAACTTAGCCTTTATAGCTCCCATAGAAATGGCCCACTTCACACTCATATAGGTAACTTCTTATTAAAAGTATCCTACCATACCTCACTTGAAATTTCAAGGCATAAAAGTTATTAAAAGCGTAACTTATTATAATCCTCGCTATAGGTAACACTGTTTCATAATAGAAATGGGTAGAAGATTTTATATCTTCCCAGTACTTCTGTTGTCCCTTTGAACCTAGATCTTGGGATCTCCAGTCAGCTAGATTGGGTTTCCATTAAGATGACTCATTAGCTTTCGACTTTAACCCCATTCCCCTCGATGATCTATACAATTGCTCTCTAGTACAACCCTCAATTTCCGTCATGCTGCTTTCATGATCTTGCCTTCAATCTCAAGTTGAGTTCATACTTACCTTGGGTTTAAGGAGGCTATTAGAATAAATTTACCTCTTTACCTACCACTTAGGTTTCTTATACATTATTCATTACAATGTATGATTATACTTACCATATTATCATTTATATGTTACTTGTTCACCATTCATTACTCTCAACCTTCTCCTATATATAGGACCCAATTATACCGTTTGCCTATAATGTAATACAATATTCATTTATATATTTAACATTCTTATTCACAGACATTAGAGTATGAACTAACTAGAGCCCAATTGAGTATGACATAATACGACACAAACACGACACGAGTTAAAATGGTTTGGGTTTGGATCATAAAAGGGTCGACACGATTAACCCGTTTACTTAACCGTGTTGGGTTAGGGTTGAGGGGTTCAACCTGTGTAACCCGTTTATGACCCATTTAACTCAACATGTTATAATCGTGAAAATGACCTATGTAATATGTTACCCATTTAAATCCAATTACTATGGATAATTTAGTCATTTTAACATAAACCTTGTCTATGCTTTATGAATTTTTTATTTTATTTTATTTTTTATTTTATTTTATTTATTTTTTAATATTTGGGTTAATTATGACAAATTTTTTTTTTTCTTTCTATTATTTAGTATTTGATTACATATTAAATGTCTCATTTTGATAAACAGCTCATTAAACGGGTTAACATGTTTACCTGTTTAATAAATGGGTTGGGTTAGTGTGGAGGATTCTTGATACTATTATTAAATGAGTTAGGTTTGGGTTTACCTATTTAGTATACTCTTACATCGACAAGACATGAACATGACCCACGAAGATGAATTGCCACCCCTAGTTCACATGCAACGAGGGTTACCTTGAATCCACAAGGTGGTGTCGTTTGAATCCATACATTAGAAGATAATTCACAAAGGAATCTGATAATATATTTATAAAATTGATTGAATATATTTATAATAAAATAAAACCCTAAAACTGTAAAGGAAATTAATAGCAAAAAGAAACTAATTGCTTAAGTAAACTAAAAATATAAAGAAATTAATTGTACAAGGAAATTAAAAATCTAAAATGAAAAATAATAATGAAAATAATAATAATAAAAAACTACTAAAAGACTACTAAAACTATCTTACATCAGTTTTCTCATGAAATTAACAGGGGGCTTGTACTTGTTTGGCTAATTCCAGAATTATAGTGTGTTCAATTTTGGGAATTTTTTTTAATTAGCGTTTGAATTTGGGGCTTTAAAATTTAATTAAATTTTTTTCCATCAAATTAAGTTCGGACTTGTACTTATTTAGTTAATGTTGAATCTTGAGAGCAGAATCCACTATGTTCAAGTTGAGATCGACTTGAGGAATTTGTTTTCCTATATGTTTTTTTCCCAAACCTGTTCAATATTCACATTTTTTTTAGGGTTTGGTTCATGGGGGATATGTTGTTGTTTTTTTATTTTTTTATTTTTATAATTGCAATTTTATTAACTCTCCCTACAATCGACTTCTCAATTCCAGGGTTTAAGTTATCAAATCACATCGATTGTTATTCTGATTTATTACACATTTCGGGTCTTGTTTTCTATTTCAAAACTAGTTAATTATATTATATGATTATATATGATTTGTCATCTTTGTATCTGCTGATGATACTCATTGTTTTGAGCTTCATATGCCACCATTCCTGTTTTGTGATTGTTATAGTCCTATATATATTTCCCTTACTAGTTATCATATAAGATATTACTGTCCATGATTATGCTGTTGATTTTATCATCTAATGATCTTTCATGGTGCTGATTTTTGTTTTTGGTTTGGCTAATTAGGCTTGTTTGGTTGCTTAGGAAGTGTTTTGAGAGAGCAAAAGAATGAGAATTGGTGAATTTGAGTCTCTTTTTTTTTTCGGTATTGAGAAAATGAGAACCTACACTCAATTGACTGCTATTTAATATGCTTAATTGAATTCAATTTTTATCCTTTTTTCCCCAAAAATCTTACCAACAAAGATAATAAGATCCATTCAAAACTTTATTTTTTCAGTCATTTCCTCTTAATGTTCAACAATCAAATAAAGGGAAAAATAAAAATTGGATTTGATTTAATTTTTGCTTTACAATGGATTTGCTTAATTTATCCGTAGTGAATGAAAAATGACTATCATCCATCCATCTAGTTTTTGCAAATCAGTGACAAAGCAGTTAAAAAAATTTGGGACACTATCACTTTTTGGTAACTAATGTTTATGTATCTGTCAAGTTGAACAAATTGGTTTTAATCAAGTACATGAAATGTGGATAATTTATTGATGTTGCGTGTAGGAGGACCTTCAACTCCAATTTCAATTTCAATGTTTCAGGAGAATCCGTACATATTGGAGGAAATTGATAATCCCATTTGTTGATACTCCTCTTCATATAGCGGCGTGTGCCGTTTTGCTGTTGAAATCTTTGCATTTGGCACTGCAAAGTGGACATACTGAAACAGTGGATTAGGCTCATAAATATTGACAGCCAGCTGATCCATGTCCAATGGAAGGAGAGGATCACTCCTTTGCATCTAAAGATGCAATTAAACCATTACTTTTGCTTTATTTTAATGCAATTTGTAAAATGTTTATGAATTAATGTGGTTTTTCCATTGTTCGATCAGGTTGTGGAGTTGTTAATTGATAATTGTGTGGACTTGCCTTATCTCAAGGAAATAAAGAGGTCAGAGAGATTAATTTTAGTCCGCCAATATGAAGCTTCATTACTTCCTTTTGAATCAACTAGTCTTGCCAAAATTTTGTGTTCAGTGAAGTTCTATGAGAAATTGTTGTGCTTTAGTCCTATGTCAAGTGACAAGCTCAATACAGTACAACCAAGTGACGGGCTCATGATGTACCATGGTCCATGAAACTTTAACAACAAAACTAATTTGATGAAGATGTTATGTTAATAAAGGATAACCTTATAATTATAGCGTAGATGCGCAAGACGTCGGAATAATATGCGAACTCTCCCTCTTCATTTTCTCTTCTAGGCTGTAAATCATCGTCTTCTTCACTGCAAAATGCGAACCACCACAGCCACCGGCATCAAAATTGCACCACCGCATCTTCGTTGTTGCAGGACGTTCTACTTTATTTTCAATCGCAACTCCATCATAGCCCCTGGGATGACCTGGGTTCTCGCTTTCAGTTCGTAATTTAGTTCCTCGGTTCTCGCTTTTCGTTCGTGGTCACAGCTTCTTGGTTCGCAATCACAACTCCATTGGTGGCTCCATCACCCTTGGATGCCTCAACCACCAGAATCGAGAACTACGCCATCATTGCAGAGTCTTCGGACCTCAATTTCGCAATTACAGCCACGACCATCACAAGGCACGGACCTAGCTCAGACCCTGTGGGGGCGGATGCCCCATTGGAATTTTTTTATTTTCATTATAAGCCTAAACTTTTTAGTAATATTCTAAGATTGCCCTCACTAAATTATTAATAATACTTTTTTTTTTTTAAGGTAAATAAGCTATTAATAATACTTCAATATATATACTCGCCCCACTAAAGTTTTAGATCATTCAAGAAAGAGAAATCAACTCTCCTTCCCTCTTACCATGTCTACCTTGACTCAACCTTTTTTTGTTATTTTAGTTTTGCATGTATATTTTTTAATAATTTTAATAATAATATAAAAATTTCTACAAAATTATAAAAATATCTTTGGTCTTAAAATCCAATACAAAGACGATCGAAAAGGGAGGAAAAGGCATGTTTAAGTAACTTAGTGACTAGGTTCGTCTAATAGCTTGGATTTTTTATTTGTATATATTTTTAAAAAAATTATAGTTTCTAAGCTTAAATGGTAAAGAGTTGAGAGCATGTGGTTTTAGCAATGATTTTATGCATGTGAAGCTAGTTTGGTATTTTATAAAAGCTTTTTTTTTTTTTTTTAGTTGGTACTCACATACACGTACCTCCACTGAGGATCGAACCCCTAACCTTTCTTTGAGAAGTAGGGGTTGGTACCGCTAGACCACTGGCCTGTTGGTGATGTAAATGTGCTTATATGCAAAGTGTGCAAAGTGAAGTAAAAAAATATAAGAAAGTCAACGAAATCAATGATGTGGGCCACTATATGCAATACATATTTTTAAATTATTTGTGGGGTATAAATTTGACATCTTTATACATTTTGTATTTGACTGAGATGAGTTGGTAAACTTCAAAAATTTTAGGACTATGGCATAATGATATGTATGTATGCGATGTTAGGTCACTTTTCGCAGAGTAACTGGGGCTCTTGTGGATTCACATCAAAAGTGGAAGGTATAGGATGAAGTTTAAGAGTAGTTTAGATTTGTAGCTTAGTTGACTCAAGTGATTAAGTCATTTGGGGTGTCTTTACACCTAGAGCTAGCCCTAAGACCATCTAGTTTGGGAGTCATTGACCTAAAGCTTGCTACACGGGTCTTCTAGAGAGCTTAATGAATCTATACATTGCACAATGCTCTTACAATGAAAGAAAATAATGAAAAAAAAGGGAAAAAAATGCATACAAGTGTAAAAAATATTCTATGTGTCATAAAAGTCAAAATTTGAAAAGGTTTGCAAATGACTTGATGGATGTTGTGGAATGTATATGAGAGTGGATAGTAAGTCACATAAGTGGTTGTTGGTTCACTACTAAGGATGCTAGAGTTGATTATTATCTGATTTGTTGATTAGAACCTTGTGTGGGGATCATTATTATAGCACTTGATGTATGAAAGTTTGAAGTTATTTCTGGAAGGTCACACTCTATATATTTGTTGCTATTTATTCAATGATTGTTGTGATATCTTACTATGCTAAACAGGTGATAGATGAGCTAAGTGCAAAATTGGTGCACAAATTTTGGGATGTTTGTGGGTATAATCTCAAACGAAACTAGAACTCGTCCAATAGGGGTAACCTTGGGGTTTAAAGGCTTGTTGCATACGCTAAATGCAACTGTGATTCCATGAAAGAAGATGTAATTAGTTATTTTATTTTTATTTTTTAGTTTTTGTTTTGTATTGCTAAGGGACTAGCAATATATAAGTTTGGGGTGTGATAAACGCTGAATGTTGCATATTCGAGCCCTTAAAATTGCATATAATGGTTCTTTAGTAATGCTTATACCTTAGTACTATACCATTTTCTTAACTTTGGGTATTTTCAGGTGTTCACCTTCAAAAATCGGTTAATTCTACCTATTGCAGGGCTTTGGTGATGTTTCCAAGGATTAAGGGAGGTACCGGCTTGATTGGGATCGAGTTAGAGCTTAAACGGACTAAAATCAACTTTTTTCAGCATAGAAGTTCGAACTTCTAACAAAACAGAATGCATTAAAATTTCAGCCTTGGAAGTTCAAACTTCCAAAGGCTAAGTTCGAACTTATAGGGCCTAAGTTCGGACTTTCAATGC
Source organism: Cornus florida (assembly GCF_030987335.1). Lineage (NCBI taxonomy): Eukaryota > Viridiplantae > Streptophyta > Magnoliopsida > Cornales > Cornaceae > Cornus > Cornus florida. Next base: position 89,362,561 of record NW_026775575.1, on the reverse strand, counting down.
TTGTTTAGATTTCCTAATTTTTGCTCTTTTTCAATTTTAATTGGGCGAGATTGTCTCCAAAAGTTAAAGCACAAGTTTGAGGCCTATTATTGGCCAATATAGATCATAATTAATGCCTATTGAAGGGGGAGAACATAAAAGAGAAAACTTGGCGGCTTGGAGCAATCTTCCATTGTTAAAGCTCAAAGAAGGTGATTCCGATTAGATTTGCAATCCATGGAGATGGCATTCATCACACCATTGAAGATTTTATACCTTCTCCATGAGTAGATAAATTCCTTCTTACGAAATTAATGTAATGTAATGTCCCGGATTTTTTTGGATTTTTCATAAATTTTCCATATTTATTTTTTGTACCTCGTTTTGTGTGTCACATGGGTCTCGAGGGTCGTTTGGGACATTTTTATGAGCTCGGGAGTTTTGGGAAGGCATTTTTATTATTTTCTACATGTTAGATTTTACATGATCGGTTTTAGAATTTTTCGGAGTCGGGACGACTTTTGTGCTTGGGAATCTTTTCTCGATTTTTCCTCAATGTTTACTAATTGGCATATTAAATATATAATATATATATATGTGTGTGTGTGTGTGTGTGTGTGTGTTTATATGTATAAAGATATTTTGGGGGCTTGTTTGGCATTGCAATAAGGCATAAGGGCATTTAAGTACTGATTGGTCGTCGACTATCACAATAATAATCAACCCTTTGCAATAGCACAAATCATTGTAAAATAGGGCTATTGGTCGGGTAGGTCGAACCACTGGGACTGCTAGTTTATAGCAAATAAGGTTGCTATATTCACTTTTAGTTTGATGAAGATGGTAGAGAGTTTGTTTTGTTGTTGTCACTTAAGAGCTAAGAATTTAAATTTCATAAAACAAAAGCTTGCAAGAAGTTGAAGAAATGAAATACAAGTAGAGAGGACTAGGGAAGTGAATCCACCTCATCCCTATACACATGCTAGATTAGGACTAATTTGGGGGAAAACAACATATAAAATGGTCATGATATATAACATCATTCGGTTGCTATAATATCTTCAAGAGGTTTATTAAATTAAAAGGCAAGAATAAATCATCAAAGGTCCACATGTTCAACTACCTAAACTAAGGTGTAGCCTATACTTACTAAGTCAAGGATTATCAAGCCCTAAATTAAATGATGAAAGCACATAAAGCTAGAAATCAAGCATAGACCATCAAAGGGAGAACCCAAGCCATGGATTATCAAGACTCTCCAACTTTATGCCAATAAAACCATTCCATGATCTCACTACCATTGTCACCATGAGAGTGCAAGCAAAAATGATTAAGAGAAGAAACCATCTAAAACAGATAATTAACTCAAAATAATCATTTGTATACATTAAGATCCATTACAAGAAGCAAGATGCTCTAGATCATGAAAAGACCAAAAATTATACATTGTTATCCAAAAATAGAATCTAAACTAGAACATGCTTACAAGGGAGGGCTTGATCACATCCCCAGATAGGGGTTTAGTTACCTATGTGTAGTTGCAAAATTTCGCCCAACCAATAATGATTAGGAGAAATAACACAACTCACTCAATAAACAATAAAAATAAACAAGGACAGTATGTAGAGAAGCGTAGAATTGCTTGATCCCTTTATTGGAGGTCTAGGCCTCTATTTATATACAAAAGTTAGAAGAATTATGGTAGGACTCGCGTTGCTTGTCCTCTAATTCTTTCCATATACAAATAGAATTTTTTCCTCTTTATAATTCTTCCCTTACCAGATTTTCCTTACATAGAACTTGCTTCCTTTGGTGAATCATTTTCCTTGCAGGACCGGCTCCTTCTTTAAATGGATTTGGGCCGCATTTAACTTGGTCCACATGACTCTGTTCATGGGCTAGAAGTTTGTCATTAGTGACATTGGGCTGCTGGCATCTTGATTCGGGCTTTAGTAAAGCTGGTAGTTAGACAACAGTAGTTTTGGGCTAATGACCAACTCAACTCGAGCTTTTAACGAGATGGGCTTTGAACTTTATCAAAAATAAAGTTATATTTATGATGACGTGGACTGCTCTTATTGGAGGGAGATTTTTCCCTCCATACCATGGATGCAAGGAATGAAGGAGAAGAAGCACTCTCACCCTCTATTTTCGTGCTTAAGGGCTTCAAGAACACCACCCCCACAAGCTCTCAATATTTCTCTCTCTAAAACTTGGCCCCAATGTAAGATGATATATTCCTTTAGCCTCAAGCCCTTTATTAATCCCTTAGCCTCTCAATTTCCCTCCATTTTTGTGCCCTACCAACCCTAGGAGGATTAGAACCACAAAAATAAGTCAAGGGGACAGCATTGGGAGAAGGAGTGCAGAGTTGTCTGTAGATCGGCGGGGGCCCGCGGGGCCCCTGCAGGCGCCAGTGGGTCCTTGCATGACGAGGGGACTCTCTGGAGGGTTTGGCAGGTGCCCGCGGAACGTGCAGAGGGGGCCCACAAGCACTGCGGGGCCCCGCGGATGAAGGATGGCTACTGGCATGATTGGCAGGTGCCCGCGGAGACTATCCCTTGGCAATTTCAGCCCTCCTTCGAACTTTAAATGAAATGTCTGTCAATGCACTCTTTGACCTGAGCTCAATATCACAACCCCACATACATGAGGACTCAAGAAGTTTTGGCTCCAAAAGACGGTTCCCAGCAACGGCATGTGTAAATCGACAAAATCGCTTCTTTAACCATATTTGGGGCAATCGACTTGAAAGACAACGGAAACAAACAAATAAAGCAAAACTATACATTATCGTCAGTTAATGGACTTAAGTAATGCAAATAAGGGTGCTTGAATATGCAATATTCGGCACTTATCAAGTACTTTGACTAAAGTGGTTTGGACCACAACTTGACACATGGCACAATGAAGGCCACACCTTTATTTTGAAGATTGGCAAATCCCCTTTTCTTCCCCCATTCTTGGCTAGCCCTCTCTCTTTCTCTAACTTTCTCTTTCTCTCTCTACACACACATATTATTTTCATGTTTTAAAACCATATTTGAGAGGTATAGAGCGAGATTTTGCAAAGACCATAGAAGAGAGATTGGTTCCTTACATCAAGGGATTTCATTTGACATCGTTCTTGCTCGAATTTGGAGGAATTTTGAATTTGACCTAGCTTAAGGGCTTGTTTGGTTATCTACATTGAGGTAGGGATTTTTAATGCATTAAACGTTGTCTTTTATTAAGTATTTCAACTCGATTCCTCCTTAATTCCATTTCTTGAATGCAAATTGCGAACAAAATGATGGTAGTTTAATGATGTGATAAAAGAGTGCTTTTGTGTGATGAAAAATGTAACCTTCTATGCCTATGAAGTACATGCCATTGTTTACATGTGAAAATGCCTAGTTTACAAAATGTTAGCATGATTGTGATGAAGGAATTTTAGTGATGAGCATGCTTATGTTTGATTTCTAGCAAATATCATGCTTATGCTATTAATTATTGTTATAGAAATAAGATTAAAATTAATCAAATGCTTTGATTCATATACATGGTGTGATATAGTGGGAAGGTTGAATGGGAATGTCAAAGAAGTCAAGGTTGAAGGTGTTGGTGAAAATGGATTTTCATAAAAGAAGTGGATTTCGCAAGTCCGGTGCTAACTTGAGCTAGAGGGAGCGCATGTTGATTATTAGACGTATAACATTGATTACAAGGCCTGAAATGGTTATCGGATTTAAGGCCAAGATAACTAATCAATCTCACCTCAATAAAGTCAGTTAGTGGATTTCGATGTGAGTTGGGTCAGTTTGGGAACAATGTTAGGATGGTTATGCATGGTATTACATTTTCATGCACTCTTATTAGAAATTGTATAAATGATGTTGTTTGAATTGAATTGTGATTTGAATTTCATAAAAATCCCCAACGTATGCTCCCGAATTCTCTTAATCCATTTCATTGGTTGTTTGACTTAAGGGAGTCTAAAGTTGATGCCTTAGGCATCTCCTATTAAGCTCAGTGCTCACCCCTCCCTCTAATATTTTTCGGGACATAGCAAGAAAGTTGTGGCCAACGCACCATCTTAAAGGTAAAAGAAGAACCCATCTTTTGTAGTTTTTGTTACCAATGCTTAGCTATGACGATTATTTTTGTAAAGATAACATTATTTGTTTATTTTGTAGAAGGCATTATAATCAAGACCCTAAGGGTCTTTAACTTGTAAACTTATTCTTTTGGGATGATATTTTGTATAATTTGGGCATGTAAGTGATGAAGATGACAACTATGTTCATACTTTGACGTTTTGGGATTATATGAAATTTAATGATTTATTTTGAACCATTATAATGTATGGATGCTATTTTAGAAGTATATGTACGTTTTTATGGTTGCTTTTGGACATATTTTAAGTTATATGGAGGTGTCAATTGTCAAAATTTCAATGTAGGAACCGACCAAAGCTTCCTTGGAGGTCCATATCCATTTTCTAGGTTCAACTCAATCAATCAAGTCTTCCATGCTTAAAAAAATTGAGAAAATCTTAAATTTCATGCTCTCGACCACATCGTTCAAGTTTGAACTCGATTAGTCGAGTTGGAACTCAATCAATCCAATTAGGCTTGATCAATTGAGCATTCTTACATGTTCACTAGTTATTAACCCAAACTTTGAATGGCCATAACTCCTTCATTTTTAACCCAAATTGGGTTGTTCTTGAGTCTAAACTGACCGGATTGAAGTAAGATTTCCAATGATATCAACCCCATCCTCAAATTTCAACCACACAGAGTGTTATAGTTGTTTTAGTGAAAAGGTGTCGGAGAATCCTTCAAACCAAGAGTGGGTAAATGTGGGAAACTACTGCAAGAAAAATGGCCTTTAACCACGGGCAAAAAAACATTATACCACCGTTTTTGCACGTAGTAGTTTCCCTCGTAGTCTTTTCTAGCCTACAGTAGAAAGTTCCTTTTATACTACGGTTATGGACCGTAGTAGAAAGTTCTTTTTATACTACAGGTATGACCCGGGTATTGCCCATAGTAGAAAGTTCATTTTATACCACGGGTACGACCCGTAGTAGAAAGTTCATTTTGTACCACGAGAACCGACCGTAGTAGAAAGGTTCTTTTATTACCACGATCTATGCCCGTAGTTGAATATAGTAAAAAATATTTATATCACCACGGTTCAAGCCAGTGGTAGAATGTGATATTTTCTACGTCACATAAAGCCCCTGGTATAAAGAGTGTATATATATATATATATATATATATATATATATATATATATTAAATGGTCATCCTGTCATCCAACAGTATATGTCATCCAACAACATATATCACTCATATCCTATTCAACATACACAACCAAATTGTAGCCAAAGCCATATATATACAACAATCATATCCTGTCATCCAACAACATACAACACTCATATACTATTCCACACACAACCAAATTGTAGCCAAAGTCATATATATACAACAATCACCAAAAATTAATCCCAAAAATTCATTAAATAATTTGAATTACAAAGTTTCCATCATTGTTAAAAAAAAGACATATATTAAGAAAAGTGCTGACAAAAGATTGCAAAATGAAGTAGCACTGCCAAGCTTGCCCATCCATCTTCATTCACTCTACAAGGCGTCGAAAGAAACTAAATCCAACCATTACATTTTTCCCTATCACATATAACTCATATATTCAAATCGCACCGCAAAGTAAAGAGCAGGTATGCAACTTCTCAACTATAACAGAAAACAATTTTTTTAAAATCATACTACCTCTGTCCCTTAATAATAGTCTAATTTCTCATTTCACACTTTTTAAGGCAACAACTTTTATTATATTTTATTGGGTTGGCAAAAAATGCATTTCCAAGTTCGCCTTTCCCTAAAAAGTAGAGTATTGTTTTTTAATGAGGTCCACTTATTTTTGAGTTTCAAAAGTAGTAGTATGGAAAATGGGGTCCACTTTCTTTTAGGGGTAAATTAGGAATCTAATAAAAAGTAGTGTATTGATTTTTGAAATGTGACAACTAAAATGGGACAGCAAAAAAATGAGATAATGGACTATTAATATGGGATGGAGGGAGTACAAACTTAAGCTCTGTTTGTTTTGACGTAAAATATTTTTTTTAGAAAATATATATTTTTTTTCAGGTAAAATATGTTGGGTTTAAATAACAAATAACAAGTTGAAATCAAAATTGATCATCAATTAAAGAGAGGTTTTGATATCATACATGATTAGAAAATTAAAATTTTGATACATTTAAGAATTCCTTATCGCCCTTTGAGAGATCTGAAAAATAGAGCGCTTTACCCCCTTTTGAAAGTTGTCGATACGATAGGTCTGAATAAGGATTTTAAAACTCTTATATATAACAATAACATGGAGGACGGCTTTTCTACAAACAAGCATATCTAAGTCTCCTTTCCTATCATGGAAACTTAGATATCAATGGCTAGAATTAAATCACACCAAATAAGTTGGAAAACTACAATCCAACGGTATAAAACCATACTCCCAATCAGACCACCAAATTGGAAAGTACAACCTAATCCATCGAGTATCAATAATCACATTCCAATCCTATTTTAGAAAACGTAGTGAATAGGACCATAAAATAATTTTTATTATTTATATATAAAATTTCCAACAATCTCCCACTTGGTCCATGCACTCTAAGTTTTATAAAATGACACTATGGATTGCAAAACACTTTATAAAAGTCGAGTGGCCACTCATTTTTATTTAGAAAACCCAATTATCGAAATTGATGGATTAAAACTTTAGAACACTCTCCTCCATTGACTTCCTCAATAGTGGATCATGAATGCGTAGACAAATAATATATTAGTCTAAACAGTTCCATTATCTCAAAACCAATTCCATCTAGGATTCAAGCAAATATAGTGGTTTTTATTGTATTTCATGAGATATGGAAACTGCATGTGGTTTAAACGCACACCTCACTATCCATGCTTCATACCATTGCAGTATGTCACCTGAACATATTACAGCAAACTACCAACCTTCTGTTCAGTGTGAGGGTTTACCGATATGGAGCCAATCCCATATCTAGCCCAAGATATTCTCGTGGAGTATAAAATACTCTCAGGCAAACTTTAATATTTATGTTTGGATTTACCAATGTGGTGTCAATCTCACATCTAGTTCAAACAATCTTATGAGTGAAATACCACTCCTAGACAAATTTTATATTTGGATTTACCGATATGGTGTCAATCTCATATCTAGCCCAAATAACTGTATGAGTGAAATATCACTCTTAGACAACCTTTAGTAATTATTTTGGATTTACCGATGTGGTGTCAATCTCACATCAAACCTAAACAACCTCATGAGTGAAATACCACTCACAGGCAAACATAATAGCACGTGCATAAACCATATATATAAAGATAATAATAATTATGCATCATAATTTTATTTTGGATGCAAATAACTGTTACCATAAGGTGTAAACTCAAGGAAAAATAACTGTCACCACAAGGCGTAAAGAAACTAACTGCAATGTAGCATATATAAAAGAAATACCGGACATCATAACATAATGACTCTCGAACACCTATCCAAATCACGTGCTTTTAAAATACTTTATTATTTTTAGCTGAAAACTTTAGAAAGAGGATTTGCAACAATTTTCTGTAACCATATGGGAAAATCTTTAAACTTTAACATTCTCATGCTTGAAAATGTACTTTATGTTAATGGGTTTACTACGCTTGGTCATCCTTAAATTGTTTCCGTATACTTAATTAATATAAGCTTTTAGAGAAAGTCCAAGTATTCTAGTAATGCGATCTCTATGGATCCTAATGTCAAGGACATACTTTGCTTACCCATGTCTTTCATGTCAAAACTTTACATAAAATTCTTGATGTCATATATCACATGAATGTCATTGCTACCTTGCAAAAAATCATCAACTTATAGGACAAGGAAAACAAAAATGACTCCCACTGAAATTGAGGTATATGCATTTATCAATAACATTCTCTTTGAACCTACAATTAGTAACCACTATATCAAAATTTAGATACCACTGCTGTAAAACTTGCTTAAGCTATAAATGAGCGATAATGAAAGAATGACTCTTAAAGATTCCTTTAATGAAACTGGAGAAAAAATCTCAAAGAAATCAATACTTAACTTTTGCTTAAGAACTTAGTCATCAATTTTTATCATATATCCACCAGACACCTCAAAATCACCAACTACAACATACTTCCAAGCTCTAGAAGATCTCCTAAGCTAAACATGCTTAGGAACTAGATTGGAAACTGAAAGAAAAGGTTTGTAAAGGAGAAATAACTGAAAGAGTGGAAATATGAGCTTTAACTGAAACCACTAAAGAAAGTGGAATGAAGCCTGGAATAAATAGAATAGATGCTGAAAATACTTTTCTGCAAAAAGAAACTACAATATCTTAAACTCCCACTGGATTCACCGCTCTTATTAAATATGCATGACATATTCCAATAATCTCCATAGGTCAACAAGATAGTAAAATTTTGAATCATTTAATCTTTCAAGATGCCCAATAAAATAATTATTGACAGTGCGAGTATCAAGCTCCTTGATATCTGCATTATATGACTCTGTCTCTATAAGACATCCCTACATTTTCTATTTTCTGTAATTTTATTTTGTCTAGGAAAACTAGGAGTGGTGTACTGTGACACAATGCACTACTTTTTAAGTATGTACTGGAAGTACTATGATTTATATCATCCTTACCATTCTCCTATTAAAACTCACCACTTTAATCCGATCTTAAAACCATAATCTTTATACCAACTACTTTCAACATTAGTCTAGTAGATTTTACACACATCAAGTGCTTCGGACTTTTGGTGGATTAAGTACACAATCATACCTTGAGAACCCTTCAATGAAGACAATGAAATACCTTTGCCGTAAACGAGCTACAATAAGAAATGAACCACAAATGTCGGTATAAATATAGTCCAAACGACCAAATGACCGACTAGCTTCAAAATTGCGTTTCTTAGTATCTGTCATTTGACACAACCAACGCATAAAATTTGTTGCCCAAAAATTTCATCCTTGACCAAGCGTTCAAGTCTCTTTTGAGAGACATTCCCTAATATCCTATGCATAGCATAGATGAATCCTCTTTAACCAAAGCACGATTTTATTCGGAATGTATCGAGTCTATAGAAAAACAAGAAATAAGTAGGATCACACCCGAATCCATCCACCATGTCTATACCTATACTTTTACCAAGTTAGGCTCAACTATTAACATGACAATTTTATTTCCTACTTTGGTTTTCTTTTTCACCACAATAACCTTTTTTTTTTTGTGTCCTTTTATTTCTACATGATCAACATTTATCATTCCTTGATCAATGTCTTTTCATGTATTGTTCTGCCTTTCTTTATTTTGTTTAGCCATATTCACTTTCTTGCCACCTAGTTTATTCTTGAAATGATTCTTGTTGTCATGGCAAGAGGATCTGACTCAGTTTTAACACCCTTGAGTCGCTCTCCTTCAATCACACAAAGTACTAACAGTTAGTTAATGGCACATTTAACTTCTTGTGAATTATAATTCACCTTGAAAAACTAAAAAAACCTAAGTAGAGAATAGAATAGATCACCATGTGGACTAATAACTTATCATCAACAATGGTTCCCTACTACCTCAGATCATTAACCAGCTTGCACATCTTATAAATTTACTCCCTCACTAAACCATTGCTATCATATCTGACTAACATAAACCATGTCAGATAATAGTATTGTACTTGTTTCTTAATACCCGTTAACTCTTTCTTGATAAAATCAAGAAGCTCATTGATAGTATCAAAAACCAGAATACCACCTTGAATCATATCACCAATAAAAATATAAATTAATCTAATGACATGGTAGTATCTTTAGTCCACCTAAAATGCAACAATTTTCTACCAAAGAAGACTCTGCACTGGGCATATGAGTTTCTTCCTAAAAAAAACATAGACTCATGGTCTAAGAAACTCAATATAATATCAACACTTGTCTTATAGGCAATATAATTTTAACCATTCAATGGTTCAATCCCTATTAGTTATCTTTAAAATTGCGGAAGCGTCTGTAACCTGAATAAATGTTATATTGAATAACACCATATAAACTAAAATAATATGTCACAACTTTAGGAATTATTACTTTAATTCGTGCTTGAGGTTTTAAGCCGAATTTCTCAGGGTGTTTTACTATGTGCAAAAACTGTCCACCCTGCAGGAACAGATAAAATGCCATCTAAAAATCATTTTTTAGCAGAATTTTAGATTTTACTTTACCCCCAAATCTGCGATAAAATCGCATATAGACCTATTTGATTATACTTGAATTATTGTTAAACACTTCCACTACCTTTTGGCAAAAGGGTTATTTAGTTATAATTCAAACACTCTCAGATATTCTATTCACTTATCTCACACTAAGACATTGATCACCTTTTGGCAGAACTAAGGCCCTTATGTAGGTAAATGCACCGTGAGACCTCAATAAGACCAATGCCTTAAAAATTTTAATAAAATAATAACCTCCATGAGTGTGTCACCTTTTAGCAGGCATCACCCACTTTAGCTATTACCTTTGAAACAGTCACTTTATCGGTCTTCCTAAACCCAAAAGAAGACCTATAATGCAGAAGTTCCATTTATTTAAGTTCAACAATTTCTTTATAATGTACATAAATTAAACCCAAATATTATGGAACACTTTATTTCACTGTAATATAAATGACTTTGACACAAATAAAATTAAGTCTCCTTATACATATCAAGAAATTATAGTGAACAATATAATAAGATGCACATCAATCAAGATTTAAAAAAAAAAATAAAAAAAATCTTAATTCTTTCTATACTTTAATTAAAAGAAAATTATAAATACTTGATGCATGTATATTATATATTCCGTAAACAATTTACAATACTTGATTCTCTAAATCAATCAAGTTAATACTGCTTGCTTATGGCACACAATTCCTATAAGTTGTTTAATTTAAAATTAAACAAATATCATGAATTACTTAATAAAAGTACTCGACATAGAGTATGGCTAGATGGCCACACAACTTCATATTAAACTAAAATTTATTTATACATGTAATTCAAAATATATACCTCGTATTGATACATATAAAATATTAAATTTTAATAAATAATTCCAACTATTCTACCATTAGGGGGATCTCATGAAATTTAACTCGCAACTACTGCTGCTGCATTCAACTTATGATCAAACGTGATTGCAAGAGTCACTAGCTAACAAAGTGTTTCATTTTACATACAACTGAAACTGAAAGTTATCATATGGCATGCCAAATAAAGTACTTCAGAAGTTTGATGCATTTGCTTGCTTACCAGGAAAACAACCAAAAATGAAAAGAAAACATCTTCACGTGACGTCAGCAAAGTGAGATCAAGTGTACAGGCCAAAGAAAGGGTACAGGCCAACTCATATCAATTTAATGAACTTATGAGTGCACACTCACCACCTGACCCAATACAGTGACTACTGAAAGTGATTACAGTAATAGTGGCTCCAATCAAACCATCAATTCACTACACCGGACCGTACCCAACCTATTCAAACTTTCCGACGCCTTAGTTTTGATCGATATATATATATATATATAATACAGTGACTACTGAAAGTGATTACAGTAATAGTGGCTCCAATCAAACCATCAATTCACTACACCGGACCGTACCCAACCTATTCAAACTTTCCGACGCCTTAGTTTTGATCGATATATATATATATATATATATAATACAGTGACTACTGAAAGTGATTACAGTAATAGTGGCTCCAATCAAACCATCAATTCACTACACCGGACCGTACCCAACCTATTCAAACTTTCCGACGCCTTAGTTTTTATCGATATATATATATCTACCGACAGACTTTAATATAGTTCAAAACTATAGATCGGACAGGCAAAGAATTTTCCGAAAAAGGTGCAATACACATGTACACCATACGCGATCAAATTCTTATATGTCCTCAAAATTAAAAAAAAATATATAATATATATTTAATTATTTTATTCTGACTTCTCCAAGAAAAATTTTAAACCTTAGCCGGCTCTGATACCAATTGTTGGGTTTAAATATAAATAACAAGTAGAAATCAAAATTGATTATCAATTAAAGAGAGGTATTGATATCATATCTGATTAGAAAATTAAACTTTTGATACCTTTGAGAATTCTCTATTGCTCTTTGAGAGATCTGAAAAATTGAGCGCTTTACCCATTTCTGAAAGTTGTCGATACGATAAGTCTGAATGAGGGTTTTAAAACCCTTATATATAACAACAACATGGGACGACTTCTTTACAAACAACCATATCTAAGTCTCCCTTCTTATCATGGAAACTTAGATATCAATGGTTAAAATTAAATCACACTAAATAAGTTGGAAAATCACACTACAACGGTATAAAACCATACTCCCAATTAGACCACCAAATTGGAAAGTACAACCTAATCCATCGAGTATCAATAATCACATTGCAATCCTATTTAAAAAACGTAGTGAATAGGACCATAAAATAATTTTTATTATTTATATATAAAAATTTCCAACAAAATATTCTTTTTATTTTTATTGTTTCTGGGTTTGGCAAAGGTTTACTTCGAAATTGAGGTCGAGTCTATCAAGCGGGGTATGTAAAATAACTTGTCGAAAATTAATAAGTTATTTTAGTTAAATTTTAATATTTTTTTTCTTCGTAAATATTTTATGACAACCAAATACCAGAAAATAAAAAAATATTTTTCGAAAAAATATTTTATATCTAAACAAACGGAGCCTTAATGATTTGCTCAAGCATCAATATTACTTGCTGCAAAAAGTTCTTGGTAATGGGGATCTGGCCATTATTGGGGTTAATGCAAAGAAACCTTTGTTCTCGGAGTGATTTCAGGTATACTCTTATAGTGAAATAAAAACCATTTAGAAAAAAAGAAAAAAAAAAAAAAAAAGAGTTTGTGATCATAGATTTTTCACACGAATGTCTTGATTTTCTCTCTTATTAATATTTAGCTGAGGGAAATAAATTATTACATATACCAGTTTGTGCAAGGATTAGGGAAATGCTTTGTAATAGTGATGCATTATCAGTTCGGAGGTTTGAGGTGGCACCAAGTTGTGTATTTCACACTCTCAATTGTTATAAGGATGCTGATGAGGTAAGTAGTAAGAACAGTACACAGTACAAATTGTTAATATACTTCTTTGAGGAGTGCATACCTTTGAAAAGAAGAATGGGAAAATTACCTCCTAGCTAGTCCAACTTTTACACCTTAAAGACAATTGAGTCCCATAAAACTATATATGTAAATCATATGTGGCTATGTTATATCAATTCAGGAATTTACCTCAAATTGAAAAGCGCCTAGAATTCAATTTAGCGTCTTCAGTGTCACTGATCCATTCATAAAGTACATTTACACGAGTTAGTGAGAGCATATTTAAACGTGCGTTATTAAAAGTCATCACTGTATCGATGTTTTATTTTCATATATAAGTATGAATTTCACTGTGGAATTGTAAGTGGGAGTTGTCTCTAGTTGACGAAAAAATGATACTTCTTTAACCTCAGGCAATAAATTCACTAAGATATTATTTAGTTCAAAAACCTCTAATTTAATTTTCTATACCTATAACTATTGAAATTTAAAAGTTAGAAAAGAAATTACAAGTCAGCATAATTGAAAAGATTTAAGTTTGATAATGATTTTTATTTTATTTTTATTTAATTTAGTTAATGGATTCATGGAATACCCCAGAATTTTATTTAGGCTTTTAATTATGATTAATGGCGTGAATTAAAAGAATATGAAAATTAAATTAGAGGTTTTTGATACAATAAATTAGTTACTAATAGAAGTTGGGGTATTGGTAAAAGTTAGGATTGTGGGTGTGACTGACCCTTGTATATATGTGGTGCGATGTGATTGTTGTGTGTTTTTAAGGTGTGTGTCTTCCTATTATAATAGATTAAATGGGATTTGTTCAGAAGTGCCATCACAAACTCACACACACCAACTCTCAAAGACGAGATAATATATGAGATATTATATTATAATATAATGTTCATAAACTTCCTTAGGATTGTGACAAGTATAGGCTTCATTTTAAGTCTTGCATTATGTGTGTGTAAGAGGTGGTATAGGTGTGATTGTGTGTTGGGCCAATAAGCTCTTAGTTAGTGGAGAAATACACATTTCTCCATTAACTTTTCTTCTTCCTCATAAACCCTCTCTCTTGCCTCCATTGACGAACCACTTTAACCTAGATCTACCACCATAGTTTTCGTCCATTTTCCATCACCTTTTGGCTTAACCTTTGGAAGGTAAAAGATTCCCCTCACCCTCTTCTACAAAACCCTAGAACGGTTTCTTGGAATTCCTTGGTTTGCCGTGGATTATAGAGAGTCAATTCTCTATTGAGGTAGAGGTGGTTGTATGTTTATTTCCTTTGAGTTTTAGATATATATGAAGCTTTATATATATTGATTACATGCTTTTCAATTCTTGTATTTGCATATAAATAGAGATTTTATATGCTTGACTTAGAGTTTGTGATTTAAAGCATGTATAATTATATTTGCATTCTGTAGTGAAATTATAGTTTAATGACTTCCTTAATTCTAGAGATTTCATTGAGGGTATATTATGAAAATCTTGATAATTGCACTTGTATTTACCTTGTTAGTCTATTACTATATTGTGTGGATTAGTAATTGTGACTTGCATTGATGGTAAATTGGCTTAGTGTAATATTTAGTGTCATTAACTTGCGAGTAACGAATCGCACATTGAAGATTTGACATTTGATGTTCATTGTAAGTGTAACGAATCGCATATTGAAGATTCGACATGGTGTATGCCATTTTAGACATAAAACCTTAGGACATAGTTTGTACGGTTTACCCTACTTGTGCTTGGTAGGTAGTTTCATGCATTGTAGTTGGTTATATGTCATGAACTTGTTGATTTTTGGAGGCTTATAAGGATATGAAATATGTGATGGCTAGCGTTTGGCTCTAGTACGGGAGATAAGAATTTTCCTATGTCATTAGTGCGCACTAGGTAGTACATTGTGGGTCGTAACTGCCCGGAACAACTTGTATAGTCTTGAGGCCATATATCCTATTCTTTCCATCTATTTGATTTCGTATTAAATTCCAAGTTGTTAATCATGGATTATTTGTAACTTATGATTTGGTGCTTAAAGTCTCAATATGGTTTAGTATACTTGTGCTTGCAAACTTGTATGCCTTGTTCTTATCATTTCATTTGCTTGAATAGCTTGAGATGATCCCTTAGTTCACCTTGAAAACGTAGATGTTAGGTGGAATGCTCTTTTGTAATGGTTTATATTGAGCTTGCATGATATTTAAAACCATAGGGTATACGCATGCACTTCTTCCTACGAGTAACTTGTTTACTTACCCTAATTGTTTGGGTTATTTTACAGGTAAAGAAACCTTGTTTTGGGATGCACAACATCCCTAGGTTTACTTAGTTGCTTGGAGTATTTTGCGTATTTTGAAAATATGCATATGTTAACATGTTAGCTTTTAATTGGTTTAATATGTCAAATTTTGTAATATTTGCCTTGGGTATGTAATGTGCACATAAGTACACCTTTTGGGATATATTTGATATGCATGTAATAAGGGCAAGGGCCAAGAACTTCAAAGTTTACTTTTAAGTACTTTTGATTTCATGTTATTTATAAAAATGATGAAAATTGAGGTTTGGCATGTTACATTTTGCTTAGGGTTCATTTAAAGGCCATAGGCCATTGCAACACACTCAAATAGGCATATTACGTTTGCGGGCATAGCCGTTTTTGCACACAACATCATTTGGCACAAAATGAACACTTGAAGCAAATTGCATTTTTAAGGTTTTATGCAAAAATCCGGTTTAAGGGCATTTCGGGAATTTCATTTAAAAATAAGATTTTCTTTTGACATGGTCAGGTAGAAAATATGATTTTAAGGGGGATTTCTTCTTTGTTTTTTTTCCAAAAAGTTCATTTTGATGCCCAAAACAGCTCTCTGTTTTGGATTTTCTGGTCTGAGTCTGCATATCGCAATGGATCCAAAAATTCTCAATGGATCGAAGGACCCCTAGGTACATTAAAATTTTAGTTTTATTTCAAAACTTCGAGGTCACATATCTTGTTCATCCAGACTCTGAATCAGGTGATTCTTGAGTCTAACTCTATTAATATTTTGTTAACTTTCCAATGGTATACTCGGTTGCACCCATATTTGTTTTAAAATGATCATTTTGTCCCTAGGGTTAAACATTTCCTTTTTTAAAACGACGCTCCTGCACTTTGTTTCTTTGGGTTCCGTGACTTCATGGGAAGTTATATTTGGATCTTGGGGATGATATACATCCCTAGAAACTTCGTTTATGTTTTTCGCTCATTTATTTCGGATCCGTTATCGGGTCAACCTTCGTGTCATCACAGGACGCACTGACTTGTAAAACCATGGCCGTCACAATATCTCTACACAATATATATAAATATATATGCTAGGCATGCTTTAAATCATAAAACAAGTTATACAATATATATATGTAAGCACAATTCAATAAGTTATACACATATATACACTAAACATGCTTTTAAATCGTTAAACCCTAATCAATTCAATGACTTTCCATCTATATATAAGACTATGATTTAGCAAGCATGTAAACAACATATACTAAGCCCCAAAAACATTAAAAAACTTAGGATATAAACATACAACAACCCTCTATCTCAATTTGAGATGAAATCTCAAAAACCACCAAAATGGAACCTTTCTGAATGCGAAGCCATTTCGGGGTTTTAACGGGGACAATGAGGAGAACAACAAACCCTCTTGCGGCAACACCAAAATCCAAACTTGATTCAAATCCCGAACTAAAAAATTGTCCAAAATGGGATTCCAATCGGTTAGAATTGAAGGTCTCGTCAGGGCTGACATTTATGCCTTCATCGGTCAAGGAAGAATCCAAAGCTAAATGGCTTAAAAAGAGAAAAGAAGAGAGGAGGAAGAAGAGGGCAGTAAGGGCGGAACCCATGGGAAGGGGAGAAATCTGAAAATTTCATTTGTGCATAGGTTAAGGAAATAAGTCTGGTCCAAAAAAGAATCTAAACGGATAAGGAAACTTCAATTTCTAAACTGATCAGGAGGCCTTAAACCCGTTCAGGATTTGTTGAACCGCTTTAAGCTAGCCAGAGTGAATTTTAAAATTCCTTTTTGACTCTTGAACCAGTTCATCTTTCCTTGAACCGGTTCAAGATGATCAGTCTTGAATATTCATAACCCTGCAGATGTTGAACCTGTTCCCTTAATTCTCGAATCTGTTTCCTCAGATTTTTGAACCTATTCCCTTAATTATTGAACCAGTTCAACTTGGGCTGAAAGTATTTTCTCCCTAAAAATACTTTAAAAACTTCCTAAGTGTTCTCACACACCCACAAAACATTCCTAAAGCATTGTTCTCATCATCTCGGAGTGTAGTAAACCATGAATACTTGAACTTCTTTAAATCCGCATTTGATCTTCAATCTTGAATTTTTGAACTAAAATATTACAACTTGATCGGAGATGTTTTGATATCAAAATTAGCCAATTACAAAATATATATCTCACAATGTTATGAAGCTTGCCGGAAATGCAATTTGAAGCTTACCAGAAATGTTGTCTTTGTGAAGCTCGCAGAATTTTGACATTGAAGCTTCTGGGTCTCAATGGTTATCACATTGATGGAGCTTTTGGACTTTATATCTTTAGCTCATTGAAGTTTTTCAGTATGGGTTGTTTAAAGCAGAAGCTCTCACCAGTCTGCCATGGATGCCAATGCTCTTTGCTCTTTGCCATTTGGTTCGTTGACACTTTAATCCAATTAGGTCAATTAGTTGAAGCCTTACGCCAGAATGATTTGGTCGGTTGGGATTTGGTCATTGAAGCTCAGAATATTAATGAACCATATATACATATATAGGTGTGTATGCGCAGTTGATCCTCTTTGTTATCTTTTTGCCTTGGTCCCTCTTATTCAGAGTAATTTATATATATGTGTGTTGTTATTATTTTTCTTTATATATGTGTGTTATTTGACTTAATTCTAAATAAAAAAACAGAAATGATTAATGCTTAATTCGAATATTGTCAATAACTCTTCCAAAAACTACTACTTTTGTTCTACTTTTATTTTGCTTTTTCTCTCCCATTGTCTGCATATGATCAAGAACTATATAATGTATATATATCTTAGTTATTAGTGAATGATTTTTTTTGATAATGTCTCTTTATTTTATTAAAATAAAAACCAATATAGAAAATATTATTTATGGGTAATACCTTTGTATCCGAGTTTCTGGAAACAACATGAGAATTCTGCAACTTCTTTTTCTCTTCAGAGGAATAGGCATAACCTTGGCAGATGAAGTGACCGATATATTTTTCTATACAAGTGGGGTGAAACTTGAATTGAAAGTATCATTTTAAAAGATTGCACCAGTTTAAAATATGTAATTCAAATTTTCACAATGTACAAGATTCAGTTCCATTTTCCAGGAAAGAATAGCATGATGGTAAGGTTTTTAGGTGAGGTAGCTGTAGGGATGGATTTAGGAATTCATTAGGGCTGCAAGTTGGGTTGGCCCAACCTAGCCCAGTCCCAACCCAACCTCAACCCGAATCGGGTTAGGTTGGGCCGGCCCGAATTGTACCCAATATGGGTTGTAGTCATAACCCGGATTGAATATTTTCAGATGAGTTGGGTCGGGTTGAAGGGTTGAATTTTTTTTTTTTTTTTTTTATATAATTTTTTTCCAAAAATTTATATATATTATACATATATGTATATTATATATATTTGATTATATTATTATTAAAAATATATATATTTTTAGGGCAAATCATTTCAGCCTCCCCAATCGCCTCCATCTCTATTCTCGTTTTCAACTCTTAAATTGCCCCCCTCTCTCTTTGTGCAACTGCAAACTACAAAATTAACAAGAATCAGAAGTACAAAAAGTTTGACTGGGTATTTTATCATCTCGATCAATCCACAATACTCAACACAGACAAGACAGAATAACCAACAAAGAACCTTCTCCCTCTTTCTATCTCTAACCCTATTCCTCCACCCTTGGATACTTGTAATAGATCCCCTTTTTCTCTAAATCCATAAGAACCAAAAATCACAAAGAAATTTACAACAGAGATAGAAACATTAGCTTGATTTATTGTTTCTCTCTACTTTCTCACTCTAACCCCCTCCTCCGCCGTCTGCAAATCTAAAAAACCATGTTTGATACTAGTAATAGATACCCTTTTCATTTAAATCCATAAGAATAAAAAAAGAATCACATAATTTACTTAGAAAGAGAGAGAAAGAAGAGAGAGGAGAGAGAAAGGAGAAAAAAAAAAAAAAAAATTTCTTTATTTTTTATTTTGGGTTTTGGGTTGGGTTTGGGTTGAGCTTGAGCCCAACCTGAATATGTCTGAGTTTTGACAAAACCCAACCCGAACATGAACCCGATTTGTGAATATAAGCCCCAATTTCAAAAATTTTGGGTTGGACTGGGTTAGCCTGCCCAAGTTGCAGCCCTATAATTCATATGAGGGGTGGGTTGGGGGGGGGGGGGGGGGGGAATTTATATAGTGGGGTTTTTCATAATTTTAGTGGGGGCAATTTCAAAATTTTATGAGTATAAATGCAAAAAAATATAAATTTAAAGGTGTAAAATACAATAATAAAAATTTTCAATGGGGGCACATATGCGTTATTTTAAATTTCTACAAATTATTTAGTCACATTCATTTATATATGCATTTCTATTATGAACCCTTAATTTGTCCATCAAAGGAAAGGAAAATGGTAAACATATTTACTTTCAAGCTTGATTAATAATTTCCTGTAATTATTATATTGGTGTTGGCACATAAAAGTGGTAGGCCAATCTTTGGCCACTTCAATGATGACATGGTCTAATAAAATAGTACAAGTGGACTAAATCATGGTCTGAATAATAAGTTGACATATGTCAAACTTGGAAAGGAAAGAGATTCCAATACGCTGGAGACATTTGGCAGATCAGGAAAGGTAAATATGGAAGGATAATGGCAGCTAGCTATCAAGACGTGGTTTGAATCATCTCCTGAAAACAAAGAGGACGTGGGCTAGAGAAATTTGTAATATTCTAAACTTCTATAAACTGATAGAAGTCCCAACCTTTAAGGAGTGTAAGTCAATACACGGTTCAAGAAGGTAGTTCCTAAAAATTAGGGATGAGAAGATCGTGGATTATATCAAATCTATTTCAAAAGGGAATAAGCTGAAGTGGTTAAAATCACGTAATATATATATATATATATATATATATATATATATATATATATATATATTCAGATAAATAGTTTAAAGAATGTGGGACACATGGCGACAATAGAGGAAACTCATAGATCGTGGGTATGGAAGTTGATATTTGGCAGCCGAGTATGAGACAAGTGTTTTGTAAGGAAGGAGTGGGCAGTTACAAAATATGACATGGGTCCTTCTTGTAGGGCTTTAATGCTTATAAATAGTTTATTTAGGACTATGTTTCAAACTCTCTCAACGACATTAATCAACATTCAATACTTTGTATTTCAATTCAAGCAATTTCAATACAAGTTTATTTTAATTCCTTTACATTCATGCACTTACTTTCAGTATTGCATTTCAATTCACTAGATAGATTTGTAGTCTTAACTAAAAGTCTTTTCATCGAAGACAAATCCGAACCTCACAATCGCTTGATCATTCCAAAAGGATCTTCCTTTTCGTTTGACCCTCTGAATCTTCTGAGATTCTGGCACACCTGCATATTCCAAGTGTCCCAAATTTGTGGAAACATTAATTGGCACGCCCGGCTGAACACCCAGTAGAGATTACAATGCCGCCAAGATTAAAGTCGACTCGTCAAACTACAACTAGTGATGAAGAACCAAAAGAAGAAGTTCAGCCGGCTTAGGTTGGAAGTTCTGATCCTGTTCCTGAAGAATTAGGAGTACGTGCCGAGATGCAATCATTGGTTGCACCATTGGCCGAGGCTGTAGGTAGATTGTTTGCCCGCTTGGATGACATGGATCATAGGTCCATCCAGAGCTCTTAGAATCTTGCATAGAGTATCGCTTAGCTATTAACCGTCATTTATAATCAATCGCTTAGGCTGGAAGTTCAAATGCTCAAGAATCGGTACCTCAGTCGATTCCTCATCCTCCACCAGTAGTGACAATTCAGCCAGTTCTTGTAGTGAGTTTTCCACAAAATCCAATAGTAACTTGACCAGAACTTTCACTATTTCCTCAGCCACAGGTACAACAACCATTTCCACAGCAGTAATTCCAGCCACCTCCAAGGCCACAAGTATATCCTCTAAATTTCCCCAGAAGAGATTATCTTGACCTGGGGGGCAATTATGGAAGATGGAGGAATAACCCACCATTCCCACCAGTGCCACCACTTGTGGTGCCCGGGGGGCAACCAATGGCCAATCAACTAGGTTGGCCAGAGAATAATCAACCACCAGCGGCTAACCAGCCTCCAGGAATTCATCAACTAGCCCAACCAGTTTTTCTAGATAGAGGCCAATTGACGGAGTTGATAGACCTGGAATTTGGTTTAGCTGCCAGAAGAGTAAGCCGACCGACTTATAGGAAGCCATACCCAGAAATAGTTAATGAATTTGAATTCCCTAGAGGGTATAAAGTTCCAGATTTTGTAACTTTTAATGGGGAAGGTAACCAATCTACCGTAGAACATATTAGTAGGTTCACTGTTCAATGTGGCGAAGCAGGAGCAAGTCAGTGGTTGAAATTGAGGCTTTTCCCAAACTCCCTCACGGGATTAGTCTTCTCTTGGTATACGCACTTACCACCAGATTCTGTTCATACTTGGTAGCAGATGGAAGAGCTCTTCCATACGCAGTTCTACCGAACAGAGTCAGAGGCAACTTTGGCTGATATATCTCGGTTAAGCCAGATGGCTAATGAATTTGTGGAAACGTTTATTGCCAGATTCAGAAGGGCCAAATTGAAATGTTATGTATCTCTTCCGAAAAGGGAGTATGTTAGGCTAGCCTTTAATGGCCTAGACTTTGAACTTCGGAAAAGATTTGAAGGAATGAAGTTCAAAGACTTATTGGCTGATAGGGCAGCAGATTTGAGTCTATACTCGAAGAAGAAAAAGATAGAAAGAATTCATTTAAAGGGACTTATTAAAGAGATCCTAACTATGAAGTTTTCTCAACATAATAAGAAGATGATTTGGAAGTTAATGTGATAGATGTCCATATCAAGAAGCCATATGTATATGAAGTCTTGGTCAAATCGAAATCTTCCATAAGTGGTGGACAAGCATCTACCTCTTCGGCCAAAAAGGAATGGCTGATTCTGGAAAAGTTTACACTTTTGATCTGTCGAAAACAGAATAAATATTCGATCACCTGATGGCTGATAAACAAATATCGCTGCCTAAGGGACATATCATTCCTACGGTTGCTGAGTTGAAAGGAAAGGAATTTTGTAAGCACCATAATTCTTGGAATCATGGTACTAATAATTGTTTTGTATTTTGAAACATTTTACAGAAAGCCATAGATGAAGGGACGTTGAAATTCCCAGAAAAGAAACCGGAAGTAATGGGAGTGGACAGTGACCCATTTCCTGCTATTGTTACTAGTTATATGATTAACCTTGCTCCAAGGATTCCAAAGAAGAAGGCTGATAGTGGAGGTGAGAAGTAGATATTGGAAGTTCCACTTAAGTCAGAAGCAGAATCTTCCAGTAGTAAGGTAATAGCAAATTTGGAAAAGAAATTCAGATAAGCTTAGATTGCTCTTATTAATCATGGCCGATGCCCAGAATGTCAAGGCCATGATAATATAAAGCACCACCATGATCATAGAAGGGATTCTCATTCTTTTAGAAGGGATATTCATGATCGGCTGATGGATGTACGGCCGATTCAAGAACGGCGGAAAAAATTTATGGGGATACATTCGGCCAGCATGCTTCTTCTTTTAAAAGAAGACCATAAATTCAGTCTGAGGTTTGGGTACAAAAAGAAGATATTTCACATAAGTTTCGGATGGTGAGACCACTATTACTCTGCCTGAAAGATGGAAAAGGTTGGAACATCCAAAATTTCTAAAAGAAAGGCCTTCAGCCGAGTATGGCCTTACTCGGACTTAGAAGAGGAGGCTACAGCGCAGAAGGGCTGAGGGATGAAAGAAAGAATATATTCACAATGGTGATTTTGAATTGGCCAAGAACAGAGATAAGAAAACAGAACAGAAATCGGAAGACATGGACAAGTCATTGCCTTTAAAGATAAAGCTACACTTGGGGGGCATGAAACTGATACAGATGTAGATCCCAAGCATGCCCCTAAGTATAGAATTCATGTTGGAAGTTTTCTGGATGAAGTGGTTTGCAATATGGCTTTTGTTTTACCAGCAGTCTTTGAGGCTACTCCATGTCAGTCAACAACAGTGGAGGAAAGCCTTAAAAAGGAAGAACCACTTAGGTTAAAAAATAAAGAAGTGGTAGTTGCTGAGTCAACAAGGAAGAATATTGATATGGCCAAGAAGGGATAGGTTACTACGGAAGTAATAAGTGCTGCTGATAAGGTGGAATTTGAGAAACCATCATTGGCCATGACCCAGCAGTTAAGACCACTTTATGTGAAAGTTTGGGTGGAAGAACAACCAGTCTACAGAGTTTTGGTTGACAATGGATCGGTTTTAAATGTTATTCCAGTAACTACGTTAAAGTTACTTGGTAAAAGCACATAAGATATTATCCCCAGTGAGGTAGCCATTAGTGGGTTTAATGGAGGAGCCATTAATACCAAAGGAATTTTGCCATTGGAAATTATTGTAGGGGGAAGAACTTCATTTGCCGCATTATTCTTGATAGAATCAACAGTGGCATATAATCTGCTGTTAGGACGGGATTGGATCCATTCCAACATGTGTATACATTCTTCTATACATCAAATGCTGATCTTCTGGGATGTAAGTGAGGTAAAAATAGTGGAGGCCGATGACAAACCTTTTGTGGCAAAGGTATATTCGGCTGAAGCAATATTATATGATGAAAATTGTGTACCAATTAAGTTTACAGATACAGATAAGATGGGAAGACCAATATTGGCCACCACAAGAAGAAGTTTGGCTGAGGGGGACATACAAGAATTAACGAATGAGGTGTCCAGACCGAGGATTGAGTTCCTAAGGTCAGTTGCTAAAAAAACTCAAGGGTTTAATGATGAACAAGGACCACAGTAAAAGAAAGGAAAAAGAACAGGTTTTTCGAGCTGCTTGTGTTAGATTGATAGCATACTTGGCTGAGAAACGATTGGCTAAGCATGAACAATTATTTTCAGAATGTTCGGCTAATATGGCCGAAGTTAAAGTTTTAACAGATATAGAAGGAAAACTGGATGCAATCCAGTTTAAAGATTTGGAACCAGCTCCATGTAGGATGGATGATAGTAAGGTAGAAGTTCAGGATCTATTATTGGAGGTCAATTTGGGCATGGAAGAAAACTATCAATCGATTTATGTTAGTGGTTTGTTGGAATCTAGTTATCAGGTAAAGATGATTGACCTGCTGAAAGTATATAAAGATTGCTTTGCTTGGAATTATAAAGAAATGCTAGGGTTATCAAGGGAGTTAGTAGAATATGAATTGCCGATTAAAGAAGGTTATTGGCCGTATAAACAGCCTCCACGAAAAATGTGACAGGAAGTAGTGCATAAAGTGAAAGAGGAGATAAAAAGACTGTTGAAGGCCAGCTTCATAAGAACGGCTAGATATGTTAAATGGTTTTCAAATGTGGTGCCAGTTATAAAAAAGAATGGGAAAATAAGGGTCTGCGTGGATTTCAGAAATTTAAATACTGCCACACCGAAAGATGAGTATCCAATACCAATGGCGGATCAGTTGATAGATGCTGCCTCTAAACATTAAATTATGTCTTTCATGGATGGACATTCGGGCTATAACCATATATATATTGCTGAAGGAAATATTCCAAAGACTGCATTTAGATGTTAGGGTCTATTGGAACGTTTGAATGGATTATCATGCCCTTTGGTTTAAAAAATGCAGGAGCAACTTATCAAAGGGCAATGAATGCTATCTTCCATGATATGATTGGCCGTTTTATTGAAGTCTACATTGATGATGTAATAGTAAAGTCATTGGCCAACGAGCAACACTTAACCCATTTTAAGACAGCTTTTGAAAGAATGCGAACTCACAAACTCAAGATGAATTTGATTAAATGTGCATTTGGGGTGGCTGCTGGAAATTTTCTAGGATTTATGGTTCACCGTAGGGGGATTAAAGTAGATCAAAATAAAACCAAAGCCATTATGGATGCTATGAAACCTACTAGCAAGAAGCAGCTGCAGAGGTTCATCGGCCAAGTTTAGTACCTTAGAAGATTTATCAGGAATTGTGCAGGAAAGATCCATGCTTTTTCACCACTGTTGAAATTGAAGCTGGAAGAAGAGTTTAAATGGGAAGAAATGCATCAATATGCCTTTGACAAAATTAAGGAATATTTGGCTAATCCACTAGTGGTAATGCCACAACGGAAGAAATGGCCGCTGAAACTTTATCTATCAGCGGTAGAAGAATCTATTGGCAGTATACTGGCTCAAGATAATGAAATAGAGAAAGAACAGGCTATCTTTTATTTAAGCAGAACATTGACATCGGTCGAGTGTAGATATACATCGATTGAAAAACTTTGTTTAGCCTTGTATTTTTCTGCTATGAAGCTGAGAGTATATATGTTGCTATTTGTGGTGTATGTCAATTGTCAAACTGACTTGATCAAGTATATGCTATCACGGCCAATGATCACCGGCCGAATTGGCAAGTGGGCATTGGCTTTGATGGAATTTAACTTTGTTTATATTCCACAAAAATCAGTAAAGGGTAGAGTGTTGGCTGATTTTTTGGCCGACCACCCATCAACTGAAATTGACCCATATGTGTGTGATGAGTTAGAGGCATCAGCAATATTTAAAATACCATGGGTTTTGATGTTTGATGGTTCTAGCACAAGTGAAGGAGCAGGAGCTGGAATTGTAATCATATGCTCGAATGGAAGAAGGGTATCTTTCTCATTTTTCTTAGATTTTAAATGCTCTAATAATCAAGCGGAATCTGAAGCATTGATTATAGGTCTAGAAATTTTGCTTGAAATGGTTGTGAGAAGTGTACATATCATTGGCGATTCAAATTTGGTGTTGAGCCAATTATCGGAAAAATTTAGGTGTTTAAGTTGGCAGTTGATACCATTCAACTCTTTGGCTACTTAGTTAACTTCGCAATTTGATGAAGTTAAACTTGAGTTTTGGCTAAGAGAGTATAATAAGGATGCTAATAACTTAGCTTAATTAGCTTCTGGAATTAGGGTTCCAGAAGGGATGGAAGAAAAGTTAGTAAAGATTACTAGAAGAAGTCTTCCAACGGCCAAGTTAAGGACATAATATGGAAGAAGATGATTGGAGGATTTTAATTGTGGCTTTTCTAAAAAACCCACAAAGGAAAACAAGTAGGAAAATTAGAAGAAAGGCTTTTCAGTATATTTTGCTTGACCAGGAACTCTATAAGAAAAGTATGGACTTAAGTGCTTTAGTAGAAATGAAGCTATCTCTGTTATGGCTAATAGTCATGGAGGAACTTGTGGTGCACATTAGGCTGGAATAAAGATGAGATGGTTACTAAGAAGATATGGATATCGTTTGCCAGGTATGTTAAGAGATTGTATGGATTATGCAAAGGGTTGCATCACATGCGAGAAACATTGGCCGATCCAATGGGTTCTAGCTAAAGAAATGCAATTTTGGGTCAGGCCATCGCCATTCAGAGGGTGGGCTATGGACCTAATTGGAATGATTAACCCGCCATCTTCTGAAGGTCATCATTGGATTATTGTGGCCACTGATTATTTCACTAAGTGGGTAGAGTCAGTGGCTTATAAATCCGTTGATCAAGCAACGGTTATTGATTTTATAAAGAAGCATATTTTCCACCGTTTTGGAATTCCAGAATCAATCACTGCTGATAATGCAATAGTATTTTGAGGAAATGAGGTATTACCATTTGGGGCAGAAAAATGAGTACAAATGCTAATTTCCACACCTTATTATGCACAAGGTAATGGCTAAGCAGAATCTTCCAATAAGATCCTTATAGGGATTATTGAGAAGATAATTGATGAGAAGCTTAAAATATGGCATGAAACACTTTCTGAGGCCTTATGGGCCTATAGGAATTCTAAAAGAACAAGAACTGGGATCACTTCTTACAAATTAACATATGGGCATGATGCTATTCTACCAATGGAAATGGATGTAAAATCGGCCAGACTTGCTTTTCAGAATGACTAAATACTGGCCGATTATAATAAAACTATGTTAGCAGAATTGGAAGATCTGGATGAGGTACGTTTACATGCTTTAGATCATATAATTGCTCATAAAAAAAAAAAAGGTTATGAAGGTTTATAATAAAAGAGTAAAGCCTAAAACCTTCGCGGAAGATGACTTGGTATGGAAGGTTAAACTTCCAGTAGAGAAGAATGATCCAAAGTATAGAAAATGGACTCCAAATTGGAAGGGACCATTTTTAGTTCATAGGGTGTTATCAAAAGGTGCGTATCAGTTGTAATACCCTTATATTTTAAAGGTATTATTTATTTGGATTAATGATTTTTATTTTTATTTAAAATGATTTGTTTGATTTATTTGTGATTAATCGCTTTTATTTTTATTTTTAAATGATTTTTTTTAGTTAATTGAGTTTTATGATTTAGTTGTCTTGTTTGTATTAATTTATATTCCGTAATTATGTATGATGATTGATTGTTTGTGTGCATAATTATTGATTTAATTGTTAGCGTGTTGATTTTATTAGTATGGTGTAAATTCTTGTTTGTTTATATGTTTCATGTAATTAATTATTTTAATTTAAGTGTTTATTTAATTATTTAATTTAATTTATTTTAATTGGATTGGGCTTAAGAGGAGTGAGACCAATAGATGAGGTCCTGGGCTTGAAGGAAGCCTTATTGGGTTAACTAATAAAGGCCCATGGTTATTTAATTATTTAAATGATCATTTTCGTATTAATTATATATATTTACTAAATTTCTTCTTTGGTTTAGACTTTTGAGAATAATATTCATTTTTTGGAAAGACTGGTTTCCTGTTTTTACGATAACCTTTGTAATTCTTCCTTTGGGTCTGGGGTTTTGTTTGGAGGGAGCAATGGGTGGAAGACCATATTGTTCACAAAAGGTTCCTATTTCATATGTAGCTTTTTTCCTATCATCTTGTAACTGGTTACTAATCTTCATGTCAATACACATTCTTAATCCTTCCTTTTGGATTAAGCTGATGATATTGCCATAAGTAAGGTTATCATAATCAATACTACATGTGGCTTTACTTAGAGTATCTCTAATCTTATGGGCAAAGAGATTGGGTAACCATTAATGATTTTTTCTTTCCAGAATGGTTTTTTACTATTATCTCTAAGCATGACTCTGGATAAGAATACATCTTTATACCACCTAAAATCACTCATGGTTGGACAAGTGAGATTGGTAAGTTGGTCACGTATTCGGGAAGTGATACTACTTGGAGTACCTATGAAATGGTCAACTATGGTATATACTAATGTATTAACTCCATCAGGGATACCACGTCCTATTGCTTCATCAAAGATAAGAAGACCATTATCATCTCTTTGAACAACATTTTTAATGTTATTGCGAGATTCTTCAGTAAGATGTTTTTCCCACCAGGACTTTAACATTCCTGAGAATCCTGAAGTGAACAAATCAACAATTTCTGGTTGACTTAGATTATGGGTAGTGACATAATTGTTGGCGACCATAGAAATATGACTTAATTTATTCAAAATCTCTTGTTCAGATAAGCCATCTATATTCCATTCATAGAGTTTATCTGAAGAGACAGAGAACTGATTTTGAATATTCTTTTCCTCAAATTGGAGGTTTGGAGGAGTGGGTCTCGGATACCAGTTTTTGGTAAGACTGGTAGGGTTGACTCTTTTGTTGGTAAGATGATTGAGTTCAAAATTGGAGAAAGTAGTTTCAATTTTCTGAATATCAGAAGGGTAACTGGTATTATTAGAAGAAGAACTATCAAAACTGTCAGGATAATTGATAACAGTGAGAACTTTCTCATCTTTTTCTTCTTTGACTTTAGCTTTACCTTTTTCAATGACAGAAGGGTCTGGCAAGGCTGGTGGAAGACCTTTTCTATTTGTGGGCATGAAAATAATGGGTGTTTCCATGGGATGAGTAATAGGACGCTTGACTGCAGGTTTTAGAGATTGAGTTAGAGAGAGCTCAATCTTGTCTAACTGGGTACCAAGGGTGTGTAGGTACTGATTAGTAAAATTATTTTATTCAATTATTTTTCTAGTTTTAGCATCGGCTGTGCTACTGACTTTCAGGGGAGAAGTAATAATTTTAGTTCCCATGTGATCAAGAATCACGTTTTCTAAAGGAGGATGGGAAGAGGAAACTGTGGTTGTATCAGAAGTTTTCCAATTGACTTTGGTGAGGACATTGACTTGATTATAACTATTTTCCAGATAATCAAAAAATTTGATTTCTAGTTAATGCTCTGTCATAAATCTTTGCCAATGACGGAGGACTCGTTGTTGCTCTTTTTTAGTATGATTTTTGCGAAAGGATTTTCACTTTTCTTTGTTACTGGGGGAAGAGTATTCATCATGTAATTTTGAAAGATTATACCTAAAAGGTTTACTAATGGTAGTTAACTGAGGGTTTATTGTGTTAAATTCTCCAATGAGATCAGAAAGAGTAGGAGAGGTAGGCTCAGATTTATGTTTAAGAGGAACATAACATGGGTGAGTAATTTGTTCTTCAATTTGAATTCCTTCTAACTTGGTGTCCGTTGGTTGCGGACGAAATCTCAAATTTTTTCTTTCTAGAGAAGGAATTTCACTTTCTCTGTCCAGTAGATGTGCATCAGATCTATTAGAAGAAGTAGAGGGACGAGATCGAGTCAGAAGGCTTTGTTCATCAAAGCTTATTCTAACTGTTCCGTCAATAAATTCCTGAACTCTATCAAGGTTACTAACATCATTTTGTATTTTAACTGGATGGTTTTCATTTTCAAGAAACCATTCATTGGGTAAAGAAATGTCTTTCCAGGCTATAGTTTTCTTAAGTTGAATATTAGCATCTGGAGTGCTACTTTCAATGAGTAGTATATGACCTTTGATATCTTTCTTAAGGGCGTTAACATTAAGATTAGTTTTTTTAGTTTTGTAATAGATTCTATAAATCAGACCTAAAGGTTGTGATCCTGGAAGCATTTTATAACCTGAAGTTTTAACATTAAGAGTTAAGGCTTTTAGAAGGTGAGGATCAGCAAGACTAAGGGTGAGATTAGGATAGCAGTTAAAATGAACTGGACCATTACAAAGACTGGTTTTAACTATTCCTAGAAGACTATCATTATAATCAAGAATTCTAGCATCACGAAGGGCTAAGAGGACTGAGGTATAAGACAAGTATTGGTGAATGGGTTGATAGCTACTTGAACAAGACCTATGTGAATGAAGTTATAACCACGATCTTGGTGACTTTTGATTGTCTGAGCTGTGAATAACTGATATTTTTCATGTTCCTTAGACAGTGAATAAATTTGTTCTACGGTTTTGACTGCGTAATCACTAAGGAAGGTTAACTTAAAGAAACTGGTTTTGTAGATTTCTTTAGTTAGAATCCCTAGGGATGTTCCAATCACTAAAATCTAGAGTAACATCTTTAACTCTGTAATCTTCTTCATTAACTATGTTTGGAACTGGAGGAAGACTAGTACTGGCTCTGGATTTGGAGCTTACAGAGGAGGAAGATCTAAATAACCTATTCATGGTTACTCAACTCGTGCTATTCTTGATGGGTTGACTAGTTAAAAAAAACTGTACTCATGGTTCTCTCGAAGGGGATCTATTATCCTATCCACGCGCTCATCCGCTCATGCCGCACTGCTTAGGCCTCTCTCAGGTCTTACTGTTTGGATCTAGGACTTACTGTTTGGATCTGGACTCACAGGAAAGGGAATAGAACAACAAAGTGAGAAATAGTGAATAGAATGTTAGAACTGAATCAACAGATCAATATAGGGAAGAGAAAAGAAATAGTGAATAGATTACTCAAATAACCACCAATAGCTCTGATACCAAAGGGGGAAGCGCACATTAACTTAAAACAATATTAAAATAGATAAGGCGGTGTATAACCGACCAAGTATATATATAGTATATATATATATATATATATATATATATATATATAAAAATATTAAGACAAATAAAATAACTGAATATTAAACTTGAATTAATAACAGAAATTACAACTAAAAATAACTTACAAATTAGTGTAACTAATATATGTTTGAAGTATAAAGCATACTGATGTTGTATTACACTCAGAAAATAAAACTAAAACTGAACTGAATATTACAACTGAATCTGAAATTGAAGCCTGAAATCTCTCGAATGAACCCTGATAAGCAAAGGGACTGAGCACTGCTTTTATAACCGAGCTCCTTCACTGTTAGAGGATGCTTCAGCACGAATTCTGGCTTTTGGAAAGTGACTTTTGCTTTTGACTGTAGATGAATAGTAACTTTTACTGTGGATGAATCGTGTCTTGTTGGTGAACTGTAAAAATAGTGATTCTGCCGACATTTACTGTTTGACTGGTTACGTAGCTTTCTTGACTTTTATCTTGAAAATGAAAACCAAAGGGGAAGCGCACATTAACTTAAAATAGTATTAAAATAGATAAGGCGGTGTATAACTAACCAAGCATATATATAGTATATATATATAAATATTAAGACAAATAAAATAACTGAATATTAAACTTGAATTAATAACAAAAATTACAACTAAAAATAACTTACAAATTAATGTAACTGATATATGTCTGAAGTATACAACATACTGATGTTGTATTACACTCAGAAAATAAAACTAGAACTGAACTGAATATTACAACTGAATCTGAAATTGAAGCCTGAAATCTCTCGAATGAAGCCTAATAAGCAAAGG
The DNA here is from genome assembly GCF_030987335.1 of Cornus florida. Classification (NCBI taxonomy): domain Eukaryota; kingdom Viridiplantae; phylum Streptophyta; class Magnoliopsida; order Cornales; family Cornaceae; genus Cornus; species Cornus florida. The sequence goes on along the minus strand of NW_026775575.1, from coordinate 89,330,314 downwards.
GACTGAGCACTGCTTTTATAACCGGGCTCCTTCACTGTTAGAGGATACTTCAGCACGAATTCTGGATTATGGAAAGTGACTTTTGCTTTTGACTGTAGATGAATAGTAACTTTTACTGTTGATGAATAGTATCTTGTTGGGGAACTGCAGAAACCGTGATTCTGCCGACAGTTACTGTTTGACTAGTTACGTAGCTTTCTTGACTTTTACTATAGCAAATAGTAACTTTGACCAAATAGTAACTTTAACTTTTTCTGATGAATCCTTAGAAAGGATCTTCATAAGGATTTTGACTGTCTTGAAAGACAGAGTCATCACATAAGTTTTCTTGGTAACTTGGAGTAACAGTAGAGGAAACCTCTTCATCTTCTTCCTCATCTCTGGATAGCACTTGAATGCGATCTATTAATGAAGCTGCCATCTTCTTGAGTTCTTCAAGTTCGGACTTGGATGTATTTTTTCGTGACTTTGTGGAAACAGCAGAACTAGTAGGGGAAGGCTGTTTCTGTTGGATAACTGTCTTTGCAGGAGGAGTGACTTGTGTTTGTGAAGTAACTTGGACTGAGGATTGCTTGGGGTAATCACCTTCAACATACCCAATAATCCTGTCAAATTTGAAAATGTCCCACCATTCGACATAGTGGCGACGGATGACTATGTTGTCCTGGATATCATATTGCCATTTGAATATCCATGGAACTTTGTATTTGCTACAAAATAACAGAAGAACTGGAAATTGGGAACCATGTTTGCTGACTTTGTGAACAGTGGAAAATTATTTGACTTCTTCTGCAAGGGTGATAGGGAGGATTTATGGAATAGCTCAATGGAGAGACCACCATTTCAGGAACTAGGAAGGGATTCGACTTTTAATTTGACTATCAAAATTAAAAAACCATGAATGAGTAAATGACTCATTTTGGTATAGGAGCACAGATGACCAGGCTATCATGTAATCATAGTAGGTGAATTGAATAGTGTGATTAGGTAATGGCTGGGGTAGGGAAGGATGACTACCCCATTCTTCCATGAAAATTATCCGACAGATGTACAGGGAATGATAAATAACTTTGGAAGAATCATATTTATCATAAGTAGTTTTGACTGTGATGGAGTTAGTATTGTATAGGATATCTCTTTAAAACCGGAGAGTTTTAAGAGGATGACTTGGAGCATAGTGGAGGTTGCTTGGGAAATAGGAGCGAGCTAACTTAAGGGGGTCTTTAATGTGACTTAGATGTTGCTCAATGTAAAATAAGGGACTAGCAGATTTTTCAATATAAGGACTTGGAGGTTTCTTTGTAGTTGTGACTTGAACTTGGGATTGGGTTTGATATTTTACTTGGACTTGAAAGGGGTCTGGTGGAGGATTGACCAGGGCGGACTTAAAGGTTGATGGAGAAGCAAGAGGTTGGAATCTGTTGGTGACTGCTAGTGCAGAAGATTGTGCTTGTGATTGGGATCTGGTGACTGGGCTTTGCTAGAGCAAATATCAAATGGTTTAACTAGCTGGGGCCTCTGGGGAGGCTGTTGATCTGCCATTAGATTTTTGCAAGAATTCCCTCGTAAGAAAATTTGGAATAGAATTGTTACTTCCCTTAATATATTCTATATCAAAATCAAATATACTTAAAATAGCTTGCCATCGGGCCAAAATCTGTTTAGAAGCAATGTTTTCAACATTTTTTTCTAGAACATATTTTGCACTTTGACAATCAACCCGCACTAAAAACTTTTGATTTAAAATATCATCTTGAAATTTACTTATACATAAAATAATAGATAAAATTTCTTTTTTAATAGTACTATAATTACTTTGTGCTTTTGTCCAAACACCAGAATGGAAGCGAACTAATTGTTCAGGTGTATTTGGACTGACTCGTTGCTTGAGGATGCCACCATAACCAATGTCAGAGGCATCAGTTTCAATTATTTTAAAGGAATCAGTAGTTAGAATGCCAAGACAAGGCAACGACTTGACATATCGTTTAATTGATTTAACTATATCAGTATGGACAGAGGTCCATAGAGGAGGGTTACTTTGAAGACGATCAAAGAGGGGCTTACATTGCTTGCGGAGATCTTTGTAAAAATCGGCAATGTAATTTAGAGACCCTAAGAATCGCTGGAGTTGTGACTTTTCTAAAATCTGGTCTGGGAATTTATCTGCAAATTGAAGAGACCTATCAAAAGGACGAATCTGGCCTTGATAGATATGGTAACCTAGAAACCTGATATTGGTTTGAAATAACTTGATTTTTGTAGCAAAAACAATGAGACCGTTCTTTTGAATTGTTACCAGAAACGATTTCAAAGGTTTCCAGTGTTCATCGATTGACTTGGAATAGATAAGAACATCATCAATATAAACAATGGAAAAATGACTATAAGGATTGGAAATATCATTCATGATATTTTGGAATTCACTAGGAGCATTTTTCAATCCAAAGGGCATTACTTTCCATTCATAATGACCAAATGGAATAGTGAAGGCAGTTTTGTACCTATCTTTCTTTCGAAGGCGAATCTGCAAAAATCCGGACTTCATATCAAATTTGGAGAAAATAACTGCTTGACTGAGGCAACTAATAAGATCTTTTTTATTGGGAATAGGATACCTAATCCATTCTAAGACCTTATTTAGAGGCTTGTAATTGATAACTAGACGAGGAACACCTCTTTCTATTTTAGAATTTTTCTGGACATAGAAAGCTGGGCATGACCAAGGAGACTTACTCTTTATAATGATCTTTTTATGTAAAAGATCAGAGATTTCCTTTTTGTAGAATTCCATGACTTCAGGGCTCATGTGGATAGGCCTTGCTTTAGTGGGAATATGTCTTCTCTTAAAGCCTTTAATGTAAGGTAACTTCACCCAAAAAGCAGTTGGAAGATCAGAACAAACAGTATTTTTAATTTGTTGTTCAAAATCTTGAATATTTGTTTGGAGCACTGGATCAGCTAACTGATCATCAATGCGTTTGTAGTTAACTTCTTCTTTTAAAAATGCTAATAGCTGGGTTTTACTTTGGAGTAGGTTTATGGACTTGGACACAGAGGAATCAATTACGGATTTTAATTCTTTTTTGGACGGAGGACTAAGGAACTTAAAATGAACTTCATGTCCAAAAGGTCGAGTAACTAATCCTTCATTATTAGTAGTAAATGGATAGAGGAGGTAGATGAATGGAACTCCTAAAATTAGTTTATCAGTCATATTTTTGACCACGACAAATGATGTCTTAAAACATACATTATTTTGGCAAATATGAGCTTTAGACAACTTGTATTTTATGTTCATTTTACTTCCATTAGCTGAGCTTAGCCTTTCAGATGTTTTCTCATAGTATTTAGTTGGTATGAGACTTTCCTAAATGCAATTAAGATCAGCTCATGTGTCAATCAAAGCGACTACTTCAAGTTTGAAATCTTCGTTGATGATAAGGGTAACTTTAGCATTCCATTTTTTAAATGAAATGTGACTTAAAGTTTGGAGTTTTTTAAAAGCTTCTGAACATCCTGAATTTTTAGAGGCTTCTGAATGATCAGAGGCTTCTTTATCAGATGATTCTTTTCCTGTGAGGGAAATGGCAGGATTCACGTTTAACTCCTGAAGATTATTCTTCATAACTTGGTGTTCTGACTTGAGATTTTTAATCTCAGTTTTAATTATGTTAATTTCTGCTTGAAGGTCTCGAATAGTGATTTCATTAGGCTTATTATTAAACCTTTCTAAAGTTTTATATAGACTAAAATTGGGTTTACTGACTGTTGGGGGTTTAGGTTCTGAGTTGCCTAATAATACCTTAAGTTTTTTAAGACATAAGGTTTTTAACTCAGGGTCATCTACTTTACTGATTAAATCAATAAGTAGGTGCTCTTGTTCATCATTTTTTGTGAGAACATTAAGCGACTTATTCAGATTACAACAACTATCTTTACATCATAAAGTAATGTTAGGAGAACTAAGGGAATTATCAGATGATTGAGAGGAAGAACTAACTTCTGGGTCACAACTACTATCATCAGTATCTTTTAACTGGAGAATTTGGTAAATGGATTCTTTAACTTTGTTGGAGATTTGTAATTGACTGATCTTTTTCTTTGCATAGCAATCTTTTGCAAAGTGACCTAGTTGACCACATTTGTAACACTTGACATTACTAACACTTGGGATGGGTGCGATCCCAGACCAGACTGTTCCTACTTGGGTGCCAGCCCTATGACTTTGTGGAAATAACAGAACTCGTAGGGGATGGTTGTGGAAATAACAGAACTAGTAGGGGAAGGCTGTTTCTGTTGGATAACTGTCTTTGTAGGAGGAGTGACTTATGTTTGTGAAGTAACTTGGACTGAGGATTGCTTGGGGTAATCACCTTCAACATACCCAATAATCCTGCTAAATTTGAAAATGGTCCACCATTTGACATAGTGGCGACGGATGACTATGTTGTCCTGGATATCATATTGCCATTTGAATATCCATGGAACTTTGTATTTGCTGCAAAATAACAGAAGAACTGGAAATTGGGAACCATGCTTGCTGACTTTGTGAACAGTGGAAAAGTATTTGACTTCTTCTGCAAGGGTGATAGGGAGGATTTCTGGAATAGCTCCATGGAGAGACCACCATCTCAGGAACCAGGTAGGGAATTGACTTTTAAATTGACTATCAAAATTAAAAAAACCATGAATGAGTAAATGACTCATTTTGGTATAGGAGCACAGATGACCAGGCTGTCATGTAATCATAGTAGGTGAATTGAATAGTGTGATTGCGTTTGATATTTTACTTGGACTTGAAAGGGGTCCAGTGGAGGATTGACCATGGCGGATTTAAAGGTTAATGGAGAAGCAAGAGTTTGGAATCTGTTGGTGATTGCTAGTGCAGAAGATTGTGCTTGTGACTGGGATCTGGTGACTGGGGCTTTGCCGGAGCAAATATCAAACGGTTTAACTAGCTGGGGCCTCGGGGGAGGCAGTTGATTTACCATTAGATTTTTGCAAGAATTCCCTTGTAAGAAAATCTGGAATAGAATTGTTACTTCCCTTAATATATTTTATATCAAAATCAAATATACTTAAAATGGCTTGCCACCGAGCAAAAATCTATTTAGAAGCAATGTTTTCAACATCTTTTTCTAGAACATATTTTGCACTTTGACAATCAACCCGGACTAAAAACTTTTGATTTAAAATATCATCTTGAAATTTACTTATACATAAAAGTATAGATAAAATTTCTTTTTTAATAGTACTATAATTACTTTGTGCTTTCGTCCAAACACCGGAATGGAAGCGAACTAATTGATCAGGTGCATTTGGACTGACTCGTTGCTTGAGGATGCCACCATAACCAATGTCAGAGGCATCAATTTCAATTGTTTTGAAAGAATCAGTAGTTGGAATGCCAAGATAAGGCAACGACTTGACATATCGTTTAATTGATTTAACTATATCAGTATGGACAGAGGTCCATAGAGGAGGGTTACTTTGAAGACGATCAAAGAGGGGTTTACATTGCTTGCGTTGATCTTTGTAAAAATTAGCAATGTAATTTAGAGACCCTAAGAATCGCTGGAGTTGTGACTTTTCTAGAATCTGGTCTGGGAATTTATCTGCAAATTGAAGAGACCCATCAATAGGACGAATCTGGCCTTGATAGATATGGTAACCTAGAAACCTGATATTGGTTTGAAATAACTTGATTTTTGTAGCAGAAACAACGAGACCGTTCTTTTGAATTGTTGCCAGAAACGATTTCAAAGGTTTCCAGTTCTCATCGATTGACTTGGAATAGATAAGAACATCATCAATATAAACAATGGAAAAATGACTATAAGGATTGGAAATATCATTCCTAATATTTTGGAATTCACTAGGAGCATTTTTCAATCCAAAGGGCATTACTTTCCATTTATACTGACCAAATGGAATAGTGAAGGCAGTTTTGTACCTATCTTTCTTTCGAAGGCGAATCTGCCAAAATTTGGACTTCATATCAAATTTGGAGAAAATAACTGTTTGACTGAGGCGACTAAAAAGATCTGTTTTATTGGGAATAGGATACCTAATCCTTTCGAAGACCTTATTTAGAGGCTTGTAATTGATAACTAGATGAGGAACACCTCTTTCTATTTCAGAGTTTTTTTGCACATAGAAAGCTGGGCATGACCAAGGAGACTTGCTTTTTCTAATGATCTTTTTATGTAAAAGATCAGAGATATTCTTTTGGCAAAATTCCATGACTTCAGGGCTCATTTAGATAGGCCTTGCTTTAGTATGTGTCTTCTCTTAAAGCCTTTAATGTAAGGAAACTTCACAGAATGTCTTTTTCTGTGCCAAAAAGCAGTTGGAAGATCAGAACAAACTGTATTTTTAATTTGTTGTTCGAAATCTTGAATATTTGTTTGGAGCACTGGATCAGTTAACTGATCATCAATGCATTTGTAGTTAACTTCTTCTTTTAAAAATGCTAACTGCTGGGTTTTACTTTGGTGTAGGTTTATGGACTTGGACACAGAGGAATCAATTACGGATTTTAATTCTTTTTTGGATGGAGGACTAAGGAAACTGAACTTCATGTCCAAAAGGTCGAGTAACTAATCCTTCATTATTAGTAGCAAAGGGATATAGGAGGTAGATGAATGGAACTCCTAAAATTAGTTTATCAGTCATATTTTTGAGCAAGACAAATGATGTCTTAAAATATACATTATGTTGGCAAATATGAGCTTTAGACAACTTGTATTTTTTGTCCATTTTACTTCCATTAGCTGAGCTTAGCCTTTCAGAGGTTTTCTCATAGTATTTAGTTGGTATGAGACCTTCCTGAATGCATTTAAGATTAGCTCATGTATCAATCAAAACGACTATTTCAAGTTTGAAATCTTTGTTGATGATAAGGGTAACTTTAGCATATAATTTTTTAAATGAAATGTGACTTTAAGTTTGGAGTTTTTTAGATGATTCTGAACATCCTAAATTTTTAGAGGCTTCTGAATGATCAGAGGCTTCTTCATCAGATGATTCTTTTCCTGTGAGGGAAAAGGCAGGATTCACGTTTAACTCCTGAAGATTATTCTTCATAACTTGGTGTTCTGACTTGAGATTTTTAATCTCAGTTTTAATTATGTTAATTTATGCTTGAAGGTCTCGAATAGTGATTTATTTAGGCTTATTATTAAACATTTCTAAAGTTTTATATAGACTAAATTTGGGTTTACTGACTGTTGGGGGTTCAGGTTCTGAGTTGCCTAATAATACCTTAAGTTTTTTAAGATATAAGGTTTTTAACTCAGGGTCATCTACTTTACTGATTTAATCAATAAGTAGGTGCTTTTGTTCATCATTTTTTGTGAGAACATTAAGCGACTTATTCAAATTGCAACAACTATCTTTACATCATAAAGTAATGTTGGGAGAACTAAGGGAATTATCGGATGATTGAGAGGAAGAACTAACTTCTGGGTCGCTACTACTATCATCAGTATCTTTTAACTGGAGAATTTGGTAAATGGATTCATTAACTTCGTTAGAGATTTGTAATTGACTGATCTTTTTCTTTGCATAGCAATCTTTTGCAAAGTGACCTAGTTGACCACATTTGTAACACTTGACTTTACTAACATCTGGGATGGGTGCGATCCCAGACCAGACTGTTCCTACTTGGGTGCCAGCCCCGTAACTTTGTGGAAATAGCAGAACTAGTAGGGGAAGGCTGTTTCTATTGGATAACTGTTTTTGCAGGAAGAGTGACTTGTGTTTGTGAAGTAACTTGGACTGAGGATTGCTTGTGGTAATCACCTTCAACATACCCAATAATCCTGTCAAATTTGAAAATGTCCCACCATTTAATATAGTGGTGACGGATGACTATGTTGTCCAAGATATCATATTGCCATTTGAATATCCATGGAACTTTGTATTTGTTGCAAAATAACAGAAGAACTGGAAATTGGGAACCATGGTTGCTGACTTTGTGAACAGTGGAAAAGTATTTGACTTCTTCTGCAAGGGTGATAGGGAGGATTTTTGGAATAGCCCCATGGAGAGACCACCATCTTAGGAACCAGGTAGGGAATTGACTTTTAAATTGACTATCAAAATTAAAAAACCATGAATGAATAAATGACTCATTTTGGTATAGGAGCACAGATGACCAGGCTGTCATGTAATTATAGTAGGTGAATTGAATAGTGTGATTGGGTTTGATATTTTACTTGGACTTGAAAGGGGTCTGGTGGAGGATTGACCAGGGCAGACTTAAAGGTTGATGGAGAAGCAAGAGGTTGGAATCTGTTGGCTACTGCTAGTGCAGAAGATTGTGCTTATGACTGGAATCTGGTGATTAGGGCTTTGCCGGAGCAAATATCAAGTGGTTTAACTAGCTGGGGCCTCGGGGTAGGCTGTTGATCTGCCATTAGATTTCTGCAAGAATTCCCTTATAAGAAAATTTGGAATAGAATTGTTACTTCCCTTAATATATTCTATATCAAAATCAAATATACTTAAAATAGCTTGCCATCGGGCAAAAATTTGTTTAGAAGTAATGTTTTCAACATCTTTTTCTAGAATATATTTTGCACTTTGACAATCAACCCGGACTAAAAACTTTAGATTTAAAATATCATCTTGAAATTTACTTATACATAAAACAATAGATAAAATTTCTTTTTTAATAGTACTATAATTAGTTTGTGCTTTTGTCCAAACACCGGAATGGAAGCAAACTAATTGTTCAGGTACATTTGGACTGACTCGTTGCTTGAGGATGCCACCATAACCAATGTCAGAGGCATCAGTTTCAATTATTTTGAAAGAATCAGTAGTTGGAATGCCAAGACATGGCAACGACTTGACATATCGTTTAATTGATTTAACTATATCAGTATGGACAGAGGTCCATAGAGGAGGGTTACTTTGAAGACGATCAAAGAGGGGCTTACATTGCTTGTGGAAATCTTTTTAAAAATCAGCAATGTAATTTAGAGACCCTAAGAATCGCTGGAGTTGTGACTTTTCTAAAATCTGGTCTGGGAATTTATCTGCAAATTGAAGAGACCTATCAATAGGACGAATCTGGCCTTGATAGATATGGTAACCTAGAAACCTGATATTGGTTTGAAATAACTTGATTTTTGTAGCAAAAACAATGAGACCGTTCTTTTGAATTGTTGCCAGAAACGATTTCAAAGGTTTCCAGTGTTCATCGATTGACTTGGAATAGATAAGAACGTCATCAATATAAACAATGGAAAAATGACTATAAGGATTGGAAATATCATTCATGATATTTTGAAATTCACTAGGAGCATTTTTCAATCCAAAGGGCATTACTTTCCATTCATAATGACCAAATGGAATAGTGAAGGCAGTTTTGTACCTATCTTTCTTTCGAAGGCGAATCTGCCAAAATCTAGACTTCATATCAAATTTGGAGAAAATAACTGCTTGACTGAGGTGACTAATAAGACCATTTTTATTGGGAATAGGATACCTAATCCATTCTAAGACCTTATTTAGAGGCTTGTAATTGATAACTAGATGAGGAACACCTCTTTCTATTTCAGAGTTTTTTTGGACATAGAAAGCTGGGCATGACCAAGGAGACTTGCTCTTTCTAATGATCTTTTTATGTAAAAGATCAGAGATTTCCTTTTTGCAAAATTCCATGACTTCAAGGCTCATTTGGATAGGCCTTGCTTTAGTGGGAATGTGTCTTCTCATAAAGCCTTTAATGTAAGGTAACTTCACAGAATGACTTTTTCTATGCCGAAAAGCAGTTGGAAGATCAGAACAAACTATATTTTTAATTTGTTGTTCGAAATCTTGAATTTTTGTTTGGAGTACTGGATCAGCTAACTGATCATCAATGCGTTTGTAGTTAACTTCTTCTTTTAAAAATGCTAATTGTTGGGTTTTACTTTGGAGTAGGTTTATAGACTTGGACACTGAGGAATGAATTACGGATATTTATTCTTTTTTGGTCAGAGGACTAAGGCACTTAAACTGAACTTCATGTCTAAAAGGTCGAGTAACTAATCCTTCATTATTAGTAGTAAAGGGATAGAGGAGATAGATGAATGGAACTCCTAAAATTAGTTTATCAGTCATAGTTTTGACCAAGACAAATGATGTCTTAAAACATACGTTATTTTGGCAAATATGAGCTTTAGACAACTAGTATTTTATGTCCATTTTACTTCCATTAGCTGAGCTTAGCCTTTCAGAGGTTTTCTCATAGTATTTAGTTGGTATGAGACCTTCCTGAATGCAATTAAGATCAGCTCATGTATCAATCAAAGCGACTACTTCAAGTTTGAAATCTTTGTTGATGATAGGGGTAACTTTAGCATACCATTTTTTTAATGAAATGTGACTTAAAGTTTGGAGTTTTTTAGAAAATTTTGAACATCCTGAATTTTTAGAGGCTTCTGAATGATCAGAGGCTTCTTCTTCAGATGATTCTTTTCCTGTGAGGGAAAAGGCAGGATTCACGTTTAACTCCTGAAGATTATTCTTCATAACTTGGTGTTCTGACTTGAGATTTTTAATCTCAGTTTTAATTATGTTAATTTCTGCTTGAAGGTCTTGAATAGTGATTTATTTAGGCTTATTATTAAACCTTTCTAAAGTTTTATATAGACTAAAATTGGGTTTACTGACTGTTGGGGGTTCAGGTTCTGAGTTGCCCAATAATACCTTAAGTTTTTTAAGATATAAGGTTTTTAACTCAGGGTCATCTGCTTTACTGATTAAATCAATAAGTAGGTGCTCTTGTTCATCATTTTTTGTGAGAACATTAAGCGACTTATTCGGATTGCAACAACTATCTTTACATCCTAAAGTAATGTTGGGAGAACTAAGGGAATTATCTGATGATTGAGTGGAAGAACTAACTTCTGTGTCACTACTACTATCATCAGTATCTTTTAACTGGAGAATTTGGTAAATGGATTCTTTAACTTCGTTTGAGATTTGTGTTTGACTGATCTTTTTCTTTGTATAACAATCTTTTGCAAAGTGACCTAGTCGACCACATTTGTAACACTTGACTTTACTAACATCTGGGATAGGGGCGATCCCAGACCAGACTGTTCCTACTTGGGTGCCAGCCCCGTGACTTTGTGGAAATAGCAGAACTAGTAGGGGAATGCTGTTTCTGTTGGATAACTGTTTTTACAGAAGGAGTGACTTGTGTTTGTGAAGTAACTTGGACTGAGGATTTCTTAGGGTAATCACCTTCAACATGCCCAATAATCCTGTCAAATTTGAAAATGTCCCACCATTTGACATAGTGTCGACGGATGACTATGTTGCCCTGGATATCATATTGCCATTTGAATATCCATGGAACTTTGTATTTGCTGCAAAATAACAGAAGAACTGGAAATTGGGAACCATGTTTGCTGACTTTGTGAACAGTGGAAAAATATTTGACTTCTTCTGCAAGGGTGAGAGGGAGGAATTCTGGAATAGCTCCATGGAGAGACCACCATCTCAGGAACTAGGTAGGGAATTGACTTTTAAATTGACTATCAAAATTAAAAAACCATGAATGAGTAAATGACTCATTTTGGTATAGGAGCACAGATGACCAGGCTTTCATGTAATCATAGTAGGTGAATTGAATAGTGTGATTTGGTTTGATATTTTACTTGGACTTGAAAGGGGTCTGGTGGAGGATTGACCAGGGCAGACTTAATGTTGATGGAGAAACAAGCGGTTGGAATCTATTGGTGACTGCTAGTACAGATGATTGTGCTTGTGACTGGGATCTAGTGACTAGGGCTTTGCCGGAGCAAATATCAAATGATTTAACTAGTTGGGGCTTCGGGGGAGGCAGTTGATCTGCCATTAGATTTCTACAAGAATTCCCTTCTAAGAATATCTGGAATAGAATTGTTACTTCCCTTAATATATTCTATATGAAAATCAAATATACTTAAAATAGCTTGCCATCGGGCAAAAATCTGTTTAGAAACAACGTTTTCAACATCTTTTTCTAGAACATATTTTGCACTTTAACAATTAACCCAGACTAAAAACTTTAGATTTAAAATATCATCTTGAAATTTACTTATACATAAAACAATAGATAAAATTTCTTTGTTAATAGTACTATAATTACTTTGTGCTTTTGTCCAAACACCGGAATGGAAGTGAACGAATTGTTCAGGTGCATTTGGACTGACTCGTTGCTTGAGGATGCCACCATAACCAATGTCAGAGGCATCAGTTTCAATTATTTTGAAAGAATCAGTAGTTGGAATTCCAAGACAAGGCAACGACTTGACATATCGTTTAATTGATTTAACTATCAGTATGGACAGAGGTCCATGGAGGAGGGTTACTTTGAAGACAATCAAAGAGGGGCTTACATTGCTTGCGGAGATCTTTGTAAAAATCAGCAATGTAATTTAGAGACCTTAAGAATCGCTGGAGTTGTGACTTTCTAAAATCTGGTCTGGGAATTTATCTGCAAATTGAAGAGACCTATCAATAGGACGAATCTGGCCTTGATAGATATGGTAATCTAAAAACCTGATATTGGATTGAAATAACTTAATTTTTCTAGCAGAAACAATGAGACCGTTCTTTTGAATTGTTGCCAGAAACGATTTCAAAGGTTTCCAGTGTTCATCGATTGACTTGGAATAGATAAGAACATCATCAATATAAACAATGGAAAAATGACTATAAGGATTGAAAATATCATTCATGATATTTTGGAATTCACTAGGAGTATTTTTTAATCCAAAGGGCATTACTTTCCATTCATAATGACCAAATGGAATAGTGAAGGCAGTTTTGTACCTATCTTTCTTTCAAAGGCGAATCTGCCAAAATCCGGACTTCATATCAAATTTGGAGAAAATAACTGCTTGACTAAGGTGACTAATAAGATCTTTTTTATTGGGAATAGGATACCTAATCCATTCTAAGACCTTATTTAGGGGCTTGTAATTGATAACTAGACGAAGAACACCTCTTTTTATTTCAGAGTTTTTCTGGACATAGAAAGCTGGGCATGACCAAGGAGACTTGCTTTTTCTAATGATCTTTTTATGTAAAAGATTAGAGATTTCCTTTTTGTAGAATTCCATGACTTTAGGGCTTATTTGGGTAGGCCTTGCTTAGTGGGAATGTGTCTTCTTTTAAAGCCTTTATTGTAAGGTAACTTCACAGAATGCCTTTTTCTGTACCAAAAAGCAGTTGGAAGATCAGAACAAACTGTATTTTTAATTTGTTGTTCGAAATCTTGAATTTTTGTTTGGAGTACTGGATCAGCTAACTGATCATCAATGCATTTGTAGTTAACTTCTTCTTTTAAAAATGTTAACTGCTGGGTTTTACTTTGGAGTAGGTTTATGGACTTGGACACAGAGGAATCAATTACGGATTTTAATTCTTTTTTGGATGGAGGACTAAGGAACTTAAACTGAACTTCATATCCAAAAGTTCGAGTAACTAATCCTTCATTATTAGTAGTAAAGGGATAGTGGAGGTAGATGAATGGAACTCCTAAAATTAGTATATCAGTCATATTTTTGAGGGATAGAGGAGATAGATGAATGGAACTCCTAAAATTAGTTTATCAGTCATATTTTTGACCAAGACAAATGATGTCTTAAAACATACGTTATTTTGGCAAATATGAGCTTTAGACAACTAGTATTTTATGTCCATTTTACTTTCATTAGCTGAGCTTAGCCTTTCAGAGGTTTTCTCATAGTATTTAGTTGGTATGAGACCTTCCTGAATGCAATTAAGATCAGCTCATGTATCAATCAGAGCGACTACTTCAAGTTTGAAATCTTTGTTGATGATAGGGGTAACTTTAGCATACCATTTTTTTAATGAAATGTGACTTAAAGTTTGGAGTTTTTTAGAAAATTTTGAACATCCTGAATTTTTAGAGGCTTCTAAATGATCAGAGGCTTCTTCATCAGATGATTCTTTTCCTGTGAGGGAAAAGGCAGGATTCACGTTTAACTCCTGAAGATTATTCTTCATAACTTGGTGTTCTGACTTGAGATTTTTAATCTCAATTTTAATTATGTTAATTTCTGCTTGAAGGTCTTGAATAGTGATTTCTTTGGGCTTATTATTAAACCTTTCTAAAGTTTTATATAGACTAAAATTGGGTTTACTGACTGTTAGGGGTTCAGGTTCTGAGTTGCCTAATAATACCTTAAGTTTTTTACGATATAAGGTTTTTCACTCAGGGTCATCTACTTTACTGATTAAATCAATAAGTAGGTGCTCTTGTTCATCATTTTTTGTGAGAACATTAAGCGACTTATTCGGATTGCAACAACTATCTATACATCCTAAAGTAATATTGGGAGAACTAAGGGAATTATCTGATGATTGAGAGGAAGAACTAACTTCTGGGTCACTACTACTATCATCTGTATCTTTTAACTGGAGAATTTGGTAAATGGATTCTTTAATTTCGTTGGAGATTTGTAATTGACTGATCTTTTTTTTTTTTTGTATAGCAATCTTTTGTAAAGTGACCTAGTCGACCACATTTGTAACATTTGACTTTACTAACATCTATGGTAGCGGGGGTATTCTTTTTCTTAAAAGTCTTTTTACTAAATTTCTTTTTTGGTTTAGACTTTTGAGAATAATATTCATTTTTTGGAAAGACTGGTTTCATGTTTTTACGATAACCTTTGTAATTCTTCCTTTGAGGTCTGGGGTTTTGTCTGGAGGGAGCAATGGGTGGAAGACCATATTGTTCACAAAAGGTTCCCTTTTCATATTTAGCTCTTTTCCTATCATCTTGTAACTGGTTACTAATCTTCATGTCAATACACATTCTTAATCCTTCCTTTTGGATTAAGCTAATGATATTGCCATAAGTAAGGTTATCATAATCAATATTACCTGTGGCTTTACTTAGAGTATCTCTGATCTTATGGGCAAAGAGATTGGGTAAACCATTAATGAATTTTTCTTTCCAGAATGGTTTGTTACTATCATTTCTAAGCATGACTCTGGATAAGAATACATCTTTATACCACCTAAAATCACTCATGGTTGGACAAGTGAGATTGGTAAGTTGGTCATGTATTAGGGAAGTGATGTTACTTGGAGTGCCTATGAAATGGTCAACTATGGTATATACTAATGTATTAACTCCATTAGGGATACCACGTCCTATAGCTTTATCAAAGATATGTTATTGCGAAATTCTTCAGTGAGATGTTTTTCCCACCAGGACTTTAACATTCCTGAAAATCCTAAAGTGAGCAAATTAACAATTTCTGGTTGACTTAGATTATGGGTAGTGACATAATTGTTGGCGGCCATAGAAATATGACTTAATTTATTCAAAATCTCTTGTTTAGATAAGCCATCTATACTCCATTCATAGAGTTTATCTGAAGAGACAGAGAACTGATTTTGAATATTCTTTTCCTCAAATTGGAGGTCTGGAGGAATGGGTCTCGGATACCAGTTTTTGGTAAGACTGGTAGGGTTGACTCTTTTGTTGGTAAGATGATTGAGTTCAAAATTGGAAAAAGCAGATTCAATTTTCTGAATATCAAAAGGGTAACTGGTATTATTAGAAGAAGAACTATCAGAACTGTCAGGATAATTGATGACAGTGAGAACTTTCTCATCTTTTTCTTCTTTGACTTTAGCTTTACCTTTTTCAAGGGACTTGAGAATGGATTCAATTTGATTGATGACAGATGGTTCTGGCAAGGCTGGTGGAAAACCTTTTCTGTTCGTGGGCATAGAAATAATGGGTGTTTCCATGGGATGAGTAATAGGAGGCTTGACTGCAGGTTTTAGAGATTGAGTTAGAGAGAGCTCAAGTAAAATTATTTTATTCAATTATTTTTCTAGTATTAGCATCGGCTGTGGTACTGGCTTTCAGGGGAGAAGATGTAATTTCAATTCCCATGTGATCAAGAATCACGTTTTCTAAGGAGGATGGGAAGAAGAAACTGTGTTTATATCAGAAGTTTTCCAATTGACTTTGGTGAGGACATTGACTTGATTATAACAGTTTTCCAGATAATCAAAAAATTTGGTTTCTAGTTGATGCTCTGTCATAAATCTTTGCCAATAACGGAGGACTCGTTGTTGCTCTTTTTCAGTATGATTTTTGCGAAAGGATTTTCGCTTTTCTTTGTTACTGGGGTAAGAGTATTCATCATGTAATTTTGAAAGATTATACTTAAAAGGTTTACTAATGGTAGTTAACTGAGGGTTTATTGTGTTAAATTCTCCAATGAGATTAGAAGGAGTTGGAGAGTTAGGCTCAGATTTATGTTTAGGAGGAACATAACATGGGTGAGTAACTTGTTCTTCGGTTTGAATTCCTTTTGACTTGGTGTCTGTTGGTTGCAGACGGAATCTCAAATTTTTTCTTTCTAGAGAAGGAATTTCACTTTCTCTGTCCAATAGATGTGCATCAGATCTATTGGAAGAAGTAGAAGGACGAGATCGAGTCAGAAGGCGTTGTTCATCAAAGCTTATTCTGACTGTTCCGTCAATAAATTCCTGAACTCTATCAAGGTTACTAACATTATTTTGTATTTTAACTAGATGGTTTTCATTTTCAAGAAACCATTCATTGGGTAAAGAAATGTCTTTCCAGGCTATAGTTTTCTTAAGTTGAATATTAGCATCTGGAGTGCTACTTTCAATGAGTAGTGTATGACCTTTGATATCTTTCTTAAGGGCGTTAACATTAAGATTAGTTTTTCTAGTTTTGTAATAGATTCTATAAATCAGACCCAAAGGTTGTGATCCTGGAAGCATTTTATAACCTGAAGTTTTAACATTAAGAGTTAAGGCTTTTAGAAGGTGAGGGTCAATAAGACTAAGGGTGAGATTAGGATAGCAGTTAAAATGAACTAGACCATTACAAAGACTGGTTTCAACTATTCCTAGAAGACTATCATTATAATCATGAAATCTAGCATCACGAAGGGCTAAGAGGACTGAGTTATTAAGACCAGTATTGGTGAATGGGTTGACAGCTACTTGAACAAGACCTATGTGAATGAAGTTATAACCACGATCTTTGTGACTTTTAATTGCTTGAGCTATGAATAACTGATATTTTTCATGTTCCTTAGACAGTGAATAAATTTGTTCTACGGTTTTGATTGCGTAATTACTAAGGAAGGTTGATTTAAAGAAACTGTTTTGTAGATTTCTCTGGTTGGAATCCTAAGGATGTTCCAATTACTAAAATCTAGAGTAACATCTTCAACTCTGTAATCTTCTTCATTAACTATGTTTGGAACTGGAGGAAGACTAGTACTGGCTCTGGATCTAGAGCTCACAGAGGAGGAAGATCTAAATAACCTATTCATGGTTACTCAACTCTTGCTATCCTTGATGGGCTGACTGGTTAAAACAAACTATTTTCATGGTTCTCTCTAAGGGGATCTATTATCCTATCTACGCTCTCATCCGCTCATGCCACACCGCTCAGGCCTCTCTCAGGTCTTACTGTTTGGATCTGGACTCACAGGAAAGGGAATAGAACAACAAAGTAAGAAACAGTGAATAGAATGTTAGAACTGAATCAACAGATCAGTATAGGGAAGAGAAAAGAAAAAGTGAATAGATTACAAACAATAACCACCAAATGGCTTTGATACCAAAGGGGAAGCGCACATTAACTTAAAACAGTAATAAAATAGATAGGGCGGTGTATCTTAAAACAGTATTAATTATATATAAATATAATTAATTAATAATTATTATGGAAAGATATATATATATATATATATATATATATATATATATATATATATTTATGGATATATATAGGTCTATATGATTTAATTAATTAATGATCAATTATGGAAGGTATATATATATATATATATATTATTTAAAGATTATTATTATTATTATTATTTTTAATTAGTAGTCATTCTAGGAATGGGATTAGGGTAATGTATATAAATATACACATAAGGTTTTATTATTAAAAGTTTATATGTTAGAAAAATAAGAGAGGTAGAGATAGAAGAGGCAAAGACTGATAAAGAGGAGGCCGGATCAGAGAAAGAGGATGTTGGATTTGGAAGAGACGATCAATGCTTGAAGCGTCAGTTTCGTTTCGAAACCTTCACGCGAGTTCTTCTCTGACTTCCTTGAGTATCAAGGCTTTAGATTAAATTTATTAATTTAAATCATGGTTAGAACGGATTAATAAAAATAAAACATTAACTTCAATTTATTTGATTAAATTATGTTTAGATCGGATTATTTAAAAGTATGAATTATTATATATTTTTAGTTTTGAATTATTAGATTTTAATTGTATATATAGATGTTGTATACATATATTTTAAAATTAATTTATAGGTTGATCTATGATTCAAGATGGTAAATTATGGTTTCTGAAATTTCTGGTATTTTTTTGGAATTTTCTGGTATTTTTATATATTTTTCTAGAACTTATTAGATTTATTTTCCTATTATTTATTTGGAAAATTGTATATATATGTATATATATATATATATATATATATATATATACTGTTTATATCATCTGTGTTTCGGAGCACTAAAGAGGGGGCTGTATTCCAGTGCGGCATGGCTTATGGTACAAGGGTGAGTGCGCTGATATAGACCATAGGATTAGTTTAATATAGTTGGATTGATTCGGTGTGGTGGACATCCATGGGATTTAATGCACCATTAATATAGGTCCTTGGTGTGGTCTGGTCAATAGAGAAGAGATCCGGTGCATCGCGGTGCATGGAGTTCTGTGCGTGTGCGCATCGGGACCGTTGACTTGGTCTAGTCAACAGAATTATCATTCGGTGTGGTCGCGCTCATAGTAGTGATTGAGCTCAACGTATTATTTTTGACTGCTTTGTTACTCAATTTAAACGGTCATAACTCAATCATCTTAAATCGAAATTGGGTCATTCTTGAGCTCAAATTCAAAGATTTTTCGTCCTCTTTCCAATGGTACCAATTTCATTATCAGGTTCCCATCCTACTAGGAGATATTTATGTTTTAGTAAGACGGTTTAGGAAAATTATTTACCGAGATGGAGTATCTATGAGAAACTAATTCAAACGGTATTTAGTAGCATTTAAATTGTGTAAATATAATTAAATTAATATATTGATATGAAAGGAAGTATATATATATATATATATATATATATATATATATATAATTATTTATATATGTGTATATATGGTTTAATTGTTTAGGATAAGTATGGAATGATGTGTGTGTGTGTGTATATATATATATATATATATTGATATATATGATTTAAAAAATCAAAGATTATTATGGATGGTATTATACATATTTATGTATTATATAATATATGTGTATGTATATATATATATATATATCATTTAAGATGATTAATATTAATTATTCTTATTTGGTATATCTGGATAGGTTGGTCATTAAAGAAATGTAATGTTTATGAAATGCATGAGATGTCTATGTGTGATTTAGTTCATCGTTAAGTTTAAGGTTGGTATATGATTGAATTGTAGGTATAGATGAGTTACCAAAGACTTAAATATATGGCTTAAATATTTGTATAAATAAAAGATATACATAGGAAGTATGGATGAGTTGCTAATTAAAAGTATAAATATATATACTTAAGGAGACATGGTTGACTTGCCAATATATAAATAAATATATTTATAATCGCATGGTTGATTTGCCAAATGTATAAATATATATGCTTGTGGAGGTATGGTTGAATTGCCAATATATAAATAAATATATTTATAATGGCATGGTTGAGTTGCCAAAGCATAATTAAATTGCTATGTATTAAATGATTAAAATTTCATCTATTGTTATTGAATGTGTAAGTTGGATTAAGATTAGATATTCTTATATTTGAATAATCTAGTATTTAAAGGTTAGTATATTATTTTATATTAATAAAATAATATTGGTGCAGACATGAATGATTTGTCAAAGTTTGGATATTGGATATGTGATTTAAATAATTATTAGGGATTGGATTAAATATATTATTCCTTTAATTATATTTTTATTATTTAAATAGTTTAATAATTTTTTTAGGATTGAATTAAGGTTAAAGGATTTTCTCTTTAAAAGTAATTGTGGATTGGCCTTAGAATGATTATTAATTTAATCATTGTTTAATGGTTTTGAAAGTTAATGAACCTATTAATGGATGTGAAGTTTATACTGTATATAATTACTTATTCAAATGCGTATCATCATTTATTAAACTTAAGACTTTATTAGGTTTGGTTTTGATCAGAGATGATCTGCTTATTGGCTTTCAGAGGCCTGGTAAAGAGAGCTTGCTTGTAGGGTTTAATCCGCAATTTATTTTTCAGGTTATTAGAAGTTCAAGTCTCAAGGTTGAGGATTCGCAACTAGAGGACTTATCCATTCTTTCGGTTTATTTAAAATTAGGATAATTATTATTTCATTTGATGTTAGAATTTAATAATAAACTTCTGGATAGTGGATTTTAGTTAAGGGGTCTTTGAGTTACAGGATTACCGAGTTATAAATTTTGGAGAATTATTAATGGAACTTTTATCTAATAGATTTCCTTTAGCGAGTTATTTATTCTTTTTATTTCCTTTTGTACTCTATACTTGTTTGAAATACTTTAATTGTTTCGATATTTTCCTGATTTTGTGCGCGGACTTGATCAACCCGTGTTCCGAAATTAGGGGGTATTACATCAGTTGAAAGATTTAGATGGAGAAATGCATTTAGAACCCATCAATGGTCGATATCTGAAACGTTATTGGCCAACCATGTACGAAATTTTTGAAGAAAAGGAAAACCAAGGTCAGTCCACTTCCTGAGGCTTATCTGGTGGAATAAAGCCATCTTTTAAAAATGGTTCAAAATAAGTTAGCTGTTTTAGATTGATTGAAGTCAGAGTAAAGATGTTGCATAAAAGGTAGATTATCATTCCAAAGGCCAATTATTTATAACAGATTTTATAAGTCCATTACATAATCAACAGTTTGGCCTAGAAAAAGCAAAAGGATATATTGTTCAGAAATTAGACCTACAAAATTATTTTTGAAATCAATCCAGACAAGGTTGGACTGATTCAGAGAAGCCATACCCTGCAATTTGGATTCTTCCAACTTTGGAAGAACACTTTGAACTTTGGTAAACTACACCTTATAACCTTCAGTCTCTTTCTTCATTCTGTCCAGCTTGGAGTTGAGAGCTTGTTGATCAAGTTGAGCTTGAGCTAAGGCTTGCCTTAACTCCAGTTCCTTTGTTTGGAGCCTGTCTATTTTTGGCTTGAGAGATTTAAAAGCAACAACACAGCCTTTAAGTTTATCAGTGAGGAAATTTCTTTTCTTGTTCTTCTCTTCCACCTGTGAAATGATAGATAGGGACTCCTGGATAGATTTGGATAGGTTTGGAAGATGAGCTTTAAAGGAAGAAATGGCTGATTGAATTTTCACCGGGAAACCTTGGTGTTGGCTAAGCTTAATTAGAGCCATTGAAAGTTCATTTTCAACGAAAGGAAGATTAGTAGAATCATGTTGGAGAAGGGTAAGTAAGGTTTCTTTATCTTCTACAAAAGTATTGGAGGGACTGGGAACAAGGGCCAAAACACTACTGGAAGAAGTCATGTTTTCCTTAACCAGAGATTCAATGGTTTGAAAGTAATCACTGAAAGCCGAGAATGATCCCATGGAAGTGACAGCCATGGAAGATTGAGTTTGGGCAACAGTATCCTGCACAAGGAGGAGGAGGTTAAGGAAATATAGGAAAATAAATAAAAGAAATAAAAGATTACCTTCTTCTGAGGAGAGGGAGATTCAGCTACTTCCTCCGTGCCAGAAACTCCTATTTGGGTGGATTTCCCTGCTGGAGGATTAGGAGGATCTTTTGGAAGAATGACAATGAGAAATGTCTGTTTTTTCAATGGTGATCTTGGAGGGCTTGGTAGATTGGGATCAAGAAGGCTATGTGAAGAAGAATCCTAAGAGGAAAAATACTGTTAATACACAGTAAAATAGAAAAAGAAGAAGAAATACGAAGTATGAAGAAATACCTCAGTAGAAGATTTTCTTTCGAAATGGGTAGTTTCTCCACTACCATATTTTCCTGCATCTTCATCTTCCTCAGAATCATTCTCTTCTCTTTCTTCTTCTTCTCCTTCTTCTGTTTCCATTTTTTCTTCTGTTTCCTTCTTCTTTTTCCTCTTCTTCTTCTTTGGTTTCATCTTTTTCATTTGTTCCTATTTCTTCAATTTCATCTTTTTCTTCTTTCGAATTAACACTTGGAGTTTTTTCACTCTTATCAATTGTTTCTTTAGGAATAGGAAGTTGCCTGCGAACTAAAGGACGTCCAGATCTTATGGTACTTTTTGGAAGGGTTGGTTTAGCAGGAGTCTGGATATAAGAAAGAATGTGAGAAATTGATTTTATAAATGTATAACTTAGGAAGAAGGAAAGAAGTTATAAGGTATATACCTTTTTGGCCGAGGAAATCATTCCTTTGGGAGGCGCTGTCTCGACTGTTTGACTATGACTTTGGGATAACACTTCCTTTGGAAGATTGGAAGGATCTTGTTCATCATCAGAGTCAACGGGAAAAGCTGACAAAAGAATAAAAGGTAAGTAAATGAATTTGAATGATTGAGGTTATATAATGAGTTATTACCTTTTTTTGGAACTTGTGCTCCTTTTGGTTTTCTTAAATGGAGCAGCAAGGGTTGCTCTAGTTTTAGCGATCTGTTTCATTTTCTTGCCACCCTTCTTGGAACTTTTGAGAAGGTCGGTATCTTAGAAGATAGAATTTACAAATTTGAAAGAACCAAGTTGAGTGGTAATGAGGGAAAAATAATCTGTTTCCCTAGTCTTCACAATATAGGAATTCCACCATTTATTGAAGGCAGGATCAGAAGTGGGATCTTCAACGAAAGGCTTAAATTGAAAGATCTTCTTCAAAGCTTTGAATCTATTACTTACGGTTTTGACAAAATCTTCATCATTGAATTTTACAAGAAGATGGAAGGTGCTGTTGAAAGAAGGACACGGCGGCTGAGGAATCATCTGCCGTAAGCCAAACTGCCGGGCAAACTGAGCAGGGTTGTAGAACTCTACTCTAACTCCGCTATTTTTGGAAGAATATGGAGCGGTATTCTAATGAATATCTCTGGCCACCAAGAAGCTGGCCCATATGGACTTTTGCTCTTCTGATAGTTTCTTGGTAGAAATCGGGATAGGAGAGAGCCCAGATGGAGTGTGAGTACTGAACGAAAATGGAAGAAATTGTTGAGGAGTTCTGGTTTGGCAGCCTTGGTAGAAAAAAGTAAAGAAATCCTTGAAGGATTGAGGTTTAGGCATGGTCGTAGCATAACTGAAAGAAATTAAAGCATCATTGGCCGAAGGTCTAACTTTCGGCCCTAGCTCTGGGAAGTAAATTTGAAGCCAGAGTTGAAAGATCCAAAATGGACCACCCATTTTGGAAAAATCAGTTGTGATCAAATCATAAAGATCCCTATAAAGATGGGCAAAAACTAGGGGGCCAATGCTAAAGGAGAACCTTTTGACAAAACGATGGCCACTTCCACTAGATCTTTGGTAACTTGCAAAGCTGGAACGCATAGCACAAATCAATTAAGCCATACAAGTAGAAAGGCAATATGTTCTGCATCTTCAGCTTGAGGGGTATGCTTTATATAGGCCTAAAGAAAAGGGCCGTAAGTTGCTTCATAATTTTTTGTACCAGATTCTTTGGTTGGAAAGTTGAAAGTAGTGTCAGGATCATAAAGAAGACAATTTACTTCAATACCAATGGGTTTTAAGCCAGTTAAGTGACATATATCTTTCAAGGTGGGAGCCATCATGCCACAATTTAGATGTAAAGAATTTATGGTAGAACTCCAAAAGAATAAGGTAGCAAAGAAGAGAGACTTATCTTGAATTGGGGGTACTTTGCTAAGCTGGATTGCGTCGTAAATCCCAAGTTGTTTCCAGCTTTTTCCCTTCAATGGAGTCATCCTATCGACCCAAGCGCTCCAACCTTCGAACGGCGTAACCCAATTTTTTAAGTTAAAAATGGGTAAGTCCCAGTTTGATGATTTTTGAAATTTCTTTGAAAAAGGAAAGGAATCTTCTGCTTGAGGGTAAAAGGAAGTAATTGAAGAGGGAATTTTGGAAGGAAAAGCTGGACCCACGGATTTAACATCGCCAGGTAGGATGATGAAATATTATAGGAAAACCTGATCAGTTGGAAGGCTGGAGATAGCTTTCGTTGCTTGATGTCCATAGGTTGTTGGCAGATCAGATGGTAGAGGTAGGTCGAAGGAAGATTTGCCTTTGGGAGTCATCTGAGGGATTGAAGGAATAGCTTCAAGAGAAGAAGAAGGATTTGATACTGAGGGAAGGAGAGACTTTGTTTTGAAGGAGGAAGATGGCATAATAAAAGACCGGCTAGAAAAAGAAGATCAAGAGGAAATATGCATTTAATGCTGGTGGTTGTAAAGGTGGCAAGCCATTACGTAAGAAATGATGAGGGTCAAATCGGGAACAGTAATCGGTGGAGAGAGAATTTTGGTTGGATGATGGGATAAGGCCTTTATGGATATCTAGGTAATTTCAAATTTTAAATCTTTTCAGGCTTGATCTTGGAAGACAGAAAGCTTTAAAATTGGGGGGCATAATGTTGGCACATAAAAGTGGCAGGCCAATACTTGGCCACTTCAATGATGATGTGGTGTAATAAAATAGCACAAGTGGACTAAATCATGGTTTGAATAATAAGTTGACATATGTCAAACTTGGAAATGAAAGAGATTCCAATACGCTGGAGACATTTGGCAGATCAGGAAAGGTAAATATGGAAGGATAATGACAGCTGGCTATCAAGACGTGGTTTAAATCATCTCCTGAAAATAAGGAAGACGTGGGCTAGGGAAATTTGTAATATTCTAAAGTTTTATAAACTAATAGAAGTCCCTACCTTTAAGGAGTGTTAGTTAATACACAGTTCAAGAAGGTAGTTCCTAAAAATTAGGGATAAGAAGATCGTGGATTATACCGAATCTATTTCAAAAGGGAATAAGCTGAAGCGGTTAAAATCAAGTAATATATATATATAGTTTAAAGAATGTGGGACATATGGCGACAACAGAGGAAACTCATAGATCGTGGGTATGGAAGTTGAAATTTGGCAGCTGAGTATGAGACAAGTGTTTTGTAAGGAAGGAGTGGGTAGTTACTAAATAGGACATGGGTCCTTCTTGTAGGGCTTTAATGCCTATAAATAGTTTACTTAGGACTATGTTTCAAACTCTCTCAACGACATCAATCAACATTCAATACTTTGTATTTCAATTCAAGCAATTTGAACACAAGTTTATTTTAATTCTTTTACATTCATGCACTTACTTTCAGTATTGCATTTCAATTCACTAGATAGCATTGTAGTGTTCACTAGAAGTCCTTCCATTGAAGGCAAATCCGAAACCTCACAATCGCTTGATCATTCTAAAAGGATCTTCCTTTTTGTTTGACCTCTCTGAATCTTCCGAGATTCTGGCACGCCTGCACATCCCAAGTGTCCCAATTTTGTGAAAACAATTGGATATGTATTTATCCACATATATACTACGGACCTTATTATATATGGAAATTAAGGCACTTGATTAATTTACACATTCATAGCAATACATGAAAATATAAGTAGTTCATCAAGTGCTCTCCAATTAATTGTGACCCACCAAAAGAAAATTAAGGCCAAAACATTCATTTAATGGATTTATCAACTCAAGTACTTTGTTGTCATTATAATTGCACATATAGCAATTAAATTACCATGAACGTTGATACATGCAAGAGAAGTTATTAAGTTATGCAAATGCCAAATGCATTATACATGCATGGAATTAATGTGGCTAGCTTATTTAATTTAATTGGCAGGTGCTGCAGGTTCTTCTGGAGCAGATCCATCATCTTCGGCATAATCCTCATCAGGATCATCAGGGTAGATACCCAACTCCTCGAGCACTTGGGTGCACTCGGCATCGGGGTCCTTCTTCATGAAGCCGATGTAGTTGGCGTAGCGAATATCGGAGTTTGATTCAATATCGGTGAGGGTGACCGGGGCTATTTCATCCATGGCTTCACCGCATGTGTCAGGTTGGGGACTTGACACCACTGCCACCTCACAAACCTCGTCACCGTGATCTCCTTCTGCCTTTAGAGTGTAGTTCCCATCTTTGCCAGATTTTCCGTTAACGGAGTATGTCACATTTCCGGTCTCCACATTTCTGCATTCCAGGACCACTTCTGCACCTGCGCAATTAAGGAAAAAATACATTGATACTCGTGATATATTGATGACATGATTATTTATGGGAAAAAAATATTAATGACATGATATTACAATCTATTAATTAAAAATAATAATAAAAATAAATATATTTTCAACATTGCCATTTTAACTTAAGTCTTCCGTCAAACACTTTGCATCTGCAAGTGTGAACTCTTTCGCCTAAATATCATTTTCCCTACACTCTTATCACTTGTGCAAAAAGTCTTTCCATTAACATTCTATGTAATATTGCACTAGTTTTTATATCTTCATTGCATACACTCATTGAATAACGATAGTGTTACATTACATACACATATACATATATTACTATATGGGTTTCATGTTCATAATTTGATTAAAAGTGGAAGGGTTATGTGTTTGGAAGTTAAACAACAAAAAGGCCAACAAAAGCTTATATACAATCAAGTAATTAAAAATGATTTTAACAAAATTTAGATTCAACAAAAAAAAGACAGTGAATAATAGGAAAGAATAGAAAATGAATTTACATGACGGACCCCATTCATATGGGACATAGACAAATAATCATGATGAATTTGATGATTTTAATTACCTTCGAGGAATTGACTCAACTTGGTAATGAACTGTACACGGCATGGGTCGCAGAAAACCTTGCCTTCGACGGTGAACTTGCTGTCTTTGTTTTTGTCGTTGCCGTGGACCAATCCAGACAGGGCCAAGAGGCAGAGGGCAGAGGCAACGAGTTCTACAGCCTTAGCCATTTTCACTTCTCTTGGTATGTATTGGAATTGGAGGTTATCAAAATGACTTAAATATAAGGAAGAGGTGAGAGGGAATAAGAGAAAGAGAGGTTGAGCGGTTATTTCTGCATGGCTGAGTTTTAGCATGACAGAGTTTGAGCTGTTATTTGATGGCTGAGTTTTATGTCTTCGCTGGTAAATGCTTTAAACAACCTTCTTACCTGGCAGATTCCTTCATAACATTTGCCTCTTCCCCAACATCTTCAGTTCTTTGACAAACCAAGATGAGAACAAATAATTATAAAGGAGATTATATAAAAAAATAATATGCCTCAGAAATGTATGAAATAAATGTTGACAGCTTTATGTTGCCTTTGTTTTTTCATCTTGTGCAGCCCTTAGTTGTCTTAGAAATTACTATTCTGTTTCATCTTCTTCAGATTTAAGCATGGGCTGCGTTTTTTTAGGAGTAGTATATTTTTTTGGATGAACGGCATTAAACCCCCTTTTCTATTTGGGTTTTGCACTAAACATCCCTTTTCTATTTTTTTGTCAAAAAAAACCCCTCAACTATTCAAGGGGGGTGATTTAACAGACGAAAGTTAACTGGGTAAGATATGAAATAGAAATTGATTAAAGTGCCCACTAGGCCTGATTGGACATATACTTTGTCTTTGATTTTTTATTTTCTATTTTTTATTAAATCACCTTAAACATGTAAACTCTTTTTCCACGCCTCATGATCGAGATGAAATACCTACACCTCAATCTCGCTTCAAACCTCACGCTTCACTCTCACTTCAAAACTCACGATGGAGATTAATACTTTCATTCATGGTACAAAACACTATTAGAATGTGAACTTCTTAAAGCTTTATTCAAAGTCCAGATCTTTTGAGGTTTTTAAGGTGGTGGTAGTCCTGTGGTCCCTGTGGTGATTTCTTTTGAGAAGAAGACAAGACAAGAAAACAACAATTACTTTTCAAAGAAATTTGGTATGTTTGGAATTAGAGTTTGTTTGTTTCTTATTGAGATTCTCTCTAATTGTTTATGATTAACTAGGAAAAAAAATTGCTTATGATTTAAAAATTAGGATTTTCGTAGTTTAATAACGGTTGAATCCATTATTAAGTTGTAATCTTAAAGATTTTTCAGGTTCAGATTCATTCTTCACCTTTCGCACTTTAATTACAACTTCGATTTTTCAACCAACCAAAGGGCACTCCCCTTCGCAATTAGATAAACCCTAAATAATTCTTCTTGACACGACGACCTAATTTCAATCAAAGCAGCAGTGACGGAGACTACACAGATTTCACCACGCTGCCGCACAAACTAGTTTCCATTGGTCGGCGACCATTGCATGCAAGTGGTTGATTTTCCAAGTAGGTTAATGTGTGTGTATATCTGAAGTTTTTCTGTTTGTTATAAAAATTGTGTTTTGGTTGTGTGTATTTTGGGAGTATGTGTTTTTGCTGGTGGTTTTGCTCGTGCGCGCTTTGAACATGTACTTTTGCTGGTAAAGTAGTTGCTGACGTGTCAAAAATGTTGCTGATATAGACAAAACATTATTTTGGCAAGACTGTTGGTGGTGTCTTCATGGTGTGACTCTAGTACCATGGAGGAACAAATCTCGGCAAGACTACTGGTGGTCTCTTCATTGCTACTAGCTATGATTATGATGCTCCAATTAATAAATATGGTATGCGTTAAACAATTACAACCTTGATTATTTAGTTTTGGACCAATTAAGACAATTGCTAAAATTATGAGCTGTACTGAAATTTGACTTAACGATATTGTTTCCAATTTCCTATCAGTATGTTTTGCTCTATTAAGTGGAATTTTTTTATTTACAATGCCCCACGATATTTTATAGATTTATTGCATGGCCTTGTATAGATTGATTTTGAGTGCAAAGTCAGATGCTTTACTTGTTTCATGCTTGACAGGGTGTTAGTGCAGTTTCTCAAAGTTTGCTTCCAAGTTTATTGAAGTTTCTAAAAGTTTAATATTAGGGAAGTAATATGAGTTGCATCTCTCTTTTCGTTGGTTCCCTTTTTTTTTCTCCGCCTCTCTTTAATTTGTTTTAAAAGTGGGTGAAAGTTCTAAGTTGATACAGAATTTTATTTTGTTTCAAGAGTTGGTGAAAGTTCTAAGTTGATAGCAGAATTTTATACCCTCAACAATGCCTAAAGTAAGTTTCTGAATGTGAGCATCTGAAGATTTTGGAGTTACAATATTGATATATATGATATTTAAATGGGTGATCTAAATTTTTTATCATATTTGTACACGTGATGGATGATCTTAGTGATCTTTTCTCCTTGGAGATAATTTTTCATCAGTATAAATAAATGGATGAAAGAAATCAAATAAAAAAAAGAATCCTGTTGGAACTTAACACTCACCAGATGCATAAGCTAAAACAAAAGTAATAGTGAATGCTTTCATTCTTTTTCAAATAGACGCATTGACAATTTTTTGGGGAAAAAAAAAAGGTCATAAGAATGATGTAAAATTAAAAGGAGTGGACAAATGTAACTTCTTACACATTTACATGTACAAACCATGTGGAGGATAGATACATGGGTATATATAAAATAAGTACTAGGACAATTTTGTCTAAAAAATAAAAACTCAGTATCGGTTCCAATTCAACTAACATCCTTCTATTAAGTCACCTCTCGGATAGTTAAGGGAGATTTTTTGGTAAAAAAAATAGAAAATGAATGTTTAGTGCAAAATGCAAATAGGAAAGGGAAGTTTAATGTTTTACACTCTGTAAAAAATAAAAAATAATAATAATAAATAATCAAAGACAAAGTATATGTCCAAACAAACCTAATAGGCACTTTAGTCAATTTTTATTTCAATTCTTACCCAGTTTACTTTTGTCTGTCAAATCACCCTCGAATAGTTGAGGGGGGTTTTTTGACAAAAAAAATAGAAAAAGGGTGTTTAGTGCAAAACCCAAATAGAAAAGGGGGGTTTAGTGTTGTTTACCCTATTTTTTTTTTTCATTGAACTCGTTATGAAATAAACCCAAAATAGAGGTATTGTTAAAAGAAAATGACCTAAATTTTAATGGGTGGACATGTATTGAGACGCAAAAGAAGATCGCCTCA
The DNA here is from genome assembly GCF_030987335.1 of Cornus florida. Lineage (NCBI taxonomy): Eukaryota > Viridiplantae > Streptophyta > Magnoliopsida > Cornales > Cornaceae > Cornus > Cornus florida. The sequence continues at coordinate 89,300,141 of NW_026775575.1, read as the reverse complement.
AAGATTAAATTGATTTTTATTTTTATTTTTTGTTAGATGGAAACAACAACTACAGGTGATGAACCAATCAAAACAAATGGAGAAAAAAAAAATTGTTGTCTAACAGGGAATTGAGAGGCAAAAGAATCAGATTTGTTGTCATAATTATTTATTTAATTATGATTGGATTTACCCAATTGAGATATCTAATGGGTTGGACTTGATTTGTTGTTTCATGATATATATATATATATATATATATATATATATATATATTGTGTGCTAAGGAAGCAAGGAGATGCATTGCCAGCGAAATGAGAAAGGAAAGTTGATTTTTATTTATTTTTATTGATTCTTTGCGGGTCCCACGTGCTGACTTTTTGGGCATAACATTTTTTTTTTTTACTTTGGCTTTGTACACATGGCTCTGTGTTGTGTATACAGATGAATGAAAGATAAGTGATAAGGGGTTAAGGGTGAGCTGTTTGCACTGTGTCGGTAGAATGGCCTTTTAAGTGTAGTGTATGAGCTTTGAGTTTTTTTTGGTGAGCAAACAGAAGAGAAAGAATTTGAGAGATACATAGAAATATTAGAGTAAAGATTGAGACAGAGAGAATTAGAGAATACAGGGAGTGAGCCGAGATTTTTGAGGACACACAGGCACAGAGCCGAGACGCAGTGAAAGGGCTGAGAGTTGATGCGCTAATATTCCAGTGATTTATTTCTTTTACAGTGGATTTAGACTTTGCCACTGAAGGCAAAGTCGACAAGCGCGTCGAGATCTATGTTTTGATCGGAGCAAAGTCCCATTTGGCCACCATTGAATTTCGAAATTTTAGGCATATTTTGGGACTTTTCTTCAATTAAGAGGTGGGGGTTTCTAATTCACATTTTTTTAGATTTTTGTGAATTTTTCTTCATGAATTGTTGTATAGTATGCTCAATTCGTATGGATTCTTGTAAAAATAATTTATTTGTTGTATATGTGATATTTAATTATGTATTCGTTGTCATTTTATGAGAAAACATGCCTTAAATGATTATATTCCATGCCTTATGTATTTGAGTTGCTGGAGATATAGTAAGAAGCATGATATGTGTATTATATAATTTTTCTCCCAATTGTGTTTATGATTAAGAATTCAAATGTATAAAGAATTATGTTGTTTAAGAGGCATGGTGCATTTATGCATTTTCATTGGACATGGAATGGGGGAAAGATTGTTTAAAAAAGGCAATTAAGTAGTTTTTGGAAAAAGTTTTTTAAAAAGTGTTTGTGAAAATCGGATGCCTAGGAGGCGCCTAGTGGTCTGTGGTGTTCATGTGATATAGAGGGAAATGGAAAGAGACTCTAGTGTGATTGAACTACCTTGGCCCAGACAATGCCATGGAGGTGCCATGTGGTCGGAGAAAGCTAGCCAACCCTTTCCTTGTGACGCCATAGATCGAGATGCTATGGGTTGGGTTGCATTAACGGTTTGAAATGGTGAAAATGAATTGTTTTGGAAAATGGGGAGCGACATTGACATGACAATGCATTTCATTTGCATATTTAGTGTATTTGTGTTACAATAACAATTATTTATAAGCTTGTAGTTGTGGTTATTGATGTGCATTCCCTATGACATGATCCTGTCCACTTTTTGCCTATTCTTTGCGTGGATTTATGGGGTCATAAAAGGTGTGTCTTAGACACCTCTTACTGAGCTTATGCTCACCCCATTATTTTAACATTTTTCAGGTATAGGGAAAGAAGGGGCAAGCGAAAACCCATCGCAAATTAAGATTGGACTAGAACTCTTATTTTGTTGTCTTTTGTATAGAAACATAATCATGTACCTTTTGTAAAAAAAAAAATTAAGTGTAACTTGTATAGTGTTGTAATTGTAGAATTTGTGTAAATAAATATATTTCATAAATTGCAATTTAATATGATTAAAGTGATTCCTTGTTTGGAGGAGATGGAGGAACGAGACATTTTGTATGTATGTGTTGATTTTGGAGATGTTGTATATTATTGCATTGTGTGTTGGAACATGATATGTATTTCTAGTCATTGCATTTTATATGTATTTCAGCAGGTCGTAGTAGGACTTTTTCTGTAAAAGTCATACCGAAATTTTAATATTTATTTTTTATTATTATTTTTTGGGTCGTTACAATGGGTTTGAGATTAAGTCTTAAGACAATTTCTCAGCTGCTAATTCTAGCACGTGTTGCAGAAGGAGCCGTTTTTTATGTAACAAAATTTGGTGCCAGGCCCAATGCAGATATGAGACAGGTGAGTGCTACACACACACACACACACATATGATGTTCAAGTCCTATGAACTTAAATAATTTTGTTTACAATCACTCATTACTCATTCTTGGTTTTTAGGCTCTATTGACTGCTTGGAGAATGGCATGTGAAACGAGAAATGCAAGCACAATTATAATTCCAGCAGCCACATTTTCGTTAAGTCAGGTGAATCTTCAAGGTCCTTGTGGTGCCCCTATTGGGATTGAGCTCAAAGTCATCCTGAAGGCCCCTCCTCTCAATCAAATCAAAGCTGATGCCTGGGTTGTTTTCTAAAAAGTTGACCGCTTAAGCCTATCAGGTGGTGGAACTTTTGATGGCATCGGTTCTGAAGCTTGGAAAACTTGTGTCCCAAAGAAAAAATGCCCTCCACGTCCTTCTGTAAGCAGATTCATATAAATATGTATATATGTATTTATATATATATATATATATTTGCTTATGAAATTTCAAACATTAATTAATTTTGTTCCATATATATATGTAATTTTCCTTAATGAGTTGTATGTCGTCTTTGTGACTGGATGATATATAACATGCAGGGTGTAAGGTTCAGCTATGTAAACAATTCTATGATCAATGACATAACTTCCAAGGACCCCAAAATGTTTCATATTACTGTTTTCGGAGGCAATAATGTGACTTTTCAAAGACTTATCGTTGCACCACAAGATAGCAGAAACACTGATGGACTACAAGAAAAGTGTGTTTTTATGACCAGTATTTACTAGGTTTATTTATTTTGCATAAAAACTGCATTTGACGAGGTTCATAAGGGGTTCTTTGTAGTTGTCACACGCTTTCACTAGGTTGGAAATAGAGTCCTTGCAAAACAATGCTTTCACTAGGTGTTAAAGGTGCTCGTTAATATATGCATATATTAACGAGGCATTTGTCAACTTTAACGGGGTATTAGTGCCTCGTTAATAAAGGTCAACTTTAACGGGATGTAAGCACCTCGTTAATGAAGGTCAACTTTAACGGGATGTAAGCACCTCGTTAACGAAGGTTAACTTTATCGGGATATAAGCGCCTCGTTAATGAAGGAGGCTAGAAATTCACCTTCCCACATAGTGAATTCACAGGATAAAAAATAGGCTAAAATTTCCCTTCCCTCCACTTTTTTCCTTCCCTCCGCTGATTTATAACATTTTACTATTTGGGCCCTAAACTACTTCCCTCCCTTTTTTTTCCCTCCGCTGATTTATAACATTTTACTATTTGGGACCTAAACTACGTCATTTTTTTTTTGGGGGGGCCAATTAACACGTACTGTAAAACATGCACTTTCCCATTTCATTTAGCCCTAACGCTCTCTCTCATTTTCAGCTGCTCTCTCTCCTTCCATCACCGGTCTCGCCCGATCTTTGAATCCGTTTGGTTTTCCATCACAGCTCTCTCTTCTTCCATCACCGGTCATCACAGCTCTCTCTCCTTCCATCAGTTTTGTTGTATTCAGCTTTCTTATTCGGAATATGGATATGTAGGCAATTGTTGGCGACGACAGTTTTCCCGTGGCAGGTAATAACTCTAATTATCTCTCTCTGGCCCTTTCACTATTTCAATATACTATTTATCTTATCTAATTGCAAGCCTTAATCTCTGTCTAATCCATCAAACGTCCCAAGCCCTAACCTCTCTCTTTCCCTTTCTCTGATTCAAGAAAACTCTAACCGGCCTCTTTCTTTCCGTTTCTCCCTCTTGCCTTTTCTGTGATTGAATTTTAAAATACTCTTGTTGCTGATCTTTATGGATTTTAAATGCATGATTGCTCTTTAGAAAGCGTTTGAGGTTTAGCTTTTGAGATTCAAGTACTATAAAATCATGAGTTTATGTGCATATGGTATAGTTAATGATGCAATTTGGGTGTATTTAGCTTACCAATTATAATATATATATATATATATATATATATATATAGGTTTGTGTATATATATCATCAAATGAAACTAAAAAGAAATGGTTTATTCTATCTTCTTTTACATGTCATAGATTATTTAGGGGTTTTCCCTTCAAAAGTTATTCTTCATTATTAGATATTAGAGGATTTAAGTAAATTAAGAATATATCTACTAAGAAAGAACTACACAATTTATGGATTAATTTCACTTCTTAAAGATAAATCTTATGTGATCTTATTAGTGGTCTTGTGAACATAATATCATAGTAATATATGCATTTGGAAGCTGTATAAATTATATATATAGTGGATCAGTACTGCACATGCATGCTCTCTCGATCTCTACATAGTGTGTGTTTGTGTGTGTATGTGTATATATATATCATCTACATCTCAGGGTAAAACATTCTTCATTTTTAGGGTTATTTCATGGCAGAGTGAGTAATTAATGTCAAGCTAATTATTTGTTTAATTAGATATATAATCTGCACTAAGCTTTAGTAGTCTAGCTTTGTTGTTGTACAACTTCTAATAATTTAAATTAATGCATGTTTTACTTCTTAACCAAATACTATATCATGCATTATGAATATTTTGGTTGTTATCAATGAGCATAAGTTTCCGCTTGTGCACAAGTACTCTGTACTCTATCATGCATTATGACTATTTAATTATGTTGTTTTTAGCATTTTATAATTGATTTTTTTAGTTATGTATACACTTTTACTGAGGGCCAAAAAATAAAAACAAAAAATTAAATAATCAGGTAACATCAAATTTACTTGAGAAAAAATAAAGAAATTAAAAATTCTCCAGTTTACCATCCATAGGATGTAAAATCCATCATTAGTCATACCTGAGGTCTGAAGTTTTGATTGTTATCAATGAGCATAAGTTTTCACTCATGCTTAAGTGTACTGTCTCGCTTGGACCATATGTTGGATGGGTGAGGGGAAGGTGTATGGTACAATAGTTATCTGGTAATATGGAGAAATAAAGAGTTTTAAACACTTGGCACATACAGAAGTAATCTGTAAGCCATCCAATACAAGTGATGGTTAACAATGGCAACAATGAGGCAACGATACAGTTCTCACTTTGCTAACTATGTCCTGCTTCTTTTAGACTTTTAGTGCCTGACCAAAATGAGTGATTAAAAATTTTGTCTCATTGGTATTTAAGTAGGTTTTCTGGATTTCCTTTAAAGCCTACAAGTCATGAAAATTAGTACTCGTCTGTTTTTTTTTTTTTTTTTTTTTTTTTTTTTTTTCATTTCAAGTACTTAAAACTTAGCATACTGATATTAAGATGCAGCTACCTGCTTGGATTTTGTACCATAGACAATGAGATAGAGAACGTGTCTGAAAAACTGAAAGTCAAGTTGTGCCAATGATTGAAGAACAATGTGAAGATTTACTTATTGATGTGTTTTTGACAAACATTGGAATTTCTTTTGCAATTTGGCACATTAAACCATGATGAATTGTCTTTTGATATATTCAATGGTGTATGAATTGTGAAATCTTTTTATATGTTTAATGGTATATGAATTGTAAAATTGTCTTTTGATATGTTCAATGATGTATTTGGTTGTTAGCATCAGGTGAAAAGTGTTAGCTTTATGAAGTACTGTGTAGTTAAAATTGTGACCGATATAGAGGTTATATGTGGATGATTGGGTAGTATTAATTGAATGTGCTTTTATTAAATATAAATAAATAAATATGTTATTTACACATTATTTACATGGATAGAATCTCCCTGTAGAAAAGTTTTTTACGAGTAGCAACATATCTCATAAATATGTATTAATGAGTGATTAGTGACACTGTAAATTAATTATTAACGAGAGGTTAGTGACACCTTAAATTAATTATTAACGAGAGGCTAGTTACATCGTAAAATAATTATTAACGAGCGGCTAGTATATCGTAAAATAATTATGAACGAGTACAGTTACTCTTCGTGAATTAGTTATTTACGAGATGCCTGGTGTCTGGTACTTTACTGTTTTACGAGCACTGCTAGTCCCCGTAAAAAGTTAAGAGCATTTACAAGGGCATAATAGACGAGGGTGTCATGTGCGCCGTCAATATGTTTTCACGAGGTGCTTGTAATGTGGAGTACTCCACATTGCACGTACAAACAACATAAAAGTCCTTGATTCAAAAATAGGAACCGGGGATGACTGCATATCATTTGGCGATGGTGCCCAACAAATTCACATTGAAAAGGTGAAATGTGGACCTGGTCATGGCGTCAGCATTGGAAGTCTCGGCAAGTACCCAAATGAACAACCTGTTTATGGAATTACAGTTAAGGACTGCACCCTCACTAGGACAATGTATGGATGGAGTGGATCCCCTCCTAGCACCGCCTCTGATATTCATTTTAACGGTATTACCATGGACAATGTTGCAAACCCCATCATCATCGATCAAGAATACTGCGATGCAAGATTTAAATGCCCAGCTAAGGTACATAGACTAAAAATCAATCAATTTTTTAATTAATTTTTTATATTGTTTTCTTTTTCAACAGACAAAGAAACTTAACAATTTCATTGATTTGCTAATCATTTTCGATGTTTAATTTCAGCCTCAATTTAAAGTTAAGATCAGCAAAGTGAGCTTCAAAAACATTAAAGGCAGCTCCTCAACCCCAGCTGCTGTCAAGCTTGTTTGTAGCAAGGATGTGCCATGCGAAAATGTGGAGTTTGGTGACATTGAGCTGACACATAATGGAGGCCCTGCCAAGTCCGAAATTACAAATGTTAAGCCAATTGCTTCTGGCAGAGTAAATCCTGCACTGGGAAGAGCTTAATCTTCTTGGTTCTAATCAACTCCAAAGGAAGGATGAACAAAAGTTGTTTAGTGAGTCGCTAATTTATTTTCTCCTATTCATGCTATATGCATGATATTAACGTTGACAAAAGCAGTGTATTGTTTATTGATAAATAAACGCTTATTGGATTTATCTGATGGGCCTCACAACTGAAAATTATAATATTATTCAATTTATATTGTTATGTCAGTTTTATTTTTCAGATGTACGTTTGTATTGAGGTTATTATCCTTGAGACTTCAATCATTGCGACTTTTGCTAGTTTTGTTTGAAGAGAGTATGATTCATCAGCCACATTAAAATTCCTTAAAAGAAAATGATGCAAACATATATACAAATTTATATATAACCACATATATACACAGTCAGGCATAAACCATTTAGTTGATTAAGAAAAAGTACTGTGTTATTGAATGCCTCTAAATACTGATTATGCATTTTGATCAAATATCAAAACCAAAGAAAAGATAATCATGTCAATTCCTTTTTAAGTAAGTTTCATTCCATGAGATTTGTTGAAGTAGCCGGTGATACACCTCCAAGTTTTGCAACATCCAATTAACATGACCTTGGTTAAATATTACAAAGAAGATGGGGAGATAGATGGTGATGATGTACTAAGTAGGATTGGAGTCAAGTGGACAAAATATAGGCTAGGCTGTGGTGTCCTTTATAACAAACGAATACCAAATAATAAACAAATAAATAAATAAATAATTTGTATGGAGTAGAGTGTTGAAAAATAAATAAAAAACATCTAAGGGAAACATTAGATATTAGCGACTATAAATAATAAAATTAGAGAAAATACACTTAGGTGGTAAAGTCTTATCAACCCAATGATGCACCTTCTAAAAGTATAAGAGTTGCTTGCTTAAGAAGGTAACTAACAAAGGGTGGTGAAAAAGAGAAGATTCTTTTTTTTTTTTTTATTGATTCTCTTTAAAATTTTTGTATTCCCTTTATTCAATCAATCCTTTATTTTTACCCTTCTCATTTTTTTTTTTTTTTTTCCTTCACTTGTTTTTATTATTGTAGTTAAACAACTGTAATGAATTGTAAATATATATATATATATATATATATATATATATATAATAAGCATCATTTTTAAAAATAACTCAATTTTTTTTTTCATGAAACACTGTACAACAAGTTAGTTACCAAATATATTTTTGTTTCAAAATAAATCACACCACAAAAATATATTTTTATATCTCTATTTCATATTAAGTCGAAAATGCAAGATAGAGTTTGTTGCCAAGAAAATCCTTAATGTCCAAATTTATGCTTTCGAATGTTACTTCAGTTGTTTTTTGAATTAGAAGTATTATATACAATATGAATTTAGAATACAACACCATTATTGCACTTATATTTCTCGGCTTGTCGTCTTTGTGCACCGTTAGCTAACAAAAATTATTTTGTGATGTTTAATATGGTGAATTCCTTGCTCTGTCCCTACATAATCTTGAGGAGCAAACCTCTCCAGTTAGTTCCCCTTCAATTTCTTATAGTGCGCTTTATTTATGTTGTTTTATTAATTTTTGTCATTTTCATGTATTCTTCAGGAATTCAATCAATAATTGCACTGGTAGACTGGTAGTCTGTTTTTGTTTTTACATTTTATTTAGCATTCCATGTGGCCTTATTGTTCATTTGTTAAACGTATAATAAAATATAATGCATGACACAACCATATACATCCATTCATTAACAATTATATATGCATTATATAAACCATTAATTATTTGATTTTCAAATATTTATGGAACGTCAAACATTGTTTAATGAAATTCATTTCTCTTTACAGAAAGGGGTGAATGCATTTCTAATTATTTGACCTTTCACTTCCCAGAGAGAATGACTTTTATTAAGGGCATAGATCAATACCTATTGCTAGAATCTAGAGGGCGAAGAAGGCCAACTTTTGCCCCTGCAAGTCCTTTCGTGGTCTATTCCTTCTCTAATTTTCATTCAATAGAGAAGAATACTCTACAAACAGAAATTTTGTATGAATTTTTCTATCAAAATAATGTGGATCTTTCATTTCAAAACAAAAAGTGGCAGACTGGCCAATTAATCAGCTAAACATGCAGTGAAACTGATTTAATGAGAACCAAAGGTTAGTTCCTATTATTATATTTCAATATCGGAGAATTAAAAATATATAGAAGAAGCACTTATGTGGGAAATATTAAACAAAAGGCTAGCTTCACGAGGATAGATAATGGCGAAGCTCATTATTTTAAATTTCCAAAAGTTATTTAGTCGCATTTATTTATATATGCATTTCTATTATGAACCCTTAATTTGTCCATAAAAGGAAAGGAAAATGGTAAACATATTTACTTTCAAGCTTGATTAATAATTTCCTGTAATTATTATATTGGATATGTATTTATCCACATATATACTACAGACCTTATTATATATGGAAATTAAGGCACTTGATTAATTTACACATTCCTAGCAATACATGAAAATATAAGTAGTTCATCAAGTGCTCTCCAATTAATTGTGACCCACCAAAAGAAAATTAAGGCCAAAACATTCATTTAATGGATTTATCAACTCAAGTACTTTGTTGTCATTATAATTGCACATATAGCAATTAAATTACCATGAACGTTGATACATGCAAGAGAAGTTATTAAGTTGTGCAAATGCCAAATGCATTATACATGCATGGAATTAATGTGGCTAGCTTATTTAATTTAATTGGCAGGTGCTGCAGGTTCTTCGGGAGCAGATACATCATCTTCGGCATAATCCTCATCAGGATCATCAGGGTAGATACCCAACTCCTCGAGCACTTGGGTGCACTCGGCATCGGGGTCCTTCTTCATGAAGCCGATGTAGTTGGCGTAGCGAATATCGGAGTTTGATTCAATATCGGTGAGGGTGACCGGGGCTATTTCATCCATGGCTTCACCGCATGTATCAGGTTGGGGACTTGACACCACTGCCACCTCACAAACCTCGTCACCGTGATCTCCTTCTGCCTTTAGAGTGTAGTTCCCATCTTTGCCAGATTTTCCGTTAACGGAGTATGTCACATTTCCGGTCTCCACATTTCTGCATTCCAGGACCACTTCTGCACCTGCACAATTAAGGAAAAAATACATTGATACTCGTGATATATTGATGACATGATTATTTATGGAAAAAAAATATTGATGACATGATATTACAATCTATAAATTAAAATAATAATAAAAATAAATACATTTTGAACATTGCCATTTTAACTTAAGTCTTCCTTCAAACACTTTGCATCTGCAAGATGTCCCACTATGGATGCAAAGTGTGAACTCTTCCGCCTAAATATCATTTTCCCTACACTCTTATCACTTGTGCAAAAAGTCTTTCCATTAACATTGTATGTAATATTGCACTAGTTTTTATATCTTCATTGCATGCACTCATTGAATAACGATAGTGTTACATTACATACACACATATATATATTACTATATGGGTTTCATGTTCATAATTTGATTAAAAGTGGAAGTGTTATTTGTTTGGAAGTTAAACAACAAAAAGGCCAACAAAAGCTTATATACAATCAAGTAATTAAAAAGGTTTCAACAAAATTTAGATTCAACAAAAAAGGACAGTGTATAATAAAAAAGAATAGAAAATGAATTTACATGGCCGACCCCATTCATATGGGACATAGACAAATAACCATGATGAATTTGATGATTTTAATTACCTTCGAGGAATTGACTCAACTTGGTAATGAACTGTACACGGCATGGGTCGCAGAAAACCTTGCCTTCGATGGTGAACCTGCTGTCTTTGTTTTTGTCGTTGCCGTGGACCAATCCAGACAGGGCCAAGAGGCAGAGGGCAGAGGCAACGAGTTCTACAGCCTTAGCCATTTTCACTTCTCTTGGTATGTATTGGAATTGGAGGTTATCAAAATGACTTAAATACAAGGAAGAGGTGAGAGGGAATAAGAGAAAGAGAGGTTGAGCGGTTATTTCTGTATGGCTGAGTTTTAGCATGACAGAGTTTGAGCTGTTATTTGATGGCTGAGTTTTATGTCTTCGCTGGCAAATGCTTTAAACAACCTTCTTACCTGGCAGATTCCTTCATAACATTTGCCTCTTCCCTAACATCTTCAGTTCTTTGACAAACCAAGATGAGAACAAATAATTATAAAGGAGATTATATAAAAAAATAATATGCCTCAGAAATGTATGAAATAAATGTTGACAGCTTTATGTTGCCTCTGTTTTTTCATCTTGTGCAGCCCTTAGTTGTCTTAGAAATTACTATTCTGTTTCATCTTCTTCAGATTTAAGCATGGGCTGCGTTTTTTTACAAGTAGTATATTTCTTTTTTCATTGAACTCGTTATGAAATAAACCCAAAATAGAGGTATTGCTAAAAGAAAATGACCTAAATTTTAATGGGTGGACATGCATTGAGACGCAAAAGAAGATCGCCTCAAAGATTAAATTGATTTTTATTTTTATTTTTTGTTAGATGGAAACAACAACTACAGGTGATGAACCAATCAAAACAAATGGAGAAAAAAAAAATTTGTTGTCTAACAGGGAATGTCAAGTTCAATTTATATACAGTAAAAAGTAGAATACAGAATAAATTTCATGTCCAAATAATTAGAAGAACTTTCGTATCACATTCTGAAATCAGCTAATATATTTCTTATTGAATCAAAAACCTACTGCCTAATTTCCGCTCCGGTTGTTTATCCGGAAAATATTTTTTGCAATTTTTGGTGTTCGGTTGCACTTACAACTTGGTGAAATATTTTAGTGTAAAATATTTTATGCCATGTAAGTTAAAATGACTTACTAGGGGTGTTAACTCGGCGGGTTCGGGACGGGGCACCCTTTTTCCAAATCCGTCCCACAAACAAAAATCTTTTTCCAAACACGGGGCATGGGTTAGGGTCAGGGCGCCCCGATATACATATTTTTTTAAAAAAAAATAATACAATTCTGAATTAATTCAAGATAAATTTTGTAACTTTTTTGTAGTATAGTCAAATATTTAATGATCATAATAAAAAAAATGTTGTTAAAATTTATAATTATCAAAATAAAGAAAAAAGAAAATTTATAGCTAATACGGTAATATTTATTTATATAACAATTATTAATTGGGTCGGGTTTTGGGCTTTGCATGTTTTAAAAAGCCTGTTAGTATATGTGAGTTTGTACGCAGTGGAATGGTTGTGAAATATAATATGGACAATTAACCTAGAAGGATAATTAATATATTTAACTTGTTCCTTTATCCAATTTTTATTTATGTTAATTTTATCAAAATAAAACTAAATTCAAACCACAAAACAAAAATAAAGTGCAAGTAAAGTAAATAAGATTTGAGAGATGACACTAGGATTTTTAGCGAGGAAACTGTGACGTTTCCAATTTTCAGCATTTTTCATTTTTTCGGTAATTCATGGGTACAAGGGCATTTTCGCTTTTTCACGTTTTGCGTACGAGATTTTAGTTGAGTCCACTTGCATTTCATACATTTTATTTTATGTCGATTAAGTAGTATTTGTATGTGATGCATTCATGTGTGTGGTGTGGAAATTAAAGCAAAAAGAAAAAGAGAAAAGAAAAGATAAATGGGTGGGCCCCACCACTATTGTTTAAGTGGTCTAGAGACCACATTTCTATTCCTATTTTCTCTCTCCCCGCTGGTTTTCTATCTCTCCTTCATTTCTTCTTCATTTTTCTTTTCTTTTGATTTCCAAACTTCAAATCTTGATCCCATCTTCAATACTTGGAAATTTGGGGTGCCGTTTGAGGCAAAACGGAGAGCACGACGAGCTCTACGCGTGGGTAGCAACAATTTCAGTTTTGGTACTCCCTTGTGCATTCGAATTTGGAGACTTGAGGTAGAGGTTCTTAATTCATGTTATCTTGCTCCTTGGTGAATTATATCTCTTAAAATGTTGCAAGCATGTTTAATTTGAAAGTTAACTATTTTAAAAATCTTCTAAGTGTTATTAGAAACTACATGATTATGTATATGAGTTGTTTGGTGTGAAAAGCATGCTAGATGTTGTTTGGTTATGTGTAATGTATTGATAAATTACTTGAGATGATGAAAATGGAATATGCTTAATCGTGTAATGTAATTTCTCTAAATTCTATGACACTGAAAGCATGGGACACATACATGTGCGTTATCATTGGGTTCTCATGAAGGAAATTGTTTTTGAAATGAAAATGGGAATTTTGGGGAAATTGTTTTTGATGAATTCGTTTTGTGAAAACTCAGTCGCCGCGGGGGTACCAAAGGGCCGGAAGGTTAATATGGCCTAGAGGGAACTAGGGAGATTGCCCTAGCATGGTTGAGCTAGCTGGGCCCAAAATGACGCCACGGGGGTACTAAGGGTCAGGGACACTAGCCAATCCTTCTCTCGTGTCGCTGCGGGGTCACCAAAGGGCGGATTATATTAACCGTTTGAAAGTGATGGTTTTGAAATGAAAATGGAGAACGACATTGGCATGCATTGCATTTTATTGCATTGTATTGGTTATATTGAAATTTGTTATTATGTTGTGTATTATTCCGACATTATATGATTCCCTTCTCCCATTGCTCTATTCTTTGTATGGATTCATGGGGACACAAGAGGCGTATCTTAAGTACCATCTACTGAGCAATTTGCTCACCCCATTATACTTAACATTTTTTAGGTCATGGAAAGGAATTGGCGGATGATGATCCACCGCAAGCTTGAAAGTTGTTAGAAGACCATTTGCTGTTTTATACTTAGGCCATTCTTTTGTATGTTTATTGTTTTGGAAATGTAACAAATGTTATTATTCAGGGCCTTGTAACTCAAGTATGAGATTTAGTATTTGTTTTGATGTAAATGAAACTAATGTATGCATTATAATTAACGTCATGTAATTGTAATAAATGATCTTGTAAGATGATCGAGTGGTAGTACTCGTGTTCATGACCTTGAAATGTTTCATTTTGATGGTTTAGCTCACGTTAGAATCATTTTAAAGCTTTCCATAACCATTTCAGTTCATTTCAAAGTATAGCAGGTTAGCTTCAGGATGCAGGGCTCGAAGAAGCCATTTCGGTCGACCAAAATAATGCATCGGTCGACCGAACCCCTTTGTAGACTCTCGGGATCTCCATTTCGGTCGACCGAAATAGGGTTCGATCAACCGAAACCTTCACATGCTCTCGGTATCTCAGCTTCGGTCAACCGAAGCAGTGTGTCGGTCGACCGGTTCTTGAAGGCCTACTTTGGCCGACCGAAGCTCCACTTCGGTCGACCGAAGTGTGCCTATTGGGTCTTCTTTGTTCCTTCTTCCTTTGTAATCCATTTTTTATTCCGGAAAATTACTTAAAACCTTGGGAAAGCTTAAACTTTGATCCTAATGAGCATGTTTTGACAGTTGAAATGTTAGGTTTGACGTAGATGACCTCAGGTTCGAGTAAGGACCCGGTTAACGGTTCGGATCCCCGGGTTCAGGTCGTTACAGGAATGGTATCAGAGCCTTGGTTCGAAAACCTTTAGGACGACGGGTAGAGGCCTACATAGGATTACATGGGGTGTTGATTGCGTTGCTTATTTGACTACTTGCTATGCGTTGTATTACTTGAACAAGCATGCTTAATTGTCTAAGTGCTTACGTGCTTACATGCTATGTTAAAGTGTTTCTTGTCTAGTTTTGCATGTTAAGTGTTGGTACGACATCATTTCATGTTGAGTCACCCACAGTGGACCTTAGTGTCATGTTTTTGAACCATTTTTTCATTTTATAGCATGATGTCACGGCGTGAGGAACAAAGGGAACTTGGCCTTAGGTCAACTAAGGGCGATGTTGGCGAGAGCTCAAACTCCAATCCGGAGGAGCTAAATGATGAGGACACCCTTCTTAGAGACTTGATTCCCCTGAGAAATGTTCCCACAAGGAGGGATAATGTTGACGCACCTGTAGAAGTGGGTGAAGGTTCTGTAGCACTGGAGTTGAATTGTTTGTTGCAAAATGCCGTGAGAGCAACCATTGCTGTTCAGTCGCAGTCGGCACCACAACCTACAGTTCAAGTTGAGGAGACACTAGCGCAAAAGCGTCTGAAGATCATTAAGGGGTTTTCTTAGTTGATGCCAGTTATGTTTGAAAGAGGTGCGGATCTAATGGTAGCAGACGACTACATGGATCAAGTTGAGACTCAGTTGACCTTAATGGATGTGACAGAGGATCACTTAAAGATTATCCTAGCTACTGACAAGTTTTCTAAAGACGCTAAGCTCTGGTGGAAGACGGTTACGAATCGGCAAAAGGTGGAAGAAATGAGTTTGGATAAGTTCAAGGAGCTATTTTATGAAAAGTATTTTTCGATTTCTAAAAGATGGGAGTTAAAAGACCAATTCCTTGGCCTTATCCAAGGCAATATGACAGTGGCAGAGTATGAGAACAAATTCACTTCATTTTCTCGCTTTGCTCCGGAAATGGTGACAGATGAAGTTGACAAGACTCAGAAGTTTGTTTCCGGTCTTCATGACAGAATGAGGCCGTTGATAATGGCACAGTTCATCAAGGTTTATTCTGAAGCAGTAGAGAGGGCTTTGATGCTTGAGGCTGATATCAAAGATAAGGATGTAAGAAAAGAACAGTGGAAGCAAAAGAAAGGTGCAGGGCCACCTTCAGAATGATCTTCTTGGAAGAAGAACAAGGGTGGTTCGTTTCAGTTTCAGGGACAGCAGTCCACACGATCTACTCCTACCAGTCCTTTACCAACTGGGTCTGACAGAAATGGAATTGTTTGTTTTCAGTGTCAGCAGCCCGGACATTATAAGTCCAGCTATCCCATGAGATCGTCTTCAGTTTCTTCAGCTCTAAAGGCTTGCTATGGGTATGGCCAGCAGGGTCACTTGATTCGAGACTGTCCGAGTCAGGGAGCAGGCACCAGTAGTGGCAAAGGGTCACGACAGAGGCCGTCACAGTCGGCTACAGTTCAGTCAGGTTTTAGACCACCACCACCACCACAACAACCTGCTATATCTTCTCAGGGTTCACGATCTGTTAGGAGGGATGCTCCTACTGTACCAGTGCAGCAGTCCAGCATTCAGGGTGGCAGTTCTCAGGCACAAGCACCGCAAGGCCGTATCTTCGTACTCACACCGGCTGATACATCTTCTGGACCGTCAGTTCTTCGAGGTATCTTTCCAGTGTTTAGTTCTTGGGCTCGTATTCTTTTTGGCTTGCATTCTTTTGGGCTCTAGTGCATCTCATTCCTTCATGTCATCATCTTTTACATTTACATCGGGGTTAGAGGTCAGTTTCATGGATCAGGCGTTGTATGTTGATACGGCAGTTGGGGTTTCAGTGTCTTTGAGCCGAGTTGTTCGGGATTGTTCCATTGTGATAGTCTGACGGACTTTTGTGTTTGACCTTATCCTCTTGGAAATGACTAGCTTTGATGTCATTCTCGGAATAGATTGGTTGGCTTTCTTTCATGCCACGATTGATTGTTTCAGAGGGAGAGTTATAGTTTGCACTCCAGAAGGAGATTGTTTCTTTTTCGTGGGAGATCAGAGTGATTCCCAGCCTTCATCATTGTATGGAATTCGTGAACGAAGTCGTGGAGATTATTTCTTGGCTAGCCTTCTGGCCAAAGAAGATGATGCTATGGGAGAAGACTATCCGGAGGTAGTTCGTGACTTTCTCGATATGTTTCCAGAGGATTTGACAGAATTGCCTCCACACCGAGAAGTAGAGTTTACTATTGACTTGATGCTCGGTACCGCGCCGATTTCTATGGCACCGTATCGTATAGCACCAGTTAAATTAGAAGAGTCGAAGAAACAGCTTGAAGATTTGAGGATGAAAGGTTTCATCCGACCGAGTGTGTCACCGTGGGGCGCACCGGTCTTGTTTGCCAAGAAGAAAGATGGTTCTTTGAGGTTGTGCATTGATTACCGGAAGTTGATTCATGCCACCATCAAGAACAAATATCCTTTGCCAAGGATAGATGATTTGTTTAACCAGTTGAGGGGAGTCAGTTGTTTCTCAAAAATTGATTTGAGGTCTGGCTATTATCAGTTGCGGGTTAGGAATGAGGATATCCTAAAGACAGCGTTCCGTATACGATATGGACACTATGAGTTCCTTGTTATGCCTTTTGGCTTGACTAATGCGCCAGCGGCATTCATGGACTTGATGAACCGCGTCTTTCACGATTACTTGGACCAGTTTGTGATAGTTGTAACGACCCTAAACTGAAACCATTTACACAAAAATTTCGGCATGACCTCCCTTAAAAATGGTCCTTTAACAACCTGTCCCAACACACAAAACAAATAATATACTCCAGCATCCCATTCATCCGTTCATTACATCTCAAGATAGTTCCTCTAATGGTGGAACATCCACACACTAATTAATCCAAATTATCATGATTACAGTCCCAAAATACATTATTTGAAATTCATCGTCATGATCCAAAGTACATTTCCTTAGTTAACAAAATAGGTACCCTTTGCTAAAACTCAAAGTTTTACAAAAATAGAGAGTATACAAAAGTGTAGTCTAGTACAAAAGTAACAAAATGTTCCTCTAGCAACATTCATGGTTGAGGTGGGTTGTCGTCCACCGGTTCTTTTCCAAGGCCTGAAAAAAAGATATATATGATAGGGTGAGCGTAAAGCTCAGTAGGTGACACTTAAGACACAATTCTTGTGTCCTAGTGAATTCAAACAAAGCATAGGCCAATAGGAAATGGGGGTCATGCAACGTAGGGAATCAATACAACATACTAGTCAACTCCAAACACAATCAATGCAATGCAATGAAGTGCAATACATGCTAATGCCACTCCCCATTTTCTTTCTCAAAACCATCACTTTCCAAATGTTAACGTAACCCCCTTTGGTAACTCCGCCGCGACGAGAGAAGGATTGGCTACCGTCCCTAGGCCTTTTGTGACTCCGCAGCGCCGTCGAGGGGCCCGAATAGCTCAACCACGCTAGGGTACTCTCCCTAGTTCCCTCTAGGCTACATTAACCTCCGGCCCGTTGGTAACTCCGCAGCGACCGGGTTTGTTAAAACCATTTCACAAAAACTATCATCTCCCAAATCCCCCATTTTCATTTCAAGACCAATTCTTCCCTTTTCATGCATCCCAATGACATGTGCATGAATGTATAAATGATTAAAATATTATGATAAAGGGAAAATTTGGTACAATCTAAATAAACATGCTCTCATACATCATTTATAGCATTTTAACACAAAGTAGACATAAAAATTCAACATTTTAACATTTAGAAACTTTCCAATACATCATCACTACACATTTAGGCATTTATCATGTTCAACATCCTCAATTAAATTATCAACACATTTAACACAACAAGGTCATCATCTAAACATGTTATTCACATGATACAAGTTATAATCAAAGTAATGAAATTCTCTAGACATAATTTATACATTATGGAAGCAAGTATTTTCTCAAATTAAGCATATTATCACACAATAGGGTCATAATTCACAATAGAACAAGAAAGGAGTGGATTAAGATGCCCCTACCTCAAAATTGCACCAAAACCCTAGAAAATGGGTCTCAAATTCGAACTACAAGGAGAGCTCAAAGCTGGAAATTGTTGGTACTAGTACGTAAAGCTTGTCGCACTCGTCATTTTGCCTCAAACGGCACCTTATTCCGACAAACAATGAGTGAGATACCTTGATTCAAAGGTTGGTCTCTAAAAGAAATGGAGAATGAAGAAAATTAGAGAGCAGAGAGAGTTCAGCGGGGAGAGAGAAAGAAAATGAGAGAAAAAAAAAGAGTCTAGGCTATTATTTTGAGTTAGTGGTGGGCTCCACTTGAAATTATTTTCTTTTCACTTTATCTTTATTCCATTGTCTACACCACACACATAAAATTACACCATAATTTAAATGTTACACTCCCATGAAAATTAAGATGCACAGACTACACTTGGACCCAACCACAATCCCGTCGATAAGTGAAAAGACGAAAATACCCTTGTGGTAACAAATTTTCAAAAAATTCAAACATCCTAAAATTTGGAAACTTCATAATCTACCCTCCTTAAAGAGATTTCGTCCTCGAAATCTACCCTCCTTAAAGAAGAAAGCACAACAGCCACACACTCTCCCAGGACACCTTACAAAACTCCGAGACTATGAATCCACCGACATTATTGCCTTTGATACCGGATGTCAATAGACAATCACGCTCTGCCGCCCAAAAACCCAATGATCACCACCCTATGAGAGCACTCATCACTCACAACATTAATCACCAAACCTACTGAATTCTATACTTGACTTAAAACCAATATTGGTCCTTTCTATACTGCTACACAAGGCTCGAAAGAAAAATGGTCACAAGACCCCCGATAATGACAACATTCTATCTCCGTTCACTCTTTTTAAAGGATAAACCAGGCCCCAATGAGGATCAGACTTAACCTCAGATCAACACATCTCTGCCAAACCAACACCTGTCATCAATCATACGACTATACAACTACATCATCATACAATGACCACCAACCACACTAATCAATAATTATCATACTGATCAACCTTAGGATAACTAAATGATGAATCTCGCAATAATCATATAATCATGAGTCACCAAAACAATAAAATGCATCACCTTGCATTTTGAACACAGATCCTCAAAACAAGATTCTCAAAAATCAATGATTGTACCACTAACCTGCTATCAAACACCCAATACCATTTAACACCTCTCAGCACTCTAGATAAATCGTGAAAGTCCACATTGTTACCATACTCTCACTATCACCAACAAGTCGGAGTAATCATTGACCTTTGACCCGACATCGTGTCAAAGAAGGATTAATTCAGGAGTAATGGTTGGCCAGGCCATTCTCATTATCGATCCGACCTCAACACATATATCATTCCTGTCCTCAGGTCTAAACCTCAAACACAACCCTATACAATCCACAAAACAACCACGAAACCCACTCTCTAATCAATCTGTCACTCTACATAACCTCGACAACAATATAATCACATATTAGCTCTAAAAACTCTAATCATGCCTCAATTATAACAAGCCAAAGTAACACATCGCCAATATCCCAATCATCAATCAACCTAAAAGTCTTTCAGTCACCTCATATCGTCCACAACACGTAATCAACTTCATAACCTTATTCGATTCGATTCTGAACTTGTCAAAACACCCAATACAATCATTTCGTGCTGAAATCCTCAAGACAAAGTCAACCATTCACATTATTCCTAAATGAAATCCCTTAATCATTCACTAGCTGTATAACACCCAAGCAATACTAATATTTATCTTCAAGACACTACTAGAATCAATCCCTTCTGAAAACATTCAAATACATGAGTCATGCCACATCATTTAATTATCCTCAATTGTAATTCATGACACGTTCTCTAGTCATCGCCAATAGTACCAATCATCAGAAACATAATCCTCATTCGGCAATTTGTGCCTCACATCCTACCAATTAAACCATTCTCAAAACAAAGATTGCAAAACTAAAGGCTATACCTCCCTCCGGGGAAGTAAATCGACCCCTTCAATCAAAACCTCAATCGATGACCTTCAATGAAGCAACACCCGCTCACAAATCCGTCCACCCACAAACGCACACGACCTCTAGACAGAGATAAAACTCGTAACAACTAACGTCCTAGTCAAGACTAAAACAAAGAGACTACCACTCGCACCTAAATGCACCTGATATCCTGTCACACTCTATTCATCAATCGTCCAACCATGGACATCCAATCTCACTTAAGATGAAACGAACTCCTTATATACAAGGAGAAGGACCAACTAAGAAGCATATACAGAACTACGACCGCAACTCTAGGCGACCTTGCCACAAACAAACCGTCATACACAGTCAACATAGAAACCTTACATATGCTACCCCGCAACACCTATACATGCCAAAACCAACCAGATAAGAGCACCAACGCTCACGTCACAAAAACACAAGGAACAAGACTCGTAACGTCAGTCACATCAACCCATGACTCGTTAAAGAAAAAAAGTGCTTATCTAGCAACACCACTCTCACTAGCTCAAAAGACTAAACTGTCCCCAATCACCTCAACTGACACATAACCCTAATCACCTATCTAACAACACACTATAACTAACTCACAATCCTTAATCCGTCCCCAGATCTTACCTGAAACCATCATGCTCATCAGCACTAAACATCATACCATGACATCCTAACATCTCCACTGTCACTTATTCCAACACCCGTTCAAACCTATCAATCCACCAGACCACTAAGCCACCACTAAACGACTTTTCCTCAAACATCCTCAAGACAATACCATCATAACTAAAGAACAACCATTGCTCTTGATACTCCCCATAACGATCGCTATATATATCACTAAAAAGAATCTCCATACGGCAGTGTCATGCCACTAGATCCTCAAACAAGAATGAGCATAAAAATCCAAAATGCTGGACACCCAACTGTCTCCTTAAAACCGTCAACAATGCAATTAATCACCACTTTCTCCCTGAATGTTATAGTCACCCCCAAAACTGATTTACTCTTCAATACAAGAATCTAAAGTATTAATACCTCCATGATCATTCTTCCCAAAATAACTTCATAATTCCGATCCTTTATAAATAACAAACCTCCACTACCATATGCTCCTTCAAAAGTGACATTAACCCGTCATGAAAACACACTTCACTTATGCTACCCGACACCATAGTCAGTACTCCGCAATCAAGAAAATTAAAAATCTTACGCGGCAATGCTACATGAACAACTCCTAAAAGGGACAACAAACACTAAGCCAAATGGTCAAGCACACAAGCTATACTCTACGTCAACTACAAAATAGTGGTCTCTCATTGGGATTAGACTAGACACTCAAGTCATACCTACAACTGACCTATCCACTCAAACAAAAGGGTACGCAACTCATACACCCCCAACACCACCATTTTCTAACCAACCACCGTGAATACCAACCAACACAATGGAATGTCCACATCGATTTCACCTAATTTGTGTGCCCGTAGCTCGCTCAGTGTGGTAGCCTTCTGGTGCCACCTGCACACGCTCACACACACCCGCCCACAAAGCCACAAAACAAATAAATCAAATAGAACAAGCCACCGAACCTAAGAGGTCACTCCACATCCTAGCTCAACATAATCTGTGACCAACGCTCTATGGTCACCAAACCACTTCACATTAAACTTTTGTCTTCCCCACTGGAAATCAAAATATAAGGTACAACCTACTCATCCCATCGCCAACTCGAGATCAACCTCAACTTTACTCCCAAAACGAAAATCTAAGAGATAAACTCTCAACCTTAAATATCAATGAACTCCAGATTAAAATCTCAATACCAACCTTGCTTAACTTGCACGACACTAGAACCTCACAAGTCATACTCTGCAAACCACCTCACGTCCTACAATCAAACTCTTCCATCGTTACTAGTTCCTAGGGAAAAGATTTCCAAGGGAACAACGCATCTAAATCAAGCCGGACTTAAAAGATCGCTCTCTTCACATCACTCCTGCCCACAACACTGATACCTTTCCTAGCCATCGGTGACAACTCGTGAAACTACTTCAACATGAAAGTGCGCCTGCTAAACAATGACACACTAAGAATATAACACCTATTCATGGATCAATTAAGTTAATGCTACCCAAATATAACACATAAGCATGTAACAATTAAGCATGTTCTCAGAACTGTAAACATGTAAGCATGTAATTTACGTAAACAAAGAAACATTTAAGCAAGTAAACAAGTAGGCATGCCTCTTAAAACAGTGAACACATAAATACAAGTACACATTTATTACACGTCAACTTTCTACTCTGTCTAGGTAAGCCACTACCCGTCGTCCTATGGTTTTCGAACCATGGCTCTGATACCATTTCTGTAACAACCCTAAACTGAAACCATTTACACAAAAATTTCGGCATGACCTTCCCTAAAAATGGTCCTTCAACAACCTGTCCCAACACACAAAACAAATAATATACTTCAGCATCCCATTCATCCGTTCATTACATCTCAAGATAGTTCCTCTCATGGTGGAACATCCACACACTAATTAATCCAAATTATCATGATTACAGTCCCAAAATACATTATTTGAAATTCATCGTCATGATCCAAATTACATTTCCTTAGTTAACAAAATAGGTACCCTTTGCTAAAACTCAAAGTTTTACAAAAATAGAGAGTATACAAAAGTGTAGTCTAGTACAAAAGTAACAAAATGTTCCTCTAGCAACATTCATGGTTGAGGTCGGTTGTCGTCCATCGGTTCTTTTCCAAGGCCTGAAAAAAAGATATATATGATAGGGTGAGTGTAAAGCTCAGTAGGTGACACTTAAGACACAATTCTTGTGTCCTAGTGAATTTAAACAAAGCATAGGCCAATACGAAATGGGGGTCATGCAACGTAGGGAATCAATACAACATACTAGTCAACTCCAAACACAATCAATGCAATACAATGAAGTGCAATACATGCTAATGCCACTCCCCATTTTCTTTCTCAAAACCATCACTTTCCAAATGTTAATGTAACCCCCTTTGGTAACTCCGCCGCGACGAGAGAAGGATTGGCTACCATCCCTAGGCCTTTGGTGACTCCGCAGCGCCATCGAGGGGCCCGAATAGCTCAACCACGCTAGGGTACTCTCCCTAGTTCCCTCTAGGCTACATTAACCTCCGGCCTGTTGGTAACTCCGCAGCGACCGGGTTTGTCAAAACCATTTCACAAAAACTATCATCTCCCAAATCCCCCATTTTCATTTCAAGACCAATTCTTCCCTTTTCATGCATCCCAATGACATGTGCATGAATGTATAAATGATTAAAATATTATGATAAAGGGAAAATTTGGCACAATCTAAATAAACATGCTCTCATACATCATTTATAGCATTTTAACACAAAGTAGACATAAAAATTCAACATTTTAACATTTAGAAACTTTCCAATACATCATCACTACAAATTTAGGCATTTATCATGTTCAACATCCTCAATTAAATTATCAACACATTTAACACAACAAGGTCATCATCTAAACATGTTATTCACATGATACAAGTTATAATCAAAGTAATGAAATTCTCTAGACATAATTTATACATTATGGAAGCAAGTATTTTCTCAAATTAAGCATATTATCACACAATAGGGTCATAATTCACAATAGAACAAGAAAGGAGTGGATTAAGATGCCCCTATCTCAAAATTGCACCAAAACCCTAGAAAATGGGTCTCAAATTTGAACTACAAGGAGAGCTCAAAGCTGGAAATTGTTGGTACTAGTACGTAGAGCTTGTCGCACTCGTCGTTTTGCCTCAAACGGCACCTTATTCCGACAAACAATGAGTGAGATACCTTGATTCAAAGGTTGGTCTCTAAAAGAAATGGAGAATGAAGAAAATTAGAGAGCAGAGAGAGTTCAGTGGGGAGAGAGAAAGAAAATGAGAGAGAAAAAAAGAGTCTAGGCTATTATTTTGAGTTAGTGGTGGGCTCCACTTGAAATTATTTTCTTTTCACTTTATCTTTATTCCATTGTCTACACCACACACATAAAATTACACCATAATTTAAATGTTACACTCCCATGAAAATTAAGATGCACAGACTACACTTAGACCCAACCACAATCCCGTCGATAAGTGAAAAGACAAAAATACCCTTGTGGTAACAAAATTTCAAAAAATTCAAACATCCTAAAATTTGGAAACTTCACAGTAGTTTTCGTGGATGACATTCTCGTGTACTCACGGACTCGGGAGGAGCACAAGGTTTATCTGAGTACTATTCTACAGATTTTATGAGAACACCGATTGTATGCCAAATACAAGAAGTGTGAGTTTTGGCTACAAGAAGTGAAGTTTTTGGGACACGTTGTTTCGGAAGGTGAAGTGTCAGTTAATCTATCAAAGATTAAAGCTGTTTTGAATTGGGAGCAACCCAAGAATGTTTTCGAGATCCGGAGTTTCCTTGGTCTAATGGGTTACTATCGGAGATTTGTAAAAGATTTCTCCCGTTTGGCAGCTTCTATGACCTGATTGACCCGAAAGGGAATCAAGTTTGTGTGGAATGAAGCCCGTGAGTCATCTTTTCAAGAGCTGAAGACAAAATTGACTACAACTCTAGTGTTGGTGGTACCTGAGTGTGGCTTGGGTTATGTGATCTATTGTGATGCTTCACGTGATGGTTTGGGATGTGTGTTGATGCAGGATGGTAGAGTAGTGGCTTTTGAGTCACGACAGTTAAAGACTCATGAGTACAATTACCCTACTCATGATCTGGAATTGGCAGTAGTCATGTTTGCCCTGAAGTGTTGGAGACACTATTTGTATGGTGAGAGATTCGAGGTATTCTCGGATCACAAGAGTCTCAAGTACCTTTTATCCCAAAAGGACTTGAATAACAGCCAGAGACAATGGGTTGAATTATTGGAATATTACAATTTTGATTTGCAATATCATCCGGGCAAGGCAAATATGGTAGCAGATGCCTTAAGCCGGAAATCTCGTGGATCTTTGGCCGGATTAGCTATTCTGAAATGGAAGATGCTTAATGATCTGGCGGAGATGGGATTGTATTGTGTTGATGATAACATTTGCAGTAAACCGGTATTCTTATTTAGTCTTGTGGCTCAGCCTACTCTTTTGTAAAAGTGATTGAGTCATAGAGACAGGACTCGGATTTAGATACCATTCACGCTTTAATCTCCAGTGGTGAGACAGTGAAAGATTGGACCTTACATGCAGATAGGGGTCTACGGTTCAGGGGTTTGTTGGTGGTTCCCACAGTTTGTCGTAAGGACGTCTTTCGAGAGTTTCACACTTCCCGCTTTGCAGTTCATCCAGGTGGTACTAAGATGTATCACAATTTGAGGCGTCAGTATTGGTGGAATGGGATAAAGAAGGATGTTGCACAGTTTGTGGCAAAGTGCCTTACCTATCAACAGGTGAAGGCCGAGCATCATAGACCAGCTGGGTTGTTGCAACCATTGCCTGTGGCACAATGGAAATGGGAGCAGATTGCTATGGATTTTGTGACAGGTCTTCCAAGGTCACGGAGAGGCAACGAGGCCGTATGGGTCATCATTGATAGACTGACCAAGACGGCTCACTTTTTGCCTATTAAGGCAATAGATGATACAGAGGCCCTTGGTAATCTTTACGTGAAGGAGATTATAAAGTTACATAGAGTTCCAGTAACCATTGTCTCAGATAGGGATGCTAAGTTCACTTCGAAGTTCTAGGAAGGACTTCAAGCAGCGTTTGGTTCAGCGTTGCATCTTAGTATGGCATTCCATCCACAGACAGACGGCCAGTCAGAGCGTACTATCTAGATCTTGGAGGATATGCTTCCGGCATATGTGCTTGACTTGGGTGGTAGTCGGGAAGATCATCTACCGCTTATTGAGTTTGCCTACAATAATAGTTACCAAGCAAGCATCGAGATGGCTCCATTTGAGGCATTGTATGGAAGACCCTGTAGATCTTTAGTTTGTTGGACTGAGGTAGGCGAGACAGCTGCCTTAGGACCCGACATTGTACTCGAGACTTCTAAGAAGATTAAATTGATCAGACTTAGATTGCTCACAGCTCAGAGCCGACAAAGAGCTATGCAGATAAGCGAAGACGACTGCTATCTTTTGAGGTGGGAGACCATGTTTTCTGCGGGTTTCTCCACGGAAGGGTTTGATGAGGTTCAGGAAGGGTGGCAAGTTGTCGCCGCGATTCATTGGACCGTTTGAGATTTTGGACCGTGTAGGAGAAGTTGCCTATAGAATTGTTTTGCCACCACAGATGGATAAGGTTCACAATGTTTTTCATGTGTCGATGCTACGGAAGTATGAACCGGACCCATCTCATGTTTTGAATTGGGTTGACGTGGACATTGATGATGCTGTCTCCTATGAAGAGAGTCCAGTGCAGATTCTTGACACCCAGCAGAATGTGTTAAGGGGCAAGAGGATGCAGTTAGTGAAAGTTCTTTGGAGACACCATGGAGTCCAGGAGGCTACTTAGGAGCTCGAACAACAGGTTTGCTTCAGGTATCCAGAGTTGTTTTCTTCCCCAGGTATGGCTTGATTTCGGGGACGAAATCCTTTTAAGTTGGGGAGATTGTGACGTTTCCAATTTTTAGTATTTTTCATTTTTCCAGTAATTCGTGGGTGCAAAGGCATTTTCGTCTTTTCACGTTTTGCGTACGGGATTTTAGTTGAGTCCACTTGTATTTCATATGTTTTATTTTATGTGGATTAAGTGGTATTTGTATATGGTGCATTCATGTGTGTGTGGTGTGGAAATTAAAGCAAAAAGAAAAAGAGAAAAGAAATGATAAATGGGTGGGCCCCACCACTATTGTTTAAGTGGTCTAGAGACCACATTTCTATTCCTATTTTCTCTCTCCCCGATGGTTTTCTTCCTCTCCTTCATTTCTTCTTCATTTTTCTTTTCTTTTGATTTCCAAACTTCAAATCTTGATCCCATCTTCAATACTTAAATATTTGGGGTGTTGTTTGAGGCAAAACGGAGAGCACAACGAGCTCTACGCGTGGGTAGCAACAATTTCAGTTTTGGTACTCCCTTGTGCATTCGAATTTGGAGACCCATTTTAAGGGTTTTGTAACAAACTTGAAGTAGGGGTTCTTAATTCATGTTATCTTGCTCCTTGGTGAATTATATCTCCTAAAATGTTGCAAGTATGTTTAATTTGAAAGTTAACTATTTTAAAGATCTTCTAAATGTTGTTAGAAACTACATGATTATGTATATGAGTTGTTTGGTGTGAAAAGCATGCTAGATGTAGTTTAGTTATGTGTAATGTGTTGATAAATTACTTGAGATGATAAAAATGGAATATGCTTAATTGTGTAGTGTAATTTCTCTAAATTCTATGACACTGAAAGCATGGGACACATACATGTGCATTATCATTGGGATCTCATGAAGGAAATTGTTTTTAATGAATTCATTTTGTGAAAACCCGGTCGCCACAGGGGTACCAAAGGGCCGGAGGGTTAATATAGCCTAGAGGGAACTAGGTAGATTGCCCTAGCGTGGTTGAGCTAGCTGGGCCCAAAATGACGCCGCAGGAGTACCAAGGGTCAGGGACACTAGCCAATCCTTCTCTTGTGTCGCTGTGGGGTCACCAAAGGGCGAGTTATATTAACCGTTTGAAAGTGATGATTTTGAAATGAAAATGGGGAGCGACATTGGCATGCATTGCATTTTATTGCATTGCATTGGTTATATTGAAATTTGTTATTATGTTATGTATTATCCCGACATTATATGATCCCCTTCTCCGATTGCTCTATTCTTTGTATGGATTCACGGGGACACAAAAAGCATGTCTTAAGTACCATCTACTGAGTAATTTGCTCACCCCATTATACTTAACATTTTTCAGGTCATGGAAAAGAATTGGCGAATGACGATCCACCGCAAGCTTGAAAGTTGTTAGAAGACCATTTTGCTATTTTGTACTTAGGCCATTCTTTTGTATGTTTATTGTTTTGGAAATGTAACAAATGTTATTATTCAGGGCCTTATAACTCAAGTATGAGATTTAGCATTTGTTTTGATGTAAATGAAACTAATGTATGCATTACAATTAATGTCATGTAATTGTAATAAATAATCTTGTAAGATGATCGTGTGGTAGTACTCGTGTTCATGACCTTGGAATGTTTCATTTTGATGGTTTAGCTCACGTTAGAATCATTCTAAAGCTTTCCATAACCATTTTAGTTCATTTCAAAGTGTAGCAGGTTAGCTTCAGGATGCAGGGCTCGAAGAAGCCATTTCGGTCGACCAAAATAATGCATCGGTCAACCGAACCCCTTTGTAGACTCTCAGGATCTCCATTTCGGTCGACCGAAATAGGGTTCGGTCGACCGAAACCTTCACATGCTCTCGGTATCTCAGCGTCGGTCGACCGAAGCAGTGTGTCGGTCAACCGGTTCTTGAAGGCCTACTTCGGCCGACCGAAGCTCCACTTCGGTCGACCGAAGTGTGCCTGTTGGGTCTTCTTTGTTCCTTCTTCCTTTGTAATCCACTTTTGATTCCGGAGAATTACTTAGAACCTTGGGAAAGCTTAAAATTTGATCCTAATGAGCATGTTTTGACACTTGAAATGTTAGGTTTGACGTAGATGACTTCGGGTTCGAATAAGGACCCGGCTAACGGTTCTGATCCCCGGGTTCGGGTCGTTACAGAAACCCCAATTGGTAGAATAGGCCAATTATTAAGAGGAAAACCTCGTTGCACTGTGCAGTCCAAAGAAAAACGATCCACTATTTTGAAGCATAGTACACTGAACTTTGATTCAGACTCACACCCTATCGTTCTACCAAAAACCAATTGTTGACAATCCCTGACTTTGCGACTCCCCCGTCCAACAACTCTCAACCTCAGGCTTGTTCTTTATCTCTGTAGAAGAGTTGCAAGTAGATCAAACAACACTCTACGAATGCTTTGACCCCTTCATAGTGTGATCGTTTCACCCATTTTGTTCAAAATTTGAATTTAAAGAAGAATGAGTGAATTCTATTTTTCGGAATTTCTGAATCTTCAATTATTCTTTAATTCCGATGAGATAGAGAACAACACTCCTAAATCACTCTTTTGTTTATGTGTGTGCTCTCAAAAATAAAATCAGAAAAATCAGATTTATTTTCTGAATAAAAATCTCTAAAAGATGGCTCCTAGTTAGATCTGAATTTTGTATTCAAAAAGCCGTGAAATCCTAATTTAGAAAACATGTTTATATAAACTTTTTAAAACCTAGATATGCCTAGAAAATAAGGTAAATTCGTGCATAGGTCTTAGAAAGAAGTCTTGTCCAAAAAGGAATCAAAACAGATAAGGAAATTGAAGTTTCTAAACAGATCAGGACTTCTTGAACCGGTTTAGGAATTGTTGAACCGATTCAAGATGGCCAAAGTGAATTTTGAAATTCCTCTTTGACTCTTGAACCGGTTCAGCTTTTCTTGAACCGGTTCAAGATGACCAGTCATTAATGTTCATAATTCTGCTAATGTTAAACCTATTCAAAAACTCTTGAACCAGTTCAAGATGACCAGAATGTAAAATCTTCCTAAAAACTTTTAAAATCTTTCTAAGTGTTCTCACACACTCACATACCTTTCTAAAGCATCATTCTTATCATCCCGGAGTATAGTAAACCATGAATACTTGAACTTCTTTAAATTCGCATCCGATTTTCAATCTTGAATTTTTGAATCTCCCTAAAATATATATATCTCACAATCTTCCCATTTGGCAATTTCATAACAAAACCCTAAAAACAACATGTAATCTACCTAAGTAAAAAAAAACAAATAATTGTCAAAGAAATAAACTGCAAAATTTTTCTTAAACCTCATGAAGCTTCATAGAGGATGGCTTTGATACCACTTGTTGAGTTTGTACGTAGCGGAATGGTTGTGGAATATAATATGGATAAATAACCTTGAGGATGGTAAATATATTTAACTTGCTTTTTTATCCAATTTTTACTTATTTTAATTTTACCTAAATAAAACTAAAATCAAACAAAAATAAAGTGCAAGTAAAGTAAATAGAGTTTGAGAGATGACACCAGGATTTTATTGAGGAAACCCCAATTGGTAGAGTAGACCAATTATAATAGGAAAAACCTCGTTGGACTCTCTAGTCCTAAGAAAAACGATCAACTATGTTTGAAGCAAAGTATACCAAACTTTGATTCAGTCTCACACCCTATCGTTCTACCAAAAATCAATTGCTGATAATCCCAGGCTTTGCAACTCCCCCATCCAACAGCTCTTGACCTTAGGCTTACTCTTGATCTTTGTAGAAGAGTTACAGGTAGATCAGACAACACTCCACGAATGCTCTGACCCCTTCAAAGTGTGATCGCTTCACCCATTTTCTTCTAGATCTGAATTTGATGAAGAACGAATGAATTCGGTTTTTCTGGAATTTCTGAATCTTCAATTATGCTTTAATTCTGATGAAATAGAGAACAACACTCCTAAATCATTCTTGTGTTTATGTGTGTGCTCTCAAAAATAAAATCAGAAAAATCAGATTGATTTTCTGAATGAATAAAAAAATATCTCTCAAAAGGCTTTCAATTAGATCTGAATTTTTTATGCAAAAGCTACGAATAAACCTAGATGACTATCAAGGTTTATATAGAGTTTAGAATGTGCTACTCCCTCTGAAAATATAGAAAATTTCGTGCATAAGACTTGGAAGGAAGTTTGATTAAAAAAGGAAACAATTAGAACAGGAAACTGAAAGTTCTAATGCTTTCAGGACTCTTAGTACCGGTTCCCAAACTTGGTACCGATTCAAGAAGGACTTCTGCTACCGGTTCCTAAACTTGGTACCGGTTCAAGAAGGTCAGAAGCATTTCCGACGCATTTTGGCTACCGGTTCCCAATTGTGGTACCGGTTCAAGGTTGGCAGTGAACAAATCTTTTATGAACAAAAGTTTGCTACCGGCTCCCAATAGACAGAAGTGAAATTTCTGTTTCCTTCAACCTTCTAAACTCCCTAAAGTGTTATCTTACCTTTCTCGAATGATCTCAGTTATTGTAACTTTGAACAACCTTCCAATTCTACAGTCGCTGTAGATCCCGATATAGTAACTTGAATTTACAACTCAACTAGGACTTGTTTTGACACCGAAAGTTGCCAATAACAGAATATATATTTTTCACAATCTTCCCAAAATATATATCTAACAAAATTGCTATCTCATAATTTTTACAAACACACAGTATATATATGCAATCAAATTTGGAGTAAACAAAGAAGTTTTTGGTGGAGTAAACATATATGCATGTTAGTTTTTTTTTAAAACAAAAAATAAAAATAAAAAACAGCTCTTAAATTCAATTTATGGACTAACCTACTCATTCTCCACATAAAGGTTTGTAAGTAAATCAAATTTATATGGAATGGACCAGCGATGACCAAGTTCAGGGCTAAAGTCCAATGGGAGCATGTCTGTTATCCAAAATAGGCAGGTGGATTAGGTATTCCTGATATTCAGAACTGGAATAGGGCAACAATCCTATGGCATATATGGACTCTTTGTTCTAAAAAACAACAAGATTGTGGCAGGACAGGGCATACAAGTAGTTAATCAAACAAAAAAGTATTTGGGAGCTGAGCATTCCAAATGAAAACTCATGGTTATGGAGAAAGTTGCTATAAAATAGGAGCATTCCAATTGAAAACTCAGTACCCATTGGCAGAAGCTAGTCTGGTTTGGCCAATTAATACCTAAACACTTCTTCTGTCTTTGGCTAGTTACCCAAGAAAAGCTGCTTACTAAGGATAAACCTTCACTTTACTTTACTGTAAAGCCAAATGTATGTGTTATGTGTATTAGAGCGGTCGAGGACTATGACCACATATTTCACAAATGCACTTACTCAAGAAAGGTGTGGCAATGGATTTAGAAAAAGTGTGGGTTCTACACAAACCCTACTTTT
Source organism: Cornus florida (assembly GCF_030987335.1). Lineage (NCBI taxonomy): Eukaryota > Viridiplantae > Streptophyta > Magnoliopsida > Cornales > Cornaceae > Cornus > Cornus florida. The sequence continues at coordinate 89,267,564 of NW_026775575.1, read as the reverse complement.
TTGAAAGACTTCACAAACAACCTCGGAAACAAGGCGACCGCTCGTCTCCCGTTTTCAAAAAATTTTCTTCAACTTTGGAAATTCATCCCTCTCACACGACATCACACCCACATACATTATCCAACATGTGAGTGATGAAGCTTTCATGTATACTCATTTTTCAACTTATTAAATGGCCAACCACCTTGCTATCATGCATTATTAAGTAAACATGCTCTTAAACATCAATACGATATATCATCACAGGAGTATAAAATACATATAATCATAAGATTGCACATAAAGGATAGCCACATTCAATAATATGTTTTTTTCAACATTAAATCCAACAAGTGTAGCTTTGTTTAGACAATACAACAAACACCTATCATACTTGAAATCAAGAGAGCTTAATTATAATCCTCCATTGCATAGACTTAACAATTTTATCATTTGTTCACATGTTGACACAATTTCAATATACAAGGCATAATATCACAACTTCATTACATAAGCATACCAGCACAATTTTAACATAAGTAGCATGTTAATTTTCACTTTTTTTTTTTGATAAGTAAGAAAAAAAAAAAAAAAAAATTTGGTGCTTGAGGATGGGTTTGAACCCAAGACCTCTTACATCATTAGGAGAGACACTAACCACATGGGCTACATGAACCCTGGTGCGTCGTCAATTCAAACCCAAAGTTTATGCAATGTGGCCAAGTTTTACATTTAGAAATTTCCACTACTACCTTTCACTAAAAATATAGCTAGGGCAAGTAGGGATTGTCCTAAGGGATTGAGGTGTCGTACTAGGTTGAGGAATCAAAATTAGGGTTAGTAGGTCGAGTGATCAAAATAATGGTTGGTTGGTTGAATTACACTAGATACAAATTAAACTAAAGTAAATAATAATGCAATAAGGAGAATAAAAGAGAGAGAGATCTTGGAGTTTAGAGATCACCACTAAACATAACTTTTCTACACCCTTAATGAATAATTAATAAGGGAAAAACATGTATTACAACAAGGTGTGTGTGTGTGGTTATTTCAACAAGCATGGATGACAAATTAAGCATATATTGTCTAAACAATATGGTGGATAGCACAACATATCAAATTAAGCCATTAATCTTTTCTTTAAGCTCACAACCAAACACATCACAAGGTTAGAGATATATGTTACTTGCTTTCATAAGTATAGAACATCAACAACAAGCATGGATTGCCCTCCCATTTAACAACTACACTACAACTAAGCTAATGGCATGAAATTAAACTAATTAAACTAAGGGAGAGGTACAATCCATCAAGAAATGAGTATGAACCATCAAATAAACCACAAGAACATGCCATTAAGCACTATGTCTTGACAATCTCTAGATCTATAGCACCAATACACATAGACATGCATCAATAACACAAGAAATAGAGTCAAACACATGAACATCTATTCTAGCATACATAGACATATGGATAGAATGAAATGATCAATTGGAAGCATTAAACCATATAAATCATTGAATAAACAAGATTTATATATATAAAAGTGTCAAAACATGAATCACAATACAAATCCCCTCAAAAATACATAAATCAAGAAATAGAAAACATGCTTAGGGCTAACTCTAGCCCCAAGAGGATGTCTAGCCACTCATAGATGATGTCCTCCAACCCTCAAGGGTAAGCTCCATGGAAGAAATCTGCTCCTTGGTTGATGAAGAGTCTCCAATGGTGTCTCTAGCCTCCTCCCCTCCTTTTGCTTCCTCACTAAGTATTCTCTTCTCTAGATATGTGTATCAAAATATATCCTCCTCCTCAAAAAGTGGCGCATATTCCTTATATAGGTAGGTAAAAAATCACCCCAAATAAGCTGGGCTCGTACACCAATAATCCTCTAATGATTGGATATGAGATAACTTTTTATGAGCTAGAATTTGGATTTTTCTCGGGATTTGGGAAGTTCGATCGATCGAACTTGATGTGAGATCGATCGAACATGGCTGAGATCTATCGAATTAAAGCTGGATCGATCTTCAATGGCAGTGCCTTTTTGGATAAAAACAAATCTGTGATATTTTGAAGATATTTTTGGGAAAAGGACAAAAGTGGTTGGTAGGATGGTACAACTGGATAAGATCAATCATTTGGATAAGGACAAGATGGTTCGATCGATCAGAGAATGATGTTGGATCGATCGAACTTGTGGGATCTCTGAAGATGACATTATGGTCTGGATCTATCTTAGAGTGCTGAGATCGATGGAAGTTGGATCGATCGAACTTTTTTTGAGATCGATCGAAGTTGCTGAAATTCCACCATTTGCTTCATTTTGCTCTACTTTGCTCTTTTCTTTGATTCATCCCAGAATTGCTTCAATTATGCTCTTATTTGGCCGAGTTAGCTTATTTTGGGGATAAGTACCTGAAAACAGAAAAAATACAAAATCAATCTAAAGCGGGAAAATAAGATAGATAAAGGTCCTAGAATACCTAAGCTTAAAGGGTTTAAATGTGCACTTTTCAGCACTCATCAAGCCCATGCATGTTAATTTTCACAATTGAGCACAAAATAACAAGTGTATAGCATATAATTTAACATAGTGAACAATTTTTTGCAGAATGATACTCATGACATGTTATAACACAAAATCATCACAAAGGAACTCACAAAATTAAAAGACTCCATGAATTAGACACACTTACCTCAAGAATATGAGCAAACCCTAAGCTCCTCCAACTTGAAACTTCACCAAATCGAAGGCTAGCATCACCAAATTGAAGAGGAAGAAGAGGAAATCAACCTTTCCTCTTGAAGCCACCACAAAAGCCAAGCTTTAGCCTAGGTCCAAAATCCCAAGGCGCTCTAATGGCCACAAAATTTACACCATATTGTAGCCCTTTCCAAGCTCTCTCAATTCTCTAACCAAAGCATCTCCAAAAGCTCACTTGAAGTGGATCAAATCCAAGCTTTTTGCTTAGTAACAATGGTGGAAAAAAGAAAGGTGAAGAAAAGAGGGAAAGATGAGAGACAAAGAGATTATATCGGATAGGAGAGAGAAAATCAGATTTTAGGGGTCATAAAATTGAACCAGCACACACCTTTGGTCCATTGGTCAAAGGTGAGTCCACCGGTGTACTAAATTTCCCTTTTTGCCCTTTGTCCACACTTATGCATATATATATATATATATATAGAACACTAGCCACATTAGCAAATTAAATTCACCAATGCCAATCAAGATGATAAACTAAAGTTCAAAAAATTTTCTCAAGCACAAAAACCCGGCTTTCGACCCACACGTGACCTCCCAGGCACGAAAACCAAAAATATCTAAAATAGCTCCAAATGAGTTTCTAAGGATTTTATACTTGAATAAATGCTCCAAATAACTCCAAAAAATCCGTGGCACGTGTCCGGCACGTAGAAAAACAAAAAATACGAAAAATAAAAAAAATCCAAAAAAAAAATAAAAAATGGAATCGGGTTGTTAAAATATCCAGGATTTTTTTTTTTTTTTTGGTAATTTACATAAACCTCCCCTATGGTTTGCCATAATTACCGGGAACACCCCTTCTGTTTCGAAAATTACGCGGACCTCCCCTACTTTTAAAAATATCCTACACGAACCTCCCTTCTGTTAGAGTCAACGGCAGTCAATGAAGGAAATTGATGACGTCATCTACCAATTTTAGTAAAATCCCTAAAATACCCTTGTCCCTACCAATTAAGATATATATATATATATATATATATATATATATATATATATATGATATTATATGTGTACGCCACCTGTGTGTAACGCTTAGATCATTTAGTTCACAAGGAGAAGATTTGGAAAGGTTAGCTCGCTGGTCGATCTTTCTATTTCGGCATTTTGGTTAGTTTGTTTTTCTAAGACCAACCTTGCTCTAAATACACCTAAGAGCTGGTTATAAATTATAATATTCAATGGGATTACAAGGCTCATTTTCCTTGGGTCTTTTATGGATTTTCCAGAGCCATGATTTGGACATATAAAGGTACAAAAACCATCTCCTTTGAGTCAAGGTCGTTATTGATTTAAATGTTTCGAATTGAGCTCGGCTTTATCTGGCTGGAAAGTAATGCAATGTACTGAGGGTTGATCTGAAATAGAGGTATTGATGAAAAACCGTTTTCCAAAGTAGGCATGAGTGAGAGAGAATTCGAAACTTGATGATGGGGATTGGGGATCCAGGGGTTGCGGACGACGGCAATTTTCTGCATCTTTTGAACTTAAAAGTCTCTATTTTTATCAAATTTTTCAGCATCGTCCGGCCATTTGATCATCAAATTTTCTTCTCTTGAACTTCAATTTGCAACCTTTGCAAATCCTGGATTTGAATTCAGAGCATCCATAAACACACACACACACACACACACACACACACACACACACACACACACACACATATATATAGATAGAGAGAAACAAATAATAATAATAATAATAATAATAATAATAATCTTAAACTATTTGGGCTGCCACCACCGCCACCATCGCCACCAACAATGGGCGCCACCACCACCACCAACCATGAACCTGGTCATGAAAATTAACCCACCTTGGCTGCGAAGTTTTGTTCTCTCTCATCTCCTCCCTCCCTCCCTCCCTTTGTCTATATATATATATATATATATATATATATATATATATATATACATACATACATATGTTGCTTGTGTAATTCTTCAATTATATATATTCCAATCAAAGAATTTTCAGAGACCACGAATACACAGTACGAACTGATTTGCTCGAGCAAAAAAGGAGATTTTAACTTACCCAAAGGGAGATTTTGACTTACCCAAAAAAAAAAAAAAAAAAAAAAAAAAAAAAAAAAAAAAAAAAAAAAAAAACTTACCTAAATCAGGGGAACAAAAAAAAACCCTTATCCAAAATTCTGACCTCACAGGAGAAGAGATATATTAAATTGTTCTTGTGAGTTCAGACTCAGTAATTGATCGATTCAAAGATATATTATAACTAACAATATGATATTGTGGCGAACTTAAGGAAACAATCTTATGGATAGAGAGAGAATTGAAGGCTGACAGATTACCATAAGGGATAGCACTGGAACTTATTCTAGTGGTGATGGATGGCAGATTGCCTTTTTCCCTATATATATAGAGAGAAAGAGAGAGGGGGTACTTTAGTCATTTATCATAGAGAATTAAAGACATTTCAGTAATTTTGACAGCTCCGTTAGTGTATTTAACGGTCCGTCACACATAAAGGAGGTCCGTGTAGGATATTTTCAAAAGTAGGGGAGGTCCGCGTAATTTTCGGAACAGGAAGGGTGCCGCCTGTAATTATGGCAAACCATAGGGGAAGTTCGTGTAAATTACCCTTTTTCGGTAATTTTCTTTTATTTATTTTTCGTGCCTCATTTTTCATTCCACGTGGGCCCCAAGGGTCGTTTAGAACATTTTTTGGAACTTGGGAGTTTAGGGAATGCACTTTATCTATTTTATGCATGTTAGATATTATGGGATCATTTTTAGAATTTTTGGGGCGACTATATGCTAGGGAATCCTTTCTTGATTTTTTATTGGTGTTCAATGATGTATTTAGCATGATTTATATATATGAGTGTATATATGATTATGATGTCGATATTTTGGGGCCATTATGGGAAATAAATTGATAAGAAAAGGACAAAAGAGTAACTTTGGCAAAAGTTATAACCAACCATTTCGTGACACTTCGCACACGAGAGCTATTCATTCACTTAGAAGACTTTACTAACTCCATTCTTCCTCCACGTTTTCGACCCTTCGCTTTTTCTCTTTATAATTTCTCCTTCTCTCTCTATATTTATATACACACATTATGCTTTAAGCTTCAAGCCACCATTTGAGAGGTTTAGAGTGAAATTTGAGAGAAGACCAAGAAGAGAGAATTATTCCACTTAACAAGGCTTTCTTTTGACATCGGTCTTGCTCCCATTTGGTGGATTTCAGATTTGGGCTTGGGTTAAGGGCTTATTTGGTTGCTTCATTGAGGTAAGGATTTCTAAAACCTCAAGCTTTGTCTTTTATTAAGTATAACTACTTAAATCCTTCTTTAATTTTATTAAATGTAAATTTGAGAATGAAATGCAAGATGTATGATGATGTGAAGAAGCATGCTTGTATGTTTGTGACGTAAAATATGCCATTGTGTGATAAAGAGATCCAGTATGTTATCTATGTGTAAAGGTGTTTAAACCTTCAAATGCTAGCATGATTGAAATGAGCAAAGTTTCCATAAGAAGCATGCTTATGTTTTGATTCATGATAAATCCCCATGACATGCTATTGATATTGTAGAAGTGAGAATGAATCTAATTAATGCATAAATAATATACGTGGCATGTTATAGTGGGGAGGTTGGATGGAAACATTGAATGAGTTAAGGTTGAGAGGTTGTGGAATGGATTTTATAATTGAACCGAATTTTGCGAGTCCGGTGTTAACTTGACCTGGAGGGAGCTTGTGCCGGTTATAAGACGTGTAACATTGATTTCAATATCCCAAATGGTCATCAAAATTGAGGCTAGGGATAGCTAATCAATCTCGCCTCGATAAAGTCGGTTAACGTGTTTTCGATGTGAGTTGGGTTAGTTTGGGACCTTGGTTGGGATTGTTGTGCATTGTATAACATTTTTCATGCATTCGTCTGAGAAATTGTGTAAATGATATCGTTAAGTTGAATTGTTAATTATGTTTCATAAGATCCTCGTTGTATGATCCCAATTGCTTTTGAGGCTTTCTATGTATTGCTTAACTCAAGGGAGTCTAAAGTTGGTGGTTTGGCATTTCCTATTGTGCCTTCGTGCCCACCCCATTCCTTTAATACTTTCAAGATATAGCAAGGACGTAGTGGACGACACACCGCCTTAGGCGTAGAAGAAGAAGAAATCATCTTTTGTAATTTTGGTAGACAATACTTAGCTATGACATTTATTTCTATAAAGTGACTCCAATCCGTTTATTTTTTGTAAAAAACATTGTACTTAGAACCTCAAGGGTCTCAAACTTGTAACTATATTCTTTTGGACTACTTTTGTACAATTTGGGTATTTAAGTATTAAACTCGTTGATGCCTCGTAAACGAATGAATATGAAAGCTTAAAACTGAATGTGATGTATTTTGGAGACGACACTTCAATTTAAGGGGCATTTATGTCATTTTATTCAGGGGAATGTTTATATGTCATTTTTTATACTTATCCCTGTTTTGGGACAAGTTTATGACCAATTGGGGGACCAAGGAGGTTCGGGAATTATTTCGCAATTCATGGCATTGAAATTGTCTCCCAGGTCACTTATCAGTCCGATCAATCTGATTTCAACCCAATCGATTAGATTTTCCCATACTTGAAAAAATTCGTAACAGCCTTATAATCACCTCTCAGTCTGATCAATCATATTTTAATCCAATCAATCAGATTTTCCTACACTTAGAAAATTTTCAAAAGAAAAAAATTGATTGTTTACCCGAAACTGCGACAGTCATAACTTTTTCATTTATAATCCGAATAGGGTCATTCTTAAGCCCAGGTTGTATGATTTTAAGTCTTATTTCCATTAGTATTGGTCACATTTCATAATTATGACTTGAAATGACCATTTTACCTTATCAACCCAAGGGTCCCGGAATGAACTTGAAGTCAAAACTACCAATTTTTCATGATTCGATGTGATTAGAGATGACCAGTATAACTTCATTATGACTCTTAACACATATTAAGGTGCAAAATGACTATTTTACCCTTGGTGTTCATGGGTCTGCTTAGAGACCTGGTTAGTTTTTCGGATCCACGGGTTTGGGTCGTTACAATCTTATATTAGCAGTATTAAAATAATTGATAATCTTGTAGCAAACACCAATAAATCGTTGTGGCTTCACTCCTAGCCTTAGCAAAAAATTTAACAAATCATAATAATAATCTAAAACTAAAAATTAGTAATAGGAACGTTGGGTTCACCACTATGTGGAAAGAGTCTAAAGTTGAACTCAAGTGATATATTAGAAATGTTGTTGTCAGTTATCCCAAATTTCGAAAGAAGATCTGAGTTATTCTTTGCTTGAGTGAGATAGTAACCATTAGCAACATTTGTAATGATCTCGAGACCAAGAAATAATCTCGAGACAAGAAAATAACTAAGAGGTCAAAGACTTTTCATCTCAAACAGGTGACTAAGAAACTGTTCGAGTTCCTGCATTCCATGCGAATCACTTAATGATTAGGGCTAAATCATATAAGCTAACAGAATAGCCAAGGCAAGAGAGAGTAGAGTTGAATTTAGCAAATCGAGCTCATGGTGCCTGTTTAAGGATATACAAGACACGAGGGAGCCAACACACCTTATTGGGAAATGATGATAACCTGGATGAGGCTGCATGTAGACTTCCTCAATTAGATCTCCATTAAAAAATGTATTCTTCACATCCATTTGAAAGAGGCTCAAGTGGTAGGAGGCAACCACAACAATAAGAGTGTGAATATAGTGGAATTAAGCACTTGGAGTAAAGGTCTCTTCGAAGTTGATGCAATTTCATAGCAAATAATAGTTTTCATTAAAAAATATATATTAATATTTAAAATCAACAATCATTTAAGTACCTTGCCAGAAGAAATTTTAATATTTATAATCAACATACACACCCTACATCTACTTACTCTCAAACTGTTGGCCCAATGCCCACAGTTCATAACCAGCAAAATCCTTATTTTGGTAGCCCAATCAGCATCTAAGACACATCATCACAGTTCCACGACAATAACGACATAATTCCGCCTCATAAGCGATTCATCCTCAAACACACTTAGCACTTCATCCTCGGACACAGTCAATAACAGTGCCAGCCATAATGCCATGTCACTTGCCACAACAACTATCAAGTCAGACACAACTAGCAGCGGTGCCAACAGTAGTGCCACGTTAGCTGTCATGTTAGACACAACTAGCAACAGTGCCAACAGTAGTGCCACATCACCTACCACGACAGCTCTCATGTCAAACACAACCAGCAATGGTGCCAGCAGTAGTGTCACGTCATCTGTTAATCATGCCTCCATCTGCATCGTGGGTGAAAACCCATCTCCACCAAATTTCCGTGATGCTGCTTTCATGATCTTACCTTCAATCTCAAGTTGAGTTCATACTCACATTGAGTTTGAGGGGGTTGTTAGATTAAGTTTACCTCTTTACATACCACTAATGTTTCTTATATACTACACATTAGCATGTATGATTACACTTACCATATTATCATTTATATGTTACTTGTTCACCCGTCATTACTTTCAACCTTCTCCAATATATAGTACCCTATTATACCATTTACATATAATGTAATACAATATTCATTTATATATTTAACATTCTTATTCACGGACATTAGAGTGTGAATTTACTAGAGCCCAGTTGACTAAGCGGATGAAAAGTATGTTTTTTTATATACTGTAGTAATGAATAGGTTTGAAATATAATCAGAAAGTCTTGCTTCTCTATCTCGAACGTTTGTTTCACCCCTCTCTGAAATCTAATTAGCAAGACCCTAACTTCTTCCATTTTCTACTCATATTGATATTAGGTTTTTTATGTTATTGTTAAGTTCAGAATTAAATGTTCTTCGATTACATTGAAGCTTGTTTATTTTTCTTAATTTTTCACACTGAATCTTGCTAATCATGTGTTTTATTTGGGGCTTTTCAATTTAATCAATTAAGTTTTTGACGTAGTGGAAGCGATAAGATGTTCACATGGAATGAAGGGATACACGGTTGTACCTTGAATCACTTTTTGGTAACTAGTGTCTATTTATCTGTCAAGTTGAACAAATTGGTTTTAATCAAGTACATAAAATGTGGATAATTCATTGATGTTGCGTTTAGGAGGACTTCCAATTCCAATTTCAAGGGCCTATTCAAAACTCCCAAACATGAGGAGAAAAAATTGGCAGGACTTTTCTTTTGCAGTTTGGATGTACCTGTGTTTTCACTTCTTGGGTCTCTTGCAGGCATTTATTTTTTGTCAATCTTTCTGACCGTGAGCGTAGTGGGCTTGTAGTGATGGTTGTTTGTTTGGGAGTTTAAGGATCAGTTTTCTTTGTTTCAATTTGTTTTTCAACAATAAACTTGTGATTGGGGTGCTTTGGAGGGTGGGGGCTTACTCGAAAAATATCATATTTGTTACAACTGTGTTCATCGCTGAAAGGTCTCATATACTTAGTTTGACTATGTTGTATTTCTGTAAAGGATTAGTGATTTTCACACCCACATTTGATTTTACATGCATTCTACAATCTCCTCGGAGCAGAGAGGTTGAAGATTGGTGCTAGGGAGGGAAATATCTTGCGACTCGTTGTATGCACTGTTTCGGGTGAATGAATCCATACATATTGGAGGAAATTGATAAAATTCCATTTGTCTCCTCTTCGTATGGCACTGCAAAACGGGCGCGTGCCCCGTTTAGCTGTTGAAATCTTTGCATTTAGCACTTGCAAACTTTGGTTGTTACGTTGGAGTCTGTACTTTTAGTGGCCCATTTTATTGGCAAATGGGTTCTTCACTCTTGTCAGGGTGATGTCCATTGGGCCATATGGTCCAATTGGTTGGTCAATGCCCTTGATAGATATATATATGCATGACCAAAATTTACAAGGCCAATGGCCCATGACAGCCCAAAAACCAGCCAATCCTCCTCCTAGCTTTCTAGAACATTTTCCCATCCACATCCCCACCCTCTCCACCTCCACCCACAACCGCACCCATTCTCCCTCCACCGCCCAACTCCACCACCGTCACCCCTCTCTCCCTCTCTCCCTCTCTCCCCCTCCCTCTCTTTGCACCTATTTCTTTCTCTCTACCAGCTAAATCCAAACCTTATGCACCATAGAAACCAAAGGGTTTAAGCCTTCTTTCTTCAACATATTCTATTGAAGTTGTATAAGAAATTGAGTCTTTATTTGTGGATTTGATAAGGGCATGTAGTGCCAACCTAGCAGCCTTCGGGTTTGTGTGTGTCTGTGTAAAAATTTGTACGGCTTGCAGTCACGGCGGCCGACGAGATTCAGAAAAGTGCGGGACCCCTGCGTTGAAGGTTGACCGTAGATGTTTGGTACGGGTTGATGTTTGGTCTTTATGGTATTGGATATATATACAGATATATTCAGTTTGACTATAGTATATATATAAAGATATACTTGATGTTTTTTCTAAATTATTGTTCTTTAAATTTTATTTTCAAAAATTCTTTTTCCTTGAGTAATTAATTCATTTTTTTTTTTTTTCCTGATTTATTTATTGTTAGTTTGGTAAGCATTTTCATACGCTTTGCCCCATTGCAGGGTTCAAACCCTGTCTTTTCGAGTGTTTGTGTAATTTACGAGTCAAACTTTGGCGTGCAACTTTAGGCATGTTTGTAAATTTCAGAGAGTGTTTGTGTAATTTACATTTTATGAATTGGAAACTGTTTTATCATTTTACTTTTGTACTTTGTATAACTTTTCTCTGAACCTGTATGGGTAATGGGAAACCATTCTATCGCTTTCGTCGAGATTGTCCGAGACACGCTGTCCATTCTAAGCCCATTGAATTATCAACGTGCACAACTTAACACGTCAAGAATATGTCAGGAAGGTTGTATACGTTTAGAATAAGTATAAATATGGTCATGAGTCCATTTCTTGGTTCTCAGTCGATCCATCTGAATTATTCAAAGTCCAAGATTAATCTCCGCGTCCAAGTAACTACTGTTTTTAGCCATATAACTTTGTAAGCTTCAAATAAGTTCGTCTTTCTAGTTATAGGTTGTTGCGTGCCTTAGATTGGTGGTTCAATTAAACTTTAAACTTTGAAGGCAAGTATATTACCTTGTCATTTTATTGATTTCTCATGCAGCGGTTCGTACCCAGAACTTTATCTGCAATTATTTTTGCCGGTAAGACCTTTCTATCATCACCAAATTCGACTATTTGTTCCACACTAGTTGTCCCAAACAGCTGTTGTTCTCCGTTTGCACATTCAAAAGGTATGTGTGTGTGAGAGTGTGTGTTTGCAGATATTTCTTTCTTTAAATGTGGAACACTTCGAATGTTGTGACATATTCTGAATACGACAAATCACTGTAAATCATGCATATAATTTGATAATACTGTGTTTTTACGTTATGTGAGAGTCGAATCAGGACATTTGAGCTTAGGGCTTGTCCAATAAGACCCTTTATCAACAGGCCGTCCAAGCAAGCTGTGATCATTTGGACGGAGAAAATTATTCAATTGATCATTTCTTGTTACGTGTTTTGATGATAATAATGTCTCTCATTTTCTATTTCTTTAAATTCTGGGATTCAATGGTCATTATATCTTGATACAGGCTTTTCAAGACATTGGTATGTATGTTAATCACCTGACGCCAACACTGTTTGGTGTGTCTTTTTTATTTGCGACTGGTATGCATTACTGGGTCAGTTGTCAGTTTGACCATGCTAGGAGAACTTATTCTATTTCAGTGATCAGTTCAACACGTTTGCATGCTTGAGTGGATCAATGAGAAATAAACATGTATGCAAATTGTCAATTTTTATTAAGTGCACAACATAGTTAATGACATATGGACCGACCACGCTTATTTAGTGGCAATATATAATAATAAAGGCAAATTTTGAAAAACAAACTGGCTAATCATCACCTTAATTAGGAAAGAAAAAAAAATTTCACCTTAATTGTTAGTTGGTAATATGTTGATTTGATAGGCTTCAAAAATATAATATATTGATTTGGTTTTAATAACTTTCAATGTGTCTGTCTGTATGTATATATATATATATATATATTTATATATATATAGATTAGAACGATTGCTCTATTTGTTGGACTTAATCAACAATTTGTTGTTATCTTAATTGTCAATTGCAATAGGTTGATTTGATTTTTAATTATTTTCAAGATATATATATATATAAACGAATAATGCTCTATTTATTGGACTTGATCAACAACTTTTGTTATTCCCTCAGGTCTCAAGGTTCAAGCTGTGATTCCATTCACCAGAATCATGTCAAGTACAAGTGAAACGAGTTCACCATTGGTTGTGATTCCTGAAAATGAAATTCAGCATATTGAATTACTTTCTGCATCCACTGATAGATATGAAGGAGTCACTGTAGATATGAAGGAGCCTATGGATCCTCATGTTTTTGCTACTTCGCTTCGTGCTTCAATATCATTGTGGCGCCAAGAGGTACTTAATTCAATTTATTGATGCTGCTTATTTTGATCTGGGATTCTATTAATTGAACTCTTTGATTGTGTTAAGTCAGAAATTGTTTAAAGTTAGATTGAAGCATAACTGCACAGAGAGTTTCTCTTTGCAGTATGGTACATATATAACTTGTAGACATGGTTGTTCCCTTTTTAATCTCTCAGCAGAATAACAGGGGAAGATGAGTTCCTTTTATATACCACATTTTCACAAGTGTATGACAAGTCAAGATATTGCATAGGAGTATATTTTTGTTCATTGCGCATCTTACTGTTGTTGGTCAAGGATTTGAATTTTTAAAAAGTAACAAAATTTTGGGCACACTTGAGAATTGAGATGTATTTCAAAGTCATTTGATATCCAACGTGGCGACGTGGTGCCAATACAGTCAAAAATATATTTATGTCAAAATTTTTTTTTTTTTCCTTGCACAAATATGTATATTTGGAGGACCCTTACACCCTGAAGTAAAGACTTGTTTGTTTATGTAATTTTGCAGGGAAAGAAAAGTGTTTGGATTAAATTGCCTATTGAGCTTTCAGATCTTGTTGCTCCTGCAGTCAAGGTAAAAAAATATTATATTGTAATATTAGCTATTGTGGTTTTTGAGAAACTAAATTGGATTACATAATCTGGCACTTGAAACCATCAATAATTACTTATGATTATGGAATAGAAATCAATGAATTAATCATGTTGCTCTTTATCATGTCTTTTTTGTTGATGTTGATAGTTTTTTTGCCTTTGCTTTTGTCTTCATGTTTCATAATTTCGTTTTGCTAATTGTGCAGGAAGGATTTTGTTATCATCATGCCGAATCTACATACTTAATGCTTGTATATTGGATTCCTGAAACTCCAAATACTCTCCCTGCAAATGCTTCACACCGTGTAGGAATTTGTGCATTTGTCGCGAATAATAAGGGGGAGGTATTCCTTTTACAGCTGTCTTAATTGTCAACCCTTTTCTCTATTTATGACTTAGGAACATCGAGTTCATGTTGAACTTTGGTGGTTAAATTTCCTTTCTAAAATTCAAATCATTTCATTTGGTAGGTTCTGGTAGTCCAAGAAAAAAGTGGCCATTTCGGAGGCACTGGCATCTGGAAAATGCCCACTGGGGTGGTTGACGAGGTGTGTAACTGGCTCTTCAGTGTTCCATCTATTACTAATAGATTTTGGGATATCATTTTTTATTTCTTTTTCTTTTTGTTATGCAGGGGGAGGATATATGTGCAGCCGCAGTCAGAGAAGTGAAAGAGGAGGCAGGAGTAAGTGATCAAGTCTTCAGTTTCTGTACTTAAATAAATAGAAAAATATAGATATATACTTAATTCAGAGCTATAGAAGCCATATCTAAGAGATTTTTTTTTTTTTTTTCCACTTCAGATTGAGACAGAATTCGTGGAAGTCCTCGCATTCAGGTGAGAAAGCAGAAAATGTTTTTTCAATGTAAAACTTTTTTTCACCAGTGTAATGTTTTTCTAGTTCCAAAAAATACTAAATTTTTGTACCACCTAGCAAAACAAATAACACGATATCATTTTTATATTCTCATTATAAATTATGGCTCTATCTCAAACTCGCACTTCAATTACAGGCAAAGTCACAAGTCATTCTTTAGCAAGTCAGACTTGATGTTTGTTTGCATGCTAAGGCCACTCTCATTTGATATCCAGAAGCAAGATTCAGAGCTCGAGGCATCACAGGTAAATCCCGTTAGACTGATTGATTATGAGTGTCAGTTTGCTTTTGATAAATCAAACTAAAGGCCAGAGCGCTCATTTGTAATGGGCATTGCTTTCACAACATTTTAGAGCATATATACTGCATGCCCTGCCCTTCTTTCTAATGGTGTAAATTTTTCCTAGGATTATCAATCAATTGAATAGCTGGTTATTCATTGGCAAAACTACCTTAGGTTTGTCACTTGTGTTGGGGCACAGTGGAAGCAAAAGAGAGAAAGAAAAAAACAATTCAAACCACAACACAAGATATATACGTGGTTCACCCAAAATCAGGGTTACATCCACGGATGAGAAGAGATTATGTATATGTAGAGATATTACAATAGTAGAGAATTTCAACACCGGACCATGCACACAAACTCTTGACCGAGTTCTCCGTGTACTCCACGAGAATCCCTCTCGCCATCAGTGTTCACTTTGCCAAACCCATAACTCACCCCTACCATCAACGTACTCCCTCATGAGGCTACATCTCTCTCAACTCATAACTCTCAACAATAGCCTAAGTGTCTATTTATAGAGTCACATACCCAATTCCTTTGTGGACAAGGATTTCAATTTCTTAGAACCCAATTCACGTCTCTATAAGAAATTACCATAAAAAAATACACTCTAAAATAGAAACTAATAATAATGGGAATTTGAGACATAATTCCTAACAACTTGCTTATTAAATCATCCCAGAATTTACTCTGGGCAGATGCAATAGACTGATAAGCGTCGAATTTTGTTACCTGATCAAAAAGAAGAGATCAGATGAGGGAAATATTATGTTTAGAGCTGAATAATACATGTGGTCCTGTGCATGGCTAAGGAATGAGACAGCCGTATAGCTCTGATGCAGACTTGCGGGGCACCATTTCATGACCTTATCTTTTTAAATCAATCCAAGGCCCTTTATTTTCTTGGACTAGGATTCTACCATATTCTTCCTGGAATATCTAAAAACAAAAAGCAAAAGAGAAAGTGGACTTTATGTTTGATGGCATTAAGTTGCCTTAATAGTCTTGCAATTGCAATCTCATAGAGTTCAGAATCCTGTTGGTATAATTGGGGCTAAGTGTAGTTTCCGACATAATCTTAACAAGAACTTGCATAAAACGATGAAAAATCGCATCTCATTCTTTTCAGACATTTAATTGAAATGGACATGAACCTGGCCCTGCCTCCTGCTTTGCCTTGTTTATAGCTTATTATTTTGTTCCCATTTTGGTCATCACTCACTTTATTAGTAATGTGAAATTTCAAGAATCTGACTCAGACTAGGCCCGCTAATTACTGCATGCTAAGCAATTTTAACATCATTGCTTTACATTTTTTTTTTTCATTTTGATTTTCTCTTCCTTTCAGTGGATGTCATTTGAGGAATATGCAGCCCAACCATATGTGCTGAAAAGTGAGAGCTTCAATAATGTTGCAAAAATATGCTTAGCAAAGAAGGACAAGGACTATGCTGGCTTTTCTGTGATGCCTGCAACTACAGGATTTTCTGCTAAAAAGAGTTTGTTATACTGCAATAATCAAGATCTGTTGCGTTGAACCTTTTGATGAAGCAACTTACAGCGGACAAAAATAAAAATTGAATAAAACTTTTAAATTGGAATGTTGTGAATGTAGTTTTCATTTCTTTGATAAAAGAAGTGGTTTTGTACATATATTTTCTTATATAAATTAACAGATGGACACAGTACAATTCATTTGATTTTGTCCCAAGGTGGGATATATTGTACATGAAATAGTTAATAAAATCATCTGATAATTAAGATTTACAGGTCCCTTCTAACTTTTGAATTGCTTGTCATGGTAACAGAGTTGTTATTATTGCTGATGTATAGGCGTTTCGTGCTCATTTCTTTTTATGATGAATGGCTATCAGCCTATCACTTTGTTTTGTCCGAGTGGGATTTCATGCACACAAGTAAATATCCTATTCCCGTTTCAATTGCCACCTGATTGCTTGGTAAATATCATGCTCTGTGTTTATGTGTCATATGAGCAGCTATTCGCGACGAAAATTATATAGCTTAAACGCATACACTGGGAAGTAAGAGACACCACCCATCTTCACCTTGCTCTCCATTACTTTGTTGATTTATCAATATTTCAAGTGAGAGAAGCAAATGTCTATGGCAAAGCATGTGTTTCTCCTAGCAGTTTGGTTATTCATCTCTAATCTACACCTTGCACAAAGAGAAGATATTTATGGTGATGGCAATTCTAAGCCAAATGCTCTGTTCGTCTCTTCTGTTTATACATGAGGTGGTTGTGATTTGACTTTCCCACAAAATTCAAATTTGAATTTGCCAAGTTAGTGACAAACAGACAGATTTCTCACTGGAAGTCATGGATACCATCTGAACTCTTAGCTTCTTTTTTTTTTTTTTTTTTTCGCTTTTTTCTTCTTTTTTTTCATGGCAAGAATGTTAGGGGTTAGTGGTTTGAGAGGGGAGGTGCAAGGCTTGATCACAGGCTCTTGGAATTGGAAAGCAACACAACTACTCAGACAACACGATACTTATATCAGAGCTTTTAACTTTGATTGCAGCTCATTTTGTACTTGAACAGATTCAGTGGAAGTATACAATGATGGTAGCCTCAACACGGTTAATGATGGTAACCATCTCCAAATCTCATGCTCAATATTTGCATTTTGAGCAACAGTCGGTTTCGGTTTCGGTTGATGGATCCTTAGTTGATGAAGGTTTGGGAATGAGTGTTGGGGCTGTTTCAATTAGATGTTGTGTGGGTTTACCTTCATGTGGTTTGGGTTTGGGAGAAGACGTTATTTCGATACCCATTGAAAAACAAGCCCCACACACAATAAACAAAAAACAACAGCCAAGCCTTTTAGCCTCAGTTAATGTTCAATTCACATGCAAGTTGGGACAAATGTTGGTCGAAATCACAATCGATATATTAAAAGGCCTATATTCGTAAAAACAAATTTAGAATTCTCTCTGGTTGCCATGACTAAGCAACGTTCTAGCGATTGCCTTAAATAATATATTTAAAAGAGGGATACATTTAAGTTGCACTGTTTGGAAACTATATATTATACAATTAATAATATAATCACCTGAGAAAATTTTATTATGAAGAAGCTCAATAAGATGATTTATTCGTATCAATCCCATTGATACATGTGTTTGCTTCCTTTTAGATTTTCTTTGTGACAAATGATACGTAGTCTAACAATGGAACTAATCCAATAGTCTTATTTGTCAAAATAATAATAATAATACTATTGGTATTTTACATAGGAGTGGCAAATTAGGACACGACAAGACAACACGACAAGTTAAAAACATTTGGGTTTAGCATAAACGGTTTTGGGTGGTAAAAGAGTCGACACAATTAATCCGTTTACTTAACCGTGTTCAGTTAAGGTTGAGGGGTTCAACCCGTGTAACTCGTTTATGACCCATTTAACTCAATATGTTATAATCATGAATATGACTTACGTAATATATTACATGTTTAAATCCAATTACTATAGATAGTTAAATCTTTTCAACATAAATATTATCTATGCCTTATGATTTTTCTTTTTATTTTAGATATTTAAGTTAATTATAACAAATCTTTTCAATTATTTAGTATTCGATTAAATATTAAATGCCTTATTTTGATAAATAAGTCATTAAATGAATTAACACATTTACCTGTTTAATAAATAGATTGGATTAGTATTATGAGTTCTTCACCTGATTATTAAATGAATTAGATTTAAATATACGTATTTAACATAATACGCTTATATCGACGCCATACAATTATAACCACAAACACAAAATTGCCTTACACAATAATAAAATATAAAAAACTGAATAAAGATTAAAGTTCACATAAGCCTGACTCACGGAGCAAAAAATTGTGACCGACTAGAATCACAGAGCATCTAAAAATTCCTCCCCACTCAGGTGGGAAGAGCCAGGTAGGTTTTCTGATTATGGCACTCCATCTCATTGACTCTTTGTTCATGGATGGGATTGGAGATACGAGGCTGCGGCCGCTGCTGATCTCTCCTTTTGCTCCTCTTCATCCATGGTGTCACAAAGGATCCCACCCCTAGTCTCCGGCAGACATGCCACAAACAGCCCACAACACCCTGTGGTCACCCCAAACGCCCCATACGACGCCTTACCATCCAACAATGGACTGAACACTCCGCCAAACACCAGCGCCTGCCTCACCATGGACACCGCCGAGTTACGCACGCACGTAGGAAACAACTCCATGGTGTAAATCAACAGCATGTTAAACGCAGTACACGCACTGAAGAACGACGCCATCTCCGCCAACATTTGCAACTCATCCCTCACGAGCACCACACACATCACACAACAAATCCCACTCACCATTGTGAACCCTAAAACCGCACTCTTCCTGTTCAGTCTCCGTGCCAAGAAAAATGAGATCAACGAAGCCGGAACCTCCGACAAGGCATTAAACGTGACGGCCAAATAGAGATTGAATCCCAAGTTTCCGACCCCCAACGGCAATCCATAGTACACCATACCCACCCCAAATCCCACCACCATCAACGTCAACAACCTCCGAATCGCCCATCTTTTCTCTAACATGATATTTACTGCTGAGTAAAGATCCGTGTTATTCCCTGGTTCGTGCTCGATGGACATGCCGGAGAAGCTCCAGCGGGTTAAGTTGCTGCTGTTGTATTGTGCTATGTGCTTGAGTGTTGCCATGAACTCTTCTTTTCGTCCTCTGACAAAAAGCCATCTTGGAGATTCGGGAACGAAGAAATAGACTGATGTGCAGTAGATGATTGTTGGAATACAAGTCCATAGATACAGAATTCTCCATGAAGAGGTCCTATTCAGGTAAGCGATGAGTGGTAATGAGAGAAACCCTAAAGTGGAACACAAGAAGCCAATGATCCCGACTTCTCCCCTCCACTTTTTGCCGACGAGCTCCATTGACAACACGAGGGAGCATGTCCCGACTGTTGCTCGTCCGAACCCACTGACGAATTTGAAAGCCGAGTAGATCCAGACGTTGGTGGACAAAATCACTGTAAGGAGGCCAGCTACAGACATGAGTGAGCATGACAGGAGTAGCATGTTCTTGCGGCCGAGTGACGAGTCCGCCAGTGTTGCCAGCAGCAGTCCACCTGACATGCAACCGAGGAAGAAGGAGGTGGCCGGCAGGCCGGTGATGAAGGAGCCGGCACACTCTAAAGACCACTCCGATATGATGGAAGTGTGTGGGGATAAATCCCATGCCCATGAATTCTTCGGAAGCTCGCAGATGTTTGTGGTCGTGTAGTTGCATGCCAGTTGATTTGTGCAGTGCCATGTTGGCTGAGCGTCTGCAAAGACACTGATGAATAATTGTTGCGCATCGAAGACCCACGCGAGGGACACGAGGAGGACTTGAAGGAACTGGACACACCCAAAGTCTCCTCCAATGCACCGCTCGATGGTGTCATCCAAGGAGTAGAACTGGTGTTTGTGAAGCGTTGGAGTTTCGGGTTCGGTTGAGTGGGTTTGGGAGAGGAGGAACGGAGTACTAGAATGTTCCATAGAGTTGTGTCACCAAGTCTAAAGAATCCTAGATGAGGTGAAACCAAGAGAGTTTTATTTGTATAAGAGCAATATATATTTATATATTTATACTAATACTAACTATATTGAACAGTTTAAACAACTCTCACACCTTTTTATGTGAGTGAGGGCTAAGAATCTGAGATTAAATATCATTTATTATTTTCGTTTCATAAAAAGTGTTACTTTTATGGAAACGGGATCTTCATAAATTGAACTGTCATAATTTCTTAAAAATAACACTTTTTTAGGATTGGATGTAGTAATTTGCTCTGACATATCTATGCTAACTACTATTGTATCTATTTGGAATGCGGATAAGTATAATAATGCCATGTAGCAAATGGGCGGATGTACTGGGAATATTGGGATGGTTTTAGTCTGTGATAGTATGAGATGGTTTTTGACTTAATTTTAACAAAGACAAGAAACAAGAAAACAAAAGATATCATAGATTGCCTTTGAAAAAAAAATAAAAAGATAGCGTAGATTAAACAATTAACATGCTTCATTCAGGAAAAAATAAAATAAAACAATTAACATGCTTTTCTAGTCTAGTTCCATATATGATGAATATACACATATACTTACCGGAAAAAACGAAGAAGAATATACAGACATATACAGCAAACACAAAACAGTGAGTGGAATTCTTGGTCATATTGGGACCCATATGGCGAAGATAGGGAGGAATTATTAGCTAGAAGCCAAATGATCGTTTGTCTTTTTTTCCATAAATATTTTTTATTTTACAAACATCAGCCTTTTCTCTCGATCTCTCTTCACGCGTTAGCTTTTTCTTTCTTTACAGTGTTACATTGTGTATCTCGTCAGGCATGGGATTTAATAAGTTTCAAAACTTTGATTTAAAATTAATAATAAACAAACTTCTTTCACCCTCTTTTTTTGCTTCCCTCTCTCTCCCTTGGAAGCCTTAAATTTATATACTGGTAGAGAAAAAAAATGATAAGCACTAACTTTTAAAAATAATAATAAAAAAACTTCATTCACCCTCTATTTCTTTTCGTTTCTTTTTCTTTTATTTCTTTCCGATCAAATTATACCTTAAAAAATCATCTCACCGAAAAAAGCCCCAAGGTTCTGTAAAGAAGTTGATGCAGATTTTGCCACCCCTCCTCCAAAATCAAGAAGTAATTTAATAAGATACATGTCAATGCTTTGGGTCTTCTATGCTCAATTTTCATCCTCTTTTTTTTTTTTTTGGCAAGGCCAACATATCTTGAAACTCTATAAGTCATTATGGTTAATCAAGTGATGGGTTTACAAACACAAAATTAAATACAAATATAGAAGTATACAAAAACATACGTATATGAGTGGAATAAACTCAAGAGAACATACAAATACAGTGTTTTCCCTTTTAATGAATTACGGATTTACCGGAAAATATATATATATTGATGATCTTGACAGCAGGAATTTATGAACGTTTATTTTGATTTTAGATTTATTAGAACATCTATGTATGCTCTAATTTATCTTCAATATTTTCATCTATCAGTCCTATTAGAGGTTCCTAGTGTTCGACAAGAAAAATGAAAAAAACAGATCATGGAAAAGTCTTGAGACAAATTAATGATGAGACAAATCAATTATGTATTGAGTAATTTCTGTCATTCTACAGATAAAAAGGTGAAGTCGGAGAGAAAAGCCAAATCGCATTTTTCATACATAGTTCGCACATGATTGATGTGTACACTCCATTAATAAAATTGATACGTGATATAACTTTATGTAATTGTAGTTGACCGAAATCATATATGTAATACGCATTTCTCATACATACGTTCGCACATGATTGATGTGTATATTTCATTAATAAAACTAATACCTGTTATAATTTTATGTAATTGTAATCTACTGAGATCATGTATAAAATAGTGATCATGAGATACCTAATATTTTTAGAAAGATATGATGTGTGTGCACTGTGATAGAAATCAATTAGCTGATGGTTTTTGACAAAGAACCTAAAGAAGAAAAATACAAAAAAGCGCATTGATTAAACGATTTAACATGATTCTCTAGCTTGTTCCTTATATATATATATATATATATATATACACACACACACAAAACAGTGAATAGGTTTGTTGGACGTCTATCATCCTTCAAAGGTGGGGAACCTATATCGAGAAGATATGATATACAAGTTTAAAATAGTACACACGAAATATCAAGTGTTTTTTATAATATAAAAAATCAAAAACACATCCATAATGATACTCCAAGTCTCAAATTTCCATTGGAAAAGAGATTATATGTATAACTTGAGGTATGGACTATGATTTCTGACTTAATTGCAAAAACAAAATGATGAGCTCAACAGCTCTCCATCTAATATAATATGACTAAAATTGAATTCCAAATTTCATCGCCAAAGCAACACGTTGATACAATGTCAAAAACCATGTTAATATTATCTCTCAATTTGAAGTTTGAATGTCAAGAACACTAACTTGCTCAATAAAAATTTTTTTTTTCTCATACGTTTTAATAAAAAATAAAATTGACCCTTAAATAAGTCAGTTTTCAATTGTGTATATCCAACGGAGAGCAGGCTGTTCCGCTCTCCATTTCTACTCTTTCATAATAATAAAATTTTTTATTATTAATTTATATTTATATTTATATTTATATAGTGTGTATATATAAAAAACATGCATAAGCAAATTAATAAGTGTTATTATTACATGTAATCATGGGAAATCATTTTGTTTGTTGAAACGTGCAGGTCAAGTCCATGGAAGACCCTAGTTCGAGGATAAGAGAATGTCTCTACTTTCAACATGACTCAAATTCTTAATTAAAAAATGATATCCAAGAGAATGTCTCTACTTTCAACATGACTCAAATTCATAATTAAAAATGATATCCAAGAGAATGTCCATAATCATAATATGGATGGAGAGCTGTTGAGCTCATCATTTTGTTTTTGCAATTAAGTCAGAAATCAAAGTCAATAAATTAAGCAAATTAAATCGTATGACTTAAGATGTTTGGGGTGGAATATATAAAAATATTAATACAACAGAGAGCGTGGTAGGTTGTTGCAGGAGGCCTTGGGGTAAGATGTCAGTGATCCAATTATTCACCTATATATATATATATATATATATATATATATATATATATATATGAAACAGATCGAAAGCACACGTGAAGATCTCTTTATTTGGTTATGAGTAGTTGGACGTTGCATGGAATGGATTCGAAACTCTGATTTTATTCTACATGTCTATTGATTATTAATCATGGAACAAAGGAATGTTAATCTCACTTACCATTTGTGGCATCCATATTATTGATTATTGGCATCTATATATACATATATACAACAACAAGAAGAAGCCAAGTTTTTTTTTTTTTTTTTTATAATTATTTGATGGTCCGCGATTACGTTAATCTTATAATTTCAATCTGATTCTTAAAGTAATAGCATATAAAGTTCCAGAATTAGCATTAGATTCAACAAGTTCTTATTCCTTGAATCTGAACAATTTAGGGATTATTAGATATAAATGGTGCTAATAACTTATATTTATCATTTGATGGAGTCAAAGTTTCATAATTTTGAAAAAAATGAAGTTAACCAAAACGCTGACGTGAACATAAAAAAAAACGTTGTTTACTCTCAGTGAGATACCACTTTTAGGCATATAGGTATCATTTTTTTATACGCAGGTACCACTTTTTTTTGCATCAGGTACCACTTTTATTCAAATAGGTATCACTTTTTGTGTACATAGGTATCACTTTTTATGTATCAAGTATCCATTTTTTTTTGTGCAGCATAAAAAATAGTACCTGATGACAAAAAATGGTACCTGTATACGCAAAAAGTGATATTTATGTGCTTAGCACAAAAAATGATACCCAATGACAAAAAATGGTACCTGTATACGTAAAAAGTGATATTTATGTGCTTAGCACAAAAAATGATACCTAATGACAAAAAATGGTACCTGCATATACAGAAAGTGATATCAATGTGCTTAAATATAATACCTCTATGAGAATAAATAATATTTTTTTATATATTTATTTTTTTAGAATTATGAGACTTTGAAACTATCAAATAATAAATATAAGTCATTAGCATCATTTATACGTAATAATCTGTATAATTTACAAGTCCCTTCCAACTTTGAATTGTTGGTGATGGTGAGTTGTTAAAATTGCTGATGTATAAGCTTTTGGTGCCCATTTCTCTTGATGATGTATAGACTGTATAGTTATCACTCTGTGTTTTGTAACTATGTGGAAAGTGGAATACATGCACAAAAGTCAATCTCATACTCTCCTTTGAATTGACACCTTGCTTTGTGCTTATGTGTCATATGAGCCACTATTTCAGACTAAAATTGTGTAACACAAACACATACATTGGGAAGCAAGAGACACAACCAATCTTCATCTTGTTCTCCGTCCCTTTAATTTATCAATATTTTAGTCGATAGAAGCAATCTTCATCTTGTCAGAGCAGCTTATGTTCGTGCTAGCACTCTGGTTTTTCGTCTCTAATGTTTACCGCGCACAAACAGATGATGTTTATGGTGATGGCAATTCTACAGTACCAAATGCTTGTGTGAACTGCTCTATATGTCAATATCCCTGCCACCCACAACCTCCACCGGAGTCGGGATATCCATCATACGGTGCTCCACCACCACCACTACCACCACCACCTCCTGCTGTAAGCAATTGCCCACCAGCAACAGTTCAGTGCTGCCAATATCCTCCTCCTCTACCATACACTTATCTTCCTTACGACAATTATTCAGCTTCATCGCGCTTGGCTTTCCCGGTCAACCCTCTTAGTACACTGTGGGACTCTGCTTTTTTCTTGTTGCTCTTTGTTTTTGGTTTCCATGTTTGAAAAAAATAAATAAATAAATAAAATATTGGAAACGGGGAAAATGAATATATATATAAAAGGATATATATATCTTAATTTTGAGGAATGCATCTTCTATATCCTGTTGGTTGTTATGAATATTTAACAATTAATGTTTTGTTCTGTTTTGTTTCTTTTTCTTTCCTTAATTAGCATCTACATTGAAGTGGTGATGACAATTCACTTACTACAACTTCGTATTTGAAAGTTGCATCATTGGCACTTGGCAGTGTTAATATATAACCTAAGTTTATATGTTTTAACTTTTACCCAAAAAAAAAAAATTGTTTTATATGTTAATTGTTGAAATCAATTTTTATTTTCTTCTGGCATTGTAGCAAGTGATATCTATGAGGCTTTTCAAGGAGCTTTTGTGTGAGATCTATAGAGTTAGCATAGTTCAGTCATTTACTTTTGATGGAGTTGCACAATTGAAGCTGCTACGAGCTAACCTTCAAAAAAATATATAAAAAAATATATATATATATAGAAAATACTTTATTTATTTTATTTTATTTTTTGTTATTCTTTTAGGCAATTTATTTGTTTGACTCATTTGAATGTTTGATCGAGACTCATTTGGGTTTAGTTGTTCGTTCACGAGGTAATAGTCATTGCTATTGTTTTTTCCACCCTTTATTTTCTTCATACGTAGCATGTGTCTTTCTTCAATCCACAGTGTTGAACCCAACAACTTTACAAAAGACAAACAACGCCAACAATAAAATCAAATGGGCCAATTGTTATATGGTTCTGCTAAGAACCCGGTTACAACATATTACTTAACGAACGGTCATCCGACTCATCCCGCACTTGACCCAATGGCCCAATTACAATTTTTAATTTTATTATTATATATCTAAAAATTATTAGCCACCAATGCATTCTTATTTGAATAAATTACACTCACCTCAAATGAGATTTGGACAAATCTCAAACAAGTAGAGCATTTCAGATTTATTATTTTCACCTCCCTTTAGGTTTGGGTGTATGTTCAACAATCCCCTCTCCATCAAAACTTGTAAAAAAAAAATTCATAAAATGACCAAGTTGCCTTTATACTTATTTTTTATTTATTATTTTTTTTTAGGAGAGGGCAACGATGGTGGAAAGGAGAGATAAAGTAATAAGAGAGATGAGATAGAAAATTGACTTTTTATTTTTTAGATTTTATAATATATTTTGTATTCTAAAAGTATATTACTTATAAAGGTATAATTGACTTTTTTATAATCTTAAGGAAGATCAGTAATAAATCTCAAACGCTCCACTTATGTAAAATTTGTCAAACTTCAAGAAAGATAAGTGTAATTTATCTATTTTATTTTTCAAAAATATTATATTATATTGATGTAAAATACATCACCAATCGTTTGTTTAACATAAATATAATACAAGAAATTGTTTAATAGAAATGGCTCAAGTCCATGAAATTTACAAATCAATTTAATCAAAACTTTGATTGTTAGAATGTTATGTTTTGATCAATGCTTATTAATGGAATCCCCCGCATCCTTGTTTGAATATTGGCTGAGCTTGCTGGTGAATGACTATTCAAATAGTTTGGTATAAAGATTTCGCACTTGTGCCCCCAAGCAATTTAAATTGAGCGAAATGGTGGACCTTATGTCCAATTATGTTTTAAAATAAAAAAAGTAATGGTGTGTAAAATAATTATTTTATGTATTTGTTTAAGTTTTATTTTATATGTTTTTTTATAGAGTATTGTATAAATTAATTAATTTTAAAAGAATCATAATTTAATTAATTAAAAAAGAGTCATTTAATTTGTATAAGAATTTAATTAATTATTTAAAAAAAAAAGATTTGTACTTTTTAACTTATCAATTTAATTTAATTATATATTTATTTATTGCATAATAATTTAATTAATTTGCATAATAATTTTTTTTCCCTACTTTACATTTTATTTTATTACAACAAATTTAAATTTCTTCATCACCAAATTGATTTTACAAATGTTCCATCGTATGTCTCATAAGATCAATATTATCCGTTCTATTGCTAATTCTTCTAAGCCGATTAGAAATGTGTTCCGTCAACATTCTTCTAAGGATCGCAAAATGAAGTTATGACACGTTACACACAAAGGGGCGGTTAATTGTACTGTCTAATATATATTTTTTATACGTGGAAAAGTATTAATGTGTTTTTTTTTTTTTTTTTCTGAATTGTATTGTTTTATTTTATTTGTAGGAAGCTATGTAATGTACTTATTTTTTTATATATGTAATACAGAGTATATTTTTAATTTTTCAAAACATGTAATCAAAATAAACAAGCATAGCACTTAGTAATATAGTTGTTGGGAGATAAGAGAAGCTAATCACACACAGAAGTCTGGTTAAATGTCCGGCTGCTGCCCATCCGAAATTCAAACCTTCAAGAATCTAGAGAGAGAAGTTGTTTGCAACTTCTTAATGGTTCAACCCTCCAAGGTTTGGTGGGGAGAGAGAATTGACATAGAAGGTTGCTTTCAGAGTATTACAGTCCTGATGGTCTCTTCTTTACAACATATATGAAACAGCCATATGCTTTGTGTGTGTATATATACATTAACCTTTCTTGGAACATGTTTTCATGATTGGTTTGGTGATATTTTTGAAGTGATCAAACTGTAAACTTGTTTCTGTCTACACAATACTATATACATGGCTTTACGTCTGAGTAATCCTTGTCCTTCTTCATCCATAGCCACCTCACATCATGACACATGCCCAACAAGAACATATCACTCCAATTGGATTTCTCGGGCTCATTGAAGAATCCATCAAAGCAAGCATTTTGAGCTCAAATCCTCTAATTTGCACCCGCTAAGCGGGGTCTCATTGCAGGCTGGTGAGTTCCTCATTCCATTACTGCTTTGTCTCAATCTAGCTATTTCCAGCACTGCATGAAAATTTCCTATCTTTTGAAGCTCTATTTGTAATTTTGATCTGCTTGAGAAAATGTTTCAACATAACTCTATATGGGTACTATTTCAAATTCGATTCTTTTGTTTAATTGCT
Source organism: Cornus florida (assembly GCF_030987335.1). Taxonomy (NCBI): domain Eukaryota; kingdom Viridiplantae; phylum Streptophyta; class Magnoliopsida; order Cornales; family Cornaceae; genus Cornus; species Cornus florida. The sequence goes on along the minus strand of NW_026775575.1, from coordinate 89,239,044 downwards.
TTCCCACCTTAATTTCTTTCTCTGATTTTAAAGATTTCCTTCATTTCCGTAGTTATATGATGTGTTTATATTCGTCATGGTCAATTTACTTCAATTAAATAATAGTTTCATTTAATGTAAATCATATTCTCTTATAACCGAGCATTAGTCTAAATAGTATGATCTCTCTAGTTCAAGGGGGAGATTGAGTGTTCAAACCCTATTAGGGGCAGTATTGTAAGTATGTGTGAGTTTGCTTAAACTTTGAAAAAAAAAGAAAAAAAAAAAAAAGAAGAAGAAGAAGAAGAAGAAGAAGAAGATAAAATCATATTTTTCTGTACCTTTCCCTTGTTTTTTTTTTTGCTATATGCTCATTTATATTGTGCAATCAAATTCTTTTCGGGTGAATCTCCCATTGCTTATTTGAGATGGTTTTGTGGTATAGGTTTAGCAGGGGATGCTCTGGCTGAAGAACATGTTGAGACCCGATTCAAAGATGAGTGATTTGCCTCTGTTACACCGGATTTTGATTTGTGTATCAATGTATGATGTACATAAGAAGAGTCGATGAGTTTAGGTCTTCTTCCATAGACTAACAATGTGTTTGGTTTGCTGGGCTTGGCCCTGTTTTGTTTTACTGGCTGATAGAAAGAATAAGAGTAGTACATGGGCTTATAAGAACAGTAATACTAAATTTTTTTTTTTAATTGCACCTGGCTTTAACCAGGTTAGCCCATGAATAATTCCCCCTAGTTATAATACGTTGAAAAGAGCTTGGGATACATTTAAGTTGCTTATATTGATGTTTGGAAACAATATATTATACAATAAGTAATTAATCACCTTACCCTGAAAAAATTTTATTATGAGTTTAGGTCTTCTTTCATAGACTAACAATGAGATGATTTATTCATATCAATCCCATTGATACATGTGTTTGCTTCCTTTTAAATTTGCTTAATGACAAATGATATGCAGTCTAACAAAGGGACTAATCCAATTGTCTTACTTGTCCCAAAAAATAATAATAATAATAATAATGTCTTACACAACAATAAAAAATAAAAAATGAATAAAGATTAAAGTTCACATACAATACTCAGCTCACACATTTAGTAGGGCGAAAATTTGTGATTGACTTAGAATCACATGGTCCGAACCATCTAAAAACTAATTCCTCCCCAGGTTGGAAGAGCCAGGCTTTCTGATCATGGCACTCCATATCATTGACTCTTTGTTCATGCATGGGATTGAAGATACAAGGCAGCGGCCGCTGCTGCTCTCTCCTTTTGCTCCTCTTCATCCATGGTGTCACAAAGGATCCCACCCCAAGTCTCCGGCAGACATGCCACAAACAGCCCACGACACCCTGTGGTCACCCCAAACACCCCATACGATGCCTTACCATCTAACAATGGACTGAACACTCCACCCAACACCAACGCCTGCCTCACCATGGACACCGCTGAGTTACGCACGCACGTAGGAAACAGTTCCATGGTGTAAATCAACAGCATGTTAAACGCAATACACGCACCGAAGAACGACGCCATCTCCGCCAACATTTGCAACTCATCCCTCACAAGCACCACACATCGCACAACAAACCCCACTCACCATTTTGAACCCTAGCACCGCACTCTTCCTCAATTCCTTGGTTGGTGCACTATAGGAGATTCGAAAATCCTAGGGTTTGAGGTGAAAATTGGGGATTTTGCATAAAATTGAGGTGAGGGTCTCTAACTCACATTTTCTTGTTTTTTTGTGGATTAATTACTAGTAATTGTTATTAATTTGTCTAATTGATGGTAATTACCCTAGCATGATTATTATTATTATCTTTATGTGTAAAGTTTATGATTTTATATTTACATGTTGATTTGTATGAAAACCATTCTTAAATGTTGTTTTCCTATGTCTATTAAGTTGTAAATTGTGCTAGAAATGATGTATGAATTCTTGTTTGATTTTCTTTGAAATTGTAACAAAGAATGACTAGTTGTGTTATATGAAAATTTCTTATTTCCATAGTAATGAAGGTATGAGACATACATGCATGTCATTGGGTATAAGAAAGGGTAAAGTGATTTAAAGTGGATAAGAATGGGTTTTTGGGAAAAATATTTTGAGAAAAAGATTTTGTGAAAACACGCCAAAGAGGTACCAAGAGTCCGTGGCGTTAATATAGCCTAGAGAGAATTAGGGAGATCGCCCTAGTGTAGTTGAGCCAATTGAGCCCCAAATGACGCCTCGAGGTTACCAAGGGTCAGGGACAGTGGCCAATCCTACTCTCGTGTCACCAAGGGGATACCGAGGGACGGGTTACGTTAACGGTTTGAAAAATGAAGTTTTTTTTTAAGTGAATTTGAAAGTGGGGAATGACATGCATAGCATTGTATTCATGGTATGAAAATTTGTTAGTCTTAAACTTGAGAAATTTATATCGTGTTTTCCCCAGTTTAGAATGATCCTTATTCTTTATCCCTGTTCAATATTTGGATTCACGGGGTCACAAGAGGTGTGTTTTAGGCACTACCTACTGAGCAATTTTGCTCACCCTATTATTTAACATTTTTCAGGGCTCGGAAAAGAAGTGGCGGATGACAATCCTCCGCAAGCTTGAAGAAGATTAGGAGTTGTATTTTGTTATCTTTTGTATATTAGCCCATTTTTTGGTATAGTCTCAAACTATGTAAAAGAGTATTTATTTTTGTAAATCATGGCCCTGTAACATAACTAAGATCCCTGATTATTAATTTTTGTCGTAAACTGAGACTATGTAAATGCTTAAGTTAAATGGGATGATGATGATGGGCTAACTTGGGGAGGTTGTTGATGTTGTGATATTGGGGAATGTATTATATTTTTTTTGTATTGTGTGTTGGGGTATGTTGGATAGGTCTTGAAAGACCATTGCATTTTTTTTCATTTGAACAGGTTATTGTAGGATCATTTTTAGCAGAGATCATGTAATTTTTTTTTTTTTTAATTGTTTCAGTTTTGGAGTCGTTACAGATACATTGAAGTTGCACTGTTTGGAAACTATATATTATACAATAAATAATATCACCTGCGAAAATTTAATTATGAAGAAGCTCAATAAGATGATTTATTCATATCAATCCCATTGATACAAGTGTTTGCTTCCTTTTAGATTTTCTTTGTGACAAATGATATGTAGTCTAACAATTGAACTAATCCAATAGTCTTATTTGTCACAAATGATATGTAGTCTAACAATTGAACTAATCCAATAGTCTTATTTGTCGATCAATAATAATAATAATAATATTGTCTTATATAGGAGTGACAAATTACAATACGACACGATAACATGACACGACTTAAAAAGGTTTGGGTTTAGCATAAACGGTTTTGGGTCATAAAATAGTCGACACGATTAACCCGTTTATTTAACTGTGTCGGGTTATGATTGAGGGGTTCAACCCATGTAACCTGTTTATGATTCATTTAACTCAACATGCTATAATCGTAAATATGACCTATGTAATATGTTACCTGTTTAAACCCAATTACTATGTATTGTAAACGGTTTTGGGTCATAAAATGGTCGATAAGATTAACCTATTTACTTAACCGTGTCAGGTTAGGGTTAATGGGTTCAACCCGTGTAACCTATTTATGATTCATTTAACTCAACATGTTATAATCGTAAATATGACCTATGTAATATATTACCAGTTTAAACCTAATTATTATGAATTGTTAAGTGATTTCAACATAAACCTTGTCTACGCCTTATGATTTTTCTTTTTATTTTGAATATTTAGGTTAATTATGACAAATTTTTTTTATTATTTAGTATTTAGTTAAATATTAAATGTCTTGTTTTGATGAATAAGTCATTAAATGAGTTAACACGTTTATCTGTTTAATAAACGATTTTAAACACAGATTATTAAATAGGTTAAGTTTAAATTTACCTATTTCCCATAATACTCACGACACAATTATCAACGCAAACACAAATGGCCACCCTTATACAATAATAAAATATAAAAAACTTAATAAAGATTAAAGGACACATAAGTCTCACTCACTGGGCGAAAATTTGTGATCGACTAGAATCACATGGTCGGAAGCATCTAAAAATTCCTCCCCACTCAGGTAGGAAGAGCCAGGTAGGTTTTCTGATTACGGCACTCGATATCATTGACTCTTTGTTCATGCATGGGATTGGAGATACGAGGCAGCGGCCACTGCTGCTCTCTCCTTTTGCTCCTCTTCATCCATGGTGTCACAAAGGATCCCACCCCTAGTCTCCGGCAGACATGCCACAAACAGCCCACAACACCCTGTGGTCACCCCAAACGCCCCATACGACGCCTTACCATCCAACAATGGACTGAACACTCCGCCAAACACCAGCGCCTGCCTCACCATGGACACCGCCGAGTTACGCACGCACGTAGGAAACAACTCCATGGTGTAAATCAACAGCATGTTAAACGCAGTACACGCACTGAAGAACGACGCCATCTCCGCCAACATTTGCAACTCATCCCTCACGAGCACCACACACATCACACAACAAACCCCACTCACCATTGTGAACCCTAAAACCGCACTCTTCCTGTTCAGTCTCCGTGCCAAGAAAAATGAGATCAACGAAGCCGGAACCTCCGACAAGGCATTAAACGTGACGGCCAAATAGAGATTGAATCCCAAGTTTCCGACCCCCAACGGCAATCCATAGTACACCATACCCACCCCAAATCCCACCACCATCAACGTCAACAACCTCCGAATCGCCCATCTTTTCTCTAACATGATATTTACTGCTGAGTAAAGATCCGTGTTATTCCCTGGTTCGTGCTCGATAGACATGCCGGAGAAGCTCCAGCGGGTTAAGTTGCTGCTGTTGTATTGTGCTATGTGCTTGAGTGTTGCCATGAACTCTTCTTTTCGTCCTCTGACAAAAAGCCATCTTGGAGATTCGGGAACGAAGAAATAGACTGATGTGCAGTAGATGATTGTTGGAATACAAGTCCATAGATACAGAATTCTCCATGAAGAGGTCCTATTCAGGTAAGCGATGAGTGGTAATGAGAGAAACCCTAAAGTGGAACACAAGAAGCCAATGATCCCGACTTCTCCCCTCCACTTTTTGCCGACGAGCTCCATTGACAACACGAGGGAGCATGTCCCGACTGTTGCTCGTCCGAACCCACTGACGAATTTGAAAGCCGAGTAGATCCAGACGCTGGTGGACAAAATCACTGTAAGGAGGCCAGCTACAGACATGAGTGAGCATGACAGGAGTAGCATGTTCTTGCGGCCGAGTGACGAGTCCGCCAGTGTTGCCAGCAGCAGTCCACCTGACATGCAACCGAGGAAGAAGGAGGTGGCCGGCAGGCCGGTGATGAAGGAGCCGGCACACTCTAAAGACCACTCCGATATGATGGAAGTGTGTGGGGATAAATCCCATGCCCATGAATTCTTCGGAAGCTCGCAGATGTTTGTGGTCGTGTAGTTGCATGCCAGTTGATTTGTGCAGTGCCATGTTGGCTGAGCGTCTGCAAAGACGCTGATGAATAATTGTTGCGCATCGAAGACCCACGCGAGGGACACGAGGAGGACTTGAAGGAACTGGACACACCCAAAGTCTCCTCCAATACACCGCTCGATGGTGTCATCCAGGGAGTAGAACTGGTGTTTGTGGAGCGTTGGAGTTTCGGGTTCGGTTGAGTGGCTTTGGGAGAGGAACGGAGTAAAATCTGCCATAGAGTTATGTGTTACGAAGTCTGACAGTCTGAACAACTCTCACACTTTTTTAGTGTGAGTGATGGCTGAGAGTCTGAGACAAAATATCATTTAATTTGCTCTGCAGTAACTATGCTAACTACTATTGTATCTATTTGGAATGCGGATAAGTAAAATAATGCCTGGAGCAAATGGGCGAATGTACTGGGAATATTGGGATGGTTTTAGTCTGTGATAGTAATGAGATGGATTTTGACTTAATTTTAACAAAGACAATAAACAAGAAAACAAAAGAGTTCATCGATTGCCTTTGAAAAAAAATAAAAAGATAGCGTAGATTAAACCATTAACATGCTTTTCTTATCTGGTTCCATATATGATGAATATACACATATACTTACCGGAAAAAAGAAGAAGAATATCCACACATATACAGCAAAACAGTGGGTGGAATTATTGGTCATATTGGGACCCATATGGAGAAGATAGGAAGGAATTATTAGCTAGAAGCCAAATGATCGTACGTTTGTCGTTTCTTCCATAAAGATTTTTTATTTTACAAACATCAGCCTTTTCTCTCGATCTCTTTTCGCACGTCAGCTTTTTCTCTCTTTACAGTGTTACATTGTATATCTCGTCAGGCATGGGATTTAATAAGTTTCAAAACTTTGATTTAAAATTAATAATAAAAAAACTTCTTTCACCCTCGTTTTTTGCTTCCCTCTCTCTCCCTAGGAAGCCTTAAAATTATACTATTTGTCTTTTTTTTTTTTTCTTTTTTTTTTTTTTGGTAAGGCAAACATTTCTTGAAACTCTATAAGCTGTAGTTTCTTTTGCTAGTTGTTGGATAATTTTGTTTGTCATTATGGTTAATCAAGTGATGGGTATACAATCACATAATTACAAGTATACAAAAACATACATATATAAGTGGAATAAACTCAAGAGAACATATAAATACAGTGTTTTCCCTTTTAATGAATTATGGATTTACCGGGAAACAAAATATATTGATGATCTTGACAGCAGGAATTTATGAACGTTTACTTTGATTTTAGATTTATTAGAACATCTATGTATGCTCTAATTTATCTTCAATGTTTTCATCTATCAGTCCGATTAGAGGTTCCTAGTGTTAGACAAGAAAAATGAGAATGACGAGACAAATCAATTATGTACGCAGTGAGTAAATTCTGTCATTCTGTATATAAAAAGGTGAAGTTGGAGAAAAAAGCCAAAACGCAATTCTCATAAGTACCTTTGCACATGGTTGATGTGTACACTTCATTAATAAAACTGATACAACCTGTTGTAACTTTATGTAATTACGATTGTGATTGTTCGAGACCATATATAACTCCGAGATACCTAATAATTTTAGACAGATAAGATGTATGCGCCCTGTGATAGAAATCAATTAGATGGTTTTTGACAAAGAACCGAAAGAAAAAAACAAAAAAACATGCATTGATTGAACGATTAACATGATTCTCTAACTTGTTCCTTATATATATATATATATATATATGCCGACACACACACAAAACAGTGAATAGGTTTGTTGGAGGTCAATCATCCTTCAAAGGTGGGGAGCCTATATCAAGAAGACATGATATACATGTTTAAAATAGTACGCACGAAATATCAAGTGCTTTTTATAATATAAAAAATCAACCACACATCCATAATGATACTCCAACTCTCAAATTTCCATTGGGAAAGAGATTATATATATAACTCGAGTTAGAGTCCCAATTGTTATGTCGGTGTATATAAATATATATTTTGTGTGGTGGTTTTAACAAAGTACGGAATGTCATTTGGGGAATCCATTAATTGTTAAAATAAATTAAGCAAATTAAATCGTATGACTAAAGTCATACGTATGACTTATGACGTTAATTTAGAGTGGAATATATATAAATATTAATACAACTGAGAGCGTGGTAGGTTTGGTTGCAGGAGGCCTTGGGGGATAAAATGTCAGTGATCCAATTATTCACCCACATATATATATATGAAACAGATCGAAAGCACACGTGAAGATCACTTTATTTGGTTATGAGTAGTTGGACATTGCATGGGCATGGATTCGAAACTCTGATTTTATTCCAGATGTCTATTGATTATTATTTATTAATCATGGACCAAAGGAATGTTAATCTCACTTACGTGGCATTCATATTATTGATTATTGGCATCTATTAAGACATATATACAACAAGAAGAAGAAGCCAAGTTTTTTTTTTGTTTTTTTTTTTAATTATTTGATGGTCCGCTATATGAATCTTATAATTTCAATCTGATTCTTAAAGTAAATAGTATGTAAAGTTCCAGAATTAGCATTAGATTCAACAAGCCCTTAATCTTAGTGACTTGGGAGCAAGGTTGAATGTGAATCTTAAGATTTAGGAATTCTTAGATATAAATGGTGTTAATAATTCATATTTATCATTTGATTGAGTCAAAGTTTTATAATTTCAAAAAAATAAAGTTGACCAAAATTCTGACGTGGGCATAAAAAAACATTATTTACTCTCACAGAGTTACCACTTTTAGGTATATAGATATCACTTTTTTTGTACACAAGTACCACTTTTGTTTTGGGTATATAAGTATCACTTTTTTTGTGCAGCACAAAAAATGGTACGTGATGACAAAAAGTGATACATGTATACACAAAAAGTAGTATCTATGTACTTAAATGTGATACCTCTATGAGGATAAACAGTGTTTTTTCATGTCTTCATTTTTTTGAAACTACGAAACTTTGACTCCATTAAATAATAAATATAAATCATTAACACGGTTGTTGGCACATCCCTACAAAGTAGGAGGAATTGTAGAACCACGTTCCCCCCTTTCTTCCTATATTTGGTCAACCTTGATATATCGTGGAATTTTCCATATAGCAGTACAAATCAACCATAGGAATGTGGTAAAGCTTTTAGGTTGTTGTTTAGAAACAGAAGTCCCTTGCTAGTTTATGAGTTCATCACAAATGGAACACTACGTACATGTACATTAACTAATAAAAAATATCATAAATACATTTAATGAGCGCAAAATGTCAAATATATATAAGCACTGTTAAGCAATCCACAATTAAAAAACTAAGAGGAGTAATGATTTCTTGCACTTCCATAAGTAAAAATTTATCCACATTAACATAATCTGGTCGAATATGGTTCAAGCGCAAAAAAAAAAAAAAATAATCTGTAAAATTTACGGGTCCCTTCCGACTTTGAATTGTTGGTCATGGTGAGTTGTTAAAATTGCTGATGTATAAGCTAGCGTTTGGTGCCCATTTCTCTTGATGATGTATAATTGTCACTCTGTGTTTTGTAACTACGTGGAATACATGCACATAAGTCAATCTCCTACTCTCCTTTCAATTGACACCTTGCTTTGTAAATGTCATGCTTTTGTGTTTATGTGTCATATGAGCCACAATTTCAGACTAAAATTGTATAACACAAACACATACATTGGGAAATAAGAGACACAACCAATCTTCATCTTGCTCTCCATCCCTTTGATTTATCAATATTTCAGTCCATAGAAGCAAAATGTCTATGTCAGGGCAGCTTATGTTCGTGCTAGCACTCTGGTTTTTCGTCACTAATATTTACCGCGCACAAACAGATGATGTTTATGGTGATGGCAATCTTACAGTACCAAATGCTTGTGTGAACTGCTCTATATGTCAATATCCCTGCCACCCACAACCTCCACCGGAGTCCGGATATCCATCATACGGTGCTCCACCACCACCACAACCTACGCCAGAGTCGGGATATCCATCAGACGGTGCTTCACCACCACCACCATCACCTCCTGCTGTAAGCAATTGCCCACCAGCAACAGTTCAGTGCTGCCAATATCCTCCTCCTCTACCTTACACTTATCTTCCTTATGACAATTATTCAGCTTCATCGCGCTTGGCTTTCCCGGTCAACCCTCTTAGTACACTGTGGGACTCTGCTTTTTTCTTGTTGCTCTTTGTTTTTGGTTTCCATGTTTGAAAAAAATATATATATATATGAAATGGGGAAAATGAATATATATATATATATCTTAATTTTGAGGAATGCATCTTCTATATTCTGTTGGTTGATACGAATATTTAACAATGTTTTGTTCGGTTTTGTTTCTTTTTCTTTTGAAGTGGTGATGACAATTCACTTGCTACAACTTTGTATTTGAAAGTTGCATCGTTGGTACTTGGCAGTGTTAATATGTAACCTAAGTTTTATATGTTTTACCCCAAAAAAAAAAAAAGAAGATGTTTTATATGTTAATTGTTGAAATCAATTTTTATTTTCTTCTGGCATTGTAGCCAAGTGATATCTTTGAGGCTTTTCAAGGAGCTTTTGTGTAAGATCTATACAGTTAGCATAGTTCAGTCTTTTACTTTTGATGGAGTTGCACAATTGAAGCTACGAGCTAACCTAAAAAAAAAATTAGAAAATAGTTTATTTTATTTTATTTTTTTTGTTTTTTCTTTACACAATTTATTTGTTTGACTCATTTGAATGCTTGATCGAGACTCATTTGAGTTTAGTTGTTCGTTCACGACTTAATAGTCATTGTTACTGTTTTTCCACCCACAATGTTCAATCCAACAACTTTATAAAAGACAAACAACGCCAATAATAAAATCAAATGGGCCGATTGTTATATGATTCGCTAAGAACCCGATTACCGGGTAGTTAAAGAACGGTCATCCCGCACATTACCCAATGGCCCGATTATAATTTTTAATTTTATTCTTATATATCTAAAAATTTCGTTTTTTTTTTTTTTTGATTTAGCATTTAAGGCTAATTATTAACCGCCAATTCATTCTTATTTAGGTAAATTACACTTTATCCCTAATGTTTGGAAAAATCTCACACAAGTGCAATGTTTCAAATTTATTGTTTTGACCTTCCTTTAAGATTTGGGTGTATGTTCAACAATCCCTCTGCATCAAAACTTATTAAAAAAAATTTATAAAATGATCGAGTTGCCCTTACAATATTTTTTTTAAAAGGGGGTAACAGTGGTGGAAAAGAGAGATAAAGTGATAAGAGAGATGAAGCAGAAAATTAATTTTATTTAGATTTTATAATATATTTTGTATTATAAAAATATATTTCATATAAGGATATAATTGACTTTTTATAATCTCAAGGTAGATCAGAGTATAAATTTCAAATGCTCAACTCATGTGAAATTTATCAAACATCAGGAGAAGTAAGTGTAATTTATCCATCTTATTTACCAAAATATTGTATTATATTAATGTAAAATACATCACCAATAATTTGTTTAATAGAAATGGCTCAAGTCAATGAAATTTACAAATCAATTTAATCAAAACTTTGATTGTTAGAGTGTTATGATTTTTGATCAATGCTTATTAAGGGCATCCCTCGCATCAGCTTGTTTGAATATTGGCTGAGCGTGGTGGTGAATGGCGATTCAAATGGTTTGGTATAGGATTTCACACTCGTGCCCCCAGTCGATAAGCTACACTGGATTCAAATAGAGCGAAATGGTGGACCTTATATATCCAATTATGTTTTAAAATAAAAATAAAAAAATGATGGCTTGTAAAATAATTATTTTATATATTTGTTTAAGTTTTATTGTATATGTTTTTTTATAGAGTATTGTATTAATTAATTAATTTAAAAAGAATCATAATTTAATTAATTTAAAAAATTAATTTAAAAAGAGTTATTTAATTTGCATAAGAATTTAATTATTATTATTATTTTTTAAAAAAAGATTGTACTTTTTAACTTATCAATTTAATTTATTTATTTATTACATAATGATTTAATTAATTTGCATAATAATATAAAAATTACATTTTATTTTTTTCCTACTTTACATTTTATTCGATTACGTCAAATTTAAATATCTTCATCACCAAATTGATTACACAAATATTTCATCAGATGTCTAATGAGATCAACATTATTCGCTCTATTGCTAATTCTTATAAAACGATCAAAAATGTGTGCCGCCAACATTCTTCTAAAGATCGACAAAATGAGTTTACGGCGCGTTATACACAAAGGGGCGGTTAATTGTACTATCTAATATATTTTTTTATAGGTGAAAAAGTAATAATGTATTTTTTTTTTCTTTTTTTTCCCTGAATTGTATTATTTTATTTTATTTGTAGGAAGTTATGTAATATATATATATATAATACGGAGTATCTTTTTTTGTAAATACATATATATTTTTAATTTCTCAAAACATATAAATGATATAATCAAAATAAACAAGTATAGCAGTTAGTAATATAATTGTTGGGAGTATAATCGTTGAAAAATAAATAAATAAATAAATTAAATATTTTATTTTATTTTTTAATAAAAATAATAAAGTAGCACGCCAATAAGTTAGAGCTTTTTTATAAAAAAAAATGTTGAACTATGTCAGCACAATTGTTAAAGTGATCCTATATTTTATTGAAAAAGAAGTGTAAAACGAGCACCCCGTGCTGCACACCGGATGGTCCAAATGTTGACCACTAAATGAAAACCATTAAAAAGATGGTCCGTTGGGAGGTTTTATCCGTTTTAGCGCAGATTGTGATCAATTTGAAGGGAGGACCAACTCTACTTGGGCATAAGAAGTCCTGTTTTATTTTTCTATCCTTCAAAACTCATTGTTGAAGGTATAGGTTGAACAGTATGGTGTGACCATCCGAAAGTCAAATAGTACAAGTTGACAAGGTGGAGAGGAGATAAGAGAAGCTAGTCACACACACAAGTTTGGTTAAGTGCCCGGCTGCTGCCCATCCGAAATTCAAACCTTCAAGAATCTAGAGAGAGAGAAGTTGTTTGCAACTTCTTAATGGTTCAACCCTCCAAGGTTTGGTGGGGAGAGAGAATTGACATAGAAGGTTGCTTTCAGAGTATTAAAGTCCTGATGGTCTCTTCTTTACAACATATATGAAACAGCCATATGCTTTGTGTGTGTATATATACATTAACCTTTCTTGGAACATGTTTTCATGGTTGGTTTGGTGATATTTTTGAAGTGATCAAACTGTAAGCTTGTTTCTGTCTACACAATACTATATACATGGCTTTACGTCTGAGTAATCCTTGTCCTTCTTCATCCATAGCCACCTCACATCATGACACATTCCCAACAAGAACATATCACTCCACTTGGATTTCTCGGGCTCGCTCAAGAATCCATCAAAGCAAGCATTTTGAGCTCAAATCCTCCAATTTGCACCCGCTAAGCGCGGTCTCATTGCAGGCTGGTGAGTTCCTCATTCCATTACTGCTTTGTCTCAATCTAGCTATTTCCAACACTGCATGAAAATTTCCTATCTTTTGAAGCTCTATTTGTAATTTTGATCTGCTTGAGAAAATGTTTCAATAACTCAATATGGGTACTATTTCAAATTCGATTCATTTGTTTAATTGCTTTCCCACCTTAATTTCTTTCTCTGATTTTAAAGATTTCCTTCATTTCCATAGTAATATGATGTGTTTATATTCGTCAAGGCCAGTTTATTTCAATTAAATAACAGATACATTTAATGTAAATCATATTCTCTTATAACCGGGCATTAGTCTAAATGGTATGATCTCTCTAGTTCAGGGAGATTGAGTTTTCAAACCCTATTAGGGGCAATATTGTAGGTATGTGTGAGTTTGCTTAAACTTCAAAAAAAAAATAATAATAAAATAAAATATTTTTCTGTACCTTTCCCTTGTGTTTTTTGGCTATATGCTCATTTATATTGTGCAATCAAATTCTTTTCGGGTGAATCTCCCATTGCTTATTTGAGATGGTTTTGTGGTAAAGGTTTAGCAGGGGATGCTCTGGCTGAAGAACATGTCGAGACCCGATTCAGAGATGAGTGCTTTCATTTCTCTGAATTGGAGAAGGCGGAGACTACTCTCAGTATTATTGTTGTTGGGGCTTCAGGGAACCTTGCCAGAAAAAAGATTTTTCCTGCACTTTTTGCTCTTTTCTTCGAGGATCGTCTACCTGAGGTTCAATTCCACATTCTTCATGGATTGTTACTTATAATTGTGCATATAAATTGAAATGTTAGTAATTTTTTTTCTTTTTTCACTATTTTCTATACAGAATTTCACAGTATTTGGATATGGACGAAGTGTAATGAAGGATGAGGAGTTGAGGGATATCATTAGCAGAACCTTGACTTGCAGGATTGACAAGAGGTGTAACATTTTTTCCCCAAACCTTTCTCATATGCAATATTTTGCCTATGTTTTTGTATGTATGTACTAATCTTGTCAGAGAATACAGGGACAATTGTAATGAGAAGATGGATCAATTCTTAAAAAGATGTTTTTACCAATCAGGCCAGTATAGTTCAGAGGAGCATTTTTCAGAATTGGACAAAAAACTAAGAGAGAAAGAGGTAACATTTCTTTTTAATTATTTCCAAGAAGTCTCGGGATTCGGATCCTCTCCACTAATCGTTAATTGGACAGCATTGTGTCACATGAATAATAAAAAATAAAGATTGACCGTTATCCACCGGATGCAAGTGGAAATCAGCTATTAATGGAAAGGATCCTGATCTGAAGTCCTGGTCTCTCCTGATTTTGCCTATTCATGCATCTATCCCATCTTTTACAATTAGCATAAAAGTGGCATTTATCGTGGTCTACATACCATTGACAGATAACTGAGCACAATGTGGGGAAAATTTTGCTGGTTCTTTTTGTTCATTTTTCATTCGAAGTATCAAAATTTGAATGTGTGAGGGATGATGATACATTCCTTCTAATCGTCATCAATGTTCCTTCTTCGCATCATAGATTCATAGTCATAACCCCTCTTCTTAAGCATCACATTGTTTTCTTTCAATCTTCCTTGCATTTTCACTCATATTTTCTGATTCATTATAATGTAGGACACTTCTGAGTGTTCTCTTGATTTTATTCTTTTCAATTTGGTGAAAATTGAAAAGAATAAAATCAATTATCTGATACAAATTATATAATAAATTGATGGGATTTATTATTTGTAATTTGCACTCCTTACTTTCTTTTGATTATTAAACTCTCTCTTTTGTTCTATAAAAAAAAAATAAGCCTTGATCCTAATCTTCATGAGCTATTTTATGCTTTAATAATATCTAAGACTTCCTTTCAGGCTGGAAGATTGTCGAATAGGTTGTTTTACTTATCGGTACCCCAAAATGTGTTTGAGGATGTGGTGAGATGTGCTAAACATCGCGCTGCTGCAGAGAATGGGTGGACAAGGGTAATTGTTGAGAAGCCATTTGGTCGTGACTTGAAGTCATCCGGAGAGCTAACAAGAGGTTTAAAGCAATATCTAACGGAGGATCAAATATTCAGGTACATTTTCGTGCATTTTTGTTTGATTAGACAGATTCCAAGGGAGGACAATTTTGTTTAACCTTGTCAGTTTTTGTTATTTGTACAGAATTAACCATCATTTGGGTGAGGAGCTTGTTGAGAATCTCTTGGTTCTTCGTTTCTCAAATCTTGTTTTCGAGCCTTTATGGTCCAGGAACTACATTCGCAACGTGCAACTGATATTTTCTGAAGATTTTGGGACAGAGGGACAAGGCAGGTTAGTTCAATATGTTACTTGCCGATATTCTTATTGGTATGACATTGGTATCCTTGTGTGAGATATGATTCATGTGAAGAATATTTTATTTCGTTTGTTTTTCTTCTTAGGTACTTCGATAACTATGGAGTTATCAGGGATATAATGCAAAACCATCTTCTGCAAATACTAGCATTATTTGCAATGGAAACACCTGTCAGCTTAGATGCTGAGGACATCAGGAATGAAAAGGTATCAGTATTCTCTGATTGTTACAATCTATATATCAGTTTCATTATTTTTCGGCCAATTTCTTATAGATTTTTTTTTTTTTTTATCATTAAAAAAAGTTCATGTCATTTTGTTTTTGTATGGAAACAAGATTACGATGAGTGTATGACCAAAACTTTGTATCAGGTTAAAATAATGCGCTCAATGAGACCTCTTCAGCTAGAAGATGTTGTCACGGGCCAATATAAGGCCTCTAACGAGGGCAACACTTCATATCCCGCTTATACAGATGATCCGGCTGTACCAAACAACAGTCTCACTCCAACTTTTGCAGCTGCAACTTTCTTCATTAATAATGCTAGATGGGATGGAGTCCCTTTCCTAATGGTAGCAGGCAAAGCTCTACATTCCAAACGGTAGTCTCTCTTTTTCGGGAGGTTTAATTTTTCTTCAATTACTTTCCATTTGTCTACTGTGGAGTTTCAAACAACAAAACAAACTGAAAATGTTGTTGGAATGAGAATGCAGGGCAGAAATCAGAGTTCAGTTCAGACATGTCCCCGGTAACTTGTACAACCGGAAGTTTGGAACTGATCTAGATAAGGCAACAAATGAGCTTGTGATTCGCGTACAGCCAGATGAAGCTATTTATTTGAAGATCCACAACAAGGCTCCTGGTCTAGGAATGAGACTGGACCGCTGTGACCTTAATTTGCTCTACAAAGAAAGGTAAGATACTTCAAACATATGAGCTGAGGGTGGAAATTTACCTGCAATTAGGTTTTGTGTAGCTTAGCCACTTCTTGGAGACATTAAAAGGCAACAATTTAGGAAATGGAAAGTATTCAGTAAAGTTTACACAACATTGCCACATTTATTTGCATTTCCTAGTAAGATAAAAATTGTTTAAGTTCAGGCTACATTGTATCCTAAAGCTACAATTGGATGTACCCACCAAATACTTTACTCAATACATTAAGTAGTTTTATAGGTTAACTGATAAGAAATACAAGAGATGTGAGTGATAGTAAATGGCACAAAGAACATTCATTAACCTTTGTGACATGCCCTCCGATCATTTTTTTGTTTTTGTTTATGTTTTGTGAAGGTATCCAAAAGAAATACCAGATGCATATGAGAGACTGCTCTTAGATGCCATAGAAGGAGAGAAGCGTTTGTTTATCAGAAGCGATGAGCTAGATGCTGCTTGGGCATTGTTCACACCATTGTTGAAGGAATTGGAAGAGAAGAAAGTCGCGCCTGAGCTCTATCCCTATGGAAGTAGAGGACCGATTGGAGTGCATTATCTTGCTGCAAGGCACAATGTCCATTACGCGGATTATAGCTGCGAGGGCTGTTGATCTGGTACTTTGGAGCTGCTACCATGGCCTCTGCTTGGTCACCACTTATGTGCCATTCCTTGTCATGTTCTTGACTGTTATTAGTGATGTTTCTTTGGATCAGTCTAATTTGTAGATAATTGGAAAGTTAAATGATATTGTGAGATGGAAGAAGTTTATGTATAATTTGTACATTGAACAATAATTGAAACTACAATCTGCATAGATTCAGGGTGGTCTTATCTGTATTGATTAGTAGGTGGAGTTGTAATGGTTTTTTTACTTGGTTGAGAAAAAGATATAATAAAAAATGTTTTAATGGAGGTTTTTTTTTTTTTTTTTTTTGACAAATCATTTGTTGAAACTTTTCTAATACCTAAATATTATTTTGCAGAGTAGATTTTTTATTTTTTATTTTTTTATTTTTATTTGACTATATGGCAATATAAAGTAATTAATATTTTTTTTATACAACTATTTCCTAAATACAAATACAAATAAATCATTCAATATAATTGAATTTAATCCAAAATGTCATATATAAAAATAACAAATTAGCTTTAAAACAATCCCAGTCACATGATCCTCTCATCATTAGTAAACAAAATGTTTATCTACACAACCGTAACAATTCTATTCTAGATAACTTTAAGTACTTTCATTGCTTGCAACCTGAATATTTGATTTACCAAACAAATAATCCTCATTTTCTATCATATGTTTGATATTCTAAGTCCGCAATAGCATCCCTCCTTATAAAGCTGTAAAGAGTAGTCATCCAATTAATCACTATCAATATTATGCATATTTTATAAGATTTTCCATCATGCCTTCCACAAACTAAAAATTCATTCTACAACACTTAAATGAGGGATGTGCTTGATTAAATGTTTAGGAAAAACTTATAGGCTGACTATCACATCCAATTGGACAATGCTTGAGTCCTGTCTTATCAGGACAATTTTAGTCTTGCAAGCTAAGTTGGTCCAATAAAAAACTGACACCTCTATTCAACTCTAAAAAAATACAAAGAATGGGTTATACCCATTTATTAAGGCTAGACTCGACATATCATTCATTTCCTTTTTGTTTTTCTATCATATGTCTTCATTTATCTTCTGTTTCTCTCACATCATATTCACATGTCCATAGGTCTTACCCTTGCCACATACTGCACAATTTGTCCATAGGTGTTTTTTTTTTTTTTTTTGCCACATACTGCACAATTTGTCCATAGGTGTTTTTTTATTTTTTATTTTTTTTATTTGGTTTATGCATTACAATGAATTCCTGTACTTGAAGGTTAGAATTTGAAGAAAAAGCCTTTTCACTTTACCTTTCTTTTGATTTACTTTTTTAATAATTTTTTTTTTTTTTCCTTGGAGACGTGAAGATTAGATAACAGCTATAGAACATTTATTCCCTTCTGTTAAAGAACATGACTAGATATATATATAAATAAATAATATAATTGAATGAAACTTCACCCTAAAACTAAAACTATCAATACATTTTTGAACTAATCAAAATGAAGAATACCATTTAGGAAAAAAATAAGAAGAATTTCCCTTTTTTTTTTGTTTTTTTAATGGAAAACGAATCTAAATAATTATGAGCCTTTTTTTTTTGTTTTTTTTTTTTATTTATGGAAAACGAACCTAAATAATTATGAGAGGAAAAGGAAACAAACAAAAACCTTTGTTTTTGAAAGGAAAGAAACCCAAGATTTGAACACAATTAAGCTTGAATTAAGCTCGTTTTGAACAAATATTCAACAAAACCTATACTTGATTTAAGCTATTTGAAAGAAGGAAGAACAATTTGCATTGGAAAATATAATGTGTGAACATATATACCTGCTTCAAGAATGTGAATCAAGAAAAAAATATATATATATTTGAATCAATCCTTGCTAAGACAAGAACAATGTCCGAAATCAAGGGGTTGAGCCACGTTTCCTAGAGTTTGGATTTGTGAATGGAGGTGATACAGAGATGGGAGCATGATGTGAGAGAAACAAAAAAACAATAGAGACATAAACATATGGGGTGAGTGAAAAACAAAAATGAAATGAAAGACATGTCAAGTCTAGCCTTAAGTAAACCAGTATAACCCATTCTTCTTTTTTGTATTTTTTAGAGTTGAATAGAGGTGTCAGCCTCTTATTGAGCCAACTCAGCTTGCAAGACTAAAATTGTTCCGATAATATAGAACTCAAGCATTGTTCCAAATTAGGAAGAGATCTTTATCCTTGATATGTTATTAGAAAAAGTTTTAACTATCGAATGACCAACATCAACCAAATAATATTTATCTTTAAAATAATAAATTCACCAAAAATGAGAAATTATTATCCATAACAAACCGTGTATATAATAAAAAAATTAAAATATTACAAAAAATAATTTGGCGGTTTCATGAATTTTGTAATTGGGTTTTGATTTGCTGTTAAAAACAACTTCTATATTATTAAGTCAAGAAGTTTAATCAAAATGAATCAGAATCCATAACTCATTATGCGAAACTATCATTCAGTTATGATGATAAATAATAGCTTATTCATTACATTTTTATTTTAAAGACCATATTCATGTTTCATATACATGCTTAAACAACGCTACTAACTTGGTTTATTCATTCATTTGTGCTTTTTTTCATTTATAAAATGTTTCATCTATCTTTTACTTCTATAGGGTGATATTATTTAACTGTTTATTATTTTTAATTATTTTTGTTCTCTTTGTTTTTAAATGTTTGAATGGTTCATTATGGTTGAAATATATAAATATATAGATATTAAAATGATATATGGGAGGAAACTTATATGGGAGGAAACTAACATTACGCTTGATTACTACCTTGGTAGTTTGATTACCTTTGGTAGTATCGGTAAATTGAGAGAGAAAATTTTTCACGCTCTATCCATATCTGCAAATTTTCAGTCGGGAGGAAAATCTTCAAGTAGAGAAGATCCCAAACATTAGTTATTTATGGATTTGAAAATCACTAAATGTTGTTTCCAAGTAAATTAAGGCAAAAGTTATATCAAATTAATATAGTTAGTATTTTATCTTTTAACATTATTTTACAAAATATTCAAACCTTTTTTTTTATTGAACAATCTTAACTACTGACGTGAGAATGGGTTAGTGCATACTAACAATTTTGAAGGTTGCAGTGGTGCCCTCATGGAAATTCCACAAGCAACTAGTCACCACATTAATGTACAAACTTTAGATCGTCCCAAAATAAGTATCTATATTTTTTTTTTTATTCATTCCAAATTAAGTGTATGAAAAGTGAATGTATTATTTTTTATACTCCATCTGTTCCAATTTCATCTTCTTGTATTGAAGGTATAAAAAGTAATCAATCACGTTAGACCAACTAAAAGTAGATTTGATAATTTATTTATTACTAATATAATAAAATAATAATAAAAACCATTCTTTAAAAAGCTAGATTCTGAAAAAGTACCACTAGCAAAACCAGTAACTCCAATTCCAACCGAGTTTATACAGTTTGGACACCGACACTGTCTTTGTATCAAACTTTGTCTTCTCACTAATTTAAAATAATTTAGGGCTCAATTACTCTATTGATAATCAAATATACCAAAGTAGAAGAAAATAAAAAGCATATAATTCGTACACCCTGTCTAAGTGGGACACTAGAAAAGAAAAATTAAAGAGACTCAACTTTGATACGATTCCTCATGACAGTATTTTATACATGCATTCTAGCATTAATAAACCTAATTTCTTATAATAAAATGATAATGATTTTTAAATTGAAGATTTTGGACGAAAGGGAGAAGAGAACAAAAGATTCCACTCCCAATTTCGTTTCGTCCTTCGACATTACTCATTCTTAAATGTCAAAGTAATAACCACTGGTTATATTTTTTTTGGGATAAAGTACAGTCACACCCTTTGAGATTTGGCAAAAAGACACTAAGAGAAAACTTACCTGTTTTTTGGACAAAGACACTCCTTAAAGGTTCAAAAATGGACAAAGACACCCCTTTACATGAAAAAATGACCAAATTACCCTTTGACCGTTTAAAAAACTTTTTTTAACTTTACAATTTAATAAATTACATCAATCTACCCTCATGAACAATTTATGCATTAAAAATTTAGAACTTTATATTATTCACTTTTTTTAAAAAAAAACTTTATATTATTCACTTTTTTTATAAAATAAAAAAAAAATGTCCTAACTTCTTAAAAATTTAGACGTCTAAAATGATTTTTTGATCCAATATATATATTTCAAATAAATTATATTTTGTTATTACTTCTTTTTTTTTTCATTTTTATTTTTAAATTAAGATACTTAATTCTTTCATCTAAAAAAATTAAATCAATCTCTTTTCCTTAACCACCTTTTTTTTTTTAATAAATAAGTGTGCTAGTATAAATAGGATGATGTGCCTCAAATCTAGCAGGTGAAAGAAAAAGGAAAAAGGAAAACACATACACACACAACATAACATAAACCTACTAGACAATTGCCAAAAACTATTGATTTATTTATCTATTAGAGAAGGTTCACTCAATTTTTATATTGAGCTGAAACTAATCCCTTACTCACATACACAATCTTATGCACCAGGTAACTCGGGAAAAAGTTACACTTGAAATGTCTCAGATTGTTGATTTCTTTGAGGTTTCCAAGAGATTATTGATTTCCTCTAAAATTTTGTTAACAACTTTATTCCTTTACATGGAGGCAATCAAGAAAAAGGAGCTAAAAGTACTTATTTTTTTTAAAAAAAAAAAAGTGGTTAAGGAAAATAGATTGGTTTAATTTTTTTAGATGAAAGAATTAAACATCTTAATTTAAAAATAAAAAAGAAAAAGAAAAGAAGTAATAACAAAATATAATTTATTTGAAATATATGTATTGAATCAAAAAATCATTTTAGACGTCTACATTTTTAAAAAGTTGGGACATATAAAAAAAAAAAAAAAAAAAAAAAAAGGTGAACAATATAAAGTTTTTTTTTAAAACTTTTTTTTTTATTCATAAATTGTTCATGAGGGTAGATTGGTCCAGTTTGTTAAATTGTAAAGTTAAAAAAGTCTCATAAATGGTCAAATGGTAATTTGGTTAATTTTTCATGTAAAGGGGTATCTTTGTCCATTTTTTAACCTTTAAGGGGTGTCTTTATCCAAAAACATTTAAGTTTTCTCTGAGTGTCTTTTTGTCAAACTTCAGATAGTAAAATTATACTTTATCTTCTTTTCTTTTTCTTTTTTTGTAAATAATACCATAGTAAACAAATCTGCATTATTGTTCAACCAAATGCTTTATGGACCCCACACAAATATAATTACAAATCAAATAAAGGAGGGAATCCGGATTCCAATATTCAAATTCTTATCATCAGCTTTGTCAACTCATTTTTTATTTTTATTTTTATTTTTCTCGGAAAGCTTCAACTCAAATATCTTTTGAACAGTCTTGACTTTTGTAGACTCCATAAATAGGTTATGACACATTAATAACTATGAAGGTATTCAGTGGTGCACTTCAGCTATTGTCTCATGGAAATTCCATGAGATATCCAGTCACCACATTAATGCGGATTAAAATTGCCCAGAGAAAGAATTAGATAGGGATGACATAAGCAAAACCGTGACTTTTCCATCTAAATTTTTGCAACTTGGGACACCGACACAATCTTTGGATCAAACTCAATCATGCTATTAATTATCAAATACACCAAAGTAAGAAAGAAATGAAAATCATATTATCCCTACTCATTCTGTCTAAGTAGGTCACTACAAATAAAAAAATTTGCATACACACTCATCTTTGGTACGATTCCACACGAAAAAACTACTTACAAACTTGATCTAAAGAGGAGTAATTACTAGGTACCACTTTGAGATTGTTTTATATATTTGTATAAAATAAGAAATTCAACGGAGGCGATAGAATCACTTGTATATAAGGCTGGTAAATTACAAAACGACTGGCCAACACAAAATAAGCAAGTTTGGCTTAACCTTAAACAGATTTGGGTCATAAACAGTTTCACATGATTAACCCGTTTATTTAATAGTGTCAGATTAGGGTTGAGGGGTTCAACCTATGTAACCCGTTTAACTCAATATGTTATAATCGTGAATATGACATATGTAATATATTCCCTATTTAAACCCAATTATTATGAATAATTAAATCATTTCAACATAAACCTGGTCACCCCTTATGATTTTTTTTTCTTATTTTGAATATTTGGGTTAATTGTGACAAAAATTTTCTATTATTTATTATTTTATTAAATATTAAATATCTCGTTTTGATCTGACGGAGCCAATGAAGGCCTAGGGAGGGGCACGTGCCCCCCTGAGTTGGCAAGCAACCTATAATATATGTGGTGATTTTTTTAAAAAAATCCATATACATGAAAAAATTTATATAGTGCCCCCCTCAAATTCGTAGTTCCTAAAATTATATTCTTATTATTTTCTCTTTTACTTTTCACATTCCTTAAATTTCCTTAATAGAAAAAGTCAAATTTTTCTTCCTCAATTGAAACTTTTTAATTATTTCCTATTAAAATTCTTTCATTTTTCTTTCCTTTTATATTTTAATAATTTTTTTCTTCTTTGTCTTTTTGAATTTTATAGTTGTTATATATATATATATATATATATATATATATATATATATACTCCGTATATATTTTTTTTTTTTCTTTTTGACAGTGTGCCCCCCTCACTTGAAATCTTAGCTCCGTCACTGGTTTTGATAAACAGAACATTTACCCGTTTCATAAACAGGTCAAGTTAATGTTGAAAATTTTTTACACGATTATTAAATGAGTCGGTTTAGGTTTACTGATTTAATATAATACTCTTACATTGACACGACACGATTATGACCCACGAATATAAATTAACACCCCTATTTATATCCGTCAAATGCAAATTGTGAGACTCTTCCAATATCAATTTTTTTTTTTTTTTTTTTTTTTCTATTTTTCATACATCCTTACATTCTCATAGTTACAAATTTTTTGACATTATTTAACACGCAAGTAGCTCAAATTGAGACACCTTTGCAACAACAATGCCTAATGTTACTTATAATGAAATGTCAAGAATTAACCACTCTATTACATGTTTTGTAAAATACTAGCAAACAAATCTGCATTATTGTTCAAACAAATGGTTTTTATATACCCACACAAATAAATAATTACAAATCAAATAAAACGGGAAAAGTAAATATAAAAAAAAAAGGACCATGGACTCCTTATTAATTTCCACAATAAAAAACCAACAAAAATCGGTTGCCAGAAAAGCATTTACTGGAAGTGTTGGTTCCCAATCGTCCTATTCCACGTGTCATCAACCCAACACGGTGACATGAAAATCCATGATACTGTCGGTGAGCCAGATCATCCAATGCTCAAAGAAGTGCCAACACTCCCCAACACAACCCCAAAACCACCGTCACAAGCCTCCCACCTCCGATACTCACCGACCCATTATCGGTCGCCGTCTGATCCGCCGCCTCCGAGTCCGCCGTGTCTGGCTCCGGCGCCGCTGCGTCAGTCTCCTTTGACGCCTTTGGCGCGGGGGCAGGATCCGCCTTAAACAGCTCCCTCGGCAACAAAACCTTATTAACCTTATACACCGCAATCGGCTCTTCATCAATCAACGTCGCCATTATCTTCGCCGACACCACCTTCGTCATCAACGTCACGTCATCGTTGTCGTTCTGCACAGTGAAATCGTACTTGTTCGATCCGTCGGTGGCCAAAGTATTCATCAACCCATTACTCGATTTCAACATCCCCATCGATTGGTACACCGGAACGCCGTGATACTGCAGCACCGACACTTTTCCGGCCGCCGTCAAATTCTTGTACTTGGGCATGAAAGCGTTAATTGCGCCGTCGCTTGGGCAAAACACAGTCAACCCACTCTCGAGGTTTTCTGTAAACGTCTTCTCGGCGTCCGACTTCAGTAACAGATCTGAGAATGCTTTGCAGCCCTGTCTCGACATCAGACCTGTGAGACTGATATTGCTGGGTCCGGCGGCCGGAGCTTCGGCTTCGGTGGACGTCAAGACGTGACTGATCTGAATTACAGAAATGTTGTAAGGGAGTTCATGGACGGACTTGACGTAGACGGAGCCGAAAGGGCCGTCGTTGTCTTCGGGGGCGAAGCCGACTTTGCCGCCTTTGAGATTGGTGATGTTGACGTAGCCGGAGGTTCCGGGGGCGTTGCCGGTGGCCTGGTACATGGTGGCTGTGAGGGTGGAGCCTCCGGTGAGTTGGTGGAGCTTTTTGGAGCCGAAATAGTCGGCGAAAATGTGGAGGGAGAGGACGTTCTTGATGGTAAAGATGGAGAGGTGTTTGGACAGAAGTTCGTCCATGGCGCCGTTGTCGACGGCGCAGACGGTAATGGTCTGGCGGCGGTTGATGTCAGCGGCGAGGTGGGTGA
This sequence comes from Cornus florida, assembly GCF_030987335.1. Lineage (NCBI taxonomy): Eukaryota > Viridiplantae > Streptophyta > Magnoliopsida > Cornales > Cornaceae > Cornus > Cornus florida. The sequence goes on along the minus strand of NW_026775575.1, from coordinate 89,213,726 downwards.
TGGTGAGGTAGTGGTTGAAGGTCGAGAATTCTGGGTGTTTGGCGAGGATGCGGGTGATATTGTGGGCTTGGGTGGTGGAAGAGAGGAGAGAGAAGAGGAGGAGAGAGAAAATGATTACCGGCGGTAGCTGCATATTGCTGCCTGCGAAGAGATTTTGATTTGAAGCAGAAAAGGGGGAACGAGGTTGCTTCACTCACTGCAGTGTTTGTGTGCGCATAAAGTGTGTGTATATATAAACACACACATGAATAGTACTGTCTGTTTTTAATGTTATAAACATATAATATGTGCATAATTTGTCCGTTACTTTCACACATACACTCTCGAGAAAAAAAAAAAAAAAAGGGTAAATCCAAAATGAGCCAATGGGGTCACCTTTTAGACTGAAATATTATTAAATGTGTATTTTACAAATAATAAAAAATGTAGATGGAAATTCTTTTAGCTTAACATGAGTAATTCTAGCATTATTTCCACCAATCTATATAATAATGAAAATATTAAATAAAAGGAATGAAAAAAAAAAAAATAAAAATCAAGGAATTTCTGGCAATTGTTCGTGTGGGATGGGAGATTGGAGATTGCAATATGAGTTAGTGAGCTGACATCACTATCATTGAAAAAAAATATATTATTAAGATAAATATTTGTGAGATGAAGAAATCATCCTAAATCAATCGATAATTCTCTTACTAAAATTAATACATTAGAAAATGTTATTAATTTGTTTAGGTTATTCTTTGAGTCCCACCACTTATATGAGTGTTGTGCACCGTGCTCAACCAAAAATTTTCTCAGAATACCAATTAAGAGAAAGAGAAAATATATATATATATATATATATAGAAAGCATAATCCTGCCAACTTGACACGAATCAAATTATCCCATTAACATAAACGTAACTGAGACTAAAAAATCATATTAAATTGTCTTTATATATAAGAAAAATTATGCTTGCTCCGAATTCAATCCAAGTATCATTGTTTTATGTATAAATAATATTGAATGCAAATATTTAGGTGAAATAAATGAACATAGTAAAATGGTCAACATTTATAGTAAGGTTATTGATCTCAATGCATGCCCGTCAAATGTAGAGTTGGATTGACCACCAAATGCTAGCTAGGGTCACATTGTTTGGTGGGGACTAGCTCAATTATAAGCGCCCACCCATAAATCATTACGACTCTCTATAATAATAACAATATTCTTATGACTGCCTACCCACCATCGCTCATTCATATGCATGGATTATTATTACTATTATTCAAATCATCTTTCATTTCTCTCTCTCTCTCTCTATAGATATACACATTTACATATACATGCATATATATATATATATGTATATATATATTAATTAGTCGATGCATGGATTATTATTGAAATGAAATCCTCTTGCATTCATGTCTTGTGAAAGTGATATACAGGCTATATATCTATGCATGCCCCTCTCTCTCTCTCTCTCTCACTCTCCCTCTATATATATACACACACACATGTATATGAACACACACCCACGCATTAGTCATTACACCAAACTTGAAATACTGTGGTGGTAATTAAGAAAATAGTATCTAATGAGTGATTGATGAGTTTATAATAATAAAGTGAAGGAAGGTGTTGTCCTTAAGTGAATGATAAGTAGCAAGGAGTATTTGTTCTAGAATAGATATATAGATGTAGGTGGTTAAATTATGGGACCGAAGAGTGTCGGTAGCAACATACTAACAAATAGGACAGTCTGGCATCAAGATGCCGTATCACGTGTAGCCACGTTTGACAGCTCTCTTTTCCTTTCAAATTCCTTTTCCACTCTTTTTCTTTTCCTTTCTTCCTACTAACACCACCCCTTTTCCACTCATTTTATTATTTTCCTTCCTTCCTAATTACACCACCCTTTTCTTAGTTTTTAGGCTGAAAATAATTAATGGAGGAATCCTGTGTTGAAGTGAAACACGTTAAATAATAATATAATGTAATTGTTACGTAGACGACGGAAAGGCGTAGCGTACAAGAAGATTCACGGTTTAGAAAATTGTTGCTTAAATTAGACCATCTCTAATGCAAAATATCACTTTTGCATATCAAATCTATATTTTGAGAGAAGTTACAGTGTCAAAATATTATATTTTAACAATTCTGCTTCAATGGTGCATTTCATTCAAAATGTTATATTTTTGCAATTCTAAGCCTCCATTGAACCAAACCCAACCCACTTCTAGCTTCCCCAATCCTACTTTAACTCCAAATCTTGAGTATCGTTGATTTTAAAATCACATTCGCATCTTTACCATTCACCCCCCCCCCCCCTAAAAAAAAAAATACTACAAAATATTTTTAGGGCAAATCATTTCAGCCTCCCCAATCGCCTCCATCTCTATTCTTGTTTTCGACTCTAAACTTGCCCTCTCTCTGCAACTGCAAACTACAAAATCTACAAGAATCAGAAGTTCAAAACCCATATATTTGAGTTTATCTATCTGTATGCAAGAATCAAAATTAAAGTTTAAAACCCACCTGCTATAGCAACTGCTTTATATAGTTTGTGTTATATTTGGTATAAGATTTGACAAAACTATATTTTGGCGGTCCATTTGACATGCCATTGGAGAGTCCATTTTAAACCCACCTGTTATATTTTGAAATTGGCAATCCATTAGAGTTGCGCTTTCTGTAAATGTTATCAGTGGGCCATTCAGTTTGGGCTTTCCTTTAATGAGTACTAACTGTAATCAAATTCCAATATCCCTTGTTTGATATACGTTTTGTTTTAGTTGTTTTGTTTTTGGCTAAAACAGAAACAATATTTTTGTTGTAGAAGTGTTTTAGAAAAAAAACTGAAACACGTTTGGAAACAATATTTTATTGTGGAAATATCGGAAACAGAAACATGCAAAAAATGATTTTGGGCTAAACAGTTGTCAAAATAAGAAAAAATAACTTTTTAGTATTTTGGTTTTGAGTCACTCTTCACAAAGTGTTTTAGCACTGTATAAAATAAAACAAAGTCGCACCAAATATATTTTTGTTACCAAAATTAATACTGTAATAGTTCAAAAATAAAAATAACAAAAACAAAATCCATGCCAAACGGAGCTTAACATATAAGAGGATTTAGAGATTGAAAAACTATTGCTGCTTAAGAGTGTTAGAATAGCGCTTTCTGTAAATGTCATAGGTGGGCCATTCAGTTTGGGATTTGCTTTAATGAGTGGGGCTAACTGTAATCAGACTCCAATATAAGCGCTTTTGTTTTCTTCTTTGGTCCACCCTCTGGCCCAGTTCATTTATGGACTTGTAATATTCACACATATCTATACAATTTACTTAATCTTTTGAAATAAATGAGAGTTTAAAAAATGTGAAAGTTTAAGAATGAAAAAAATGACCTTAGATTTGTGTGAGAATTTTAAGATGTGAATTATAGTTTTAAAAAAGTGAGAGTTTAGGGATGAAAAATGACCTTATTCATGGTTCATGAATACTGGACTTGCTGGTATAAGCTAATGAATGGCTTGAAACTAAAACACCAATATGATATTGAAGTTAGAACTATTTTTATTATAAACAATTCAACTAAGAATCCAAACTTTTCAAATTGTCGAGACTGAACAAAATTCGCGATCCAGCTAAACAGAGTGAAACTCTGTTATCAAGTCAAAGCTCGACGGACTCACAACTCATTGGTCATGGGCCTCAAAATATGGACCAGCCTTGTTCACAGCCTCACAGGTTCTTTCATACATGAAAATTCTCATCCTAATATCTGCTTCGTGGAACCCTCGGTCAAGCGCCCAACTCATAATTGGTAAATTTATAGGTTTAATTTTTACCGGATACACGCCATTGTCTATTAGAATTGACTCTCTATCAATGAAAACTCATAATCCATACATGACGAATTGGTATGGTGTATTCATGTCAAATTGCCCAAAACCCGAAGCTAAATTCAGTTTGGGCTTTGCTTTAATGACTGCAGTGTCTTATAAAAATTTAGTTAATACTTTTGAAATATATTTACTTAATGGGTTTTAGCAAACAAATATTACAAAAACTTCTTAGAAAATTTACATAAATTTCTATAAATAAATTTTTAGGAAATTAATTCTCCAAAGTATCAATATACTATAAATAAAGATTACTAAACAAAAGAAAACTGAAAAAAAAAGAGTGATCAGAATTTAAAACATATGTATTTTTAAAATTAAAAAATTTCCAACACTTCGGATTGAATCCAACCCTAAATTAGTTCAGTTAATAGTTTTTCTAACTCAAGCCCATAATTGGAAGAATAATTGTCCAAAGTCGGCAAAAAATTAGCCTAGGCTTATTAGATTGAGTGCAGATTGGCCTGCCCAAATTTTCCAAGATGAATATGTGAGAAAAAATAAGAAGGAAAAAGAAAAGAAAAAAGAAAAAACTTAACTATGCAGAAAAAATTAAGTTGTATGGCAGACATGCCATGTACATGATATATATATATATATATATATATATATATATATATATATATGCAGAGGAGTACGAGACAGCTATAAAAGAAAAAGTTAAAGTCTCCCATGGATGATCTGTAGTACGGAGTAATAATTTTGCCGACCATTTTGTGCAGATCAAATCCGACCATTTAAAAATTCAATACTGACTTGGCACATCTCATTGGACATTGGCATCTACAGATCTGTGAAATCAGCTTACTGTAGCAATTATGTTAGATAACGGCATTCCTTAATACGCTCAGAATGTGAGGTGCAAAGAATGTGAATTGAAAGGCGGCCGGGTATATTAGAAAGTGTTGGAAATCATTTACTTGTATAATTGATTTATTAAAATTCAATAAATAAAAATCTAATTAGAGAAGGAAATATAGGATATTAAAAAATTACTTAATAATTATACACACTTACACGTATTAGTTTGTATATGATTTATTAAAATTCAATAAATAAAAATCTAATTAGAGAAATATATAATATTAAAAAATTACTTTATAATTATACACACTTATAGTACTAGTTTGTATAAAGGGTGTGTCAGAAATATGAAAGTAAACTATTAAGTAAAAACTGTGATACTATATTTGGTGACATGAAATTGGTGTCTTGGATTTAGAAAAAATATAGTTCAAAATTTAAACTAATTTGTTTTTTTTTCTAATTTCAATTCCAAAACACCAAACTAATTCCATGTAACCGAACACAATGTAAATTCAATGTACTGCTTCCAAGTATTTGGTAAGTTTACAATGGTTAAATACAAAGCTAAAAAAACATTGCCAACTTTTAGCAAGACAAGGGTCTATCTGTTATGAAGCAGGTGTGTTAACAATGGAGGACAACATATATGAATAAGTGGATCAGACAAAGTAGGAAACACAAAGCCACGACCAAAGAATAACGAGAGAATAAACAAACTGAACACAATAGACGAATCTTAAAAAAACAAACATGAAAATAGAAGAACCAGTGAGAAACTTGAGAACAGATGAAGAATTTAGAGTTAGGAGAGAGCTTGTTTGAGAAGAATGAAAGATATGTAAAGTATTAAGAAAATATCCCGGCTAAATCAACACACAAATAGGATGCATGAGATTACAAACAAACGTGATAATATAGTAGTATGAGTGAATTTCTTATCAAGATTTAAATTAAATAAAAAATAAAAAATAAATAAAAAACACCCACTTTATGAATGTCGCATGTGTCAGTTCAACTCTTACCAAATTTGAACATCCCATGTAGTATGATCTAAAATAGGAAAAAAACTAAAAACTGCAAAATCAATCATTTTGAACAAGTGAACAATAGTAACAATGATTAATAGGGGAAGAAAACAAAGGGAAGGGCAGACTCTTCTTATCCTCTACATGAGAAGCCCTTTTGTAAAGTACAGATTTTTGCTAACCTTTCTTCCCACTCACTTTGACACTAAACGTAGTATTAGAGGTTGATCCATGGTTTTATGCATTTGTAATCTTTTTGTTTTTTTTTTTCGGCAATTACACACATCATCTTTTTTAATTCACAAAAAATTAACAAAAACCTAACATCTAATCTAAAATTCCACTATGAATCATTCAAAAAATAGTAAAATTAAATCCTAAATCACAGTGGATAAAAATCAAGTCTACCTCGGCACCGCCGTGGTAGCTCCACCACCAACGCTGCCCCTACTGCCCTTTCTACCACCACCACCACCACTCACTCCCATCTGATGAAACGAACCAGAACCGTACATCTGACCCTGATAATGATGGTGGCCCCCCATCACCATAATCGAACTCTGCATCCCACCGTATAGCCCCGCACCACTGTTAAACCCCCCAGCGCCACTCCCGGAGATCACTGCGCCGCCACTACCTCCGGAGCCGTCCTTCTCGCCCTGGCGGCCCAACGAGGTCTTCTCCCCCTCCATCTCCCTGTACTTGGCGAGGTATATCTTCAGTGGCTCCACATACTCCTCGAACCCCAGCGTCGTCATTGCCCACAGGAGATCATCGCCGTTGATCGTCTTCCGCTTCTCTCTCTGGCACTTATCGGAGGCCTCGCCAGTGATGAAGCTGATGAACTCCGACACGCACTCTTGCACTATCTCCTTCGCGTCCTTGGAGATTTTCGCATTCGCCGGCAACGCCTTCTTCATGATCCGACTCACGTTCGCAATCGGCAAGAACCTGTCCTGCTCTCTCGCCGATAGCTCGCTGCTCGCGTTGTTGTGACCTCCCGATTCGTTGTCGGAATCCGCCATAACAGATCAGAAGCTTCAGGAATTCTAGTGAATTGTCTTGAACAAAATCGCGGTTTTAAGGAGGGGATTTTTTCGGGAAAGTTGGAGTGAGGGTGAGAAAAAATTTCCGGCTAAGGTTTGGGAAACGCCGGGGAGGGGATGGATTCCGGGAAGGTTGGGGATCGTTGGACTATATCGCATCGAGAGTGACACGTGGGAGATTGTAGACCGTTTATTTATCGATAAGCGTGGGATTACTTGGGAACTTTTTAGGTGTTGGACGGGTGGTGGGGTCTTATGATCTCGACGGTTCCAGAATCAGTCACGTGGTGTGTAGGTGGTACCTAGTGAATAGAATCTTTAGCCGACTTTGCGACTTGGCTCGAGAATTTAGCTGAGTTTAGCAGCCGGCTAAAAATATCATTGAAAACTAATAAACACTTAAAAAAAAAAGAGTAAATTACACCCGGACGCCCTATGGTCAGATCATATTACACCTATATGAATATTTTGGTTTTAAATTTCACTTGTACATAAATTAGTGATTTAGCATTTCACTTGCACCCCAAATATGAATTTTAAGACTTTTGAAGTGTTAAAAGACTATACTACCCTTTGGCCTCACATTTGTGACCAAACTACCTATGACCCCTCCCCCCGGTGAACCTTCCTCTCTCTCTCTCTCTCTCTCTCTCTCTACCTCTTTTTTTCCCCTTTCTCTCTCCTTTCTCACAAACCCTCACAACAGATATGCAAATACACACTGACCTAGTTCCGGCGAAACAAAACTCAATTCCATCGACCTCAGTTCATATCGGCGTGTTCCCAAGCGACGACAAAGCAACGACGTGCGTCTAGTCAGAGCAATCAGCGACGACGACGTCGGATGTGGCTGTGGGTTGTGGAGCTGTGATGCGGCGGGCCGGCGGGGGTGGTATATGGTGTGGGTGATATATATATGTGTGTGTGATTTGGTGGAAAGTGAGAAAGAAACCTTAAATCGAATAAAGAAGACAAGGATTCAACGCCGTCGGAGGCTTCGACATCATTGCCGTCTTCTCCACTGTCGTCGCCGTTTGACTTGACAAATCGTCGTCATCGGCAAATTGATCCCATCGTCTCTCCCACCGCTATAGCGACCACCTCCACCACGACCTCTTTCACCGCCGCCACGACTGTAGCTACCTCTCTCCACACAGATACGCGACTGTAGCTACCTCATTAATTTTCTCCCTTCTCACAAACCCTCCCGCCGGAGCACGAGATGAGGATTTTTGCCACCGATTACGACGTCGTCGAGGCTGTAAGCCTGTAATCCGATGTCTCAGTGCCGAAATATATTGATTGGGCCACCGTAGAGGTTGTAATCCGACACCCGCCGCCGATATCAACTTGCTCTTCAGCGTCGTCTTCAACGATCGACTTCGCCTTCAATTCTGTCATCGACATCCATTTCGGCAGTGGATGGGATGGGATTTTGTGTATTTTTAGGTTTGGTTTTAGGTGGGTGGTGGTGATGAGGTGTTGGGTGGGGGTGCAGTTTGGTTATGGTGGGTTGGTTGTGCAGGTGTTAGTGTGGGACGTTGGTGGTGCAGGTGTTAGTGTGGGACGTTGGTGGTGATGGGGGTATTGTTAATGGTAGGAGCTGCCGGTGTTGAATATATATATATATATATATATATATATATATATATATATATATATATAGTACGGGTTTTTTTGTCATTGAAGATTATATATATATATTGTATTAAAAAATTGAAGGTAAAATGGTCAATTCACATATATATGTGGGTGTGTATATATATATACACCCACATATATATATATATAGTATGGGTTTTTTTGTCATTTAAGATTATATATATATATTGTATTAAAAAATTGAGGGTAAAATGGTCAATTCACATGTATCAGAAGTCAAAAAGTAAATTGGGGTGTAAGTGAAAATTAAAACCAAAATTTTCATCTAGTTGAAATATGACCTAACCTTAGGGGGGTCTAGGTGTAATTTACCCTAAAAAAAATTGTAAAAAATATGAGAATACTTGTTTGACTCAATTTATTAAAATTACTACAAAAATGGATAAGTTGTAACATTACTTTAAAGAATAATACATGAGTAACGGTATAAAAATTGATTGGTTTTCTGTCTAAAATTCATTTTACATGATTTACCAAAGAAAAAAAATAAAGAAAAATGACTTCAGTTGAAAAGGAATCCTAATTATTCATAAGGTGTGGAATGGTGGAATGAATTAGGGACCAGTTCATTAATTCTGTTGAAAATTTTGTATTTTGTATATTAGTGTGTGTGTGTGTGTGTGTCTATATATGAGAGGGAGACTGACGAGTCTGAGAAGCAGCTCAGGCATTTAGCAGTGACTGAGAATATGTCCACCATATCAGAGATGCAGATATGAGAGAGTGGACAACCACTTGCATATTCCAACTCTTCAAATGACATGTAAAGTTAATAAGAATTCTTGTCTGAAGTGAACCATCCTCTTCTTACAAGAAGAGGGAAGAGGGAACTATATATGGCAGCCACACTCACACTTTGTGCTGAAAAAGGGCTCATCAAGTCTAGCAAAAGTAAATGGCTAGCTACAAAACCATTTACTTACAACTGACAAATGAATAGACTATGAACTCGATTACTAGACAACTAGTACTACCAGAAAGTAGTACATAGCATAAAAAATAATAATAAGAAAAAAATAAAATAAAAAACCTTGAAAATTCTGAACCAATTCAGGGATGCTCTTCCATTAGAAGTAATTGGATCCCTGAAGAACAAAAATGCAGGGCTGCTTTCAAAATTTTCAGACCATACTGAGATAATGAACCCATGATGTTGTCAGTTGTATGATTACCTACAACTGACAACAAGAGTTTTCTTCATTTTGTTTATCTTTTACATATATGTTTCCTCTTCTTGGTTAATAAATTATCTTCTTCTTTATTTTTTTTGCTCTTTTTTTCTTTCTTTCTTTTTCTTTTTTTTTGAGAAAATGCAGATTTTAAAGTAGCTTAAGATCACAAAATACCTTTTAATCAAACTTCAGACTTTTATATTAGACTAAACATCTCAATCCCACTAAATAACAGTACAGCAATTTATCCCATTTAGCACATAAAAAGTTCCAATCAAAATATAATTAAGCATCTAGATGAGTATGCCTTGTCATGGAAATTAAAGGCTATGAGATGCACCATGCATGTACAATTTTCTTTTGTAACATAACAAGCTGAAATAAACCTAAAAGGTAGAACCTACTAGGGAACTCTGCTTCTTGCAGCTAGCAGATCCTCAATGAGGTTTACCTAGAAAATTTAGTAGTAGAAAGCCTTTTTTTATTTTTATTTTTTTATGTTTTGCCTTTTGAAGTTAATAATAAAAAAAAATAAAAATAAAAAAATTGTTAATTCAAAATTTTAGTAGGCAAATAAGAAGCATCATAACTAGTCTGACCTTATGGAATCAAAATCTATAGATTCATAATATATGCTACATCACATCAAATAATCCACTAAATGAGGTAACTAGTGGATTAGAAGATCTTCAGACTGAGCAAATGGACAAGAAAAAGAAAGAAAAGTGGATAGAGAAAGGCAAGTGGGATTCAATTTATTTGGCCATGGCCTTTAAACTTTTAATACTTTTCATTAATAAACATTAAGAGAAAACAAAAGCCGCAGTAGTCAGTATCCAAGGTTTATTTGTGAAGGCAAGGTCAATGAAAGTCCATAAACTTCAGAGTTCATTTCACCACAAGTCTACAACACAACAAAAGAAAGGATATAGAGTTTCATATCCTGAGCATTAATACTCTAATCTTGACGCTAAATCCATAAGGATCAAAAAGATTGAACTTAGAAGAAGTCTAGAAATATAGTAACTTAATTAACTATGCTTCAATCTCAAACCTTGAACACTTGATGGAGCCCATGGATATGTCAATCTCAATCAAATTATCTTCCTCATTCATCTCATTAATCTCTGCCAAGAGCTCCACTAGATTATGTTGCCGGAATATTGACTCCGGTGAGAAATCTGCCAATTTTGGCTGCAAATGGAACATTGAGTCTTCTTCTTTAGCACCCACGTAATGCCCACTTGGGAGAGCAATTTCAATCAGGCTTTCCTCATCTGAGATCGAGTCATCGGAGCAATCCTGACCCACATTGCCGGAATATGGCCAATCAACTTCAGAATCTTCACTTGTGGATGAGTGGTCAATGCTTTCGCTTTCTGAAAACGAATCCGGTGGCCTAACCAAATGATCATCAATCTGACCCACTCCACCTTCTTGGCCTTCTTTGTTTTGTGTGATAGTCCTCTCTTTTTCAAGCTCTAGTTTTGGTACAACTTCCTCCACCTGAGGAAAACATTCCAGCTGGTCAAAGCTATTAGCCTCATCTTTCACTGTTTTTTGCTTTGAGAATATGAAGAAAATAGAAGATAGAATCAAAACTAAAGCTGTGAAGAGGATAGATGAAAACCCATAATCTAAAAAAGCAGCACATATCAAAGATGGGATAAGAACAGCAATCCATTGAAGAGCCATATGAAGGTCAACTGTGTTCTTCAAATTCAAATATTAGGGAAATTAAAAAGAAAATTAGAAAAGCCTCTGGGCAAGATATTTCTAGGGAAAAGAAGATATAAATTATTTATTAATTGAAAGAACTGCAAATGAAAAGAGTGGAGACATTGAAATAAAAGTACAAATTGAAAAAAGATTGAAGACTGCAACTGAGACTAAAAGAGGAAGGCACTATCAAGGCTCAAATCTCTATTGCTTTTGTAGTTCACAAATGAGGAAACTTATATAATCTGCAGATCATCATATTAGATTTGAATATATATATAATCTGCATATCATCATATATTAATATGTGTATGAAGAAGACATGAACATGAGGGGGAAGTAAAAACCTGGCCAGTTCCAATCTAACCTGTGATGTGCCTAGATTTTGAGGAAACAGATATAGCTGAACTCAGTTGAAAAGAGGAAACAAGTTGAGAAAGAAAAAAATGTTACTTTAATTGGGCTTGCACTGAAACTAAATGGCTAGGTTGTATCTCTTATCACAGGCTCACACTTCCCAATCCACCACTATTTCTAAAAAAAACTAGGGTTTTGTTTCCTAACACCAATCAGGTGGTTTTATCTGCAACTGATTCTCTTGAAAACACCAAAACCCTGGCTTCTCTATATCTGTTTACAGCCTCAAAACTTGGAAATTGGAGAAGCCATGTGCAGACCTCTGAGCTCACCACATGGTACTTTCCCTCCAATTTCCATGAAAAAACAAACAAACCCTCCAAGCAAACAATGTTATATTATACTATTATATTTTTCTCCTTCTGCCATTTCTTAGCAGCTCAAGAAAACCATGGTCACAGCCATACCTGAAGCTTCATCAGAGATTCAGAGATGGACAAGGCACATTACCCAAACATGAAAAAAAACCCAATTGTATATTCATTTCCTTTCCTTCATTTGAATCAACCCAACAAACAAAACTTTTTTCTTTTTCTTTAATAAACTCAAAAGATCAACTCTTTTTCTCAGCCAGTCTTTATGGTAGACTGAAAACTCAGAGAAGACTTTGTTGCAATGACATTGAAACTTCACAACCTCAGATGACTTGTCAGTGACCAATAAAGGATCAGTTGGCTCATGTGTCAGACCCTCAGTTCACTGAAACAGATAGGGAAAGAACAATGAACAAGTATGCATTAATTTGAGTCATGAATCAAATTCTATCAGAAGCTTAAAGTAAGCATTTGATTACTATTGTTTCATTCAGGTCAAGTTTATTACATTCAAAATCATTAGCTTTGTTGTGTAGGAATATAATAAAAAATTTTAAAAAAAGAAAAAAAAAAAAAACATGACATTAAATTTTGTTGTTTTATTATATTTAGATGTATTGATTAGATATCACAGACATTTTGGTGAATCATAATCCATCCTTTATTTTTTATTTTTTTTTATTATCCAAAAAAAAAAAGGGAATTAGTTTTTTATGTGTGCCTTTAATGATGCCTTTATGCATGCTTTGACAAATAGAGCATAAATATGTCTCCACCTTCTACCAGTCCTAGCCCCACAGTCGCTAAAAGTTGTTGGGGAACACACCCAACATAACAAGATCATGCCCAAACTTGATCTAATGAGGTAGACTTTTCCACCTTCTTTTTGTAGTGTCATAGGGTTTGACTTCCTGATTTACCTAATTTATTCACTATTCTGTTCATGTTTCCATGCTTGAGAGGCCTACAAGTGGTGCTTGTTGAATCATTTTAGGCCCTTGGCATCCCTTAAGGGTCCCCTGAGGAAGAATGTGAAAATTACTAAATGTAAAATGTTCGAAAAATAATTTATTGATATAATTCATTCTTAATCCATTCCTTAGATACATAATGTAATTAGCAGAAGCAGCAAACAATGAGGGACATGAAAGCAAAACACATGGTTTGAAAGCCGAAAGTGATCAGAGGCCAGTTTGAATTTAATAAGATCAATTTCTAATATGAAAGTTCTACCGAGAAAGTTAATAGAAATGTGAAAAATTGTAATAGTCTTTAGGGAAGGATAAAACACTTTACAAGATGCTTTCAGAAAAATTCCAAAAAGCTTCTCTAAAGTTGCAATTAAAATGTTTCACAATGATATTCCTTAATATTATTATCCCAACTTAATTCTGAAATGAGTTGAGTACAATTTTCCGGGCAGCTATGGCCCATGCCGAGATTAATTTTCTTGTAAATTTGTCTTTTGCTTCAACATGAAACTACCTTTCATTCATTTTAGGTCATGGAGGACCCTGGACACCTTAATGACTTCAATCCACACTGGAAATTTTATACATATCTTGTGTGTGCATATGAGAGAGGACTTTGGGAAAGAGATGAAATAATCTTAAAAGGGAAAAAGTGCATGAAATTTTAATTGCTGCTTCACTTTTTGGGCAAAACAATGCCTTTTCTATATATCAATAATGCTGTCTTCACTTTCATTTTTTTCTTTTGTCTACAATCTTCTCTCAGGTCATCATGCCTTTTGTCATTGTATGAGTCACCTGATATGTTCATGATCTGTATTGCAGGTGAATTTATAGTTCTTTTTATTTTATTTTTCTTCATCTTGTCCAATATTTTGATAAATATATTTTAATTTTCATACTATTCATGTCTGCATTACCATTCTCCAATCCAAAACAACTAAAAATCTACAAATATAATACAAATTAATAAATTTTGATTAATTAAAACAACATCCTAAAACTAAAAAATAAAAAAAGTGAAAAGGAAAATAAATAAACAAATGAAGGATTATGATGCCACTTGTCGGCCAGTTGTAAGTGCTACTTGTTGCAAAAATAAAGCAGAGCCACATGGATCCCAATCTAGACAACCTTTTGCTCTACATTTTGCCTACAAAACATTGGAAACAAACCTAATTTCCAACAATGAATACTATTATATGAGGATGTTTTCGAGCTTGGAGAAGATTTTGTCTTGAAAGGAGGAATAAGATGAAGAAAACCAACTGGTGTTGGGAAGTGTTGCTTAAGGAATGTTTTAATGTGAATATCGATTCAGGAAAGTGGGAGGGGACCATATAAGTGTTGATGAATGTTTTCATTGTAATTGTAGAATTGGGATATAATAATCTTGCTTTGAATCTAGAGCTAGGTGCTAGGACTTGTGATAAAGTGTCTTTGTTTTATATATTAAAACTTTTTATTAATATATCAAACATTTTCCAATTAATAAGTTTACATTGGCACTTAGGAATGCTCATTAATAAGGCCACAGGAAAATGAAAAAATTTGGGTAGAAAAAGAAAAAGAAGAAAAAACAGAATTCTATAATCAACAGATACCATGCAAACTTGTTTCTAATGTTATAACATATAAAAAGAGTGAAATAAGAGGCTTTAGCTTGAAAGAATTGTTATGGTAATAGGAATGGTTAGATTATTAAAAAAAATATGGGAATTATTTATGAATGGTTTAGCTTAATGGCTTAAAAGAGCATTTTTCTATGCTTGCTTTTCAGAGGTAGGGTTTTCCCTACCCTGCTTTTTGCTTTCGCTGCAATATTGATAAATTTTCTTCTTTTCTCTTGAAAAACAAAAAGAATAAGTCCACCAAATGCAGGAAACGAGGTATTTTCTTTCTTAAATTTTCCCTAAAACATAATTGAACTTTCTTCGTCCAATGTAGAAAAGATGCATTTGGACTTAATGGAAAAGATGCATTTGGACTTAGAAGTATTGATGCATTTATAGCTAACACAAAGAACCATTATTTAGGAAGTAATGATATTTAACTTTTACTACTCTAATATTGTAAGACCTGTTAGCTTTACTCATTCACCAGAACTAGTTTTTTGCCTTTTTGTTGTTTAATTTTAATATTCATTTCCTAGATTATAGTGATTTGAAGATCCAAAATATAATTAAAATTGTTGATTTTCAGTACTTTCATGCATGTGTCCCAGTTTAGTAAATGAAACAACATAAATATTGACAATGTCATGACTCCAGAAACACAATTTATTCTATTCAAGTACTAGGGCTACAGCATCTAAAAGTATTTGCAAAAGTTCAAAGTTAGAACTTTGGAGACATCAATTTGGTTTATCCTTCATCAAATTGGCTGTCTCTACTGCTCAGACGAAAGTGTGCTTTCTCTCGTGTAAAGTTTGTGGTGATTATAATGTCGAATTGGGGGAAAAGATAATGTCACAGCTGTTTGGATGCCAAGAAACTCACCCTAATAAACCAGGCTTTGTTGGAATATCTAAGGACATTTCACTATCATTGGGGCTTGCCAGAACAAAAGCATAAAGTAGTACGAATTATTAAGTTACTTATTCCTTTGGAAAGATAAATACCGAAGAATTGAAGAGCTAATAGATAGCATTATGCTACAATATAGTGTCACTTCCTGCTGGAAAACAAAACACAGTTGAGAGGACTATTCAAGCCTTGAGTTGTTCAAATGTTTACAACTTTACATAATTTTTTTCAGCACTTTCACCATCTTTTAACTGATTGACAACAATACAAGAAGGATAAAGAACTGAGTTGTGAGTCTTGTACCTGAAAGCAAGTGGAGTTGCAGTTGATCATTATGCATCTTAAATAGCCACAGCAAGGTTTAATGTTAGATGAAAAACTAAATCATTGAACGGTTCCTCATTACCAAAATAAATAAATAAATAAAATGATGAACTTAATTGTAGTGCACTAAATTAGATGAAGTGAATTCAATATTTCATACACTGGAGTCTTATCAGAAGAATAAGACATCAATGGGAGATGTGGTCCAAAAGCTTGTCACAATTCCACTACTTTGAAGATTGGGGCATAAATACCATGATACTTCAGCAAAAGCAAATTCGAAGGCTCAAAATGGACGGTGACTTCAGCAAGGTCATACTCTGGAAAATAGGCGTAGTGACGCGTAGCTTATCTACATCTCAATGCGTATTACTTCAATAAATCATATTATGCAGCACTTTAGCAATATCACCTTGTTATCATATGGGTGCCACCCACCTGCATTGATGCACTGCACTTTCGGAATACAGCTTATGGTAATAAAAACAGAAAAATATAACCAAAACTTTGTAATCTAGTTTATGCATTTTTCTGGAGTTCACATATTAATCTGCTGAAGGCCATAAGTTGGAGAAACAGGATTTTAAAATTAATCCTAGCTTTTTATTTATCAATTAATTATTATTATCCATGTTAAATCAGTGTATCAGTTTATCCTCACCGCATAAATTTTCACTACAAAGGCACACCACTTGATACTTATTCTAGTTAATTAGTTCATGGTATAAGGATTACAGATTGAAGTGTTCATAACAATTGACTAGTCATGTAATGCATTCAATCACTAAGGGCTCTTGGTAAATTTGTAGCTATACTTGGTTCATTTAGTTCTAAATGGAGGGTTATTATTACCGAACTCTTGGACTGAAAATAAGGACTCTCTCTGTTAGGTAAAAACAAATAAATAACTTCTTATGCGAGTCATGAGTGATGCAAGCAGACCTAGTGGTTTAGTCTTTCTTGGTTTGCTTAAGTTCTACGGAGTAGGTATTATCACAAATGTAGGTACTATCTGGTATGAATGAAGTAAGAAATAATCAAATGCCAGTGAGTAGAGGCCAACGCTTTGCTTATATGCAGAACTAGCCTATCTTTTATAATGGTAATGATCAGCCCTAAGGTTCTCATACCACACGAAATACATTTCTTTCTTCTATAATAGAGGGTGTGGTTGGAAGAACTTAATATTTCACTCAATTTGCCGAAAACTTCATGCGATTTTATGGTTAAAGTCTCATTCATAGAGATAAGAAAAGGCAAGGTCTAATCGTATATAGTTAACACAGTCCGTTTGTCAATTAATTCTACGATTAAAAAAAAAAAAAAATGATTTATTCCACTATGAATGATTTTATTAGCCCATATATATGTCACTGAGCCAGAGTATCATATGCTTGATTCCCCATTTTGGGAACTGAAATAGATGGCAGACAGCCATAAACTATAATTGAAATTTCCAACTAAGGTCACTAATAGATGAGTGATAGACAAACAGGCACTGCAGAAGGTTCTTATCGAATTATGCAATGCCATTGAACTACAAGATTAGAATATTCAGATCTTTCTTGCCTGCAATGATGCGTCATGACATGACCTTGAAGCTTCGTATTGGTTAATTTTCCATACTTATTTGTTCATAGATTTTTATTAATGGGAATTCGGGATTCTGTAAGTGCTTTTAGTTTCAATGATTTAGACTTCGAAGCAATTTCTGGAGCCATAAAAAATCTGAAATTGGTATCCTATCAAAGACAATATTAAAATTGACTTAAAAAGAAAAATATTCAAAACCAAAACCATTCATTTAATCCGTGACAAAGTACCAACTTGAACTTCAGTTGACTTTCTACAGTTCTCCATTTCAACATATCAATGAGACAATAGAGGAAAAATCCACAATACATTTATAAGAGCATGATCTCATGAGCTGACAGTACCGGGGAGAGTTAATCAGCAGACAAGAAGGGATGAGAAGCTAAAAATTGTTTTGCTTGCATGTCTGTTTTTAATTTAGAACCTTTAGAGTGGCACAATAACTAAGGGTGTGTCGGCAATCCCTTGAAAACTGAATTATTCCAATGTTCTATTCATAACATAATGTTCAAATCTGTCATCATATATGTGCAAATTTTATATCATCATTCCATTGCTATAAATGATGGTGAACAGTTTCAGGTGACAGTTATGAAATCTGAAACTGATCTTAGATATATGATTAATTGTGGTAGTGGCTCCAATTTTCTACTGATTCCCCCAGTCTAAACTAGATTGGTTCCTTCAAACTCTATGTAAATCTAGTAAAGCTATTCAATCTAATGGGAGTTAATGAACTAAACTGGTTCGTTCAATTTTCCTCCACTTTCTCAATAAAGTTGGGAATATTTGGAAAAATCGAATACCTTCATTTCTTCTGAGTGGTTATACCTTCACAATACTATTGTCACAGTTTAATTCTAATAATATAAAGAAGAGAGTCTCTCAAAGTAACATGAGACTATTGAGAGTAATATTTTGAAGACTAGTGAAGTATATGTTTGGAATACTTGGAGGAGAACTCCGGTATGATGGAGTCAGATTGCATAATACTGTGTGTTTCTCCTCTGCAGTTATTAGTTTTGTGTCTTCTTGAGTGCATTGGGAGCTTTGACAATTCTGGAAGAGCCACTGGCCTATTGACACAATGGTATCTAGCTGCCTCAGGGGATTCAAATTAAGCACATATTCTACCGGCTTTAGGAGAATGGCATTAGGCAGTGAACCAAAGATTAAGATCCTTTTAGAAAACTAGTCACCGGCTTTTCTGATAGATTTATTTTTTTATTTTTCAAGTACATTTCTTAATTTTGAGAGTGACTCTTGTGGATAATATGGCAATTGTGACTTGTGAGAGCAGAGTAGTTGACAGAGAAGTTGAGATAGCAACACTGTGGAGGTTTGAAGAATATCAATGCTCCTCTAATCATCATTAATAAAAGTTTGTTCACACTTTCCTGGAACCACAGCGCTTTTCAAGAATGAAATTGTCAACTTAATTTTGCATTATGTGTGTAATTTTATTTTATGCTCCAGCTTTTTATATAAGTTTACTTTGTTGTGATGATTATCCATATTTAAAAATGATGTAGCACAATGATTAGTATGTATTGCTTCTCAAGCACCAATAATTCACATCAGAGCTTTCATGGAGGTCCACATTCCACAATAATTTCAACATTACTCCATTTTAGCCTAGGTGACCACTCCTGGGGAAGACCACAGGTCAGTTTACATGATCATTTACCTCTTTTACAAGTTCATTCGCGCATTTTCTTTCGCGAATGGAATCATGCACCTTTAGCTTCTTGTGTCTTTGGTTTCAAAATAACTCCAATGGCACCAAAAGGGATTGAAAGTGTCTCCTCATGAAAGAAGAAAAGTTGAGCCAGTGATAATTTTTGCTTCTTGGGATACTCATATTCTTGTGATAGTGATGAGAAATCATTAAGCAAACACTTCCACATACATCCAAACACACCATGGCCCATGTTTATTAAAGTTTGACTTTCAAATAAAGAAGCTTCAAATACACACACACACACTTGTATGTATACTTGGTGTCACAGTACCACTAAGCTTCAACTTTTCCAAATGTATGTACTATCAATCCTGCTGAACTCAACATGCTTCTAAAATATTTTAAGTGGTTTGAATGGATATAGAGCCAGCAAACAAGTATTGTCTGAAACACAACTTTTAGTTTATGCAGTATACAAGAACTCTATGCACCTATAATAAGTGACTTTTGCCACGGTAATTAGAGAACCACTGCAAACAAATTTTCAGTCTGTCATTGTATCAAACCATTTGCTTTTTCTATTTCAATAACGGAAGATTAGTAGTCTAAGTTAATCCTCGAATGGGTTGACTCCATATATCCACATAAAAAAAGGAATAGCCCATTGCACGAGGCCTCCATACATATTTACGTATCATGCTATATTCACCATTCAATGAAATTATTAATTATTGAAAATCCCTAAATTTGGGAAATTTTCTTTTACCTTAAGGATATGTGAATTTAACCCCCCCCCCCCCCCCCCCAAAAAAAAAAATGAAAAATAAAAGCAGAAACAATGGTGGATAAAAAAATAAAAATAAAAACCTTTAAAGTGGGAATTGCAGAGAGGTGGTTGCCAATGATTTCAGGTTGGTTCCAAATTCCTGCCTATGACACTAAAATTTTGAATTTGGTTCACCAATTTCCCTACAACCAAACAAAACATCAATGTACTGATGACTTCAGGTGAAATGGAGGACCATTATGTGTCAAACAATCGTCCAATTAGCATACTTACTCCACACATTGCTATCAAGTGTGGGCCAATGAAGCTGACTCACGTAGATTCTCTTCCACTGTCACACATCCCTTTGATGCAAACATCTAACTACCAATCTGTGTGTATGAGATTCTATTAAACAAAAATTCTCCTTTTCCACAACCACTTTTTCTTTTCTGGTCCCTTTTTCTTTTCCCTCTTTATTATTTTTCCTATTCCTTCCCTCTCTCTGCTAAAGATTCTTGGGGTAAAATTGATTTCATTAGATTCTCAAGGCCTTGATTTTCAAATATCAAATGACCCAAGAAGTGGAAAATTGTAAGCATAGCATTGGCTAGCATCTGCATAACTTCTTAGCTTCTTATTATTGATTGGATGAACAAAAGAAGATGCCCACTTCTCTCTCTCTTTTCTCTCTCTCTCTCTCTCTCTCTCTCTCTCTCTCTCTCACAACACACACACACAGATGTATATATCATGGTGCTCAGCCTGCACTAGAGTGGACATATTCCATCAGTAGGATGGGCCAAGGGAAGAGGAGTCACATGGGTAGATGGATACTATAGGGCCCTCTCATGATCAGAAGGGTTTTTAGGAAGATGTTGATGGAAGAATGCTACTCCCATTCTCTTTTGGTGAGGCAAAAAGCACCCTACAGCCACTATGCAAACACTCCTCTTTCACATAGTGGGATTTTGATTCTTTACCAAAATGCTCTGTGATTTTCTGAAATTTTTTCACTAAAGCAATCCTACCTTGTCACAATGTGTAACTACTTTATTATTGCCCTTCAATTGGTAGTTGAGATATAGAGTTGGGGGTAATTGTCCAACAACAACAAGAAGGCCTTAATCAAGTGTGGACAATATTTTAGACTAGAACATCATCTTATTTGTACAATTTTTACGTAACATGAAAACTATTAAACTTGCCGACACCTTGACTCTTCTTGATTGTGGCACCTACTCACAGAGTCACAATCGACCGTCAAAGTGTCGATACTCCTAAAATTATTATATGTGACAAACTAGCAATGAATTAATACATCAAATTGATGTCATGTGACTATTAACAGTAATTAAAAGATAATACATATATATCATGGTCAAAATTTTCAATTTGCTTATACAATTAAAAAATTAGTAGTGAGCTAATACATCAAGTTCATGTCATGACTATTAACAGTAATTAAAAGATGGTCAAAATTTTCAATTTGCTTATATAATTAAAAAATTATTGTAAAGGTGGCATTGCTCAATGCAATTGAAGTTTGTATACAAGAACAGTCATTTTGTATAAAATAATAGTACTAAAAATCAAGTCAAATGAATATCATTTTTCTTATGACTCAATTTCTGAGTAGAAAAGGACCTAAAACAACATGCAATATGTAAAACCATTTTTTTAAAAATGGATCATTAAAGTTTATTACTAATGTGAAAAGATTTTCTATTAATGGAACTAATTGGTATAAAAAAAAAAATTCCTGCTGATATAGACCATGGTAACAAAATTCAATTGTACTAATCCTCTCCAAGTACATTCTTAATAATAAATATAAGCATGCCACATCATCAAACTTAGTGGTATTTTCAGACATATAACTCAAGTTCAAGGTTCGAAAGGTAATTTGAGAGACCAGCAGTGGTATCCCACAACAATGACGTGGCAGGCCTTGATTGGCTACTACATAAACTTGTAGGTAAACCGTTTGATTGAAGTGTTTTTAATGATGACAAAGCAACATACCCTTTTAAACCAACATCATTAGTCCACAAGGGATCTTCCAAACTCATTGGAGAATAAAATCACTTTTCATTATTCAGCTCCCTTTTAAATGTAAAAGAGTGAAAGTCCAGAGAGAGAAAGAGAATAGAGAGAGAAGACAAAGCTGCAAAAATCATGTTATCTGTCGACCTTCAGTTTATTCTGGGTGGTTTGCTTTCTTGGGTCTCTGCAATTTATTTGTAGAGTTATGGGTATGTCACCAAACCCCTCACTTTTTATTCTCTCGGGTCTTCTCTTGTTCACTCATAAATTACTTCTATCATCTATATGTGTGTGAAAAAACACATGATGTGTGTGTGCTTTTGATGATAATCATGGTTTAGGCTATGTATGAACTGGGTTTTTTATATTGTGCAGTAATGGGAAATGTCAGCGGCAAGAAAGATGAAGCTGGACCCTCAGCAACTAAGAATGAGGAGGGTGAAGAATACATGGAGTATGCACATGGTGGGGCGCAGGTTAGCTATCATGCGCCTGGCCCGTTTCCAGAGTCCATGGTTCAGTCCCCTCCTCACAGCCCTAGGGCCTACCAGTCACCCTTGATGTTTACTCCACAGGTCAGGTTTGTCCAAGTGTATGTATGTGTGTGTGTGTGTGTGTGTGTGTGTGCAATATACATATATGAGTCGAAATTTGAGTAAAATCAAGATTTTTATTCATGTAATTGCTTCTATGTTAGTGGGGCTTTTTTTGGATTTGGGAGAATAGATAAGAATGATGTTTATCTCTTCATAAAATGATGTTTTTTGTTGCATATGTATGAAGTTGTGAATCATGTGATAATATACTTTTTGGGAGGAAAGGGTTTTAGCCTTGTAGGAGTGTTTTACAAGTAGTTAAATTATTGTAAAACTTATAGTGCTATTGTGGGAACTGATTAGAATCTACCTTGTTAGTTTTATTATATTTGTTTTTGTCTAGCATATGTTCTCTTCTAGATCTTTGATAGAAGTCCAAACTATAAATATATCACTTTCATCAACCATCTCTATGTCAATTATTGAAATTTTGAAGAAAAAAATAATGGGGGTTTGGTATGCTGAGTTTGATAATACATTGATAAAATAAAAAATAAAAACAAATAGGAGTATATTGCAAAGTTTGGGTACATATCATGTTTTGGGTGTATACTGTATATAGTGTGTGGTTGTCTTGATGGTGAAAAGAGATGGTCCTGTTGGAATTATTGGCGTTTTATAGATTCAAATGAATGGAACCATGTGGTGCAATTGAGGTTTGATTGTACATTTAAAACCAGTAAATGTGTTATTTTTTGGGTAAGTGAATCAGTAAATGTGATTGCTTGGAGAGAGCTTTAATTTTCTGTGGATCTGGAACTACAATGTGGCTCTGCATCAGAACAATTTTCCAACACATACATATACTTATTTCTGTGTGAACTTCATATCTGCATTCAGGTCCCCATGGTTCCTTTTCAAAGGTCTGGTGAAATAATTCAAATCCAAAGTAAAGAATCAACACAAAGTACAACAGACTATGAGGGTATGCTTCCTGAGAAAGGGATACCAACGATGATCACGTGGAGTTATGATGGCAAACAAGTTGCGATTGAGGGGTCTTGGGATAACTGGAAGACAAGGTAAAAGTTTCTTCAAGTTCCATTTTTCACCTTTCATTTCAGGTTTGTGCTTCTAAGACATTATTCACTATTAACACTTTTAGTTGCCTTTTTTATCAGAGAGTTCCTGCAGAGATCGGGCAAGGAATTCATTATTATGAAGGTGCTCCGATCAGGCGTTTACCATTACCGGTTTATTGTTGATGGACAGTGGAGGTATGCTCCGGAGTTACCACGGGAGTGTGATAATATGGGGAATATTTTCAACATTTTGGATTTGCAGGTAATTTTATGCTTTGGATTTATTACTCATAAAGTCATACACAGATGTACCATTGATTTTATTCCATAAACTTTTAATTGTGATGGATGCTTCTTTTTGCGCCTCTCTTTTATTGTCCGTAAACTAGTGGAAATTAATTCGGGACTTGAATGGGTGCAATTTTAGCTTGGGCTTATATTTTGAACATGCCTGTGTACACATTTACAATGATTTCTAGTGAACTTATCTTACTGTCATGTCTGCAAATGTTATTTGATATCAAATAGATAGTTTTTTTTTTGGGAAATAGTTCTTCTGACATATGTGAAGAAGATAGATGAATGCAAAGTATGTACTTTTACTGCTTTATATGCATAAAAGTGGTATAAACAACAAGGGCCAAGTTGGTATTGCTTCGAAAACTCATTTTCATTAAAAAAAAAAATTCATCTTTGGAGATTCTGAAAATGAAAGGCTGCAAATTTTGAAAATTAAAATGGTGGTGTCAATTGTATTTTTTTTAGTGGACTCGAGTTTTTCTTGTAATGGCGCATTTTCAGGAACTTCTTTTTTCAGAAACAGTACTTGAAATGTGCTCTCCGTGTCATTTTCATTTTTCTCCAGTTTCAAGGACAAAAGCAGTTTTTAAATAAATTACCAAAATAATGAATAAACGTATTATGACAGGAAAAAGATTTTCTAATACCTTATGTTTTGCCAAATACATTGCTGGTGTATCTCCAAAATTTAAGCATAACATGATGGTTGATATGGCTTGATTTTTATGAAACATGTTTCTTATGACATATGGACTTTCTGTTAAAGGAAGAACCTGAATTTATTTTCTTGTGACCAAAAAGTAATTAGCTAGAGATAAATCTGACTTTTTGAGTCATACATACAGATTGCATTCACAAGATTAATGTAGCATGATAGTCCATGGCATGGATCACGCGCACTTTCATACTTAAAATATGAACAACAACTGACGCCTACATGTATATTCATGTAATAAAAATTGGTTATGACTAATGCATCTTCTTTTCATGTAACAAAAATTAACTCTTCCATTGGTAGTGCTAATATGGAATTTTTGTCAACAACAGTAGAATGTTGGAAGTCTACACAACAATAATGCAATTGGGGATGCTAAAGGTAGATTATAAATTTAAACTGCACAGCTAATAATTATAAAGTTGGAGCTCATGAAAGTGAAATTGGTAAGTTTCTAGGATTGGAGCACCAGATAATTGCCAAAAAAGTGCAACAATAACAGTTCATCCAGCCATCTTTTGCCGCTTTTTTGTTTTCTGATGATATGTTGACTAATTGACTATGGCCTTAAATGTTTATGTCATTCCCTCTGTTAATTTGTTTTGCTCCCGGCACACCCATGATATTTACTTGCTACTGCAAATAGACTAAAACTCTATTAGCTCAATAGTACTATTCACTTGCTGTATGATTGATGGAAGACCGGCCTATTATTTCGTCTGTCATTTTTATGTTGACTTGGTTTACAATCAAATCAGTAAACGTTGAACAAGGTCACAGGAAAAACTACATACTCTATTTGGTTGCCAAGAAGGCAGAAATGAAGGGAGATTGGAAATGAATGAATTACGAGTTGCTTTTGAGAAGCAATTTAGTAATTGTTCAAACTGATGAGAGAGAGAGAGATCATGGTGGCTACTGAAATGTGTTTCTCATATCTGTTAAACCCTAAGCCTACAGTGGCTTATATAAAGATACAAGACTCAGCTAATTACACAATGACTCTACCAACTATATGTAATTACATAATGACCCAAAATATTCTAACACTCCCCCTTAAGCTGGAGAGTATATATCAAATAATTCCAGCTTGGAACAGATAGTCCCTAACCGATTATGACCCAATACTTTGGTAAACATATCAGCTAATTGAACGTCAGACTTCACAAATGGAGTAGAGATGCTCCTACTTAATATTTTTTCTCGAATGAAGTGACAATCAACTTCAACATGTTTGATCCTCTCATGAAACACAAGATTTGATGTAATGTGAACAGCTGCTTGATTATCATAGAACAATGGAGTAGGAGATTCAACTGTCAACCCAAGTTCTTTTAGAAAATGTTGTATCCATATCAACTTACTAGTGGTATGGGTCATTGCCCTGTACTCAGCTTCAGCACTAGATCGAGCTACCATCGTTTGCTTTTTACTTTTCCATGTAACAAGATTTCCTCCTACAAATGTGCAATAGCCTGTAGTAGATCTCCTGTCTGAAGGAGAACTAGCCCAGTCAGCATCTGTAAAACCTTCCACCCTGAGATGACCATTTGATTTATATAGTAACCCAAAACCTGGAGCTTGCTTGAGATATCGGATAATCCGAAGAACAGCAATTCAATATGACATTCTAGGAGCTCCCATGAACTGACTTATAACACTAACTGCATATGAAATATCAGGTCGAGTGATAGTGAGATAAATTAATTTCCCAACAAGGCGATGAAATCTGCCTGGGTCATTAAATAGATCACCCTAATCAGACAAATTTTGTATTTGAATCCATAGGAGCATCAACTGGACGACCACCCAACATACCTGTTTCTTCTAATAAGTCCAACACATATTTGCATTGAGATAAACTTATACCCTTCCTGTATCTAGCAACTTCAATACCTAAGAAATACCTAAGTTTACCCAAATTTTTAGTGTGGAATCGATTTTGCAGAAACAACTTCAACTTAGCAATGCCTTCAGAATCATCACCCGTGATCACAATATCATCTGCATACACCACAAGAAAAATGAAGCCAGCTTTAGTGCACTGGTGAAATACCGAATGATTGGTCTGGCATCTGTTAAGACCAAATTCTAATGCCGCCTCAGAGAATTTTCCAAACCAAGCACGTGGAGATTGTTTCAATCCATACAGTGCCTTTTGAAGGCGACAAACAATGTGATGATACTCCCCCTGAGCAACAAACCTAGGTGGTTGCTCCATATAACTTCTTCAACTAAGTTACCATGCAAGAAGGCATTCTTGACATCCAATTGAAACAACGGACAGTTACAATTGGCAGCAATGGAAATAAGTACCTGAATAGAAGAAATCTTAGCAACAGAAGAAAAGGTCTCATCGTAGTCAATACCATAAGTCTGAGTGTACCCTTTTGCCACCAGACGAGCCTTCAACCGCTCAATAGACCTATCGTGAAGGTATTTAATAGTGTAGACCCACTTACAACCAACCATTTTGGAGCCCGGAGGTAAAGGAACAAGATCCCAAGTCCGATTACAGTGAAGGGCATCCATTTCATCTACCATGGCTTTGCGCCAATCCGAATGAGAAAGAGCATCCTGCAAAGTTTTGGGAACAAAAGTAGCAGACATTTTGGATAAAAAACAAGATAAAGAGGATGAAACATTATAGTAGGAGACAAAGTTAGAAATGGGATGTACAGTAACACACGACCGAGTACCCTTACGGAGAGCAATAGGCAAATCATCAGACAAAATAGATAGCATCGGATCCGAAGACTCTGAAGGAGATGGAGGGAGTGAAGTAGGCGGTCGAGGTCGTCAAGTATAAACTTGCAAGGGGACAACAGAGCGAAGAGATGTGGGAGCAGGAAATAGAGAGGGAACAGTTGGCATAGGAGGCTCAAGAGTAATATTGAGAGGGGTAGTAGAATCAGAAAAATATGGGAGAGACTCAGAAAATAAGACATCAGCACTAGTGAAATAGTGTTGAAAATGAGGACTGTTGCAACGATAACCCTTCTAAGTGCGAGAATACCTAAGAAAAACACACTTAGTGGCACGAGGGTCGAGTTTGTCAAGACTGGGCCCAAGGTTCTGGACATAACACACATATCTAAAAACCCGAGGAGTAAGATTAAACGATGTGGAGTTGGGAAATAGAACAGAATGAGGAGATTTCCCTTGTAACACTGACGAAGGCATCCGATTAATAAGATGACAAGCCGCAAGAACAGCATCACTCCAAAAACGTTTGGGAACATGCATATGGAATAAAAGGGCACGACATACTTCCAGGAGATGACGATTTTTACGTTCAGCTACTCCATTTTGTTGAGGAGTATAAGTACAAGATGATTGATGAATGATGCCTTAAGCATGAAAATAAGTCTCAAAAGGGTCCAAGAAATATTCTTTGGCATTGTCAGAACGTAAAACTTTAATGGAACATCCAAATTGAGTTTTTATTTCTTTGCGAAATAGTTGAAAAATAGAGAATAACTCAGAACGATTTTTCATTAAAAACAACCAAGTCATATGAGAATGATCATCCACAAAAGTCACAAAATAACGAAATCCATTAATAGAAATATGTTTTATTGGGCCCCATACATCTGAATGAATTAACTGAAAAGGACTAGCAACACGATTGGTAGCTCTCGGTTTGAAAGATACACGACAATGCTTACGAAGCTGACATGTTTCACAAGGCATGGACTCAACACGACTAAGACTAAGACTAAGACTGGGGACTTGACATTGCAAAACTAATAAGGACGGGTGGCCGAGACGACAGTGCCACTGGAAAGGAGACAAAGATGATTGAAGAGCTATGGGAAATGGTGCAAGATCAAAGTAATACAAGCCACCTACTTCATGTCCTGTACCAATCTTCTTCATCGTCTTGAGATCCTGAAAAATACAACATGAGGGATAGAATGTAACGGAGCAATTAAGAGATTTAGTAATTTGACTAATGGACATCAAATTAAAAGGGAATTGAGGAATATATAATACAGAGAAAAGAGACATAGAAGAGGTGAGTTGGGTGGTTCCCACACCCAAAACTTTAGTGGAGGAGCCATTAGCAAGAGTAACACTTTGAGAGGAAGGAACAGACTAAAAATCATATAAGAGATGAGAACTACCAATCATGTGATCTAATGCGCCAAAGTCAAGAATCCAGGGACTCTGACGAGAAGATAAGAGACATGCAGGTGCACTACCTAATTGGGCAAAGGAAACCATGGAAGATGAGGTGGAAGGCCGTTGTTGAGACATAAACTGAGCATACTCATCGCGGGAAACTGTCATGGTGACCATAACAGGCTCAACAACCACTTGTGGAGCAGTTGGTTTGGCAGAAAAAGAAGAATCCCCTTCATTAGAGGTTACTTGATGTACATAGGAAGAAGGTGGCGGTTTCCCATGGAAATCCTAACATAATTAACAGTGTGTTTAGTAAGACCGCAGTGAGTGCAGAGTTTGGAGTCTCTGCCTCTGCCACAACCACGGCCACGACCACGTCCACGGGTAAAACGACTGCCACTGCCACAAGAAGACTGATAACCACCCTAGTTCACAACTAATGCAGAACGTTCACTGCTAGGAGGAGCAGTGACACCACTTGAAGCACTCCCGGAAGTGCCACTAGATAGAGTAACACGCTGGAGCCTGGAGAACGTATCAGGAAGAGAGGGAAGTGTAGGGCTACCCAAAATCTGTGCACAAACAGATTCATATTCTGGTGACAACCCCGTGAGAAACCGAACAGCATTAAAATCCTCACGTTGTTGTTGCATACTCTTCACATCAGAGGTGATAGGCTGATACAAGTTCATTTCTTCACAAATTCCTATGGACTGTGAGAAGTACTCTGCGAGATTGTTAGTACCTTGCCGAAGGTCAAAGAATTGTCTGCACACATCATAAATTCTGATGATATTACCAGTACCTGAATATAGCTGTTGGAGGCGGTTCTATATCTCCTAGGCAGTATCCAAATACAACAGGTTGGAGCTGATATTGGGTTCAATACAATTCATCATTAAGGAAATGATCTAAGCATCCCTTTGTTCCCATGAACTGAAATCTGCATCACTGTCTTTAGGCTTATCCTTAACCAAATGAGAGCCAAAGCCTTTGGCTTTCAGAAAAATAGCTACTGACTTGGCTCATAAAATGTAGTTCTTCCCATTGAGCTTAACCGAAGTCGTGGCAGGATTGAAAGAAACAGAAGAAATTAGGTCTGAACTGATAGCCATGGAAAAGGAAAAAGAGAGAAGAAAACCGAACCTGGGAAAAAAAACTTAATCCAGATCTGAGCAGACGGGCTGGATCTGGGCAAACGGGCCGGATCTAGGCAAACGGGTTGGGCTTGGGCAAGCGGGCCAAATCAAAACCAGTTCTCTGTTATTCCGGTTTTAGTAAACCAAGGTTGGGATAACTTCACGCCTGCAGCCAAACACCACTCTTCTCCTTCACAATCAGCGCCGGCAAGAACTAGAACTCTGCCACCGACAATAAATTTCAACACCTGAGGTTCGCAATGGAGAATCAAGGCTAGTACACACCCTAGCCCTTGCAGCGGTGACGGCAACCCAACATAAGCGGTGATCTAACAACCAAGCAGAGAGGGTTCGCGATGATGGAACCTCTGTAACTTGCAACAGCCAAGGCTGCCTCGGCCAACAAAATGAAGGGCTTCAGATCTGAGAATGACGGGCAAGAAGCGCTGAACACAACAACAGCTTTAAACCTCCGGCTCGAACAGAACGACGGCCAAACTTTCGGCAAAGAACCAAATCGACTTCGATCTCGATTTCGAATTGTAGAAAAACACCACAGATGCAACCACGATCTTAGTTTCCCATTGTTTCATACCGCTCTGATACCATGTTCAAACTGATGAGAAAGAGAGAGAGAGAGAGATCATGGAGGCTACTAAAATGTATTTCTCATATCTATTAAACTAAGCCTACAGTGGCTTATATGAAGATACAAGACTCAGCTAATTACACAATGATCCTACCAACTATATGTAATTATATAATGACCTAAAACATTCTAACAGTAACCATGTACTCCATTTGTTGGTTGTTAGATGCATTGTCCTATTAACCTTGCCTGGCCAACAAGGGTGAGATTGTGGTTATGAATTTCGACCTTATTTTCTTCTGATTTGTGGGCCCTCATAATTGAAATGTGCTTGTGAGTACTGCTTTCCTTTTAGTTTCACCAATAAGAGATGCTGTCAAAATTAGTTTTCAATTAGCTTGTTGTGGATGTACATGAGTAGATGCGAATCATATGTGAACTTAGAATTCTATACTGGTTCATTCAATTTTTTCCAAAATTAAGAGGCATATTTGTTTAAAACTCTGGTGATTGCTATATTATGAAAAAAAATATATATATATATATTCTCTATGCATATCTGAGTAGTTGTATCTTAAAAACCTTCTTATTTAAAAGTTCTCAGTAGAATTGCATCTCCTTCCCCTCAAAAGCCACTTGGAGATCCTTTCAGAGAGTCTATTTTGTTACATAGCACGTCCATAATCCTAAGAGTTATCTAACATTGCAAGAGGCCTAAAAGTAATTACTCCAACCTTATGAGGGTGTTCCACTGCTAGTAAACCGAAGACTGTTATTGCATTCTCTAGTATTAGTAAGAAGATTTTATGCTCACAATTCAGTTTAGTCTCACCTGGACACCAGGCTTAACAAAAATGTTGAGTTCTCATGGAATGATGCTTCACATGCTTAAGTCACACGTCATCACCAATACACACTTAATAGTCTGACCAAATATGTGAAACTCTGGTTGTACACAAGTTTGCAGTGTATTGATTATTGAACATGAGTTTCTGTAACTTTACAGCGATAAATTGCTCAACTATCATATCTTATCTACTGCTTGTCAGATTGGATTGGTTGTCAAACATTGAAGAAATTTCTACTCCATATATGGTTTTGATACTTGGAACATTTTTTTTTTCTTTCCAATTTTGTACATTTTAAATTTATTCTAAAATTCATTCAATTGATAATATGACGTGTGGTCACTGTAAGTGCAAAATTCTACTCAACCAATAACAATTGAGAAAAATAATACAACACACTCAAGAACAGTAAAAATAAATAAGAACAGTATCTAGAGAAGCGTAGAATTGCTTGGATCCCTTTATTGGAGGTCTGGGCCTCTATTTATATACAAAAGTTAGAAGAATTATGGTAGGACTCGCATTGCTTGTCTTCTAATTCTTTTCATATATCAATTTCTTTATAAATAGAATTCTTTCCTCTTTATAATTCTTTCATTTCCGGATTTTCCTTACATAGAACTTACCTCCTTTGATGAATCATTTTCCTTATAGGACCGGTTCCTTCTTTAAACGGACTTGGGCCGCATCTAACTTGGTACACATGCCTGCTGGCGTCTTGATTCGAGCTTTAGTAAAGCTCGTAGTTAGATAGCGTTAGTTTTGGGCTAATGACCAACTCAACTTGGGCTTCTGACGGAATGGGCTTTGACCTTTATTGAAGATAAAGTTATGACGTGGATTGCTCTTATTGGAGGGAGATTTTTCCCTCCACACTTTGCCCCCAATTCCCTCTTTAATTGGATTGCGGCTCCTATTAAAAAGGGAATTGAAGTTGCACGGCTGTCTTTTTTACCAAAAAACGTTTCGAAGATTGCCCATTGCCATTCTGCCTTAAGAGATTCTATAAGGGTTACTTTTGCTCTCACTACGTTTCTTGCATTCTTCACTCCGTCGTCTTATCAGGTTAGTTCTCCATCTTTTTCTCTTCGATCTTGCATTATGAGTACTTCGACTATTCCTGAACGTATAGATATCATAGATTCTGAGTCCACTCCCTCGTCTTCTCCTAATCTCATTAGGGTTCCCCCACCTAGGGTTTCGAACTTTCCTAAACCCGTAAGTGACTCGGCTAATCAGCCAGGTGCTTCTCCGATCCAGGCTGAAACATCCACTTCTGGGTCGGACAATATCCTCACTAAGGAAGAGAGGAGTACAATTCTATCTATTCGTCGTATCCCGTTCTCCGTTGAATTCGTAATGGAAGAATTTGAGATTCCCGAGGGAATAGAAATCGCAGAGTACCCCAAAGGTGCTGATTTTTGCGCCGGCGAAGGCGTCGGAGAAGACGAGTTGCTCCTCTCTATTCGGCATCTCAACGCTCTTAGGTTCCCTCTTCATCCCTTCTATTATTTAGTCTTCAACAAATTGGGGATTGCACCCCCGGAAGTAAACCCTAACTTCCTTCGAGTAATCTCAGCACTCCTCATTCGCCGGTGGCAGGAGAGTCTTGACTTGACTCTGGCTGACTTGCTGATTACTTATTCTATTTCTAAGCATGGAACCGAACCTTGTCATTTCTTTTTCACTTCCCCCTTGCACCAAAGGATATGCACAAACCTTCCTACTTCTGAGAAGAAGTGGAAAGAGAGGATGATAGTTGTTAGGGGGAAATGTGCCGTGCCCCAATCGAGCAAACTCCCAATCCCTCGTAAGTTCGGAAAATTAGGTATAGAACATCCCCCTTTTCTTCATGAAGAGTGCTCGGACTGTTTCCCATGTCAAGTCTTACTATTTCGATATATTTACGAGTTTCTTGGTGTTTTTTCAGCAACATTTCCTTCTTCGGCTGCTAAGAAGAGGCTTTCCTTCCTGGAAAAATGGGTCTGGAGCAACCCTCCCTCGATCGAGAGCTTACTCACTTCTGCGAGTCTTAAAGCAGTTGCTTCCAGAGCTGTAGCCGCTGATCTCATGGACCTCTCACTTCCATCTTTTGACAGCTTCCCCATGACTGAGGAAGAAAAACAGAGGGCTGAAGCCTTGAAGAGGAAAGCTGCAGAGAATGCTCCGTTAACTATACTGCGCACAAATGAGCAGGAAAAGGAGATTGACGAGGTCCCTTTGAACAAAAGGGCAAGGCTGAACTCCTCTTCAGCCGCGAAAAATAAGGGTGCTTCCAACCCAAAAAGCAAAGGGAAGAAAGCCGAAGAGGTTAACCCTGAGGATGAGTTCAACGCTTACGTCCTTGCCGAGGCTGGAGCACCTTGGACTCCTTCCTTCTCGAGGGCTGACAAGTCCATCCTCCATGTTGGTGATTCTATGATCACTGACCCATCTGCAACACTGGCCGTTGCTCGGGGAATGTGGCTCCCCAAGGATGAAGAAATTATCAGCAGAATGGGGCTGGAACAATTACTCCCATCTGCTCCCGTTCAAGCCATAGAGGTTTGCCCCGTCTTTCATTTCCATTGTCATAATTGCCTTACACACTTTCTTACATTGTTATTATCTCACAATGCAGGGCTTGTATCATACTATGGCCCTCTATGCCACTGTTGAGGCTCAATCTCTTTCCCTTAAGAAACTGGAGAAGGACCTCAGTAATTCTGAGAATAGGGCATCCCATGCCATTGCTAATGCACAAATTGCATACGAGCCTCGGGATGTTTACAAGAAGCGTTTGGCTGCCTCTGATACCAAAGTTGAGTCACTGGAGGCTGAAGTCTAGCGTTTGAGTGATGCCCTTAATACCTGCATCATTGCAGGGAGGCAGATGCAGGGTCGTTACACCAGTTTGGTGCGCTTATCTAGCGCCAAGGCATTCAGGTCCAGCTTCAATCAGGGTTCAGGGGAAAAGACAACAGATCCCGAGGCTTTTGATACCCAAATGGGAGTGTCGTTCCCTTATGATGAGGGTCCAAAAGCTCAAGAAGCTGAAGTTCTTTTTGCCGAGATGGTGAAAGCTCATCCTGAGGTCCCTTCAGCTCCAAGTGTCTCTACCCTTGCAACTGGCCCATCAAATCCTCCACCTGCAAGTCCAGCTGTGGTAGATGCTTTTGAATCTACCCCATTTGATCCGAAGAGGAAGTAGGATCGAGTAATATATATATATTTGTAATGAAACAACATTGGGAATAAATGATATATCCATGTTTCTTTAAGCTGTGTCATTTTTATTCTGCTTTGACTGAGTATGCTTGTATGCTTTTAATATTGCACATACTTTGTCAAATGAGGTTATTTCTAAGGAAAGTACCCTGCTTGAGAGTTCTTTATCTGTTCCATTCCGAAGCAAAATAAATAAGATGTGAAGAAGAGATCTCCTCTAATGGTTTATCTGATAATAAAGGATTGTTTTTCCCTTTGGTGATTTAACCGTTAAGAGAACTCTTTTTGAAACGGATTTGTGTGAAGTAAGTATATTTATACTTGTTTCTTCTTGTAGTTTTTCAATGTGGGACAATCTCGTGGCTTATATTACCGAACTTAGACTCAGTGAATATGAGCGTAAGAGTTAGGTTTACTGAGCCGGACGCTTAGGGTTCGAGGCGAATGAATTACTCCCCGGCGCTGAGCCTGAGGGGAGGTTTGTTTGCCAAGCCGGACACTTAGGGTCCGAGGCAAATGAACTACTCCCCGGTGCTAAGCCTGAGGGGAGGTTTGACGAGCCGGACGCTTAGGGTCCGAAGCGAATGAACTACTCCCCGGCGCTGAGCCTGAGGGGAGGTTTGCCGAGCCGGACGCTTAGGGTCCGAGGCGAATGAATTACTCCCCGGCGCTGAGCCTGAGGGGAGGTTTGTTTGCCGAGCCGGACACTTAGGGTCCGAGGCGAATGAACTACTCCCAGGCGCTGAGCCTGAGGGGAGGTTTGTTTGCCGAGCCGGACACTTAGGGTCCGAGGCGAATGAACTACTCCCCGGCGCTGAGCCTGAGGGGAGGTTTGTTTGCCGAGCCGGACGCTTAGGGTCCGAGGCGAATGAATTACTCCCCGGCGCTGAGCCTGAGGGGAGGTTTGTTTGCCGAGCCGGACGCTTAGGGTCCGAGGCGAATGAATTACTCCCCGGCGCTGAGCCTGAGGGGAGGTTGGTTTGCCGAGCCGGACGCTTAGGGTCCGAGGCGAATGAATTACTCCCCGACACTGAGCCTGAGGGGAGGTTTGCTTGCCGAGCCGGACACTTAGGGCCCGAGGCGAATGAATTACTCCCCGGCGCTAAGCCTGAGGGGAGGTTTTGTTTATATTTTTTTCCCAAACAACTTATCATGAGGCCGAGGATTCAAAAATGATAACAGGCCAAGAAAGCGAGTAACAGTGGCTGTGATGTTTCCTATTTGTTGACTTTGGAGACTTTTCTCCTCCATTGATACTCCCTTCTTGGCAAACAAACGTAGTGGACTACGCATATATTAATCGCATTTCTTTTCTATTTCTATCCGATGTGGGACATAGACTAAATTTTGCCAAAAATGTCGGTGTAAGGAATGCCTCTGGTATTGAGCTTGACAGCCTTAAATACCAGTGGGCCCTCCTTACACCGCAATTAACTATTTGAATATTCCCATATATAACAGAATGTAGCACATACTTTTTTATCGATGTGTGATAGAAAGTTTTAAACATAGGCCATAACTCATGTTTTGTTTTTATTTCTTAAAAATCATTGTGACGAATGCCTTAAAAATTATTGTGACGAATGCATTTTTTAACAGTCTGCTTCTAACATTGCTTTGCATAAAAATTGCATAGTGCGACTTGGCATGCATAAAAGTTGCAAAATCATAGAGTAGTATGGCCTCCATTTTTATGGAAAGAAATAAATAAAGTAGAATTGTACTGAATATGATAGAAGTAAAAATAAAGAAAAATTTAGCTGACTGTGGACATACTCAGCCTTATTTGTGAAGAATTTGTAGCAAAATTGACAAACTTATCTAATGGAAATACCTTTTAAGGTGTATTGCGTTCCAAGGACACGCAATGGGACGCCCGTCAGCTTCGGCCAAACGATATGCTCCTTTCCCCACTACTTCGGTAACCCTGTAGGGTCCGGTCCAATTAGGTTCCAGTTTCTTTACATAAGCTGTTTCTTGCTTCAAAACCCAATTGCCTACCACAAAGCTCCTGAATCTGACACGTTTGTTATAACTGTTGTGCAGCTGTTGCTGATATGAAGCAAGCCTAATTACTGCAGCATCCCTTTTTTCGTCCAGGAGATCGAGACTATGTTAAAGCTGCTGACTATTGTTTCCTTCAAGCAATAAGAATGTCCAAAGGGTCGAAACTGCCGCTTCGGTTAGGATCACAGCTTCAGATCCATAAGCCATGGCAAAGGGACTCTCTCCCGTAGGCCGCCGCAGTGTGGTTCGGTACGCCCAAAGCACCTGAGGGAGATTCTCGTACCATTTCGTTTTGAGTTTCTCCAATTTCTTCTTTAAACAACTGGAAATTGTCCAATTAGTTATTTCAGCTTGTCCATTCCCTTGTGGATGACTAACCGCAGCTAACTTTTGTACAATTCCATGCTCAGCAAAGAATTTTCTTGTACTTCTATTATCGAGGTTCTTACCATTGTCCATCATAATGACTTTTGGGACCCCAAACCAACAAATGATGTTGTTCCAAAGGAAACTTTTTACCTGCTCATGGGTCACACTTGAGTAGGCCTCGGCTTCTACCCATTTAGTGAAATCATCTATAGCCAGTAGCACGTACTCCTTTTGTTCCACAGTCTTGGGTAACGGGCCCACCATATCAATCCCCCATTGTGCAAATGGCCATGGATTCGCCATTGCATGCAAATCTTCGGCAGGCTGATGCTTCATAGGACCGTGACGTTGACAAGTACGACCAGAAGTAACCTTGAGTCAGGACTTTATGCGCGAGGGATCTGCCCCCGGAATGGTTACCACAATCTCCGTCATGGATTTGTCTCAACACCACAAGAGCCTCAGTAGGGCTTAAACATTTCAGGTAAGGACCTGAAAATGACTTTCGGTATAACTGATTGTTAATGATGGCATATTTAGCTGCGGTGATACGGAGCTTCCGTGCTTCGGACTTCTGGTCTGGAAAAACCCCATGCTTGAGGTAAGCTTCCAATGGATCAATCCAGCATGGTTCTAGAGGAATAATTGGAATTACCATTACTTCCTGCGGAGGATTAATGCTGGGCTCGTCCAGAACGTCAATCGGCACAATCTGAATCAGATCCTTATTTAAAGATGACGTTGATATGGCCAATTAATCTGCCTCGGCATTCTCAACGCGAGGTACCTGATAGAATTTGATCTTATCGAATCCCTGTGCAACGTTCTTTACAGCTTCTTTATATGCTTTCATTCTTTCCTCTTTGGGATGGTACTGACCTGTCACTTGATTTATAACAAGTTGTGAGTCACTAAAAACCTTTAAGCAACGTACCTGGAGACTGCTAGCCAACCGAAGACCAGCAAGTAATGCCTCGTATTCGGCCTCATTGTTCGTAGCTGGGAATTTCAAACAGATAGATTGCTGCAGCTTAGTGCCTTCGGGAGTTGACATTACAACGCCTACTCAGGCACTTGCTTGATTCGAGGAACCATCGACTCGAAGTTCCCATTGTGGTTATGGGTGTGCCTGCTTTTCGGGAGTATCTTCATACTCAAGAAGGAAATCCGCTACGGCTTGTCCTTTATGCGACACCTTTGGCTCATAGGTTATGTCGAAGGAACTAAGCTCGATAGCTCACTTGGTAATTCTCCCAGATAAATTAGGCTTAGAGAGTATACCTCGTATGGGATAGTTGGTGAGTACCACAATGCTATGAGATTCAAAATAATGCCGACGCTTCCTCTTGGCGTAGATCAAAGCTAAAATAACTTTTTCTGCTTTACTATATCGCGTCTCCGCATCTGTCATGGTCTTACTCGTGTAGAAGATTAGATATTGCCTCTTTCCTTCGTTTCTAATCAATGCTGCACTTATCGATGTATTAGAAATTGCCAAGTACATAATAAGAACCTCCCCAGGTTTTGGAGCGGATAGAATGGGTGGTTCAGCCATGTAACCTTTTAACCGACTGAGGGCCTCTTGCTGCTAAGGTCCCCATATATCTTTATTCTTGGATCGTATAGCATCAAAGAATGGTTTGCACTTATCTGACAATCGGGATATAAATCGGCTGAGTGCTGCGATCCGACCAGTAAGTACCTGCACCTCCTTGCGATTTTTTGGTTCCTGATTCTAGATGAAGGCTTTAGCCTGAGCCGGACTTACCTCTATCCCTCTTTTATTCACTATGTGGCCGAGGAATTGACCTGATAATACAGCGAATGAGCACTTTGATGGATTCAACTTCATGTTGTACTTATTCAAAATATTGAAAACTTCCTGTAGATGCTTCGGATGATCTTCTTTCTTCACACTTTTAACCACCATGTCATCTATATATGCTTCGACTGTCTTTTCCAGCAGACTATCGAATATCTTGTTGACAAGGCGTTGATAAGTAGCTCCAGCATTCTTCAATCCGAAGGGCATGACCCTGTAACAATAAGTCCCCTTTTCTGTAATAAAAGTCGTTTTTTCTTCATCTTCGGGGTCCATAGGAATCTGATTGTATCCCGAGTATGCATCTAGGAATGTCAACCTCTCGTAGCCGGTGGTAGCATCAACCATCTAGTCTATCTTGGGCAAAGGGAAGCTATCTTTAGGGCAGGCTTTGTTGAGGTTGGTATAATCTACACAAACCCTCTACTTTCCATTCTTCTTTTGTACGACTACCACGTTCGACAACCACTGCGGATATTGTACTTTTCGAATGAAACCTGCTTGCAATAATTTGTTTACTTCTTCAGCTATAATGCGATTGCGTTCAGGGGCAAACCTTCGGTGTTTCTGCTTGACTGGTTTGAACTCCGGATCCACCTTCAGGCTATGGCAGGAAACTGTGAGATCGATCCCTACCATGTCCGAGTGATCCCATGCAAAGGCATCTGCATTGCTCCGGATGACATCAATTAATGCCTCTTTTTCTTCTGACATGGAAGAAGAGCCTAGATAAGTAACCTTCTGAGGGTCGCCGAAGATAACTTCCACGGCTTCGAGGGTCTCCTCGGTGGGTTTCGCAATTTCCTCTTCCTCCTTTCCCTTAAGATACTTGGGCAGTGGGCTCTGTAATTGCTATTTGGGTCCAGTTTTGGAAGCCTCACCTGGTTACTGTTGAGTCAACATCCTCTTCGCCTCAGCCTGTGTCAACATATAGCATTCCTTCGCTGTGACTTGATTGCCCCACAGATTAATTATTTCTTTCCCGTCCGGAGATAAACACCGCATCACCTGGTGGAGG
The DNA here is from genome assembly GCF_030987335.1 of Cornus florida. Taxonomy (NCBI): domain Eukaryota; kingdom Viridiplantae; phylum Streptophyta; class Magnoliopsida; order Cornales; family Cornaceae; genus Cornus; species Cornus florida. Next base: position 89,174,007 of record NW_026775575.1, on the reverse strand, counting down.
GTGGATGGAACTCCTTTCATCCGATGTATCCAACCTCTTCCCATGATGAGATTGTAAGAAGGATAGATCTCTGTTAAAACAAAGTTCTCCTTCAGAGTCCTCTTCGCCGCGGTTACGGACAAGTCTATTACTCCGAGGGGATCTACTCTTGTGCCATCGAATCCCATCAACGGGCTGGAGGTAGGTCGAATAGATGATGACGTGATCTCTAACTGATCAAAGACCTTCTTTATGATTATGTTAGCGCTACTTCCTGGATCTACCAAAATCCTCCTGATCATACAATTGGCCACTAAAAGACTGATGACCAATGGATCCTCGTGGGGGAGTTGCACTCTGGATAGGTCGCCATCTCCGAATCCAATATTAATGTTACCAGAATTGATAGCATTGACCGAGGATATCTTCCTGAGCTTGTGGGTCGCCCTCAATCTGGACCTGTACACCTCCTCGGACTCCTGATCATCTTCAGACCTACCATGTATTGCATGGATGACTTTTACTTGCGTACCTTCTACCTTGCGAGGATAGACCTCGCGGGGTTTTGCATGCTCCTTTGTCATGAGGTAATCCGTCAACTCACCTCTGGCGATCATATTCTCCACATGTCGCCTGAGGGATCGGCAATCGTTGGTTGAATGCCCATAATCTCGATGATGAGCGCAATGCTTGCTTTTGTCCCTTTGCTCTAAGGGTTGTTTTATTGGCTGCGGAATTGTGAACTTCGTTTTATTCTCTTGGAAGAGCCGAGCCAAGGTAGTTTGGAGAGGTGTAAACCCTTCCTCTACCCTTTGCCTTTTTTCAGGTGCCTAGGTGACTGGCGTTGAGGAACGTTGGCTTTTTTGAATCTTTGGAGTTGGGATTCTTTCTCGAAGCTTGTTTTCCACTGTCACGAGAGTAGCGTGCTGCGCTCGGTGGGCTATATTTTCCTCAAGCCGAATGTAGATCTGGGCTCTGGCATTGAGAGTCTGCATGTCAGAAGGAGAATACTTGACTAGGGAAGTGTGGAACTTCGTCCCCTGAATCATTGCAAGTTTAAATGTCTTTATAGCAGTTGCAGGATGACAATCCGCTATTTCTGATGCCTCCATGTTGAATCTTGATAAGAAATCCTCCAATGTTTCCCCCCTTTTCTGCCTTACGGTGAAGAGGCTGGCAATGCTTTTCTTTTGCTTTTTATTTCCGCAATACTGTGCCAGGAACATGGTGCATAGAGTTACGTAATCCGGGATGGATTTATGCAGTCTATTCATGAACCACTCTAGTGCTGCTCCTGTCAAACAGGTAGAAAAAACCCTGCACATCCAAGGGTCATTACGATTATCCAAAGCCATCTTTTGAGCATAATGATCTAGGTGCCGAGAAGGATCCCCTATTCCATTAAACTGGGTGAAAGAAGGCATGGTGAATTTCTTGGGCCTCTCTACCAGATACACATCGTCAGTGAAAGGAGTTTTGATCAAAGAATTTTTGTGTTCTCTAGCCATCTCAGCAGGTGTTTGAATCTTCAGGAGTCTCTTCTCGTCAAAGGCATCCTGAACACCTGCACCATCTGGGATTCCATTGGACCACACCGTAAGCTTATGGCTGGATTCGACTTGCTCATCCTGCGTGCGGCAAGGGATGTTATCTGAAGCCGCAGCCTCGGATCTTGCCTTCCGTTGCTGCTGAACCTCATTCGGCTGAACCTCATTGGGTCGTGCCCCATTAGGTGGAACCCTATTAGGCGGAAGTCCAGTAATCGGAGAAATATTCTGACTAGGGGGTGCTGCTGTGTCACCCACTGGTGGCGGCAGTGCCAACTGGGCCAGCGTCATTTGCAGAGCATTATTCTGCTGTTGAAGCAAGGTGATCTGAGCTACGCTTGCTTCGTTTGCCTGACGAAGTACGTCAAATTGGTGCAGAAACTCTTCATGCATCTTTTGCATCAACTCCGTTTGTTGATCTACTGAAGATCCTCCGTTCGACATTCTGGACGGTTAGCTGCAGGATTCACTTGTGAAACAAAAACAAGAATGGGAATATATTTGCACACGATTCCCACAGACGGCGCCAAAGTGTAAGTGCAAAATTCTACTCAACCAATAACAATTGAGAAAAATAATACAACACACTCAAGAACAGTAAAAATAAATAAGAATAGTATCTAGAGAAGCGTAGAATTGCTTGGATCCCTTTATTGGAGGTCTGGGCCTCTATTTATATACAAAAGTTAGAAGAATTATGGTAGGACTCGCGTTGTTTGTCTTCTAATTCTTTCCATATATCAATTTCTTTACAAATAAAATTCTTTCCTCTTTATAATTCTTCCCTTTCCGGATTTTCCTTACACAGAAATTACCTCCTTTGATGAATCCTTTTCCTTGTAGGACCGGTTCCTTCTTTAAACGGACTTGGGCCGCATCTAACTTGGTACACATGCCTGCTGGCGTCTTGATTCGAGCTTTAGTAAAGCCCGTAGTTAGATAGCGGTAGTTTTGGACTAATGACCAACTCAACTTGGGCTTCTGACGGAATGGGCTTTGACCTTTATTGAAGATAAAGTTATGACGTGGATTGCTCTTATTGGAGGGAGATTTTTCCCTCTACAGTCACCCTTGCACTTCTGGCTTCATCTTTGTCTAATTGAAAACAAAAACATTTGCCTACGGCTCTCTCCATTTATAGTAAAACAAAATAGTTCCTGACAGGACTTGTTAGCCACTCTTTTAGCACAGGACTTACAGTCAAGATTATGCAGTATAGAAGCAATTATAGATTTCACAATTAGTTAAGGTGGAAACTTTTATGAGGCAATATATATATATATATATATATATATATATATATGTATGTATGTATGTATAATCTTTGCATGTGCACCTCAAAATTCCTGCATAATATTGATGTCCGTCTTTTTTCCTTTGTCATTATACGTTACAAATGAACCAGCCTATTCATTATTTCTCCAAGTCAGTCATCTTATCATTATCATTGCTTAATGGATTGTTATGGAAATTCATTGAAAATTCTTAATTTATCCCAAATAGACAGTTCTGTTTTATTGCATGAAAGGAGTTACTGAATTTGAAAAAAATAAATAAAAATTTTTACAGTTAAGTTGCAATGATTGATCATCTGCATTTCGTATCCTTCTTGTTGCATATGATTGTAATACTTCAACTACATCAGTTACTTACGAATTAACTGATGTATTGTGCAGGATTATATTCCAGAAGTCCTGGACAACGTTTCTGTCTCTGAATCTCCTCCTTCCCCTGTATCAAGTTACAACAACTCAGCCTTCAGTTCAGAAGATTTTAACGAAAAGTTGCCTGAATTGCCTCCGCTACTACAAAAAACTCCGCTGGACCAGCCATCCTCCTCCAAGGATGCTACAGAGTCTACGGAGAAGCCTTTAGCTGCAGTGTTGGACCATTTATACATTCAAAAAGGGTGCACTGGTCAATCTATGGTGGCACTTAGTTCAACACACCGTTTTCGCACAAAATACGTCACAGTAGTACTCTACAAGTCATTAAAAAGGTAAAAATGTTGAAGTACTTCCCCAAATTCATGGAGTTGGGAATATAAAGAGCATCCTATTGCTGAGAGAAATGCTGTGACCATTGTTTTCGTAGCAAGGCTAATGTAGAAAAAAATAGGATTTTGCCATATAAATATATTTATATGAATTTCTGTTCATTTTCGATATGTTGATCACTTTTCTTACATGCTTGCCATGGTTGTCACATGAGAAAGTGATGACCTTGCAAACTGAATGTTCTCGAGATAACTTCTAATTATGTCCCTTGAAGTTTCAGTTATGATGCATTCTCCCAACTTACTAAGAGTATAGCTGGTTGTAGGGCTATATAGTAGTAAACTGGCTGGGGAATCCGCGGGCTTTGACGGCCGTTGGGCCGGGCTGAGAAAATTATGAAGGCCCAGACCCATAACCAGCTGTTTCAGGATTCGGTCCGGTCATCTTCCCATAATCCCTTGCTAATGTTTGTTAAATGGTTTCGTTGGCTTGGTTCAGGATGAGCCCACTAGATAGGTTATTTGTAGGCTGATTTTGTTCAATCTGCTTATACATAATGTCTTGTTTTGATAGAAAACTGCCTGCCATATGGTCAATTCTATGAATTCAGTAAAATTCAGGTTCGATTTAGCTTTAAATAGTGTAAAATTCAGTAAATTACATACCACCTACCAATAACTATAGCTTAGTGATATCTTCTCAATCTTCTAACATGGAGGATTCAAATCCCGTCAGAGACCAAAAAAAACATAGGTGCTCGAGTTTCTGGTCATGGACACTGAAGAATTGTAGAAAAATCCTATGGCTAGAGTGTTGGATTTATTTCCTTCTATATGGAGGGAAGCCCAAGTGGGTTTTATTAAAAGCCCAAAGCCCAGCCTTTAGGGAAAGAAAACCCTAAGGAAGTTAGTATAAAAAGAGAGAGAGAGGTTAGCCGCAAGTAAGAAAGAACAAAAAGAAGAAAAATGCAGGTTTTTCCATTCTGCCCAGGTTTGATCAAATGTCCGATCCCGCTTCGGGTTCACAACTCAGTGACGCACAATCTGAACGGTGTAGATCAGATTTTGAGCTCCGGAACAGTTATTCGTGCCCGTGAACAGTAATTGGGTTTTGGTAGAAAAATGCAGGTTTTTCTATTCTGCCCAGATTTCATCAAACGTCCCATCCCGCTTCGTCCGTGGTCCGATCGAGCTGAAATTTGGAGGAGAGGTTCACGACTCAATGAGTTAAAATCTGAACGGTGAAGATCTGACTTTGAGCTCAGGAACAGTGATTCGTGCCCGTGAACAGTAACCGAGTTTTGGTAATTTTCTCTCCAATTCTCTTTGTTTTTTGCCAAGATTGTTGCTATCTTGATGAGATGTTTTGTAACCTTTAATTGCGATTAGAGAAGACTTTGTATACCCATTATTTAGTTGATAGTGGAGATTTTAACTTGATTAAGTCCTGTAGTTTTTCTTCCTCACACTAAGGAAGTGAATATGACTTGGTGTGATTGATTTGTTTTCTATTATTTTCAGCACATATATTATTTTCAGCGCATATAAAAATAAAAATATATTATATTTGTTTGTATATGGGGAGAAATCCTATGGCTAAAGGATACCCATTATTTTTGCGTCCTGTCTTCTATGGTCAATTCTCTGGGAAGGGGTTTGTTTGGTTACTGTGACAAATTTATTACCATGCAAGAGCTTTTCCACTGTGTTAAAGTGAATGGTGGAAGTGGACTGTAAATCAATCCACTCCAAATACGAAATGTGAATATCCGAATCAGATTGTCAAAGGCCTATCATTACATTTGACAACTCGGTCAGAAGATTAAATCAAGGTGGCTATTAATCAAATCATATTAAGAGTCTTGTCTCACCACCACTTATTGAACTCATATCATTAAACACCACCATAATTCCGAAGCTATAGTACAGATCTTCTACTGTGCACAACACGCAATTTTACCGTGTGCATCACACACACATGCAATATATCGAGACTGCCGCACAACTAGATGGAGATCCGCACTTTCTTCTCCCCTCACTGCTCACGTCTTGTCAATTTATCATTTGAGACTCTCTTGGCATAATCAAAACTAAAATTGAATTACATAAATGTGCATGTTCAAGTACGTGTGTGTGTAACAAGAAGAGAGCAATAAATTTTAAATGAATGATATGAAAGATAGTCTCTCAAGTCTCAAATCTAATTTTTCGTGAGTTTCAAAATGATGAGTCCTTGGCTTTGGCACTGACCTTTAATTATTATTATTATTATTATTATTATTATTATTATTTTGTTTGTGCGATCAATAACATATTCCAACATGCCAAGTGACAAGACTATCCCTTCAAACTTGTGTGTTGTTGAGCCATCATCATCATGTTTGACAAATTTTCACTTCACTCCAGATTGTCTTCAAGCTACAAATGAAACTAAAGTTGAGCATATAGAATTGTTTGTAAAATGCTTTACCAACAAAGTTGGATTTTTCATCTTCAAATCATACCATCTTTAATGATATTAAGCACTAGTGGAGGAGGGACCAATTATTCTTGAGAAGAGTCTCTCTCACTCTCTCTCTCTCTCTCTCTCTCTATATATATATATATACACTATACCAAAATATATATATATATATATATATAAATAAAGAGTAATGATCTCTTACTTCTCGTGGAGAAAGAAAATTCTTCTGCATTTTTTAAAATGACCACTAAATTAAATTTAAAAATCAAATTCCAAACCTACCTATAATTTCCTTTTAATACAAAATCACTATCACTATTTTTAATTTCTAAACTTAATATTTTCTATAATCCTGAATTACATTGCATCTATCTATATGTTCTTGTAGCTGTGATGTAACTAATTAGTGTTATTTATGATAATATCTCATGGTTTCACTGTTATAGTATGTTTCCTAGTACATAGGAAAAAAAAACAGAAGGCAGCAAAAAAATCCCATCGAATATCACAAAAGTGAAAAATAATCTTTGCATTATTTCGAATTGCAAATCAATCATTCATCTGTATAAAACCTTAAAAAAAGTTTCTTCTAATTATCGGACCAAGATTGCAAATCAACCCTTCATCTATATAAAATAAACATTTTGATGATGATAGTCACTAATATTCAATTTATTTAGCTGAATAAATTTATCAAATTAAATTTTGAATTCATATGGAATAATATCCGAGTAACCGGATTGACCTACTCATGGTATGAAGACAATTTGTACAGATCACGTGCAGGCTGTGGAGAAGTCTGTGCCATCAAGAACAAGGTTTTATATAGATGAAATGTTTATATATAGAATTGTTTGTCAAATGCTTTACCAACAAAGTTAGATTTTTCATCTTCTAATCATACTATCTTTAATGATCTTAAGAACAAGTGGAGGAGGGACCAATTATTCTTGAGAAGACTCTCTCTCTCTCTCACTCTCTCTCTCTCTCTCTCTCTCTATATATATATATTATACCAAAAATATATATATATATAGATATATATAAAGAGTAATGATCTTTTAATTCTCGTGGAACAAGAAAATTCTTCCGTATTTTTTAAAATGACCACTAAATTAAATTTAAAAGTCACATTCCAAACTCACCTATATAATTTCCTTTAAATACAAAATCACTATCACTAATTCTAGTTTCTAAATTTAATATTTATCAATACCACTAATTACAACAATAAAAGTAAATACCAAACAAATAAAAATATAAATTACTTCACCTCTAGAAATCATGTCTCACCACTAATCGGAATTTTGTTTCATTAAAAATTTTATAAGTGTTAGAAAATTACATCCATTACTTGATACTAAAGTTGACATTGCCTATTTGTTTGAGAGTAAAAAATAAAAATTAAAAAATTACACTATTGACATACAAAACATCGACTAAAAAATTAAAAATTAAATCTCTATTCTTTTATCCACTTGATCAACTTAAGGTAACTTGTGATTTGCACAACACTTCAGCCATAAAAAATTTAATAGATTACAATTTAAATTGTTGTATACTACCCTAAAGGCATGCTATTTAAAAATTAAAAATTCAATCTATTTTTATCTGACCCCTTTGTCACAAATTGTTTCATCTTTCTTGTTAATTTTGTTTTACTTTATTCTAGATTCTAATTAGTTGTAAACACAATATCTTTTTTCTAGTTCTACTTTAATAACAAAAATTTATTGACGTAACGAGAAGATTCACGACAAAAAATGCTATTTTTCTATGAAATTTCAAATTTATTTTGTAACTTGGTTATTTTTCTTAGTGTTTTCATTAAGAGAAAACTACACTTACATAGAGTTAGGAGCCTTAAATAATAAAATGGTCTATTTTAAAAGTTCATTTTTCACTTTGATTGAATTAAGTAAAATAATTACATATGCATCAATAACTATTATTTAGGTACAAAATACCCTCCAAACACTTATTCCAAAATAATAAAAATTATTCACTTAAAATCAAGTATTTTCTTTAAATAATTTCTTTCCTTTAACTTTGAACTATATTGCTACAACTTTCATATATACATACACGATAACTTATACAAATAATAAAAAAGATTCAGTATAGTAAAAAATGGGGCAATCAAAGGTTAGTCAGTAAAAAGAAAAATATAATTAAACTCAAGAATGTATAAATCGTCTTTGCTATAATGCATGCCTTGAAATGATCATCAATTTTTTGGCTCAATTAATTACACTTATTTTATAAATAAATAAATAAATTTGATTGCTAATGCACCATTTACTGAAGCAACCGTTTAGTTTTTTCATGATCTCCCCCTTTCACCGTTTAGTTTATTCATGATCTCCCTTTCTCGTGTGTGTACTGTATGTGTGTGTGTGTATATATTCATAGAAATTTTTTTCATATTTTCAAGTTTATATTGGTATGAATCAGGAGATATGATTAAAGTTATGTGCAAATAAAATTATATATATATATATATATATATATATAGAATGAATTTTCACTTAGTGAAAAAAAAAATTCTATACATAATGAATTTTCAATAAATCATTTGTATATTTCTAAATTGATATTTGCAGGTTTAAACCATATGGATTAGGAGATTTCGTTAAAGTTTTTTGCACAAAATTTATTATATATATATATATATATATATATTGTTTTTTATTTTATTTATTTTGGTAATATATATACCATATACAAAAATGCTAAGTTGAAAGTCAACTCAGAAATCTTGTTTTTCTAAATTTTATGAATGAAAGAATTATTTGATGTAGGAAGGATATTGGTGTCTTGAAATAAAAATTTAGAGGGTATTTTGGACCTAAATAATAGTTTTGGAATAATTTCACTGACACCCCCTGAGATTTGGCTAAATATCAGTTTCAAACATCTTTCGAAAATAACTATCACCCACATTACAAACGTTTGCTCCGTTTTTCAGTCACACCCCAAAAGTTACTTGATGGATGTGTCAGACCACTTTTTACATGTAAAAAGACATTCTTACTCTTTGACTTTAGTTTGAACCACTAAATTGTTTCTTTAATAATTAAAATGACATGCTTACCTTCATTTGATTTTAGTTTGACTATTCAAATGACACGTTTACCCTTCATTTTCCATATACAAAAATAGATAAAGTAGGTGATCAATATCATACAGTTTGGTATTAAAGATTATTATACGCCGTACAAGTGTCCGTTCTATAATCAATCACCTATTCATATATTCCATCATTTCAGATATTCAAAGGAGGTAGGGTGATATATATCTGAAATTGTTAGCATAATTACATAGCCACTGTATAGCACTGTAAAATAATTTGGTTGAGTTGGGTAAAATAATTACATACGAAAAATTATTTTACCTAACTCAACCAAATTGAAAAATTAACTTTAAAAATAGACTGAGTTGTTATTTAAGGCCCCTAAATCTACTTAAGTGTAGTTTTCCCTTTCTTTTTAATACTGTTATTAATAATGGGATGGGATATTGGCACTTCACTTTTCTCCAATTGCATTGCACTTATTTTTTTCTTTTAAAGAAAATGACAAGAAGGTCCTTGAATTCATTAATGTACTATGCCTTATTTTATTATGCCATAACTACCCTTTATACAACTTAAATTTTTATTTATTTATTATTATTATTTTTTTTTACCTTCGTTAGTTCCTATACTATTTTATTTTCCAATCATATATATATATATATATATATATATATATATATATATATATTCCCTTTTCGGAGGTCCTCTCAAAAAAGATAATTTATTCCATACTGATAATTTTATTTTTGGCAGTTAAAAGAGATAATTTATTCAACAAAATTAACTCTTTTTTTTAGTCTTGTCAAAAGAGGTAACTATTAATTTTTTTTTTTGATTTTTTATTGGTTCCGTCAAAAGAAATAATTTATTCAATAGAGGTATATATATTTTTTAATCCTCTTTTTTCGTACTTTTTTGTTTTGATCTTGACAAAAGAAATAATTTTTTCAATAAATATATATATATAAGATAATTTTTTTTAAGGTTACTTTTTTTTGGTCCGGTCAAAAAAGAATTTATTCAACATAATATTTTTTTCTCGGTCTTCGAAACAAAATATTATACAATTTTTTTTTTATCTTGCCAAAAGAAACCTAAAATTTTAAAGATTAGAAATAAGGGGAGAAAATTTGAAAGGACAGTTGTGTCATTTAAAAAGTAATGATCATTTATTTGTAAAGTTAATGATATAATTGTCATTTCATATAAGATTGTAGTGCAAACGTAAAAAAGTGGAGTGCGGATAGCATCACCCTTAATATATTATCATTTTTGTTTTTCACTACCATAATTTTGTTTTTTGGTAAGTAAACAAAAATTCCGATTAGTTCCATAGGTGAAGCGATTTCTATTTTTATTTGTTTGGTACTTACCTTTTATTATTGTAATTAGTGGTATTAGTAAATATTAAATTTAGAAACTAGAAATAATGATGGTGGTTTTGTATTAAAAGGAAATCATATTGATGGGTTTGGAATGTAACCATTAGATTTAATCTAATGATCACTATAAAAAATGCAGAATTTTTTTTTTTTTCTACGAGGAGCAAGAGATCATTACTCTTTCTCTCTATATATATTTTGCTATACCAAAAGAATATGAATCTTGGAAAACAATATGTTAACCTATGCTTCAAAAATATTAATAAATACTAATACTAATACTAATAATTTAGTATGAAATAATATTAGTGAAGTCTAAGTGGGTGAGGGGAGTGTCAACTAGTTTTTTAATTGTGTTAGGTAATTATTTTTTATTTTTTTAAAAAATTAGGGAATAAGAAGATTTTGTATTAGACATCTAGTATAGAAAATAGAATTAGAAAGGAATACTTCATCGGGCATAAGAAGAGTTTGTGTTAAATACGAAATTTTATAAAGTGAGAAAAAAAAAATGGAAAAAGAAAAAAAGAAGTCTAATAGAATTAAAAACCAACTGCATATAGATAAGTATTTTAAAGACTATAATTTTAACATTCCTGGAGTCCTCTACTTCCATTCATAACCAACCCTATCTCCAACTGCTAGTTTATCCACCTCCCCTCTGATTGAAGCAAGGGAGTGTCAAAAGACATCTTGGCCCCTAAGTTTTAGTAAGTTGACCTGTTTTCAACCTAACTCAACTCAACAAATGTTGGCTAACCTTTGATGATTGACTCCACATTTGGGTAAAGACGGTCAATTTACCATCTTGTGTGGTAACAGATGAGAGTCGTAGATGACCATCCCTTGAAGTTTCCGAATTTTGGATTAATACCCAGAACTCTCCAACTCTGATAATGACCAATTTTCCTCCTCCTAGTCTTCCCTTCCTGTTGTTTTGTTGAACAAGTCCGTCAACTATATGCTGTTGACCGTTGATCTAACTTGTATCCAAGCAATCTAATGCTCGAAGTATAGATCTTTATAAGTACCCATTTGGGAATTTAATGTTTTTCCTTCTGGGTATCTACTAGTTTGATCAATTATTGTTCTCATCCTCACATCAGATGCCGGAAAAACCCTAGTTTCTTGAGGTTTTTGTTGATGGGTTTTCGTATTGTAACTCTACAAGTTTGATTTTCTACATCTGATTTAAGTTTGCAGCAACAGAGAGTTTGGTTTTCAGTTCATGGGTCATGTTCGGAAGCTTCGGATGCTTCAATCGCACTCTGGAGATCAGTTTGGAGGTTTTTAACACTTACCCTCTTACTGATTTACTCTGTTTTCAACTGGGCAGGTGCAGTTTTTAGATGTTTAACTCTGAACTATATCAAGTTAGGATTTTTCTTATTTGGAGAAATAGTGGGTTTTCTTTTTTGAACTCTGAAGCTGTGGATGCAATAACTGTAACTTCCATGAAATGTTTTTGATTGTTTGTATGTTCTAACATTTATGGCTTCACACAAGAAACCGCGATTCAAAGATGGGGCTTTTCGCCGGTTTCTGTCTCTAGTTTTGATTACTTTGTTAGGGGTTAGTCTGCTGCTTTTTCTCCTTAAAACGAATCCAATTTCACATATAGTGACACGATATGCAATTGAAATTGATCAAAGTCTTGGATCGGTTGATGACTTCTCAAGGGGAGAACTAAACCTCCCCAAACAGAATGAATTGTCGATTTTATTGGAAAAACGAAACGAATTGCCACCAAGAAACTTGGATTTATTTCCGAAGTTAGCAAAGGATCATATAACAATTGTTCTATATGTTCACAATCGGCCCCAATATCTCCAAGTAGTTGTTAATACCCTTTCTAAAGTAGTGGGGATTAGTGAAACTCTGCTCATAGTTAGTCACGATGGATACTTCAAAGAGATGAACAAGATTGTGGAAAGTATTAGATTCTGTCAAGTGAAACAAATATTTGCCCCGTACTCTCCCCATGTCTTTCCCAGTGGCTTTCCTGGTGTGTCACCAACAGACTGCAAGGAGAAAGATGATCCTATTAGACAACATTGTAAAGGGAACCCTGATCAGTATGGGAATCACCGGTCGCCAAAGATTGTGTCATTAAAGCATCACTGGTGGTGGATGATGAACACAGTGTGGGATGGTTTGAAAGAGACTCGTCAGCACTCAGGTCATATTCTTTTCATAGAGGAGGACCACTTTATATTTCCCAATGCTTATCGTAACTTACAGATGCTTACAGCCTTGAAGCCAAAAAAATGTCCTAGTTGTTATGCTGTGAATCTAGCACCGTGTGATGTGAATTCAAGGGGAGAAGGTTCGGACTGCTTGATTGCGGAGAGAATGGGTAATGTAGGTTATGCCTTTAATCGTACTGTTTGGAGGAAGATACATAAGAAGGCAAGGGAATTTTGTTTCTTTGATGAATACAACTGGGATATAACAATGTGGGCAACAGTTTATCCTTCTTTTGGTGGTGCTGTGTATACTTTACGAGGGCCTAGGACTAGTGCTGTTCACTTTGGAAAATGTGGCTTGCATCAAGGCCAAGGGACGACAGTTTCTTGCATTGACAATGGCGTGGTGAACATTCAAGTAGAAGATATTGATAAGACTGGCAATATCAATTCAAATTGGGGAGTGCACGTGTATAAGCATCAAGCAGGGTATCAAGCTGGATTCAGGGGTTGGGGTGGCTGGGGAGATTTAAGGGACCGCAAGCTGTGCTTGGAATTTGCTAAGATGTATCACTTCAGAAACCCGTCATCTTCTTCCTGAAGAGTTGTTTCTCGCATTTTGGGTTTCCCAACTGTTGTAACCTGTGAGGTATACATTTGTGTTGTTGAGTTATTTGAAGAACATAAATTACATTTTTGTCAACGATATTCTTCATAATCATTTTACCATGTTTCTCAAATGGAATCATAGTATCTTTTAATTAATTGGGTGGTCGGCCTTTTGGTAATTTTTTTTAATCCCAGCATATGGATTTCTTCTTGTTATAGTGGGCAAAGAGCTCCCGTGCACTCATATAGTTACTAATAATTTCTTCTGCATTGATCTAATGTAATACTATTTCTCCTATTGCATGCGTGTTTTTGTGGTGCTGAAACCTATATTTGTTTTAACTATTGTTCTGGTGGTTCAATATATTGTCTTTCTTCCTCAGCTCATAATTTCCTCAGCTCATAATTTCCTTTTTTCATAAATTTCCTCAGCTCATAATTTCCTTTTTTCATAAATTTCCTCAGCTCATAATTTCACATAAGCAATTGGGATTGAGATTGAAAGTTGGCCTTGGTATGGGCTCCTGGTGGAATAAAATATCAAAGCTTCAATGCTTCATCCATAATTAGTTAAAAGTTAAGTTACTAATTTTGAGGGAAGAGATGATCTGCATCTAATTGTTCGATAATAAAATTGGAATGATTAAGATTTCATTTGGAAGGTGACTAAATAAGATTTTAGTGTTATGCCAGCAAATACACATAAGGAGATATTAATGCTGTTAAAATTCATGGAATCGAACTTAAAATCATTCTTTGGAACTTTGGGGTGATTCACTGATAATGTTTCTGCATTTGGCTCTTTATGGGTTGCCTGCAATGAGGTGTCAATCTTTTCTCTTCTCTTTTTATTTTCCCCATATTATGTCATTATTTTATGGTGTTTTGTGTGCTTTAAGGAGCATGATTTTGTTAGTTCCTTTTCTTGCATGCTTGCATGGTTTTCTTTAATTTTATTTTGTTTTTTGCATGCCTTGGGTCAAGGTATATATCATTCTTCTTCTCTCCTTTGCATGCTTGGTGGCGTGTATATGCTACATGTTATCTATTGCTTTAGTGAATGTAGGATGGTTTGTGTCCAGTCCTATATATAGGATGGCAGTCATTGTGCTTTGGCTTACAAGCAGAGGTCCACCATTGATGAGGGCCTGAGGCGAAGTGTAGGCTTAAGATAATTCATCTTTCTCATCTTGTACCATGACCGTCAGTTCTTAGACAATGACAGGCTGGCCTTTCCATTCTAAAACTAAGTGGTGACTCTGTAGCTAAAGTGGAAATTTCCCAAGTTATGTGGCTTTATCGGTCCCCTAGGTTAGTGATTACTCGTTTTCTTGATATGTTCCAAATTAAAGAAGTTTGTGATCAGGAATTCTTGTCCCATGATTAGCAATTTAGCATCCCTATCCTAGTCAAAAGATGATGAAATTTTAACTCGGGTCAGTTGGCTAAGTGGGGATAGGCCTCTACAGAGTAACTGCTTTTCAGCTTTTCCAACCATGCCTATTCTTGTAAAAAAAATTTGTTGGAAAAATTAGAGCTTGATGGAGAAAAATATGCTTATGGTAATGTGCAACTTAGAAGGAAAAAAGGAGAGTGAGAGGAGTGAGATTGTCGAAGTGATTATGAAAAAATTCAATGCTGTGAATCTTTTTCTATGATAACGTTTATTATGCCATTGCCAAGGGAAGAAGTGCCGAGTTTATGTATTGTCTGTGACATGTGTTGGGGGGGCGGTGTGGGTGGGTGGTTATTAAAAAATACTATGATAAGTTATACCTCCTGGAGTCCCGTTTTAAGTACGATGGTAGACAATCTTTTTCGTATTTGATCACTTTAGGCTCTTTGCAAAATGCAAATTATTTTCTAAGAAAAATTTAGCTTGCGACATTAGATTTGACGTGGTTTATGATTGGGAGTGGTGTGTCCTTAACCCTAGCTTTTGGTTTCCATTCAAACTCACTAAAGCTCTTCTAGTTCGTAAAAAGGAAATTAAATGCACGGTTATTGTGGCGCCCTAGTAACAATTTTGGGATGTTATTTTAGCTTCTTGTACTGTATAAGTTCTGCATACGAAAATTTTAAGAGATGTTGGAAGCAGGTTTGACACTAGCATCTGTTTGTTAATGTCACTTATCTGGCCCTGCTCCAAAAAAGCTAATAAGATAGATGATGTCAAGTGGACTTGCACGCTTGGAAAAATAGGTTGATGTCTGTGTTGACCAGATATAGAAATGAAAAAGCTTTTATATCTTTTGGTGGCATTAGCACATATATAATTAAGTTCACTATAAGAGCTTGATTGCTGTATTGGAAAGTTAGTGTAGTGTTGGAGAGGGAGAGAGACTATGAAAGAAGAAAGGAGACGAGGACCGTTGAAGTTCAACAAGACAGGTTGCTGCCAACCTACTGGGAGTGAAACAGTTGCACTAATTAGTTGCTTGGTGCCAAGATAGGTCATATCTAAGAGATACGGAAGATATTCGTCTTCGCAATGTCCCTTCTTTTTTTAGCCATGTTCTAGTTGAACATTGGTAAAGATATTTTGTTGGGTTTTTTTGCATGTAAATTTTACTGGATGTGGAAAAGAGAGACTCCTATAAACTTGTAAGAGGAAGCTTATATAAACACATCGCCATTGCATTTTGATATTTCATTGGAAATTGGATAATGTTGTTGTTGTATTTTGCTTTGAGGTGAACCTGGTTTATTTAGTTGTGAAATGAAGCTATCAACCTATACCTTTGCACTTGGGGGATCAGTTTTCTGCTCGAATGAGATGTTTTCCATTTTCCTTCGTGGCTCCAATTTCGGCAAGTTCTGCATTCTAGGTCATTGAAATGTGCTTTGACTGCTTACGTAATGAATCGTGCGAGTTCATTACGGAAAATACAATATCGAAATGTGCTTTTGGGAGAACCGAATTGGAGATTTGGTATTAGAATTAGAGAAAATTTAGTTTAAAGTTTGATATATAAATCTCCTCTAATTTCAATTTTAAGGCACCGTGGTCTTCCCAAATTTAATATGAACATTTGAGAGATTTCAAGGCATGTATTTTGCCCCAAATGTGCAAAGTATTTTGTCCTTGATTTGAATGGTGTATGTGTTGTGAGATTGATATACGTGCTCTAAAGAAAAAGAAAAAAAAAAATTATATATATATATATATATTACTCTAATACAAGATTTACACTTCTAAGTGGTAGAAGCATCTTTTCAAATGATTATTAATATCTTTTCCTTCTTGGTAAGGTTTCAACTCATAACTAATCATCAGGGGAAAAATATATATATATATTGGTTACTCACACACACACATGCTTCTACTGAGGCTCGAATTCTTGATCTCTCTTTGAGAGATAGGAACTTAGTACCGCTAAGTCACTGACTTGTTGATATCATCAATTATCTTTTATAGAGCATATAGTTTAGTGAATTCTTTTAAGAATTTTAAGAGCTATACTGGCCTATAAAATCAAGTTTGTGTAACTCAATATTCAGAAAAACCACTTTCAAAAAAAAAAATTGAATTTGGAATTATTTTTATGTTTCGGTTTTCTGAAAACAAAAGTGTAGTAACATTTTTGTTTTTTCTTTTTGCACTCTCAAGAAAGTAAGAACATGATTTTTACTTATTTGGTAGAAAGTAAAAATGACATTTATTTGCTACAATTTTGAAAATTGAAAATAATAACAGTGTTTAGTAATACATATTTGTTACCCGATGATGTACATAATATTTTTTAAAAAATTTATTCTATTTTTAAAATTTTCGTTAATGCCATAAAACCTTAAAATATGACGAACGTATGCAATTCAATTATTTCACACCTGATAATAAAATATAATATTTAATTTAAAATTACAAATCTTAATAATAAGACAAGAATTTTGTCACCAATTATATATGTGTATGTATATATATACATGTATATACATTATGTATAACATTATCATGTTATCATATAATATATTAAACATATAATATATTATAACAAATCAAAAATGTTAAATAATATCTCTTATATGTAATAAAATATATAATGTATTATAAAATTATAAATTAATTATAATATAAAATTTACATATAATATACAATATAGATCTGGTATATAATATTATAAAATATCTATTCCATAATAATTTATCAATATTATATAAAATAAAAAATATATAAAATAAATCATAAATATTTTTGTCTCAAAAAAAACTTACAGTATTATATAATATATTATATATTAAAAATATATTTTAATTAAATAAAAATAAATAATTTACATTATTATATAATATATTATATCTTAAAAATATATATATTTTATTACTATTTAATATGTAGCAGTATTATTATATAACATGAATAATATGAATTTTGTTTGAAATCAACGTGCCTGTGTAATCATGGTAGGGAAAATAAATGTATTTGCACTACAATGCTGAAAACATAAAAAACATTAATATTATTTTACTTTTAAACATTAAGTAGATTTTCATATTTTTTCTTTCAGAATACATGTCTTTCTCCTTTACGAACTAACTTGTACATTTCTAGTAAAGGGATTTGAATTCAACCAAAAGAGATAAGGACCAAAACAAATTTTCTGTTCAATTATGTGATTTTTACTTTTTTAACAAAAATAAAAAACATTTTCCACTATAAAAAATAAAACATAGTATTAAACATACATATATTTTAATAATATAACATGAATAATATGAATTTTGTTTGAAATAAATGTACCCACTGAAAATGTTTTTGGACTTGATACTGAAATCATCAGAAACATCAATATCATTATACTTTTTAACATTAAGTAGGTTTTCATACTTTCTCATTCAAAATACATGCCTTTCTCCTTTTTAAAACTAACTCGTACATTTTTTGATAAATGAAATTTAATTCAACTAAAAGAGAAAGTGACCAAGACAACATTTTTGTGCAATTACCTGATTTTTTTTTTACAAAAAATGAAAAACATCTTTTTTTTTGTTTTTGTTTTGTCTTTTTCAAAGAGAAAACAAGAAACATTGTTTGACGTTATTGAACGAATCCAAAAATAGACATGTTTTTATGTTTTCACTTTTTTTTTGGGTAAATATTTTATGTTTTCACTCTTCATTCTCTCAATTCACATAAAAAGGGAAATTGAAACCCGACTTTTGCCTACACCCAATACTGTCCGGTTTTGAAAACCGAAAAACGGCGCGAAAAGGAAATAAGAAGAAGGCATGAATCAAACTTCTCCTTCTTCAACCAACCAATGTTTCGCGGTAACCTGATTTCAACACACAGACGAATTTCCTATCACAAGAACTCTGCTTTCAGTATATTCACTGCCCCACTTGTTCCCTCACAGGACCCTCTTCTCTTCAACCCACAAGTTCCTAATCATTCTATCCAACAATTGCCTCATTTGAACTCATTGCAAAACCTGGGTGATCGATACAAGAACTCTCTGTCCCAATTCTCCTCATCAATTCCACCCCAAAAATCCATTCATGTTTTGCCATGGAGTTCGGAAATATACGAATTTCTCGTCCGCCAATGTCAGTTTTCTTGTTGCCCTGAGGATGCTAAACAGCTTCATTTACAAATTATTAAAATTGGGTTTGTGGGTGATTTGTATTTATCGAATACACTTATTAATTTATATGTTAGAACGGGTGATATGGTTTCTGCACGTAATTTGTTCGACGAAATGCTTACTAGGAATTCTGTTACTTGGTCTTGTTTGATCTCGGGTTATACCCAAAATGACATGGCCAATGAGGCATGTGCTCTTTTCCGGGAAATGATCTGTGCGGGGTATTTTCATAGTCATTATTCTATTTGTAGTGCTCTACGAGCTTGCCAGGTGTCAGGACCTTGTGGGCTTAAATTTGGATTGCAAATTCATGGTTTAATTTCGAAAACCTGGTATGCGTTTGATGTAGTGGTTTGTAACGTATTGATTTCAATGTATTGGAAATGTATGGACTCTGCTGATCATGCTTGTCGTGTTTTTAATGGGATACGGATGAAAAACTCTATATCGTGGAATTCTATTATTTCAGTTTATTCTCAGAGAGGTGATGCAAATTCTGCTTTTGAGCTGTTCTCTAACATGCAAAAGGAGGGCATGGGATTTAGTTTCAAACCTAGTGAATATACTTTTGGCAGCTTAATAACTGCAGCTTGTTCTTCTATTGATTCTGGTCTGTGTCTGCTTAAGCAGTTGCTTGCCAAAATTAAAAAATCAGGTTTCCTACAAGACCTGTATGTGGGCAGTGCTTTGGTAAGTGGGTGTGCAAAGTTTGGTTTTCTTGATGGTGCTAAGAAGATTTTTGAGCAAATGAGTGACAGGAATGCGGTGTCCATGAACGGATTGATGGTTGGTTTGGTGAGGCAAAAGCAGGGAGTAGAAGCAGCTGAGATTTTTATGGAGATGAAAGACTTGATTAGCATAAACTCTGATTCTTATGTGATTCTTTTGAGTGCTATTGCTGATTTTTGTGTGTTGGAAGAAGGGAGAAGAAAAGGTAGAGAGGTTCATGCTCATGTTATCCGAACTGGCATAAGTAATTCCGTGGTTGCAGTTGGAAATGGGCTAGTAAATATGTATTCTAAATGTGCTGCAATTAAAGATGCTTGTTCTGTTTTCAGACTCATGGTTGATAAGGATTCGGTTTCCTGGAACTCCATGATCTCTGGTCTTGACCAGAATGAGTGTTATGAAGATGCAGTCATGAGCTTCCGAACAATGAGGAGAAGTGGATTAATCTCTTCAAATTTCACGTTGATCAGTGCTTTGAGCTCATGTGCAAGCTTGGGCTGGGTAAGGCTGGGAAAACAATTACATTGTGAAGGGTTTAAATTGGGACTTGATTTGGACGTTTCGGTTTCAAATGCTCTTCTTGCACTATATGCAGAGACAGGGTATATCACTGAATCTCAAGAAGTGTTCTTCTTGATGCCGAAGTACGATCAAGTTTCATGGAATTCTATTATTGGGGCACTTGCCGATTCGGAGGCATCTGTTTCCAAAGCTGTAAGTTATTTCTTAGAGATGATGCGACATGGATGGAGTCTTAACAGAGTCACTTTTATCAACATTCTTGCAGCAGTCTCATCTCTTTCACTTCTTGAACTGGGCCATCAGATTCATGCTTTAGCTCTAAAATACCGTCTCATGGATGACAGTGCTATTGAGAATGCACTTCTTTCTTGCTATGGGAAGTGCGGAAAGATGGATGACTGTGAGAAAATCTTTGCTAGAATGTCTGATAGGAGGGATGATGTGAGTTGGAATTCCATGATTTCTGGATATATACATAATGAGTTATTACCCCAGGCCATGGATATTGTGTGGCTTATGTTGCAGCAGGGTCAGAGATTAGACTGCTTCACATTTGCTACTGTTCTTAGTGCATGTGCCTCAGTTGCAACATTGGAGCGTGGCATGGAAGTTCATGGTTGTGGTACTAGAGCTTGTTTGGAGTCCGATGTCGTGGTTGGGAGTGCACTTGTTGACATGTATTCCAAATGCGGAAGAATAGATTATGCTTCAAGGTTTTTTGGGCTGATGCCCACGAGGAATGTATATTCTTGGAATTCAATGATATCTGGTTATGCACGACATGGACATGGAGAGAAAGCTCTAGAAATTTTTAAGAAAATGAAGCTAGAGGGTCAAACTCCGGATCATGTCACCTTTGTTGGTGTCTTATCAGCTTGTAGCCACGCGGGGTTTGTTGAACAAGGTTTTCAGCATTTTCATTCCATGAGCAAAAGTTTTGGGTTGTCCCCTCGCATGGAGCACTTCTCATGTATGGCGGATCTCCTTGGGCGGGCGGGTGAACTTGATAAGTTGGAGGACTTCATCAATAGAATGCCGATGAACCCTAGTGTTCTTATTTGGAGGACAGTTCTAGGGGCTTGCTGTCGAGTAAATGTTCGGAAAACAGATTTAGGTAGGAGGGCTGCTGAAATGCTTTTGGAGTTGGAACCTCAAAATGCAGTGAACTATGTTCTCCTTTCTAATATGTATGCCTCTGGGGGGAAGTGGGAAGATATGGCGAAAGCGAGGGCTGCAATGAGGGAAGCAGCAGTGAAGAAGGAAACTGGGTGTAGTTGGGTCACCATGATGGATGGTGTTCATACCTTTGTAGCTGGAGACAAATCACATCCAGATAATGAGGCTATCTACGAAAAGCTTAGGGAACTGCACAGAAAAATGAGGGATGCCGGATATGTGCCTCAGACAAAATTTGCCCTATATGATCTTGAACTAGAGAACAAGGAAGAACTCCTGAGCTATCACAGTGAGAAACTTGCAATTGCATTTGTTCTCACTCGCAAATCATCATTGCCTATAAGAATAATGAAAAATCTGAGAGTTTGTGGGGACTGTCACTCTGCCTTTAAATATATCTCAAAGATTGTGGGTCGACAAATAGTATTACGAGATTCAAACCGATTCCATCATTTTGTTGATGGTAAGTGTTCATGTGGAGATTACTGGTGATTGAACCAGCACTGCTATTTTAGAAGGCAGACGTGTTTACGAGTGGAATAGATTCGGCATACAACTTCTTACATACGCTGAAAGAATTAGATGGTGGTAGGAACTAGGAACTGAGCCATGGGTTTATCCTTCCCCTAATTTAGTATTACGAGGACTTGGGCAAGACTAGCTGAGATCAAGCATCTTGGAAAGAAAATTACTTTGTGCTGACAGATTTGTACTGACCCTATCTCGGACTAATTTATGGAATGTGCATGAATTGGAAAACGTTGACATGGAAGGGCAGCGAGACAAGAAGAGACAAATGAAACACATTATTGGGAATGCTACAGAAGCACTGAGAATACAGGATCAGAGAAGCTTGTCAAAGATGGTCTATGCCTTCTGCAACAAAGATCAGTAGCTGCACCAAGAAGGAATGATTCAATTTTATTTTAAAGGCGCTTCCAAACTTCCAAAGGCTGGGGAAAGGTCAGAGGAATTTTTGTTCAGATTGCGAGAAAAGACATTGACCCGTTGTCATGTTAGAAAACATTTGGCAGATGGAACAGAATTGTGAAAAAGAAGTGTAACCGGAACACTGAACAAGGCTCCACTGAGTTGAGTTTGTTTGTCCAGCATATATGGAAACTGTCATGGGGTAGCCTATAACAACTTTTCTGATGTTATTTATTTTAGTATCATGTCACACCTTGAGCTGATATAGGAAGTGTAAATGACATCGATTTGCCATATATTTTGAAGCATGTATCACTATATATATATAATATTTCAAGAAATAGTCTTGGACTAATCTTTGACATGGTGATACATATATTTTCTTGGTCAAATATCAAGCCATTCACTTCTTAGCTTCCCTGATAGACGTGTTCAGACTTAATTATCTAATGAAGTTAAATAACTGTTTTTAAAAATATCATGATGATGAAGATGTTCACACACAGTTTTGTATAGAGGTTTCAGGTTTCAAACCATCAGTTGGATTTTTATCCTTGTCCATGTGTCTTTGGTACAGGCTGGGTCAATTACTAAAATGCCCCTCTTCGTAGTTGGCACATTCCTCCGATGTGTGGCCGCAGTTATTGTTCCAACTTGTAAAAGCGTATCTATTGTTGTTGTTGTGCGTTAAAACAGCTGTATGATCGGTGGTTTGACGTGTCAGCCCACTAATACCGTCAATGACTTCGTTTTTCACTTTTGATGAATTTTCTAGGATGCTTTCGAGGTTGAAGAAGCTTTTAGATGATTCTTGTTTTACGTTAGATTTTGATGTGGAGGGTTTTGGGCTCATTAAGGCGAATAGGGAGAGTCACCTAGCCTCTTTAACTCCAGCTCCTCTCACATTTGATTTCGGACCAAAACCATTTCTCTTCTCATTGGGCTCTTATTGTTAGTATTAAAACGGTCAATTTTATTATAACCACCACTTTGTAATTTTATTCTGTTGTATGATGGCTTCGCTTTTATTGTTAGTCTAGAATTGTTCAGCCTACAACAAACATTACTTTGTACTTTTATTCGGTCGAGCATACAACAAACATTACTTTGTGTTTTTATTCGGTCGAGAACACGACGAAAAAAGTTACACTTGGTGTTCCCTCTTATTACTAGTATTAAAACTGTCAAGTATAGGACAATTATCACTTTCTACTTTTATTATGTAGAGTATACAGCAAAATAGGTTGCTTTTGATGTCTCGCCCTTACCATTAGCATTAAAATTGTCGAGCGTAACTAATGGGCCAATGGCTTAATAGTATCAGTTTTTTACTTCCCAAAAAGGCGATAGGGGTTCAAGTTTCATAAGAGACAAATTTGTGTGAGTACCAATTAGAAAAAAAAAAAAAAAAAGATGTCGACAAACATCACTTTGTTTTTTTATTCTGTCGAACATATGATAAAAAAAGGTTACTTTTGGATAGTCTCGCTTTCACTATTAGCATTAAAACCATGGAGCATACGAAAAACATCACTTTGTACTTTTATTTTCTCGAACATACAATAAAAAACGTTACTCTTGGTGGTCTATCTTTAAGTCACATAATGCGGGTGCGAGAGTGGGAGCGAGAGCGTGAGAGTGGCAAAGTCCAAAATTAGTTGAGAGCGTATGCGTCTTGAGAGCGCCTGTATATTATATATTTTATGTTTGTGTACATATAATTATTTTATTTGAAACATGATTATATTAATTTATAAAATATTTTTTATTACTACATTTATTTTAATTATATATTTTTGATATTGTATCTACAAATATATTATTGTGCAGTAAACATTAATATATAAAGCAAAACAATTTTGAATATATAAGGAAATAATTTATTGAAAAAGAGAGGACTGGCCCAAAGGCATTCTTAGCTTAATGTCACGAAGTGATTCCTAAGACGCTTGGAGGATGGAAGACATGCATGCTGGTTGGCAAAGAGTAGAATTTGACTGGGAATGGTTCCAGGGAAGGGGCGTGCAGAAGCACAGGATGGTACCTCTTCATAGTTCAGGCAGGTTGACTAGGTTCAGTGCGAGGTGCTTGTCGCTGGTCGTGAACTTGATTATGAAGAAGGGAGTTGGCCATCCCTGCACAAACTGGTTGGGAGCTGGAGCGGTTCCCCTGATGAGACCAAAGCAGGTCGAAACCAGTCAGCATATATCATTGGGAGGGCAAGTCGTGGTAGCTGACTAGGGCGCTTGCGCGAGCTGAAGAAATGCCTTGGTTCCGCACGAGTCGTGCCGCTGCGCCAAATCTCTAGGCCCGTGACACTAAGCTATGAAAAAGTCCATCTTAGACAGGCCCAAAGGCATAGGAATAAGATAAACAAGCCCATTGGGTGAAAAAGGAAAGAAAATCCTAATAATCCCTAGATCAAAATTATCTGCAATAGAGATGAGCTCTAAAATGGTAACTGAGTACCTCACCCTTCGCAGTGCTTGTAGCCATTCAGTCCAGAGGTCGCGGTGGTGGTTTTCGGCCGGTCGAAAGACTCTATTCTACTAGAGCAACTATTGATTCGATTCTGGTACGCCAAGCCTTCGATTGCAAGTGTCTCATAGATATATGCCGATTTGTTTTGGGTTGCTGAGCAAGAGATGAAGTTTCTCCAATCTGATGAGTTGATCATGGTTGCATCATCCATTTTAATATATTATATGATTAGCCAAAGCATAGAAAGCATGCATGAAATAACACGTGGCAGCCATATGGACATAAATCGTTTAAATCCGCGTACTCAAAATCAGTTCGCAAATTCAAAATTTCAATTCGCGAATTCTCGAAATGGAATTCGCAAATTTTTGCCGTATTCGCGCTCAAATCGACAAAACGCGAGGGGAGCAAAAATTCGCACCCCACTTCCGGGAATCATGTGACTTAGGTCTCTCTCTCTCTTTGTATTACCATTAAAACTAAGAAACAACAAGTATTGCATTGTACTTTTATTCTACTTTAAAATATAACAAAAAAATAACATTTGTTAATTGAATCTTATAGTACACTTAATAAATGTTTCATCTATTATCGTCAATAAAAAATTTCTACTATTAAAGGCACTAAAATTGCACGATAAACATCACTTTGTATGTTTATTCTGTTAAGCATACGACAAAAAAGTGTTACTCTTGGTGGTATCGCTCTTATTATTAGCATTAAAACTGTTGTGCATAAGACAAATATCACTTTGTATTTTTATTCTCTAGAGCATATGAAAAAAATAAGTTATTTTTGATGGTCTCGCTTTTATTATTAGCATTAAAACTGTCAAGTATACGATAAACATCACTTAGTGCTTTTATTCAGTTGAGCATAAGTTAAATATCACTTTCAGTATGTAGAATATTACTTGTTAATTATATTTTATAATACACTTAATAAATGTTTCACTTATTAATGGCACTAAAATTGCAACAAAATTGCAAAAAATAATTTTGTACACTTACTCTACCCTGAAATATACAAAATAATTATTATTTCTTCATTAAATCTTATAATAGAATTAATAAATGTTTCACGTGTTACTGTCAATTTTAAAAACTCTTACTATTATCTATCACCACCATATTTTAACAAAATAATTGATATTTTTTACTAATAATGCTTTATTGTAATGTTATAATAGATTATAAAACTATGCCACAAACGACTCCCATTATCAGCATTAAACTGAGAAATATCATTTTTTACTTTTATTTTGTCAAGCGAACTACAAAAAATATTACTCTTGATACTATCGCTCTTATAATCAACATTAAAACTGTTGCGCATATGACAAATATCACTTTTAATATGTAAAATATTATTTCTTAATTATATTTTGAAATACACTTAATAAATGATTCACCTAATAATGACACTAAAACTGCATCAAAATTGCATAGTATACAACGAAAAACATTTTGTACACTTACTCTACCCTAAATTATACGAAATAATTACTATTTCTTAATTAAATCTTATCACAGAATTAATAAATGTTTCACGTGTTACCGTCAATTTTTAAAACTCTTACTATTATCAATCACCACCATATTTTAACAAAATAATCGATATTTTTTACTAATAATGCTTTATTGTAATGTTATAATAGATTATAAAACTATACTACAAATGACAACTTGCGACAACCAACAACTGTGGGTAAAACCCGCAGCTCGCTGGAATCGGACCGAGTGAGGGAGGCTCTGCCTCTTTAAACGATGACACCGGATGTAATGTTGGTAGAGATAACATTAGTTTAGGGTTCATAGACTACAATTATCTTGGTCAACTGTGGGCTGGGCTTGGTTTTCCCTTCTGTTTTGGGCAGGACTCTTTGATGAGTCCTTTGTTTTGTTGTTTTGGGCCTCGGCCTTGTACATTTTACACTCAATTTATACAATACCTTAACTTCTGAAGAAAAAAAAAAAACTTTAGAATTTTCCTTAATTAGATAGTCCAAACTCTTTTTCTCTCTATCTATAGTACTACAGTTAGTTCTATGATTGATAAGTCTAACTTGTCTCATTTCGTATTTACAATTATTTTAAAATATTATTTCATATTTAAGTTAAAAAGGAAAGGTCTATTTTTTTTTTTTTTTTCCAAAGTTTTGTTTTTAACCTACAATATATATATACTCCCTCTGCCCCAAAATAAGTGACTCTTTTTGGGAATCTAACTTTTTAATAGAATGATTATTATTATTTTTTTATTATATAAGTAGTGAATGAATTATCAAATTTATCCTTAGTGGGTCCACAGTGATGTAATGTGTGACGGCCCAAATTTTATAAACCCAGTGCGTCAATGATGACCAAAAGATGACCCGATAACGGATCCGAAATGCGGAAGCAAAAGATGATCAAAAAGAAAAAAGAAAAGAAAGGTTCTGAACACCAGTTTAGCACTTATCAACACTGAGCACCCATTCGGCACTTATACAAGATCGGTCGTTCTGACTTACATGGTCAGGCGTTTTGACGTTCTAACCTATATGGTTAAGCGTTCTGACGTTCTGACCTACATGGTCAAGCGTTCTGACAAAAGGTCTAAGCGTTCTGCCAAAAGGTTCAAGCGTTCAGACGTTCTGACCTACATGGTCAGGCGTTCTAACAAAATGTTCAAACGTTCAGACGTTTTGACCTACATGGTCAGGCGTTTTGACAAAAGGTTCAAGCGTTATGCCAAAAGGTTCAAGCGTTAAGATGTTCTGACCTACATAGTCAGGCGTTTTGACAAAAGGTTCAAGCGTTAAGATGTTCTGACCTACATGGCCAGGCGTTCTGACAAAAGGTTTAAGCGTTTTGCCAAAAGGTTTAAGCGTTTAGACGTTCTGACCTACATGGTTAGACGTTTTGACAAAAGGTTCAAGGGTGACATTCTGACGTTCTGACTGTAAAACGACGAAACAGTAAGCAAGTTTAAGGCAACCTTAAGGCTATACATGCATTCCAAATGATCCAAAACAAGTTTAAAAACATACTTGTGAAATTTTAAAACCAATGGCTCTTGGCCTCATGTTATACATATAAAACATGCAACAAAAAGTGTACTTAGATACACATTACATATCAAGGAAGCCATCTTAGCTTCTAAAATACCATACATCCATGGTATGCAAAAATATAATATCAAAAGTTAGCATGCTAAACATTTGCATGTCAATACACAAAAATATTTTAAAGTGCTTATAAGCCTCTAAGGATGATGAGCACTGTCTCTTTACCTCTAAAATAACCCAAATAATTAGGGTGAGTAATTAAGTTACTCGTAGGAAGAAATATATGCGTATACCCTAAAGTTTCAATATCATTGCAAGATCAATATAAACGAATACAAGGGATCATTCCACTTAACGTCTATGTTCAAGGTGTTATAATGGATCATCTTAAATTAACATAAATGATTCTTTAACAACACAACATCAATATGGATGTACTTAACAACATCAAATCGCCAATAACCAAAATTACAAGTCACAATTAAGCATTGATTGTCAACTTGGAATTGAATGCGAAACCAAATAGTGAAAAACTTGGATATCAAATCCTGGAGTAAACCAAGACCTAAACGGTTATTCCATGCATGAACCTGCTGGGATTACTACCCTAGTGCGCACTATACAAATGGGGAAAACTCATACTGTGATGACCTTGTGGGCGGGTGTGCCGTGAGCGGGTGCGAGAGACACTGTCAGGCTACCACACTGGCGAGCTACAGGTACACAGTCCCACATCGCCTGGGTAGAGGAAAGGTGAATTGCTTATATGTAAGTGTGTCATCTCCAATTGGTATGAGGCATTTTGGGGTGAAGCCCAAGAGCAAAACCGTGCGAGCTCAGACCCAAAGCGGAAAATATCATACCATATGGTGGAGTGGGTCGTTACAAATGGTATCAGAGCCTGACCCAGCCGAAAGTGTGCCGACGGAGACGTCGGGCGTCCAAGGGGGGTGGATTGTGATGACCTTGTGGGCAAATGTGCCGTGGGCAGGTGCGAGAGACACTGTCAAGCTACCACACTAGCGAGCTACGGGTGCACAAGTCCCACATCGCCTGGGTAGAGGAAAGGTGAAGTGCTTATATATGGTGGTGTCACTATAATTGGTGTGAGGCCTTTTGGGGTGAAGCCCAAGAGCAAAACCGTGCAGGCTCAGGCCCAAAGCAGATAATATCATACCCTGTGGTGGAGTGGGTCGTTACAAATGGTATCAGAGCCGGACCCAGCCGGAAGTGTGCCGACGGGGACGTCGGGCCTCCAAGGGGGGTGGATTGTGATGACCTTGTGGGCGGGTGTGCCGTGGGCGGGTGTGAGAGATACTGTCAGGCTACCACACTGGCGAGCTACGGGTGCACAGTCCCACATCGCCTGGGTAGAGAAAATGTGAAGTGCTTATATGTAAGTGTGTCATCTCCAATTGGTATGAGGCCTTTTGGGGTGAAGCCCAAGAGCAAAACCGTGCGGGCTCAGACCCAAAGCGGACAATATCATACCATGTGGTGGAGTGGGTCGTTACACGTACCTCCTGCATTAGAGCCAAACTTTAGCCATATGAATTGCAACAATATCCCAAGAGAACCCACAATCATGATTAAGTTCAAAACTTATATACAACAATCAAACGTTATGACCTGTCAGGCGTTCGGACTTACATGGTCAGGAGTTTTAACGTACTGACCTACATGGTCAGGCGTTCTGACTTTATGAAGTTCTGACGTTATGGCGTTCTGACGTGCTGACCTACATGGTCAGGCGTTCTGACCTCCGAATGACAAAACAGAGAGTAAAAATCAGGGCATGTAAACCACCTTCCAAGCACAAGTAATTTGAAACCACACAAACCATGTATTAGGGTTCCAAGTCTAGAATGACATAATAAATGACAAGTCCTCATCATGATATAATGTATAAAACAATACCACCAACTTATCAATTAAATCATACTTCAACAATAAGCTTTATACACTAAAAGCAATCAGCAAGAATGTAAAATTATCATCACAATAAATATAGCAATTCAAGTCAATAAGAATTGTATATAACATTAATACTTCTACACAAAGTAAATACATATCATACATGTTTAAATCAATAAAACCTAAGTCATATGTGAGGATTTCCTATACTATGCAAGACTACAATATTAAAAGCATGTACACAATATATATTAAACCCCAAAGGATCATAAAACACTCAAAGTATAAATATACTACCACCCCTACCTCAATAGAGAATTGAATCTCTATAATCCAAGTAACCAAGCTTTAAAATAGAAAACATCTAGGGTTTTGTAGAGGAGAGTGAGAGGAAACTTTTACTTCCTAAGGTTTAAGGTCTAAGGTGAGTGGAATGAGGCTAAAATGATGGAATAAGTTTTATGCCAACCTTTTCCTTCAATGGAGGCTAGGTTCGGATTGAGAGCAAAGGGAATGAAGATAGGATAAAACGAAATGTGGTGGGTGGAGGATCTAGTATTCCTCCACTCACTAGGTGTTTTTACACTACCTCTCATACGCACACAAATGTAAGACTTAATTTGGTGCCTACACTTGTTACCAATCCATGACTCATTCCTAGGCTTAATCCTAAGCCTACACTTGTCAACCATCTAAGCCAACAGGTGCAACTATCCTAGGCCAACAAGTAGGTGAATCTCCACCCTCCAAATGTCAAGAGATTAAGCTTCCAAGTTACTCCAACCCAATGCCAGCAAGTGGCACCATAAGAGTGTGACACTTGTCACACTTTCCAAAAATTGTAAAAAGGTCATTTTCCAAATTAAATTGCAAAATGGTCCTTAAAATGAAAAATAATTATTTTACATAATTACACTAAAACTCCAAAAATCAAGAATATTTTCAAGAAAGTATGCATTCATATCCTTTATGAAAAAAGTAAGCAACTAGCGTGGTTTTCTACAAAAGTAACATTACAATTACCTTGGAAATCAAATATTATAGATGCATGTAAAGCCAGAATCAAATGAACACGTATAGTGTGATTATGCAAGGAAAAATGATAAACAGGAAAAATGACAAAATAGGAAAAAAGACGAAAAAAAAAAATTATCGAAAAAAGAAAGGAAGGAAAATGACCGGATCGTTACATAATGGTTTATTTTTTATAGGTTCAATCAAGAAGGTTAAATTGGTAATATTATAAAAAATAGTTATTGACTTTTTAAAGGTGGACACTTATGTGGTTCAATATAATTTGAACACATGTCTAAAATTTTAAATTTTTTAAAAATAGTCATTATCCATTTTCTTACCGGTTAAATTAAACCTAATATATATATATATATATATATATATATATATATATATATTTTTTTTTTTTTCTTTCCAAAACAATCACCATTGTTTCTATACCTAACCTCCATATGAAATTGGAAAATTAATGTACCTAATAAAAAACACTTATTCATATATTTGAGAAAATCTCATATTATATAGATTAACATATTATTGAACAAATATGATATGGAAATTTGATGTTAATTTGTATGAATAGAGCTTTTCTAGTAGGTCTATTTTTTGTCAACGTTGGATCTATGTTTTCCATCTTTGGTAAAAAAAAAAATTTCCTCTCTCGTGGGTGGAAAATATGAAAAGAACAATTAGAATTTTGTGAATACTACAAATTCTGATTGGTAGAGTTTTGTGTCACTTATGAGTTTCGGTTGGTTTGTATTCAGATGGAGGTTGGATGTAGAGATTTACAGGAATAGAGAGAGAAGAGAGACCCTAAAAGAGGGATTCTAAAAAATTTTAAATTGGGAAAGAAAAAAAGAAATTGGATTTGAGTTTAACCAGTAAGAAATTGGATAATAACCATTATTAGAAAATTTAAAAACTTGGACATGTGTCTAAATTGTATTAGGGATTCAAAAAAATTAAATTGGATACTGACCATTATTAGAAAATTTAAAAACTTAGATATGTGTCTAAATTAAATTGGATCAGCTGAAGGATGAACTTCATCCTGTTAAGGGAGGACTCAAGTATTATCCTTCCCTACTTTGCACATATTAGGATAAAACTAGCTTCGCCTTTTTAAGGGGGACATTTTAAGTTTTTCAACCCACAAATAGCCCACTTCTAACGAAGCCCTTGGGTGGCCCAACAGACAAATGGCCCATATTGACTTCCATTTGCATATCAAAGAAATTTTGCAGAAATACTGTAGAAAGAAGCAAAGAGGCAAAGAGGCGAAGAAGATGTGAAAAGGTTCCTACCAAGAGTATATATTTCATCTTCAAGACAGCAACTTTCTCTTCCTGGTATGTTCTAATTGATTATGACTACTTCTACAACTCGTTTTAACTCGAATATGCTTTAATTAATCCGTTATTTATTATAAATTTTGGTTTTTTTTTTTCGTACTTGTACAATTACTACTTCCGATTCTTTCATTAAGGGTTTATTTTTGCATTTTTATTGCTGTTAATTTTCTTTTCATCTATTTAATGTTTTACCCATTTTGATAAAATTGATGTTTAGCTCTGATATTTGCTTACAGTACCTAAATCTCTAGCTAAATTTGTTTTTATCGTCTATGTGTCGTCTTTTTGACTTTCATATGAAGTGGGTATGTATTTTTTTGGTTGATTTTTCATTATTTATTCGTTGTAACTTGTACTCATATACAAGCAAGTGGTTAGCAATATCACATTGTTGAATTTATATAGAAAATATATTGTATTACCCAGATCAAGTTCTACTTTTGAATTTGGATTAGGAGTTGGCACTTTATTTATTGTTTGGAATAAAGGATTCAGCTTGGAAATTGGTGTATCGTGTAGGATTTTTTTTTAATGAAAATGGCAGCGAAGCTATTGAACAACATTTGGATTAGGTGTCAGCATTGTCCATGTACTGTCTAACATTTGGATTAGGCAGTAAAATTAATCTTTGGATTGGATGACAAGCGGACCTGTTACAGCTAGCCTCTTCAGTTCTTCTCTTTGATCCCCCAAAAACATTTTTCTTGTCTAAATAGTTATGAGCCCGTTATATCTAGCCTCTTCGGCTATTCTCTTTGGTCCCCAAAAGTTCTCACAAGAGTAGTAATACTTGATCAGGGACGGATCCAGGAAGATGTGGGAGGGGGGCGAAAATGAATTTAGTGTATTTTTAAAAATAATTTTGGGGGGGGGGGGGGGGGGGGGGGGTTTATAGGTATATAATTAAAAAGAAGAAAAATTAGTGGTATATAATAGTAAATAAAAAAAAATCAGTGGGGGCAATTGCCCCCACTGACAATGAAGTGGCTCCGTCCTTGTATGTGATTGAAGGTCTGAAACTCCAGCCCTCTCACATTAGATTTTGGACCTTTGGCCCGCAAACCATTTCCCTTATCGTAATTAATTTCTAAGTGATGTATAACTACAATATCAAAAAAGGTTATTCTTGATGGTATCCCGTATCACTCATATTATTGGCATTAAAACTGTATACGACAAACATCACTTTGTACTTTTACTCTACTTTGAAAGGTAATAAAAAAAAATTATTTCTAAATTGAATCTTATACCACACTTAATAATTGTTTCACATATTACAGTCATTAAAAAAACACTTCTACCATTAATGGCATTAAAGATGCTGAGCATACGACAAACATCACTTCGTACTTTTACTCCACACTGAAATATAACAAAAAATACCATTTCTTAATCGCGACTTATAGTACAGTTAATAAATGTTTCACACTTTCACCTATTACCGTCATTTAAATACTCTTATCTCTTGCTTTGAACAGAGTAATTGATTTTCTACTAAAGTGATTTATTGTGATATCATAATCAGTTATATAGTCCTAGCTCTATCTCTCACCATTGGTTGTAAAACTGCTAGTCCTATAATTGGTAAGTCAACTAGGGTCACTTCGTATTTCTACTATTATCTTTAAATAAGTAACATAATTTCTTAAAAAAATTCTTTTATATTTAAGTTAAAATGGAAAAGTATGAAACAGTAGATGTCACTATGGTGTCAAGTTTTGTTTGAGTAATATCTTCAACCACAAAACACCCCCTCCCCCCCAACAAATAGTCCACTTCTAATGAAGTCCTTAGGTGGCTAACAGCAAATGGCCTATATTGACTTCCATGTGCATGTTATACAACGAGATTTTGCAGAAATACTGGAGAAAGCAAAGAGGCAAAAAAGATGTGAAAAGGTTTCTACCAAGAGAGTATACTATCATCTTAAAGACTGCAACTTTCTCTTCCTAGTATATTTTTATTGATTATCATTACTTCTAGAGCTCGTTTTAACTCAAATATGCTCTAATTAATCCATTATTTACTATAACTTTTGGTTCTTTTTCTACTCGTTACTGCTTCCAATTCTTTCATTCAAAGGTTTATTTTGCATTTTTATAGCTGTTAATTTTCTTTTCATCTATTTAAAATTTTACCCATTTTGATAAGATTGATGCTTAGTTCTGATATTTGCTTATTGTTGAAAGATATAAAAGTTGAAGAGAGAGATTAAACATGAAGAACACAACACACAAAGCCCAAATGGCTTCATCACTTTTGTTATATTCTCTATCACCTCTATTATAGGTGAAAGAATACAAGTGATAAAGATGGAAAATACATTGATAGAGGATTCTTAAAATCAATCCCATATATGATATATCACTCCAGTCAATATTCTATCATAGGCTAAAATCACTCTTATGATATTCTCATA
Organism: Cornus florida; assembly: GCF_030987335.1. NCBI lineage: Eukaryota > Viridiplantae > Streptophyta > Magnoliopsida > Cornales > Cornaceae > Cornus > Cornus florida. The sequence goes on along the minus strand of NW_026775575.1, from coordinate 89,139,594 downwards.
TCAATATTCTGTCAAGGAGTAATTTAAGAGTTCCTATAATAATATTCTCAAACACTTATAGTATCTAGATCTCAAGCTAAATTTAAAATTTGGATTTGTATTTGCATATTCTTTTTCAGGCTTTCATGTGAAATGGGTATGTATTATTTTTGTTTGATTTTTCTATATTTATTTGTTGCAACTTGTACCTATATACAAGCAAGTGGCTAGCAATATCACATTGTTGAATTTATTCAGAAAATACATTGTATTTCCAGATCAAGTCCTACTTTTGAACTTTGATTAGGAGTTAACACTTTATTTTATTGTTTGGAATAAAGGGTCCAGCTTGGAAATTGGTGTTTGTGTAGATTTTTTTATGAAAATGGCAACAAAGCCATTGAACAACATTTGGATTAGACGACAGCAATGTCCATGTGGAGACTGGAAGTGTTATATTGTATATGAGGGAGATGATCAGACAACATTAGGGTCTCAGCTAGTAAAGAGTGAGACATCGTCTTCATCCTTAGAAGCTGTTTTCACTCCTTATGTTGGTCAGATTTTTAAAAGTGATGATGAAGCATTTGAGTACTACAGCAACTTTGCTAGGAAGAACGGGTTTTCAATTAGGAAAGCGCGCTCAACTGAAAGCCAAAGTTTAGGGATTTATAGAAGAGATTTTGTTTGCTACCGTTCTGGGTTTAACCAGCCAAGGAAAAAGACCAATGTGGAGCATCCCAGAGATCGAAAATCAGTACGATGTGGATGTGATGCAAAATTGTACTTGACAAAGGAAATTGTTGATGGTGTTACGCAATGGTATGTTTCACAGTTCAGTAATGTTCATAACCATGAACTGTTGGAAGATGATCAAGTGCGTCTACTTCCTGCGTATAGAAAAATACAGGAGGCTGATCAAGAACGCATTCTTTTACTCTCTAAAGCTGGGTTTCCGGTGAATCGGATTGTGAAGGTGTTGGAACTAGAAAAGGGAGTTCAACCAGGACAGTTGCCCTTTATAGAGAAAGATGTTAGGAATTTTGTTAGGACGTGTAAAAAAACTGTTCAGGAGAACGACACTTTGCTCACTGAGAAAAGAGAAAATGACCTGATGGAACTTCTTGAGGCTTGCAAAGTTACTGTTGGGAGAGATGAGGGATTTGTTTATAGTTTCACTACAGATGAAAATGGTAAAATTGAAAACATTGCATGGTCATATGGGGATTCTGTTCGTGCATTTTCAGTGTTCGGCGATGTAGTTACTTTTGACACTACATATCGCTCTATCACCTACAACATGCTCCTCGGGGTGTGGTTTGGTATTGACAATCATGGCAAGGCAATTTTCCTGGGGTGTGTTCTGCTACAAGATGAGACTTCTCAATCATTTACATGGGCATTACAGGTGTGTGATCACAAGTCCTTTTGATTATATTCACATTTCTTGTGATTATATTGTATCTATATTCACTTTTCTTCTTCTAATGTCCCCTTTTTAACAGAGTTTTGTTCGATTTATGGGAGGAAGACAGCCTGAGACTATCATTACTGATATAGATTCAGGGCTTCGAGATGCTATAGCCATTGAGTTGCCAAATACTAAACATGTTATATGTATATGGCAAATTCTTTCCAAAGTATCTAGTTGGTTCTCTTTGCCACTCGGACCTCGATATGATGAATTTAAATCTGAGTTTGATATTTTGTGTCATCTGGAAAATATAGAGGATTTTGAGCATCAATGGAATCATCTTGTTGCTCAGTATGGTCTTGGTTCAGATAAACACATTGCTCTGCTCTTTTCATATCGAGCATCCTGGCCATTTTCCTACATCAGAGGTTTCTTTCTGGCTCGTGCAATGACAGCCGAGTATTCAAAAACAGTGGATACATTTTTGAAGAATATTTTGAGTGGACAAACATGTCTGCAGTTTTTCTTTGAACAGGTATTTTAATTAATTGGTTCTATCATTTCTGTTATTGCACTATGATTTAAGGTTTAATTTAATTAAATTTCGTCTTGGAATTCTTTCAGGTCTGTATTGTTGCCAACTTTGGGAATCAGAGCAGAGAAGAGCTGCTGTATATGCCCATTAAGACATGCCTGCCTATTGAGGAACATGCACGTAGTATTCTTACACCTTACGCTTTCAATGTATTACAGCATGAAATTGTGCTATCTATGCAGTATGCAACAACAGAAATGGCGAATGGTTCATATCTTGTGAGGCACTATAAGAAAATGGAAGGAGAGTGTCTTGTGATTTGGATACCAGAAGATGAGCAAGTTCACTGTTCTTGTAAGGAATTTGAACAATCTGGCATTTTGTGCAGGCATTCTCTTCGAGTACTTGTAATAAAGAACTACTTTCAAATCCCAGAAAAATATATTCCCCTTCGATGGCGACTGGAGAGTTCCTTATTCCCTATGGATGATCAAATTATGCGAAGCAGTAGTGATGAGTGTTCTCAAGCCTTCCATTCTCTCACTGCAACTCTATTTTCAGAATCATCAATCTCCAAGGGACGTTTAAATTTTGTTAATGGAGAACTTATACATATTCTTGGGAATGTTCGAAATATGCCAGTTGTTGATGAAGTTAATTTGAGTTTAGCACCCAATAATGTCGGTGAATCCTAGATTTGTAATGTATTGCATGGTGTGTCATGTAACTGCACTCGGGGGCCTTATTTTTAAAAATTGTAGGGAACTGCAAAAGATGAAATTAGGCGTCGAAGGCGCCAAATGATAAGTATATACTATTCTTTCGCTTTTGTGCAAATAAACTTATACTTCAAATTCTGGCAAACAAATAGAGGCGGTAAAATACAGATTTCTCCTCAATCTCCAACAGGTAATCCTAGTTTTATGTGCAAATGTTGTTTCTCTTTCTAAATTTATTTTGAATGGTTGTAGATGTTGGACTGAAGTCCAAAAAAAACTTGTCATTTTGTTCCTGTAGAATGTAGTCTACTTTCTTGAGATGGATTCTCTTGAAGTATGAATTGAGAAGGTATTGTGTTGTCTTACTCAAATTAACCACTTATTTCAAATGAGTTGTTGGATCACAATTAAATGGTGTTAGATGTATGAAAATAATTAAGATTGTCTTCTCTTCTCAATTTAATCTATAGACTCTATTCAGTTTGTCTAGTGGAAGCAAGGAAGTTGAAAGTTAAAGTCAGTTTCTTTAGTGGAAGCAAGGAAGTTGAAAATACAGTTGCACTATGTCTTTTACTATTTGCTTTTGCTACAGGTACAAAAGGATTTGCAGAGGTAAGTTCTCATCAACGGATTAATGATAGATTTCTTTGATAAATAGCGAAATTGAAGGCGTATAATTTTTAGTTTGTCGCATCTACTGTTTTGGATGAAGAGCCCCTTCTGTTCTGCAGTCCAATTTTATATGATGAGAAATCAAAGTAGTTCTTCAGGTGTTGGCATTCAGGTATTGGTTAAGCAGCTTGTCATTGTATGTTGAACTATGGGCTATTCACGTGGGTTCTGGAAATGTGGCCAGGGCTTTTGGCTTATTCTTATTCTTTGGGAGTCTATGAATAACATTTGTATCATAACTTGCAATGAGTCATTTACATGATTCTTATCATGCATGACGATTGAATATTATTTTTGGAAATGTTGTGGAAATTATCTGCTTATATACTTGAGTACGCGTTAATCTGAACTCCTTAACTGAGATAAAACTTTGCCTCTTCTGTTTCTGGTGAATTTACTATAGCTTTTGAACAGACAATGTCTCTTCCATGCTGGCAACAAGTTAGTTAATGGCAAAGACTACCGGATAAAGTCTTGTTAAGCTCGAGCTATATTCAACCAATACAAGGCATACCTGCCCATGTCGTCTTGATTGAGTGCTTGTACAAACTCATCTATACTGGAATTGTAATTCTCCACTTTTGTATCAACTGGAGAAAAAGAACTATCAAGATGCCGTGTTGCTCGTCCTGTCTTTCAGATCTGGATGCCCTCCTGGATCTCATTCCCTGCCATTGATGCTCACTTACAGCAACAGGTACTAGTTTTGCATTTTAGATTCAATTTGGACTGCACCAGGGCAAGAAGTAACAATCTTTTAGTTGGTGTTACCATCAGTGACTGCTGTGTATAAGTTTGATGTTTTTATGTCCCCAGAACAATTGTCAAGATAATGATTGGAAAAAAAAATTTACTGCACAAATTTGTGTATTGAAGGGACATGTTTAATGGAATTCTTAATCCTTTCTCTTCTGTCTAGTTAACCAGTGGGGACCAAAAATTATTGTGGTAATTATCAATGGGGAAACAGGTCAATTTTTGTTGAACAACTGTCTCCCACTAGGCCTGGCTATCTGAATAATTTATCTGGGACTGTTTGGATGGAAGGAAACATGGCCACCTCTTTATTGTTAGATTTCTCATTTTATTTTCCCTCTGTGGTCTTGCACAGGGTACAATGCTTGAGATTCGGCCTCTCGACGAGGGTGCAAATCTTCTCTGAAGGGCGCTTGAAAACCTTAAAAAAACAGGAGTTTGATCATGCTGGTAAGAATTTATTCGAGAGCATGTAAAATGCATTGATTTCTTGTGTTGTTGATGGTGGTTTCCAAATCCCAATCCCTTGATCCATGGGAAATAAAGGGAACTAGACAGCTCATTTTGTTGCTCAACATGCCTTAAAAAGGTAAAGGATGTTTGGAGTCTAGTTGGAGGTTTCTGTGTGTCTTGAAGAACACCTCAAGATGTGATTTGAGTCACAAAAAGCATTGTCATATTGTGTGGCTTTGATTGTTCAAGACTCAACATCGGCTAATTTGACACCTAATTACACTTGGTTTGTGCCCTTCGTTAATGTGGTTATCAATCCATTAATGTGCTCCAACTACCATTATTGGGGCACCAAGAGATCCAGAATGTGATTTGAATGAAACAGGCATATTGGATTCTTCATGGACTTTATTGTCTTTTCCTGTGTGGAATGGGGAGGTGTAATTTTTATATTTTCTTTCAGTTAATTTGTCTTCATCTGAAAGACCCCAAGTCAAGATAGAAATTGCTTGGCAGCATCTTCCTCACGCAATGAAAATGACTCGAGGAAAAAGATCATCACAATCACATGCTTAAAGTAGTACAAAGAAGAAAAAAGTCACTCATTCAAAAACATATAATAGTGTTTTAACCAAAGCAAGGATTTTATTGATCTCAGCTTAGGGATTCTCTTCGATTTTCCTGTCTAATAATGTCTCAGTATTGAAAGGAAAGCTACATCATTCAAAGGACTCCAGTCAGGAAGCCCCACTTGGCGATCAACCATTGGCCGAAAATGGCTTCGCTTTTTTTATTCCCCCTCATTTTTACCAGAATTGGTTGACGAGGGAGATTTGAACCGACATCTCCTTAGATTCCCAAATAAGTTAGTAGGGCAAACGGGCGTGTGAGTTTTTAGCCGATGAAAAAAAAAAAAAAAAAAAATCTACTTATCTGGTTGATCAGCTGCATTACATCCGTATCCCCCATAGATGGGTCAGCAAAAACTTCGAATCCAATTCAAAACCTTTAATCCGTTTCCAATATGATTAACAACAAATGGGTCACTAGCTAAATTAAATCTTTAGAAACAGGGGAAACAGAGGCTGAATATGGTTGCTACAGGCTTAAAAGTTTTCATCCAAACACAATTTGAGCTTAAATTGAAAACTGATGCTAGAAAGAGCTTGCAGAGAAAATATTTACAGAGAGACAAAAAGTACAAGTCAAGGACATATTATAAAAGACTGATGATGATTCCAATTGTCAGTTATTGTTTTCACCCACATCAAACCATGATCAGATGATGTTGGGCCTCAATTTTGATTCCTTTCATCTTCCTTATAAAATCCTCACATTTCTTGTTCAGTTCCTCTGCACTCAACAACCCCCCAATTCCTTCTTCCTCTTCTTCCATATCATGAAACTCTGCTTCATCTTCATCTTCATCTTGTGCAGCCACGAGCCCATTTTCATCACCCTTTGCCGGAACCGAAATTCCATTTTCACTTCCATGATCTTCTTCATCTTCCACTACAACAACTTCATTAACCAATGCTTTTGGTTCAGAAAATTCAGGCACTATTGATCGCCGATCTTCGCCGTCCTTCTTGATGTGTTTGCCATCAACATCACTACCCAGTTGAGGGTTAGTGATCAGACCAGAGCTGGTAATCAGAAAAACAAGAATTCCATTGCAAAGGAGGAATATGTAATTCCTGTGAATGGTAAAGGAAACTGTTTGGATGGAAAATGGAGTACCATCATGATTGAAGGAATGGAGAAGGAAAGGAAGTGGTGAGTAGTAAGAAAACAGGAAGGAAAATACTGAGAGTGAGAGTAGAATTGGGATGGTTTTCTTCAAGAATTGGAATTGGCTGACTTGCCTAACAGTTTGGAAGTCTCGTTGATTGATTTGATCCATTTTTTTTTTATGGGAGTGAAACAATGGGACAAAGTGTGTTGAAGAGTGTGTAGTGATGGGTATTGTGAAATTGGTTGCTATTTGCAAAAGGGGCAATGGGGATATACTTATATACTTGAAAAAACAAAAAACTTGGGTTTAAGAAGGAATGTAATTTTACAGAAATAGCCCTAGAGAAATTTATTGAAATTTTCTTGGTCAGCCAACTAGCCCATTTAAGACCACTTACGTGAATGACAAAAGTTTAATCTTTGAAGTTGACAGTCTATCTCTCATCACCCCATTAAGATTAATAATATTAGAGTGAGCTTCATTTGGCTCATTCTTATAGAGCATTTCATGTTCACACTGGTAAATCTTTTGGAATTATTGTGGTAGACATAAAGATGCGGCTTTATTGGTATTGTTGGGTTGGGAGGCAGAGAATTATAGTAGTAATTCCTTGGCCTTTTCTATTTTTTGGCTAGCTCAAACTCAAATACCATTCATAACTTCATGATCAGAGGAAGAAAGTTCCGAATTTGTTTCTAAAATAATAAAATAGAGGTGGTGGACTAACTTGTTGAATGGGAAAGAGTGATTAATGAAGCGGAAGTTATGAACGTCCACAATTTAAAACTTTTAATTCACAAAGCTTAAGGGAAGAGAGTTCTAAAATATTAATATTAATAAATGATTAGTTTTGCCTTGCAGTAGATGCATGCATTGAAGAGAAAACCCAATAACGAAATCTATTAGCATAACGAAACTTAAAAACAAGCTAATTCAAATCTGATCACTAACAAATAATTTGAAATATTTTATCTAAAAAATAAGGTAAAAAGTAATATGGGTCCACTAACTAAAGTTAATGGATTTTGATGATTGGGTCTTCTTATTTTATTTTATTTTTTTATTTTTAGGATTGGATTTTCTCAAATCAAAATGATTTGATTGAAATGCATCCAAAAAAGTCGATTACATGTCCTACATCAGTCTCTAATCAACCTATTGAACCTATGATCTATAAGTTTTTTAAGGTTTGTTGAACCCAACTCAAAATTAATATTAGGGATCCATTTTCATATTGAAATAAATTAGAAACAAGTCATGGTAGAGAGTCTACACTATTTGTTAAGAAAATCCATGCTTTCACCTTTGAAAGAAAGAATAATAACAATCACATCACATAATAAGGAATTAATTAAACGATAAGATTATTTACATTTTGGAATTATCTTTTTGGGTCTAACCAACTATTATAAAATGATGAGTTTCTTGATTTTGCTGGCATATACGATGATATTACTCTTTAAAGTTATGAATACTCTGTATAATATAAGAAATTTTTAAAAAAATATCTCTGTGGTTTGACATGCACTATTTAATGGAGTGTATTCACGCAAATTTATTTGTTATTCAAATTGATGGAAGGAAAAATGATATTTTGCGAAGCGGAAGTTATGTATGTTCATAATAACACTTTGAATTCACGAGTTTAAATGTCTACAATAACATTTTGAATTCACAAAGTTTTAAATAAAAGAATTATAAAATATTATTAATAAATGATAAGTATTGTCTTGCAGTAGATGTGTACATAGAAGAGAAAACTCAAAACTTAACAACATAATGAAACCGAAAAATAACCTCAAAATAATAATAATAATAATAATAAAGGATATGAAACCTAGTCACTGAATAAAAAAAAAAGCTAATCCGAGTCTAATTTGTTCACTAACAAAAATTTTAGAATATTCAACGGTATTTCTATAAGACTAAAAATACAATTTTGGAATCTTAAAAAAAAGAAAGAAAATAAATTAAGACAAAAATTAACTCAAATTAATGGTTGATTATTGAGTCGTTTTGATTAGGAATGAATTTTCTCAAATCTTAACAATTGGATTGAAATGCACCCAAAAAAATGTCGGTTACATATCCTACATTAGTCTCTTAATCACCTATTCAACCAATGGTCTATATGTTTCTAAAGAGTTGTTGAACCTAACTCGAAATTAATTTTAGGGTCCATTTTCAAATTGAAATAAATTAGAAGCAAGTCAAAAACTTGGTAGAGAGTCCACGAAAATCCATGCTTTCACATGAGAGAGGAAGAATAATAACAATCACATCACATAAAAGAAAGAATAGTTACATTCTGCAGTGTTGAGTCTCTTGACTTGGCTGGCATGTATCCAAGTGGGGTTGTCAATAATATCAAATGGATCATGTGTCTGGATTTAAATCATATAAATTAACATATTATTGGAGTAGACACATATATATTGATATTGTTGGGTTGGGTATGTACTGTTAATACTTGTCAATACAATTTTTATCATTTTTTTATTTTTATTTTTTATTTTTTTTAAAAAAAATAAAGTTATCTATATCTAATGGACACATCACTCAGTAATAATCAATTTAAATTATGAAAAAAAAAAAAATTGTAAGAGGATAAAACTGATATAATAGAGGTTGACTGACTTGTTGAAAGGGAAAGGGTCTTTAGTCAACCTGTTCAACCCATGGTCTATGTGTTTGCAATGGTTGTTAAACCTAACTTGAAATTTAAACGAGGGTCCATTTTCAAACTTGTAGTACAATGTTTAAAATTGAAATATATTAAAAGCAAATCATTAATTAGTAGTGAGTCCACAGATCACTTATTTTTGCACAGCTTTTTGTTAAGAAAATTCGTGCTTTCAGATGAGAAAGGAGGAAGAATAGCAGTAAGGAATTAAAAGAAAGTTTATTTACATTAATTCTGGAACTATCTTTTTGGCTCAACCAATTATACAACTGGATATCTAATTATTCTGGTACTATCTTGATGAAAATAATGATCAACTGTTTGGATTGATGAATACTAGGTTAGGATCACCATTACATTGTATTTATAGAATTTACCATCTTCACTGGAAGGTGGTTGGGTGGAAGAGATAAAAACTATATTTGAGATTGTTGTGTTTCAATTACTTATCAACAAAGTCACTTCAATGGCAACCAATTCAGTTAGTTTATCAGCTACCATGATGAAATATCATCTGATTCAATCAGGGACGGGTGTAGAAATTCATATGAGGGGTAAATTTTTACATAGGGAATTTTATTTATTTATTTATTTTTAGATATCAGAGGAGGCAATTTCGAAATTTTATTGGCAGAAATGAAAAAAAGTACAAATTTAGAAGTATAAAATGCAATAAAAAAAATTTCAGATCTGCCCCCACTATAGATCCGTGCCTGGATTCAATATGTCCATGGAGCACCACTTGATGACCTACCAAGTCAAGAGATTATTAGTCCAGTTGGTATAACTTTTTCTCTCTGAAAAGGATAGGTGAGGGGTTCAAGCTAGGGCTACAACATGGGCGGGTTGACACGTTATCAACTAGGCTACTACACTCTTACAACTTAAGTATAATTATAAATATATATAATATTTTCGAGTTCGGATTGGGCTTCGGGCTTCATCCATATCAACCCAAGCCCAACCCGAATTGATTTGTGCTGAAAATATATAGCCCAGGCCCAAACCGAAATTAGAAAAACATTGCCCAAGCCCAATAAATTTCGAGCTGGGCTCAGGTTATTTCGGGTTGGGCCTGCCCGAGTTGCAGCCCTAGTTCAAGCCTCATAATAAAATAATAATTTTAGAAAAGAGGCAAGCATTGAAGAAGGCATTACACCTCCGGACAAAGTGAACTTAGTTGCTCATAATCAAAGCTGTGCACCTGAAAAAAAATTATATATGGGAGCCCCTACAATGAAACTTCACTAACAAGAGATGGAAACAAACGTAAATTGAAACCATCACATAATTTTATAAATTGAAATCGTTTTCAAAGTACTTTTGAGCTATTTTCTTTTTCTTCTGGTGATTCAAGAAGAGTAACGAAAATTTAGAATTACCTACCGTTTGGGTTAATTTTTCAAGCCATTATTTCAATCTTTGTGCAATACCACCAACAATTATAGTTCAATGGTACTGCTATATTCTTTTAAAGGTTCAATTTTTTTTAGGAGCAAAGTGAGCTTTGGCAAAGGTGAAAAGAAAATAATAATAATAAAAAAGAAGAATGAAAATGAAATTCTTTGTGCAACTCAGGGCCAGGTTGTAGTTCGTAGCCAATCTATTTTGTATCTAATATACAATTCAGGCCCAAGGTCATCTACTAGCCGGATTGGGTTTGGGTCCTGCAGTTGATGAAGATGTGCACGGGCCCAAATATATGTGTACAACTGTACATACACACTGACACACATATACATACACATATATATGTATATCCTTTAAAACAGTAAACAGAAAATTGAGAAAAAAGCTTGACCTCATATAGAAGATTACTTGAAATTAGCATTTGAAAAGTAGTTTCCATTTGCTTCAGTGGCCCTTTAGAGAATTCAAAGGGCCATAATAGATATCATTGAATACTCTTTCAATATCAAGAATCCAAATATATCCGATAGAAATCTCCCAATGCAGATCAAATCAAGCCAAAACTGCTCATAATTTTCTGAGAAAGTCCAAAACGTTTCTATCTCCGTCTGATCATTACCCAATTGTAGGTATGGCTAGACAGTTCAGTCCCTGTTCTTCTTCCTCAACCCCCATCTCACCATCTTCATTCAAGAATGAGAGACACCTCTCCAGGAAAGTTTTCACTGTCCCAACTAAAACCTGTTCCTCCACATGGGTCTCTCAGATTCGTTCAAGAATCCAATCAAGAAAGCAATTTGAGCTCAAATCCTCTAATGGGTATCCTCTCAATGCTGTTTCTTCACAAGATGGTTGGTTCTCTATCTTCTTCTTCGTATATATTATTGATTAATAAGTTGTTCGTTCCTCCAAGTTGTGAATTTTCTGATTTTTGGTTTTTTCTTTCTTGATTATTATGTGTTTGTTCAAATGTGTATCCAGCTGTTCATGTGTTTTATGTGTTGATTAATTGCTTTCGTATTTGTTTCCCCAAGTGCAATAATTTTTTAATTAATTTCTTGATTGTTACTTTGCTAGTGCTATGTCCCTAATGACTCATTTCTAAGTATAGCTGTATCGTCAAATCTAAGGAAGAGAACATCTTTAGTAGCCATAAAATAGAAAAGATTGGAATTATCAGAAAAAATAGGGATAACTTGTAATCTTATTCCATGATGGTAATTCGTCGTACAATGACTTGTTTATGTCCAATATGAAGCCTGCTGAAAGAGTTAAATTTCCAAGTGGAAATGCTCCAAAACTTCCTCACATGGCTTCAATTCCAATACGCCGTTGGAAAATTATCGAATTTGAAAGAATACTACATCATTAATAAAATTGCTCCAAATGTCCCTTGATTTGAGTCTGGTTTACCTTTTCATAGTTGAGATTAGTCTGTTGTGTCATTAACTTATTGCAGTTGCATATGATAATAACAATTCTAATGAGAGTTGGCAAGTTACTTGCTATGGAACTTAAGGTGCTTGTCTGGCCTAAGACTTACCTTCCTTTGATCCTAGCTTTCCATGAACTATCTATGGTCTGTTTTACTATGTAATAATTTATTTACCTTTCATCTCTATTTTCAGTTTTTCAATACTTACGTTGATGGCAATTTTGAGTAGGTTTAGCTCAAAAGCCTCTGGCCAGAGAACATGGTAGGCCTCTAATGAAGGAGGGCTCTATTCCCTTCACAGAATCAGGAGAAGCAGAGTCCACTCTCAGCATAACTGTTGTAGGTGCTTCAGGGGACCTTGCCAAGAAGAAGATTTTTCCAGCACTTTTTGCTATTTTCTATGAAGATTGTCTACCTGAGGTGCTGCTCTTCATTTCTTTGCATATTTCCTCTTTGTAATTATAGAGATAATATGAAATCAAATATGCCAGATTAGTAAAATGCATCTTCATGTCATTATGGGTTCGGCTAAGCTGAATAGTTTTTTTCCCTCTTATTTTCACCAATTGTATACACTCAGAACTTTACAATTTTTGGTTATGCTCGGACTAAAATGAGTGATGAGGAGCTCAGGAACATGATCAGTGAAACCTTAACCTGCAGAATTGATAAGAGGTATTTTCTCACACATGTTTTCAAATGAAATATCTAACCCGACTATGTTTCCAAGTTGCACTCATTAATAAAAATGAGGATTTCCAGTGAAAATTGTGGTGACAAAATGGATCAGTTTCTAAAAAGATGCTTTTACCATTCGGGTCAATATAATTCGGAGGAGCATTTTTCAGAATTGGACAGCAAGCTGAAAGAGAGAGAGGTATTGTCTCAAATTTACTTATTCCTTTTTTTTTTTAAAAGGTCTCTATTGATTCTACTATCTTGCTCAGTAAGCATGAAAAGTGTTAATTGTCAACAACTTCAAAGGTTTTATAGTGCAATGAATGGTACACTCTTATAAGGCAACTCTAATTTTGCAGATGGAACATCACAAAATGTTCATTAAATAATAAAATTTTCATCAAATGCTTCTTTGCTGCATATTAACATTGTCTAAGGTCTTTTTGTCATTGGAGTTTCAGGTCTCAAGAATGTGAAATCCTAGGATGAGACCAAAATTATATTTTTTTAGGGACCTCATTTTTTTGGGTTGTCTTCTTTCTGTGATTGCTATTGCCAGATCCCCTAATTTGGGCGAGATAGTGGTGGGTGGCAAATGTAATAGCAGGGACTGTTGATTACTTTAGCTGGAAAAGTTTCTGCGATGATGGAGATGGTGGTGGTGGAGATGATAAGTGTTGGGGAAGAAATCCACGCGGTCCAATACGATACCGTTTTCCTGCAAAGAAGATAGTAGAAGATCGATGAATTTTGACGGCACCGGTGTGGCGCCTGCCAAGAGTTCTCCGACGATCAAGTCAGTCACCGAAGTTTTAAAAGAAAGGCAGGGATTTAATAATAGTTTTTTGTCATACCTGATTGACTGGTAGGATCTCATTCTTATAGCTGCTCTCCCTTAGTTCGTTTACGAGATTAGAGGAGATCCATTTGTTGCCAGATTTGTTGGGGATATGATTTACCCCTTTGACTTTCAAATTGTGCCAAGGTTATCCTTACCTTGTTGAACTATGTCATCTTCCCCTATCATTGATAACGAAATATTATCATTCTTATCCAATGGAAATATCATCGTTTGAAAATCGAAGAGGTCTGGCGGTTGGTCAACACTTAGTTGCCTCTATCGTTAAGTCAAGGTAGGTTAGGTTTATTTTTCTCTATCAGTTGCCCCCCCATTCCCAAGCTTGCCATTCATCTTCAGGTACTATTCTCTTGGGTAATGTTTCCTTGGGTACTCTTCCCTTGGGTAATGTTCTCTTGAGTAATCTTCCATTGGATACTCTTCCCTTTGGTGATGTTCCCTTGGGTACTATTCCTGCGGGTACTATTCTCAATGGTGGAATTAATACAGATACCAAATTAAGGTTCTGTTTTGGAAGGGCATTGACTCAAACCCATGGTCAATGACTCTTAGTGATGTAAAACTGGAATTTTCTTTTGAAAATCCAATATACTATTTATAAACTTTATTGGTTTCAGTCAGCTCATCCCTTTGGTAAGGGAATAAACTTTATTGGTTTCAGTCAGTTCGTCGCCCCTTTAATAAGGGAATTAGTTTTTACGAGCTTCACTCAGCTCGTTCCCTTAGTAAGAGAATTAATTTTTACGAGCTTCACCATTTAGTAAGGGAATTAAATTTTACGAACTTCACTTAGCTCGTCCGTTTAGTAAGGGAATTATTTTTTACGAGCTTCACTTAGCTCATCCCTATAGTAAGGGAACTGTTTTCACGAGCTTTACTCGCTTAAACCCTTTAGTAAAGGAGCTTGGTTTTTTGTTAGCTTTCTGTAAAACATTAATTACCACATAGGTAGGTAACTGAAAACGTAATATTTTATTGCGTAAAAAATGAGGGTCATCCATCATTATTGGTGATGGTGACTTTATTGGAAAACAAAATAATACGTGAATGAGCTATCCTCCATTTAAAATGATTAATTAAGACGCCTCCAGTCTTTATTTTGAATGACTTGATAAGGCTAATTCCAGCTGTGAAATAATTTTTACCACGCTAGCCTTCTGAGCCGAGTTGGATTCTCCCAGGTCTACTTATCCAGAGATGATACTGATTTCCCCAATTGATTGAAGCCCCAGAATGCACTTATTAGGGTTTGTCCCTTCATTGGCAAGGAACTTTTGTAAGTGACTCATTTGAATCAGATTCTCAATCTGTTTCTTAAGGTCGAAACAATCATCCGTAGTATACCCATGATCCCGATGGAACCTGCAATACTTATCTTGAGATCTTTTCGCTGGATCAGACTTCATCCTCTGTGGCCATTTCAATGACGCATCGTTTTGGATTTGTAAGAAAATATAGTCAATTGATATATTCAGAGGAGTGTAGTCGGCATACTTATCTGAGTCCTTCTCACAATATGTCTTATCGCTTTAGCTGAAGAATGATCTATTATATTTGGTATCCTTTTCATCCATGGCGAGAGGGGCTGACCTCTTCTTGTCCTCTCATTCCTTTCCCTTCCGTGCATTCATGGCGTCTTCAGTGTTCATGTATTTCTGCTCTCTGATTAATAACTCTGCCATGCTGGTGGGAGGTTCTTTTGATAAGGAGAACAAGAATCTGGAGGTTTGGAGTCAGCGGTCAAAGCCACCTTGTCGTCCACCTCTTCTACCTGCAACATCTCTGTGTTGAATCGGGTGATGTATTTCCGGATCGACTCTTCCTTCTGTTGCTTCACAGTAAGCAAGTAGGTGGCCGGCCTCCTATGCCTCTGACCTGCAATGAAGTGGCTCACAAACTGCTTACTCAATTCTTCGAAGGTGTTGGTGGTTCCTGGTTTTAGCTTGTTGAACCAAACTTTTGCCGGTCTCTTAAGTGTAGTGGGAAAAGTTCGGCACATGATTTCATCTGGTATGGCGTGTAAATGCATATGAGCTTGAAAGGTCTCTAGGTGATCGAGGGGATCTTTGGTCCCGTCGAACCTTTTGAACGAGGGTATCCTTAACTTGCTAGGCAGGGGGCATTTCATAACGGCAGGGCTGAACAGTAAGTTGGTCCTCTGCACCATGTCATCTATGGTGGCAGGACCTTTCCCTTTTATAGCCTGCATTACATCTTCTATTTTCGCCTTGAGATCCTCGATCTGCAAGTCGAAATAGGTAACTTTCTCTGTTTTTTCCTTAACACAGAAGGTTGTGCCTGTTTGAGGCTGGGGATTCGGCGGATGCGGAGGAAGAGGTTCTCTGTCGGTTCCCGACTTGGCTTTGTTCTGCCTCGAACTTGTGAGGAGGATCGTTTTCTCGGTCCTCCTCGTTTTCTCTCCCATCATTCAAATTGGGAGGATATGGGTCAGACAATTCTTGTCGAGGTGGTGGTCCCGCTGGGATAAGATGTTGCAGGATTACTGCATTTTGCTGGATCAACTGGTCTATACCCTGATTTAGAGTTTGGACCTGTAGTTCTAATGCTGCAAGCCTGGTCATTCGGGACGTCTGGGTGTTCACCTGACCCTTCTCTTTGACTGGATCCCTGCAATGATGTTTCTTTTCCAGTTACCATACCGGACTGCAAGTGCATATACCCAACCAAGTAATTTATTGATTTAAGGTAATCGTCGTTACCCACAGACGGCGCCAATTGTTGGGGAAGAAATCCACGCAGTCCGATACGACACCGTTTTCTTGTAAAGAAGAGAGTAAAAGATCGATAAATTTTGACGGCATCGGTGTGGTGCCTGCCAAGAGCTCTTCGACGATCAAGTCAGTCACCGGAGGTTTAAAAGAAAGGCAGGGATTTAATAATAGTTTTTTGTCATATCTGATTGACTGGTAGGATTTCATTCTGATAGCCGCTCTCCCTCAGTTCGTTTGCGAGATCAGAGGAGATTTGTTTATTGCCAGATTTGTTGGGGATATGATTTACCTCTTTGACTTTCAAATTGTGCCAAGGTTATCCTTACCCTGTTGAACCACGTAATCTTCCCTTCATAACGAAATATTATTATTCTTATCCAATGGAAATATCATTGTAAAGTCGAAGAGGTCTGGTGGCTGGTCAACACTTAGTTGCCTCTATCGTTAGGTCAAGGTAGGTTAGGTTTATTTTTCCCTATCAATAAGGATGATTGTTTGTGTGATCAAGGTAGATGTAAGGTGGAAAAGGAAATAGAGAGAAGACGGTGGTATTGATGATGATAATGGAAAAGATGCATTAATAGTGGTTGTTGCCATAGGCTGTACCGATGGTGAGAGTGGAGCAGAATTGGTGGGTTTGAGATGAAAGTCCCTGCCAAGGTCTCTTTCTTGGTGTTGGATGCTGCTGTGTGTTGGAAGATGTTAAGCTTAAATCACTCCTATAATGATATTCTCCTAACATAACATCTTCCAACACTGTGAATGCAATTTTGACCATGAAAGTTTGGGGCACAGGGGGAAGACGTTCCTAATTGGTGCTGCTTGTGTAAAAGAACGAGTCATCTACATGTCTTTGGGTTCATTGCGAGGCGGTTAGAGAGATTTAGTGCTTGTTATGTTCCTTGTTAGATGTGAGATGGGTTATTCCTGGGTCTATCTGAGTCTGATTTTGGTGTTGGCTTGGGGAGTGTGCCAAGCGCCAACAGTAGAGTGAGCAGGCTTTGGATGTGGCTCCTTTATGTCTTTTGTGGTGCGTTTGGAGGGAAAGTAATAAGAGAACCTTTAAGGATGCTAAGTTCCCAATTCATAGGTTGACTAGCTAATTATTGCACTCCTATAATTTTAAAATAACAGGAATGTTTTGTGAGTCATTTTAAGACTTCAGTTTTTTATGAGCCTTGTATAGCCGCTCCTCTACAACATTAGTTGAACCCATCTGGTCTTTTTAATATAATTGAGTATAAAAAAGAAATGATTATTTGTTCTTCAACAAACTAATTGTAGAACTCCTCAAATTTTAATCAATAAACTCTTCTTTACTTCACTTGTAACATTGTCAACATCAACTTTACAGTTTCATACTTATGAAGCTTCTTCCATTAAATGAATCCTCTCAATTCTAAATCTGAACCCCCAAATCTCTATTTTGTGACATTAAACCAGCCATGAGTTCACATTGATATTATATTAAATTGAAGAAATAAACAGCAAAGTGGCTACTGAATGCATCTTACACTATTTTATGTTTTCAGTGTCATACATTTATTTTGAACTTTGATGATGTCTATACTGCCCTTTTCAGGCAGGAAGACTGTCAAATAGGTTGTTTTACTTATCAATACCTCCAAACATTTTTGTGGATGTGGTAAGATGTGCAAGTGTTAAAGCTTCATCAAAGAATGGATGGACGAGGGTCATCGTTGAAAAGCCATTTGGTCGTGATGCAGAATCATCTGCAGAGCTGATCAGATGTCTAAAACGGTACCTAACCGAGGACCAAATATTCAGGTATATTATGCTGGATTGCTTTTCAGTGAGATATTTATGGAGCTGGTAGAGAAGTTGACCTTGCTAATTTTGATTTAGGATTGACCATTACTTGGGCAAGGAGCTTGTTGAGAATCTATCAGTTCTTCGTTTCTCAAATCTTGTTTTTGAGCCTCTATGGTCCAGGAACTACATCCGTAATGTGCAACTTATATTTTCTGAAGATTTTGGTACCGAGGGAAGAGGAGGGTGAGTTAAATGCATAGAACTTGCTGATATTCTAATTAGAAGAAATTATTCTTGTAGATAAGAATATCACCGTTGCTTGTTCTCCTCTCCAGATACTTTGATAGCTATGGAATCATCCGAGATATAATGCAAAATCATCTCCTGCAAATTTTAGCACTATTTGCGATGGAAACGCCTGTCAGCTTGGATGCCGAGGACATTAGGAATGAAAAGGTGTTGATTGACTACAACATATGTGACCCTCTTTATGATTTTTCAAAACATTTATCAAGCTATGGTGTTAAACTGGAAATCGACTTTTCGGCCGCCACCCTCTACTAATTAAAGGACCCAAAAATGTATCCCTAGGGTCTTATGACATAATGAATTGACCGTATAATAATGAGCATGTTCTTGATTCAGGTCAAGGTTTTAAGGTCAATGAGACCACTGCAGCTTGAAGATGTGATTGTAGGCCAATATAAGGGCCACAGTAAGGGTGGTAAATCATATCCTGGATACACAGATGACCCAACCGTGCCCAACGGCAGTCTCACTCCAACATTTGCAGCTGCAGCACTCTTCATCAATAATGCCCGGTGGGATGGGGTTCCTTTCCTGATGAAAGCAGGAAAAGGTCTCCATACTAAGCGGTGGGTGGACCTCCTCCTCCGTATTTTTCATCAGGACCTTAAGTTCTTAACTATAATAACTTGTCGTGTACTGTGAGATGTAAATAATGAATAGGCTGAAATGGTTTTGTCATGAATCCAGAGGAGAGATCAGAGTTCAGTTCAGACATGTCCCAGGTAATTTGTACAAGCGGACCTTTGGAACTGATTTGGATAAGGCTACAAATGAGCTAGTGCTTCGTGTACAACCAGATGAAGCCATATATCTGAAGATCAACAATAAAGTTCCTGGTCTTGGAATGAGAATGGACCGCAGCGACCTCAATTTACTTTACAGTGCAAGGTAAAAAAAACTCATGGTTGAGCTGAGATACAGCTTCAAGTTTAGTGATATGTGTTCTGGACCGACACAGTCAAAATTATTATTTTCCACTTGGTGCTTTGAGTTCCTGTTATTTTTATAGACTAGACTTGCAGACCATAGAATCTGTTAAATAACCTTTGAACCTTGGTCTTCTGGCTCGTTAAGTGAATAATTTCCACCCCAAAGCGGCATTTTGAACAAGTAAATGACAAATTAAAGTTGGAATGAACTACCCTTCTTCACCCTTTTAGATTTCTTAATTTTCACAAATATATTACTCTAAAACTTTGGCTCGGTTATGAAGGTATTCAAGAGAAATACCAGATGCATATGAGAGGCTTCTGTTGGACGCAATAGAAGGAGAACGGAGATTGTTCATTAGAAGTGATGAGCTTGACGCTGCTTGGGCTCTATTCACACCAGTGTTGAAGGAACTAGAAGAGAAGAAGATTGTGCCAGAGCTCTACCCTTATGGTAGTAGAGGACCAGTTGGAGCACATTATCTTGCTGCGAGCCACAATGTTCGATGGGGAGATACCAGTGAGGATTAATGAATGGTAAAAATCTCAGTGTCTTGGACTTTAAATGCTTATTACATGCTCTTGTTGTAAATTTTAGTGGAGTTAGGTTTTAATTCTTTTCTATGCATGTGATGTAATGCTGATAGGAGGCAATGTTCTCTGACATGGTGGCGGATTAGGCTTTGATGTATGGTGGGTGTGGCAGGTTTAAATGATCAGTGATTTATTTCTGGATTTAAGTTCAGTCTTCAATGCTGAATGCATAACCAATGTACAAATCATTTAATCAATAAATAAAAGGATTGGGCAATCTTTGTGGGAACTATTTGGTGGTTGCATGTCTTATGTTAGTTGATCTTGTTTCTGTCAGAAGTGATAATCATTTGAAGAAAATGTCAACTCAGATGAACCTCCATTAACCCGAGTTTGAAAGAATGGGCTCAACATGTCTGAATACTGAGAAGGTTAGTTTATTTCAGCTCTAAACCATGGTGAGACCAGAGGAATCTGTTTTCATTTTATCTGTTTATTAGACCAAGGAATGAGTTTGTACTAGGATGGATAATTGGGCATGTAACATTTTCTGAAGTGGGTTTATAGATCGCAAGATTCTATTTCATGTTAATTGTGTTTTTCTCCCATTGTTTACTGATGTAAGAGACTCAAATCACATTATGTTTGCCCCTTTTTTTTGGCTCACACGACCGATGGAGTTTGCGGACGTGCTAGAGTATGTATATACTCAAAAATGATTGAACACCAAACTATTTTTTTTGGTGGCTAACTTCAGGCGATTGTACAAGAGAGAATAGGATTAACTCTTGGTTAGATTCTTTGGATGCAAGGACTTTTTTGTGCTAGAGTATGTATATACTCAAAAATGATTGAACACCAAACTATTTTTTTTGGTGGCTAACTTCAGGCGATTGTACAATACAGAATAGGATTAACTCTTGGTTAGATTCTTTGGATGCAAGGACTTTTTTATATAGTGTTTAAAAGAAAAGAAATGGATTGAAATGAAATTTAAATGATTTAAATGAAGCAATGAATTGAAATGGACTTTAAAGGAAGTGGCTGAATTGGAATTTTCAAAAAGTAAAGAATGCAATGGAATGAGATGGCCGAATGACTGAAATTTGATCAAAGAATGTCATTGAATTCGATTGAACAAACATGTATTTTATATGTAAATAGCATAATTAGACATTGTAAGAAAATGCCTTGAATGGAATTATAAAGGATTTGATGATTGATAGGGGACGTAGAGTCATTTGATGAATTTGCTATTCATGTTTTGTAGGTGGTGATGGACGGTTTGGAAAGAATTACAACTCTTTTTATTTATAGATTTATTTTCCTAACTAAATCGTCTAATTTCTTGCTAAAATACTTTTTAGTTACTGAATTTGATGTTGACTAGGTCTCTTTCTTCAAATAAATTTCCTCTCAAGCTATGTTATACGAATTCTTCTCCCTCATGCTGCTGGCCTTCCCTTTGAATTAGTAAAAACCCATATTCTTCATTTGTCTCAAATTTCTTTCCAAACTTGGCAGCCTTACCCTTTCAGATTTTATCAAACATGACATGTAAGAAAACACCACATTATCAACACTTGCTTCTCTCTAATTGGTCCACGTTATTGCTGAGGGGATTCTCTCTGATTGGTCCACGTTATTGCTCAGGGGACTATCAAATTTTGGTGCCAACACATTCTAAATTAGTTTACACGAAATGTCTAGTCCAAATTATAAAACTGATAGATCATTTATTACAAATAAAAGGTGCAGCATGCCTAGGCCAAGGTATGAACACGATTTGTATTCCTTTCCTCATCTTTTGTTGACTTAAAAAGCACAGGTAGTGCTTTTGGTTAGTACCACATGGCTGCCAAGATACCACAAAATCGCTGGGCTAGTGTGAAAGTGTCTTATGAATGAAGGTTAATTTAGAAAATAAATCTCAATGTCACTTCTCTGCGGTTTTGTTTTAATAAAACTGATAGATCATTTATTACAAATAGAAGGTGCATCATGCCTAGGCCAAATTTGTATTCCTTTCCGCATCTTTTGTTGACTTAAAAAGCACAGGTAGTGCTTTTGGCTAGTGCCACATGGTTGCCAGATACCACAAATCGCTAGGCTAGTGTGAAAGTGTCTTATGAATGATGGTTAATTTAGTAAATATCACTTCTCTGCCATTTTGTTTTAAATTTTGGTGACAATTCATCTTCTGTTTTTTATATTATTTTATTTATTTTTTATTTTTTATTTTTTTACAAAGGTCACTTTGAAACAATTTTATTGACTATTTGTCACTGAAATTTAATTTTTTCAGATAAAAAATGATATTTAAAACTACTTCAGGTCTAAAAGAATAAGTCTTAAGGTGTTTTAAATGGAATCTCTAATTTTAGCTTACACATATTTAAGGACATAAAAACCCTTAGGAAAGAATTATTGGCTAGAATAGCATTGTTTCTTTAACGAGGACTATTAGCTACAGTATGCCACTGTAGAAGGGTATTCGCTTCTCTGATCGGTTGAAAAAACAATCATAAAAGGCATATTTAATGCTTCTTTTTTATTTTAATGAACTTAAAGTTTTAGGACTAAATTAGCCTTTAAAATTCTTAGTCTATATTTTCTTTCCTGTTTGTATATGTATACATGTATATAACCTTTATTATTTACCTTTTTGTACAATTGTCTTTTTATATATATATATATATATGCTCACATTGATGGATCTTTAGTTTTCGCCATTATTAAGTTTTAATTGAAGTAATATTGTGAAATTTGAGTTTTAATTGAATTAAAATTATAGAATTTGAGTTTTAGTTGATGTGTAAAAAAGATAAATGAAAATGGTTTAATAATAGTATATTGTTAACTGTGTATGTATATGTACACACACACACACATATATATATGTTTATATACGTAAACAAAGGAAAGGAAATTTTTGGAAAAAAAAAAAAAAGAAAAGGAAAGGAAATAATCCATTCACATGAGGCGCTTATTATTATTTTTATTTATTTATTTATTTATTTATTTTTTTGGGGGGGGGATCGATCACATAATATTGAGGACATATATATATATATATATATATATATATATATATATATATATGTATGAATAATTTTTTTTTTTTTACCACTATGAATAAGAATCATTAAAAGAATTAAATAAAAAATAAATAAATGCAAGAATGAAGGTAATATATATTTAACTAATTACAGAAGGAAGATTATCTATGTGTATGGCAGGAGAAGAAAATGTTAAGTTTTAAAGACTAATTTGGTCCTAAAATGTTAAGTTTTAAAGTTCCATGAATATAGAAAAAATATAGTAAATATATTTTTAATGATTAATTTTTCAACCAATCAAATGCAGGATTGCATCCAGCAATCCACTTCTTTAATATACATCTAACAAAACTACATGCATTCAAGAAGCACTCAATATTAATTAAATAATATCCGTCTCCTTAGAAGGAACCTCAATAACCAACTTTTTTAAGTGCGTCAAACTAATATCAAATTTACTAGTATAATCCAATCATAAATCCTGACCTACTTTAAAAAAATAGGGATCTGATAACTGTGGATTTCATACTAAAATAATTGAAGCATGTAGGTTCAATAATGTTCAACCACCTAGCTAGTCAATTCTTCTTTGTAGCACTAGGGGAAACTTTTGAAAGTTTCAATATTTATTGTCCCTCAAACATTTAAGAGAAGCATTGCATGGGGCACCATGATCTCTCACTACTGGTGGTTCACAATCTTCCACACAGGATGTATCAGTCTTGATGCAGACTAATCAAAATCACTTGGCCCATACCCATACACCTGCATTTGCATGATCCATCTCTTTACTCCGGTTCAAAGTGAGATTTTGATTGTGACCCACCATATCGTACTAGCTTCTTTATGTTGTAGTTTTTATATGGTCCCAAATGCTTCTTCTACCTAAGAAGTTGAAAAAAAAGGTTTCACAAAGACGGGTAACGTATATGAGAAATTTGGATAAGATATATACATGGTTGGTTGTCATTTTAGGTTGGTCTAGCCAGTCAGTCAAATAAAACGGTCTATTGATCTGTCGGTATAGAAGACAGATTCATGAGATTTGTTCTATTTTTGGGTTGATATGCTGATATTTCCGATCCCTTAGTTGTTCGTCTTCTATTAAAAATTTAATTCTAGCCTTTAATTATCTCTATTCTTTCTTTCTATAAATATCTTTGCACTTACTGTTCGTCTTCTATTAGGAATTTAATTCATTCTTTAATTATCTCTAATTTTTCTCCATAAATATTTTTAATCTTTATTTTGTCCGTAAATGAGGTTTGATAGGTTTAATTAATCGTAAAATAAGAGATGTTACCAAAAGGTAAAGGTAATACAAATATATAGAGATGATTTTATTAACTTTCAGGACTCCAATAACATTCATTCTCTACAATACAATTTAATTTTATTAATGTGATTTTATCATAAAAAATTATACAAATGGTCTCAACAACCACTTTGGACTCCATTAACATTCATTGTCTATAATACAATTTGATTTTATTAAAATTTTATAAGTAGGTATTATCACTAACAATTAATCAAATCTCTCTTTGCAATTATATGAAGGTATCCGGTTGTGTGAGAAAGATGGATGAGATGACTAGAGAAAAACTGAAGAGAGAATGAGAGAAAAGAAAAGAAAAAGATAAAAAGAGAAATATTGGACTCTGAAAAAAAACTAAAGAGAGATAAACTTAATACTTATCACTTTAAATATTGTTACGTTGCATATCCACATAGATAGCCACATAAATTAGGTTAGAGAAATCGATTTATCTTTGTGCAAGTATCATTTTCCTATATATATATATATATTGTACTATCTCTGTCGAGACAAACTGAATAACTACAAACTCCCGTCTATTCTCCCGTTGACGTAGGTTATTTGCCAATCATGTTGTATTCTTTTTTATTTGTTGCTTTATGATCACTTTCTTTGTGTTCATATTGATTAAGAACCTGGTTTATGAAATATCAGTTTTATTTGAAATAACTTACTTTGATTTTACATTGATACTTTTAGTAGGAAATCTTAAAGGTATACATTGGGAAATCTTGAACGTTTACATTTTATGCAAATTATTAGTCTCACTGGCTAGCATGCACATAGGATTGCTTAGATTTGGATTTGGGCATTGTTTGGTTTGCCCAGTAAACTAAATCTGCATCATTTCCTAGAAAGTCTTCGTGGCAGTAACCGGTAGACCAAGAAACAAAGTGGTTCCTTTCTTCTCCTTTCCATTAGAAAGGAGCAAAGCCACTTCTTTCTCTGGCAAGGTCACATTGCTGGGATTTATGTCTCAGTATAGCAGATTCCTATTTGGATTATAGTGACATATATTTATCACATATCTGAAATATTTATGATTTATATAATTGGTGAATTCAATATATTATGTTTCAATTCATTATGGAATTGATAGTGTCCACTTGATTACAAGAGATATTGATATATGTATGTGATAGCGATCGATACATGAATATAAATAGTAATCATAAATTGTTTATAGTCGGTAATTATGAATGGATATTTAAGTAACTAAGACTTGAACCGAGTCCATTGATAGGTTGACATATATTGCGAGAGCCGTCATATACAATTGCTCTCTATCACAGTCATGGTTTTTGACTCTCAAGCATGAGAGAAGTATAGACTCTTTTATTAATTAATAATTACTTTGATTTGTTCGGCGGATATTTCGAGATCTTTAGATTGATACTTTGGGTAGTTATGTAATTATTAGTTAGAGGGTTATATTCTCAATATTTGCATCAATGCTACTTGTTTTTATTTTTATATTGATTATGTTTGATCAAAAATTAAATTCAAAGGCCTTCGTATGTTTTAGATAAAATGTTTTATATATATTTATTTAGTAAATTATTATTTTTTGTCAAACAAACTTTTATTGTGATCAAGTCGGAAACAATCAAAGGTAACAAAATAATTATATTAAGAGAGATAAACTTAATACTTATCACTTTAAATATTGTTACGTTGCATATCCATATAGACAGTCACATAAATTAGGTCAGAGAAATCGATTTATCTCTGTGCAAGTATCATTTTCCTATATATATATATATATATATTGTACTATCTCTGTCGAGACAAACTGAATAACAACAAACTCCCGTCTCTTCTCCCATTGACGTAGGTTATTTGCCAATCATGTTGTATTCTTTTTTATTTGTTGCTTTATGATCCCTTTCTTTGTGTTCATATTAATTAAGAACCTGGTTTACGAAATATTAGTTTTATTTGAAATAACTTACTTTGATTTTACATTGATACGTTTAGTAGGAAATCTTAAAGGTATACATTGGGAAATCTTGAACTTTTACATTTTATGCAAATTATTAGTCTCACTAGCTAGGATGCACATAGGATTGCTTAGATTTGGATTTAGGCATTGTTTGGTTTGCCCAATAAACTAAATCTGCATCATTTCTTGGAAAGTCTTCATGGCAGTAACCGGCAGACCAAGAAGCAAAGTGGTTCATTTCTTCTCCTTTCCATTAGAGATGAGCAAAGCCACTTCTTTCTCTGGCAAGGTCACATTGCTGGGATTTATATGCCTTGGTATAACAAATTCCTATTTGGATTATAGTGACATATATTCCTCACATATCTGAAATATTTATGATTTATATAATTGGTGAATTCAATATATTATGTTTCAATTCATTATGGAATTGATAGTGTCCACTTGATTGCAAGAGATATTTATATATGTATGTGATGACGATCGATACATGAATATAAATAGTAATCATAAATTGTTTATAGTCGGTAATTATGAAAGGACATTTACTTAACTAAGACTTGAACCGAGTCCATTGATAGGTTGACATATATTGCGAGAGCCGTCATATACAATTGTTCTCTATCACAGTCATGACTTTTGACTCTCAAGCATGAGAGAATTATAGACTATTTTATTAATTAATAATTACTTTGATTTGTTTGGCGGATACTTCGGAATTCTTAGACCGACACTTTGGGTAGTTATGTAATTAATAGTTAGAAGATTATATTCTCAATATTTACATCAATGCTACTTGTATTTATTTTTATATTGATTATGGTTGATTACAAATTAAATTCGAAGGCTTTCGTATGTTTTAGATAAAATGTTTTTTATATATTTATTTAGTAAATTATTATTTTTTGTCAAACAAACTTTTATTGTGATCAAGTTGGAAATAATCAAAGGTAACAAAATAATTATATTAATTATGTTGTCGGATTGATGGCTTTATAATCCGATAAATAATTATGCATAGAGAGGTCAAAGTACAACATTGACTTAGAGGTTATTTACTATTTAATTGGAGTGCAATTAATTTCTTTTAGTGGAGTAGAAATTAATTTATGAATTAATTGAATTGGGTCCATAGTTTAATGGATCAGACCAATTATTAATTTATAGTAGCCAAGAAAATAGTAAGCCCAAAGGATTCTCACCTATAACCCAAGTTGATATTGGAGTCTTATTAGAATTGAGATATGTGAATTAGAGATTGAGAATGATTTATTATTTCATTTCCTTATCTTTATGTTGCCTATATATACATGGGTCCATGTATATTTTAAGGTAAACTTTTGGAAGAAAAGAAATAATATATTTTCTCTCTTTAGTTTTTAGGGTTTGTTTTTTCTTCTAAAGGAGGCTACCACAAACCTTACCTCCAAGGTCATTCATCGAGGTATATTGGTAATTCCTAAAGGGAAGATTAATATCAAGAAGAAGGAGAAATAATCTTGCTAAGGGATATACAATAAGTGAGAACATTCACTTTTGAGGAAATATTTAAAGGTTACTCAAACTTTTGATGTAAGTATTCAATCTATTAATTGAATGATACATCATCTTTCATATTTTATTTTTGCATAAAACTTGTCTCTATGTGATGAATCAAGATCTATGTATAAAAATCTCTCAATTTTTTTTTTTTTTAAAACTTGCACATTTCCCAAGAGTGGTATTAGAGCATGGTTTGATTCATTAATAGAAATTATGCTTTTATGAAAATCATCATTCATGGATCCAAATTATATATGCACATATATATTTATTGATGTATGTTGACGCATGACTTAATATGTTGATATATATTGATACATGATGATAATGTATGTATAATTGTGAATGGATGATGATGTATTTTTGGGTCATGGATGAAGTTTATAGGTTTAATGTAATTTTATTTTTGGATGAATGTAATTAAGGCTTTGATTTATCCATTAGAAAGTTCAATGATGTAATTTAATTATTTTTTCATTGTATTTCATATGTATAATTAATTTCAAAGCCATGTAATCTTCATTAATGGGTACTATGAAGCTTTAAGAAGGCCCAATAG
The DNA here is from genome assembly GCF_030987335.1 of Cornus florida. NCBI lineage: Eukaryota > Viridiplantae > Streptophyta > Magnoliopsida > Cornales > Cornaceae > Cornus > Cornus florida. The sequence goes on along the minus strand of NW_026775575.1, from coordinate 89,111,572 downwards.
TATTAAATAAGGTCCCTGGAATTTTCTGGATTTTTTTTGGATTTTTCTAAAATTTTTCCAGAATTTTTAGGGCTTTATTTAATTTTTTACGAATTTTTTGCAAATTCCGGTGGAGATTAGCCGGCGGTAAAGGCGGCGTAGGAGGAAGGCTTGAAATCTGGTACAGCGCGGTACATTGTAGTACCGTGCGCGTATATCCAGGACCATTGGATCAACCCTCAGCTGAAGGGAATAATCCCATGCGGTGTAACACGGTGCACTCAGTGCACCAAAGGGACAGGCGCGTGGGAACACGCGCTGGACTTTACTAACGCCCCTTTCAGGCGCGTGGAGGTGCGTGCCTACTCGTGCCATGGGTTGCAACGCCCCTCAGGCGCGTGCCAGCGCGTGGAGGCGCGTGTTATGCACTGCAGGCCCCCAGGCCCGTGCCAACGAGTGCTGGGTCCTCCGGGCACGTTCCAAGCGCTGTTTTGCTTCTCCAGGCGCATACCAGCTCCTTACAAGTGTTAACAAGTCGTTGATGGATGCCCGTATAATAAAAATAGTATTTAAATGTTAAAAGTTGATTTCATTGGCCATTTTATTTGCTTTTGTCTGTTATTTAATTATTTATGTGATGCATGGAATAATTAATTGCTGATTATTATTATTCATGCATTGGATCCATGATTTTTATCTAAATGACTTGATTTATATTAATTAAATTATGAAAATTAATTGGGTTTGATTACTAATTAATTAAAGGGTACTTATTGGGAAAGAAAAAATTATTTTTTGTAAATTATTTTTTAAAGTGTGCCTCAAATTAAATATTAGTGAATCATTTAAAAGTCAAGATATTTTTTAAATTTAATTGGATTAAAATCAAGGCGTTTTGTATGCATTATATTATGAATTGAAAACCCTAATTATAAATAATTAAAAATTGAGTGGGAGCGGGAATTTTTATACATTACCCCATGGCCTTCGTTATTATAACCGTTGTAATTTGTGATACCCCTCGGATCCGAGACACGGGTTGATCAGGCCCAGGCCCAAACCCGAGGGAATATCAAACAATTAATATGTTATAGCGAACATGGAATACAAAATGAATTAAGAAATGAAAGTTTAAAGCTGAAAAGAAACTAAAAGATACTCCTTAAATAATTAAATACTTAAAGTTGATAAACCAAATATCCATAATTTGAACAACTCGGGAATCCATCTCTAGTGGACCCCTAATAAAAATCTCACATTAAATGAAAGTAAAAAGAAAGATAAAACCCAAATCCAAGATCTGGAAAGAAATCCTACATCGTCGGTAGAATGGAAGATCGTCTCTGCACCGCACGAACAAGCTCAAGCCTGGAACTGACGTACACCTGAAAAATAGGAGTGGGTCAGGCCCACGAACAAGTTCTATCCTACTACAATCCAAGCAGAGACTCGATACACATGTACATTCTAACCAACTCAACAATAGCTAATAGTCTGTATGTATATATATATAATCACACTAAAGGACTCTCACTGGACTACAGGCCGGTCTCAACCTGAATAGAGGCAACATGCAAAACGCACACAGAGTGGGCATGTGTACCTAAGCCTAACAGGGTACACCTCCAACCATCATAGCCAGCTATGCATCCCAATGCATATACGCTCCCTAACCGTCGATCCTGAGACTCAAGCTCATATCGAGGTACCATAAAAATATATCTAAAATCCATCCAGAATCCATTGACACTACAAACCCATAGGGTTTCACCTTTAGTCAATCCATTTCTTTAATCCCAGAATAGGTAGGACTTAGCGGTTTTTGAGCTAATCCCCCTTGTATGCCCCCGTCCCATACCGGTGCATACATTCCATCCATCCAGTAGTTGACAATACAAGTATATATGTAAATACCAACTAATCCATAAATTCCACAATTGATAATAATATATTACATGTAGGCATCAATTGTTCCATAATAATTGGCAAAATCTAAATAACTGTTTACATTAATTAATTCCATACGAGGCATAATAGAACTTTGTAAACTAACATGCTTGTCTTATACCACCGTTGCCTGATTCTCTCATAATTTATTGCACAGAGAATAAGTATAGACATCCTTTAATCCGTGCTAATCATAATCAAAATATATATTTGAACATGCTTAGTTTATACCGCTACATAATTATCCAAGAATTGATATTACATTTATCACATGTATAAATCAATTTATCCTCTATAAGCATATACTAAATTCTGTAATCTGACATGCTTATATTTCACCACTGGAACATGATTTAAATCTATAAAATCAATCTCGACAAAATTGCTAAAACCATGTTGAACAATTTTGTACCTTCACATTTAAACAGTATACTAACTTGTGCAAGAATTCTATAATGTTCAAACTATAATACAAGGTGATTAATTATGCATTAACAAGGCTCTTGGGAGATTTAATTTGCTCTTAGACACCTATGAAAACCTCCATTAAGGCTTTGAATTAAACTGGAACCGTTAAAATCCAAGTACCTAAGCAAAACTCTCGCTGAAACTTTAAAAAAAATGGAAAAACCACATTGGAGCCGGCTCCAAAAATAAGTGGAGCCGCCTCCACCCTATTGGAGCCGCCTCCAATAACATATGGAGCCGGCTCCACTTCAATGGAGCCGCCTCCATTGAAGGGTGGAGCCGCCTCCACTCCTCCCAGCCTCCGTCTTCTCCGACGCCGGTTATTTTCTGACATTTTGCTCGTCTGCCCTCCATTCTTAAAGCTCCTGGGTGTCTAATACTAGGTCTAGTGTGTTCCAGAATTAGTTAAACTCTTAATTCATCAACCAACATCAATTAGACTACAACTTATGCAAGAAGGACCTAAACCGGAACAACTACTCACTCATGATCATACTGTTTCAAGTGATCACCCATGCGAACCAGATTAAGTTTAATATTTTCCCAAGGTGTTCCAGCGTTGATTAAATCCTTAACTATTTAATTAAAATCAATTAAAACATAGAGTAAAACATGGGTTTCACAAGAAAGAGTTCAAAGTAAACAATAACCAACTTATAAACACATTTAGGTTTAGCTATTTCAGACATGCAAACCCAGTTTAATTTTAAACCTTTATATATCCCTGGAATTGTATTAGAGATGCAAAGAACACGAGCCTAAGGGAGAGAGTTAGGATTAGAACTTGCCTTTGAGATTTCGGTTAAAAATCCCAACGTCGTCTTCGTAAATTTCTCCGGCAAACGGCCGTAATCCTCCTATGTTCTTTCTCTGCCTCCACTGTCGTGAATAGGGTTTCCTAAAAACCCTAGGCAGAACTTAATACGTATATTTATAAGTTTATATAAAACCTAAATTCAATCCAAACCCTACAATGAACCTAGCCGGCCCATAGCAAAACCTAATTAAATCTACGTCGGCTACCAAGACTTGACTTCTAAAACAAAACCCTAAAGTAAACGTTAACTAAACCCTAATGTAAATCAATTAAGCATTTAAAAGAATTAAAATACAAAAATACAATTAACTAATCAATTAAATAAATTAAAACACCATAATTCAAACAAGTCACAATTAAGTCAAATCCTTAAAAAGTCAATTAAACATAATTCAAAAACAATTAATGAACAGATAATGAACAGAAAACAATTATTTAACAGAAAGCGATTAAACAAAATACCGAGACTATCCTTTTGAAAATTAGGGGTATTACATTCTTCCCCCCTAACAAAAGGAATTCCGTCCTCGGAATTCGCTCTTACCTTCTTCCAAAATTCCAGGAAATTGCGAGCGAATGACATCTTCCCGTTCCCAAGTAGACTCAGCCTCATTGTGATGACTCCACTGAACACGAACCAAAGGAATAACTTTATTACGAAGAATCTGATCTCGGCGGTCGACAATACGACACGGTGGCTCTAAATAAGTTGCATCCGGTTGCAACTCAATCTCCCCAACATCGATATGCTGATATCGATCCTCATCTCGTAGAAATTTCCGCAACATGGAAACATGAAACACGTTGTGAACGCGATCCAAAGTATCCGGAAGTGCCAACCGATAAGCGACAGCTCCAACGCGATCCGTAATCATGAATGGACCGACAAACCGCGGAGACAACTTCCCTTTCTTCCCAAAACGCATAACACCCTTCATAGGAGATACTTTAAGAAGAACCTGATCCCCAACCTGAAACTCTAAAGAACGAGTGCGACGATCAGCATAGCTCTTCTGCCTACTTTGGGCAGAACGCATGCGATCTCGAATAAGAGCAATCTTTTCAGAGGTATCCTGAATGAACTCAGGACCTAAAAATCGATTCTCTCCAACCTCCATCCAACAAACAGGTGATCGACACGGTCGACCGTATAACGCCTCAAAAGGTGCCATCCCAATAGTCTTCTGGAAACTATTGTTATAAGCAAACTCCACAAGTGGCAAATATTCCTCCCAGTGGCCCTTGAAATCCAGAACACACGACCGAAGCATATCTTCCATAATCTGATTCACCCTCTCAGTCTGTCCGTCAGTCTGAGGATGATAAGCAGTACTAAGGTGTAACTCCGTACCTAAAGCCTGCTGAAAACTCTTCCAAAATCCAGATACAAAGCTCGAATCCCTATCCGATATAATAGACAATGGAATGCCATGTAGCTTCACAATCTCTGAAATGTAAAGCCTCGCCAACTGCTCCGAAGTGTAGTCAGTGCAAATAGGCAAGAAATGAGCTGACTTGGTCAACCTATCCACAATGACCCATATGGAATTATGCCCCTTGAAAGAATTTGGCAACCCTTCCACAAAATCCATAGATATGCTCTCCCATTTCCACTCCGGAATTGGTAGTGACTGTAGAGCTCCTGGCGGCCTTTGATGATCAATCTTAACCATCTGACAAGTACTACACTGAGAAACAAAAAGAGCAATATCCCTCTTCATACCTGCCCACCAAAACTGTCGTTTCATATCTTGATACATCTTATCGCCTCCCGGATGAACAGAGAACTCAGAGTGATGAGTCTCAGTCATCACATCCTTCCTCAAATTATCAGCAGAAGGTACCACTAGCCGTCCCTTGTACCTTAAACCTCCATCAGCCCCAACATAGTAGAATGAAACCTCTCCGGAAGCTATCTCTGTGACCTTGTCGACACACTGCTGATCAGTGAGTTGTGCTTGTAAAACCTTGCGAATGATGGAAGGTGTAACCACCATGCAAGCCATAAAAGCATCTGACAACTCATCTACATTCTTCATAGCATTCCACTCAGTAGTGAATAGAGTAGAAAGACCACCAATAGGTCGGCGACTGAGTGCATCCGCCACTACATTCGCTTTCCCTGGATGGTATTGTATAGAAAAATGATAGTCTTTTACAAACTCCAACCATCTGCGCTGTCTCATATTCAGCTCCCGCTGAGTGAACAAGTACTGTAGACTCTTGTGATCACTGAATAATCTGAAAGACTCACCCAACAGATAATGCCTCCAAATACGCAAGGCAAAGACCACTGCTGCCAATTCCAAATCATGTGTCGGATAATTAAGCTCATGAGGCTTAAGTTTCCGAGATCCATAAGAAATCGGTCGCTCCTCCTGCATCAATACACATCCAAGACCCTGAAACGATGCATCCGTGTAAACAAGATACTCTATCCCGCTCCGCGGAGTAGCCAGAACCGATGCAGAAGTCAGCTTCCTTTTCAGCTCATCAAAAGCTCGCTGACAGTGTTCATCCCACACGAACTGTACACCCTTCTTGGTCAGATGAGTGAGTGGTCCTGCTATCTTGGAGAACCCCTGGATGAATCTCCTGTAATATCCTGCCAGACCGAGAAAACTCCGAATCTCTGTAGGTGATGTAGGCTGTCCCCACTCAACCACCGCCGAAACCTTGGCCGGATCCACTGCGATCCCCTTTTCTGACACCACGTGACCCAGAAATTTCACCTCCCGCTGCCAAAATTCACACTTCTCGAACTTGGCATATAACTGGTGTTCACGCAGCGTCTGCAAGACTATGCAAAGATGTCTAGCATGATCGTCCTCCGACCGAGAATAGATCAAGATGTCATCAATAAAGACAATAACAAACTGATCCAAATAAGCCCGGAAGACTCTATTCATTAAGTCCATGAACACTGCAGGTGCATTAGTCGTCCCAAACGGCATAACACGAAACTCATAAGAACCGTATCTCGTGAGAAACGCTGTCTTAGGAACATCCTGCTCCCTAACCCTCAGCTGATGATACCCAGAACGCAGATCAATCTTGGAGAAGTATGTGGCTCCCCTTAACTGATCAAACAAGTCATCAATCCTGGGCAAAGGATACTTGTTACGAATCGTAACCTTGTTCAACTCCCTGTAATTGATACACAGACGAAGCGAACCATCTTTCTTCTTCACAAAGAGAACCGGTGCTCCCCAAGGTGATGTACTCCTACGAATAAAACCCTGGCTGAGTAACTGCTGAATCTGATCCCTCAGCTCTCTCATCTCTACCGGTGCCATCCTATAGGGTGCCCTAGCAATAGGCACAGTGCCTGGAGCTAAGTCTATCACAAAATCGATCTCGCGACTAGGTGGCAACCCTGGAATCTCCTGAAATACATCCGGGAAATCCTGTACAATTGGTATGTTATCCAATGACACAGTAATCCCCTCATCCTTTTCCTCCTCCACATGGAACAAATAGGTGCTACCGCCTCCTTTAGAACGTGGCATAGCTACTACGTACATATCCTGACCAGGTATAGTAAAAATAATAGATCTAACGAAACAATCAACTTGGGCATGGTAGTGAGACAACCAATCCATCCCAAGTATCACGTCATAAGTGTGCATGTCCAGGACTAATAGATTGGCTAGAAATCTGAGTCTGCCAATATCTAGTGTCACAGGCCCATCACTCTCATGTACAATAGCTGTATCACCCAATGGTGTAGAAATACCCTGAGGTCTAGTGCATACCCTCGTCCTCATCCCAGATAAAGCAACAAAAGTCCTAGCTACAAATGAGTGTGTAGCACCCGTATCAAATAAAACACGTCCATATAAACCATGAATAGGAAACTTACCCTCAATAGTCTGAGGTGCCTGAACATCCTGTGGCTTGGGGTTATACACCCTGCCATAATGCAACTGCTGTGGTGCCTGTCCCTGAGTTTGTGGTGGTGCCGGTAAAGCCAGATGTGTCTGTCCCTGAATCCGTGGAACCTGTGGAGCTGGTAGAGGCACTGGCCCCCTCTGTCCCTGCCGCACATACTGTCCCTGTCCCTGTCCCTGTCCCTGTCCTGCTTTAGGACACTGCCTGGTGGTATGACCATACTCTCCACAAGTGTAACAACTACCCTGGAAAGTACCAAATGGCCTCCTCTGTCGACTAGCCTGTGGCTGACCCTGTCCTGCCTGTGGTCCCCCATTCTGTTGCCTCTGAATGGGTGCCCCATTCTGATGAGCATCTGAACCACCCTTGTGCTTCTTCCAAGGCTGTTGCCCTTGGACCTTGCCTTTGTCATTCTGCCGGTGACCATTGCCATTCCCCTTTTCAGCTGACTGATTAGTAGAGTCTTTATCTCCCCGCTTCTCACCACGAGCCTGTCTGATGTCCACAGTCAACTGATACTGTTGTAGAGCGGCGTCTACCACCTGAGCATAGGTAGTATAGGCTGGACTACCTGTAATAGCTCTCTTGATAGACCACATCAGTCCCTTGACAAAACTGTTGCGCTTCTTCTCCTCTGTATCCACCTCCTCCGGTGCAAAGAGAGATAAGCGTATGAACTGCTGCTCATACTCCGCCACTGTCATGTTTCCCTGCTGTAGACTTAGAAACTCGGTCTTCATAGCTGCCCTGACGGCATAGGGAAAATATTTCTCATCAAAGCGAGCACTGAAGTCATCATAAGACAATGTCATCCTCTCCTCTGAGGTGGTAACTGACTCCCACCACTGTAGTGCATCCCCAACTAACTTGAAAGTAGCAAGCATCTGCTTCTGAACCTCCGTGCACTGAACCAAACGAAGATGACGCTCAATGTCCTGCTTCCACTGGTGAGCTGCTCTCGCATCGGTTGAGCCTGAGAACACAGGTGGACTCCCCTTTGTGAAAGAGCTCCTAGCCTTTCCCCAAGAATCTGTCTGAACCACCGGTGCTGGTACAGGTGCCTGCTGAACCTGGGGTTGGTTTCGGAGTGCAGCTGTTACCCCAGCCTCTATAGCCCGAGCAACGAGGTCATTGAGGTGAGGAGGAATCTCTGGATCTCTGTCCCGACCCTGAGTCTGTTGAACTTCCTCCTGCTCCTCCTGAAACCCTGGCATTTGCTGCTCTTCTTCTATTTGTTGACGCTGTAGGAGATATTGTTGCCTACGTGCCGCTCTCCTTTCCTTCCTAGTTCCTTGCATGTTCTGTCCATTTCTAGCATTAACCATCTGTTAACACGACAAGACAGACATCAGTACCATTTCTATATGAACCATAAGGAATACAATGAATCCTAACTTAAGCTCTATTCAAGAGAACGCTACGCGGAAGACTTAATACGAAAACATCCTAGAGACACTTGAACCTGGAGTGCTCTGATACCAACTGTGATACCCCTCGGATCCGAGACACGGGTTGATCAGGCCCAGGCCCAAACCCGAGGGAATATCAAACAATTAATATGTTATAGCGAACATGGAATACAAAATGAATTAAGAAATGAAAGTTTAAAGCTGAAAAGAAACTAAAAGATACTCCTTAAATAATTAAATACTTAAAGTTGATAAACCAAATATCCATAATTTGAACAACTCGGGAATCCATCTCTAGTGGACCCCTAATAAAAATCTCACATTAAATGAAAGTAAAAAGAAAGATAAAACCCAAATCCAAGATCTGGAAAGAAATCCTACATCGTCGGTAGAATGGAAGATCGTCTCTGCACCGCACGAACAAGCTCAAGCCTGGAACTGACGTACACCTGAAAAATAGGAGTGGGTCAGGCCCACGAACAAGTTCTATCCTACTACAATCCAAGCAGAGACTCGATACACATGTACATTCTAACCAACTCAACAATAGCTAATAGTCTGTATGTATATATATATAATCACACTAAAGGACTCTCACTGGACTACAGGCCGGTCTCAACCTGAATAGAGGCAACATGCAAAACGCACACAGAGTGGGCATGTGTACCTAAGCCTAACAGGGTACACCTCCAACCATCATAGCCAGCTATGCATCCCAATGCATATACGCTCCCTAACCGTCGATCCTGAGACTCAAGCTCATATCGAGGTACCATAAAAATATATCTAAAATCCATCCAGAATCCATTGACACTACAAACCCATAGGGTTTCACCTTTAGTCAATCCATTTCTTTAATCCCAGAATAGGTAGGACTTAGCGGTTTTTGAGCTAATCCCCCTTGTATGCCCCCGTCCCATACCGGTGCATACATTCCATCCATCCAGTAGTTGACAATACAAGTATATATGTAAATACCAACTAATCCATAAATTCCACAATTGATAATAATATATTACATGTAGGCATCAATTGTTCCATAATAATTGGCAAAATCTAAATAACTGTTTACATTAATTAATTCCATACGAGGCATAATAGAACTTTGTAAACTAACATGCTTGTCTTATACCACCGTTGCCTGATTCTCTCATAATTTATTGCACAGAGAATAAGTATAGACATCCTTTAATCCGTGCTAATCATAATCAAAATATATATTTGAACATGCTTAGTTTATACCGCTACATAATTATCCAAGAATTGATATTACATTTATCACATGTATAAATCAATTTATCCTCTATAAGCATATACTAAATTCTGTAATCTGACATGCTTATATTTCACCACTGGAACATGATTTAAATCTATAAAATCAATCTCGACAAAATTGCTAAAACCATGTTGAACAATTTTGTACCTTCACATTTAAACAGTATACTAACTTGTGCAAGAATTCTATAATGTTCAAACTATAATACAAGGTGATTAATTATGCATTAACAAGGCTCTTGGGAGATTTAATTTGCTCTTAGACACCTATGAAAACCTCCATTAAGGCTTTGAATTAAACTGGAACCGTTAAAATCCAAGTACCTAAGCAAAACTCTCGCTGAAACTTTAAAAAAAATGGAAAAACCACATTGGAGCCGGCTCCAAAAATAAGTGGAGCCGCCTCCACCCTATTGGAGCCGCCTCCAATAACATATGGAGCCGGCTCCACTTCAATGGAGCCGCCTCCATTGAAGGGTGGAGCCGCCTCCACTCCTCCCAGCCTCCGTCTTCTCCGACGCCGGTTATTTTCTGACATTTTGCTCGTCTGCCCTCCATTCTTAAAGCTCCTGGGTGTCTAATACTAGGTCTAGTGTGTTCCAGAATTAGTTAAACTCTTAATTCATCAACCAACATCAATTAGACTACAACTTATGCAAGAAGGACCTAAACCGGAACAACTACTCACTCATGATCATACTGTTTCAAGTGATCACCCATGCGAACCAGATTAAGTTTAATATTTTCCCAAGGTGTTCCAGCGTTGATTAAATCCTTAACTATTTAATTAAAATCAATTAAAACATAGAGTAAAACATGGGTTTCACAAGAAAGAGTTCAAAGTAAACAATAACCAACTTATAAACACATTTAGGTTTAGCTATTTCAGACATGCAAACCCAGTTTAATTTTAAACCTTTATATATCCCTGGAATTGTATTAGAGATGCAAAGAACACGAGCCTAAGGGAGAGAGTTAGGATTAGAACTTGCCTTTGAGATTTCGGTTAAAAATCCCAACGTCGTCTTCGTAAATTTCTCCGGCAAACGGCCGTAATCCTCCTATGTTCTTTCTCTGCCTCCACTGTCGTGAATAGGGTTTCCTAAAAACCCTAGGCAGAACTTAATACGTATATTTATAAGTTTATATAAAACCTAAATTCAATCCAAACCCTACAATGAACCTAGCCGGCCCATAGCAAAACCTAATTAAATCTACGTCGGCTACCAAGACTTGACTTCTAAAACAAAACCCTAAAGTAAACGTTAACTAAACCCTAATGTAAATCAATTAAGCATTTAAAAGAATTAAAATACAAAAATACAATTAACTAATCAATTAAATAAATTAAAACACCATAATTCAAACAAGTCACAATTAAGTCAAATCCTTAAAAAGTCAATTAAACATAATTCAAAAACAATTAATGAACAGATAATGAACAGAAAACAATTAATTAACAGAAAGCGATTAAACAAAATACCGAGACTATCCTTTTGAAAATTAGGGGTATTACATAATTAAATCTTCAAAAATAAGGCCCCATGCATGATTTGAAGAGTCTAAAAATTACAAGAATGGTTGTCTCATGAAAATAAAAATATTAAATGTTTATTATAATTAGATCTTTAAAAATAAGGCCCTACGTATGATTTAAAGTGTCTAGATTATAATAATAACGTTATACACTCAATCTAAAATTAGTAGTGTTAGCTCCCCAACGGAGTGGTCTACACTAGGCAATTTTAGAAAGGCTAAACACAATCGGGAATCATTTCATATATATAGACTAGACATTGTCTTAAGAGATATGGAAATGACGGGATTTGCCCTCCAATAGTTATAATGAACTTCGCCAACCGAATAAGTTATTGGCGTATTGGTTATCCGATTTTTCATGCAAAGTGGTTGAGGGATCTACATATTTTAATGGAAGTGCTTGCCTAATAGCAAATGAATCTCAATAATAGTAATAATGAACTCCTCCATCAGGATAAGTTATTGAAGTATTGATTGTGTGATTTATTATGCTACGAAATTAAGGGACCCACATTAATTAAAAGGGATTGTTAACCAATAGTGATAATGAACTCTTATTCTATTGAGATTTATTATGCTATATAGTTGACAAACTCATTTTAATTTTAAATATGCATGATAGTATTAATAATTCACCTTGCTTATTGTATGAATGCATTTATATTCAGATTTATTATGTCTAATCCATTTAATCCACTTGCTTACATATTCAATGTAACTGGACCTCATTTATACGGACTAGAAAAAGGAACTTAGATATATATATATTTTTTACTAATTGGGTATTCACACACACATGCCTCCATAGAGGCTTGAACCCCTGATCTCTCTTTGAGAAATAGGGGCTTGGTACCGCTAGACCACTGGCCTATTGGTTACTTCGATGTTTTACTCACAACGTAAGGGTACAAAATGTGTTTATTACTCCTATACCTAATTCTTTTACTTTAAGATACCCAAGAGAATATTAATACTTTTAATAAGTGAAATAAGACAAATGATATGGCTCGGTGCAACATTTTAGAGTTTATCTCGAATACGCTTTAAAGCTAATAATTGTATTATTTTATTTGCTTCAAGCATAATGTTAAATTTTAATGAGATGGTTTGGTGAGATTGATAGAGCGTATGCCTAAGTACTATGTCAGATTTGAATACCATCGAGATATCTTAAGAAACTCCGTAAAAGATCAAATTTTGAAAATAATTATTTATTATTGAAAATTAATTGGAGGTCAATAGGGCTGACTTGGGTGGTAAGTTTCAAGTTGACATGATTATTGCTTTGTTACCAAACTAGTTCGGCTCTTTTAGAGTGAACTAAATCAGGAACCAATTTGAATTTATACTCACTGATATTCTTATAAAGTTGGTAGCATATGAAGGGATAATCAAAATGTATTGGCGTTCATATCAATCTAACCTAGTCTATACCATTTTTTTCTAGGCCCAAGTGGAAGGGCAAAGTAAAAGAAGAAGGATGATAATAGGATTAGGCTAGCACAAAACATGGGTATCTAAAAGGTTAAAGGAAGTAGGGCAGTGTAAGTTGAGGGCGAAGGAAACTGTTTCTTTTGTGGCTAACTAAGACACTAAAGGAAGAACTGTCTAAGCAACGACGTGGCATAGGAAAATGTATATTTAATCATTAAGCCATGTTATGTGGTTGTATCTATTAATTCCTGATGGATAGATTTTGGAGCCACTAAACATGTTTGCAATTCTTTGCAAGGATTTCAGGAATCCAGAAGCCTCGATGATATGAATATATATTTATCTTTTGATCTGATGCCAAGGTTGTAGTTAAGTCAGTGGAAGTATTACATTTGAAATTATAGAAAGTATGAGGACATTAGTATTAAATAATTGTCTTTATGCATAGATGTTAGACACAATCTCATTCTTGTTTTACTTTTGGTTTATAAAAACTGTTTTTATAAATTTGAATAGATGTGCAATTGCTTCTAGTGCATTGAAGATAGTTAATATACTATAACCACTAGCTCCTAATATTTGCATGATGTAGAATCTAATGTTGCATCTTCTATATTGAATATTAAGAGAAAATTTGTTATTCCTGACTCATTGTATTTTTAGTGTCTATTATTGGGTTATAATCAGTCAAAATGAGATTCAAAGATTGGCCAGACAAGGTTTATTGCCTAGTGAGGCGAAGGAGTCTAAATCAACTTGTGAATCTTGTTTTGAAGGATAAATAACCCTAATGCTACGTTTGGTGTCCAGGAATGAAATGGAATGCAAGTGAGAATGGGAATGGAATGAAATTTTCATTCTCATTCTATTGTTTGGTTGTAAATATGAAATGTGGAGGAATGGAATGATAATAACCATTCTAGTGTTTGGTTGGACCAATTGAAAATTTAGAATGGAATAAATTTCTAATTGAATTCTCCAAAATATCCATATTAGTAACAAATAAATTAAATTAAATTAACAAAATGATATTCTCTAATAATTTTTGACAAATAAATGGTGGCAGTGGCAGTGGCAGTGGCGGTAGTGGATGGTGGAAAGCGGTAATAGTGCAGGTGGTGGTGTTGGAAGACAGCAGTGGTGGCAATGGTGGAAATTGGTGGCAGCAGTGGTGGTGGAAGGTGGCAGCAGTGGTGGTGGAAGGTGGCAGTGGTGTTGGTGGAAGGTGGCAGTGGTGTTGGTGGAAGGCAGTGGTAGTAGTGTGGTGGTTGTGATGGAAGAAGATAATGGTGTGACTATGGTAGTGGTGGAAGGCAGTGATGGTGGTGGTGGAAGGTGGTGACAATGGTGGTGGTGGTGGAAGGCGGCAGTGGTGGTGGTGGCGGCGGCAGTGGAAGGCGGTGGTGGTGGTGAAAGGTGGTGGCGATGGTGGTGGTGATGGAAGGTGGTAAAAGACGATGGCTGTGGTGGAAGGCGATGGCGGCATTGTTGGTGGTTGTGGAAGGCGGCGGCGGCTGTGGTGGTGAAAGGTGGCTGTGGTTGTGGCGGTGGCGGTGGTGAGTTGTGGCGGTGGCGGTGGTGGTGGTAGTGAAAGGCAGCAACAGTGGTGGTGGTGGAAGGTGGTGGCAGTGGTGGGTGGTGAAAGGCAATGGCAATGGTGATGGTGGAAGGTGGTGGCGGTAACAATGGTGAAAGGCAGTGGTGGTGAAAGGTGGTGGTGGTGGTTGCGGCAAACGGTGGCGGTAACGGTGGTGAAAGGCGGTGGCTGTAGCGGTGGTGGTGGAAGGTTATGGCAGTGGTGAAAGGCAATGGTGGCGGTGGTGGTGGAAAGTGGTGGGCGATGGTGAAAGTCGGCGGCGGTGAAGGTGGCTGCGGTGGTGGTGGAAGGCGCCGGCGGCGGTAGTGGTGGGCGATGGCGGTGGTGGAAGGCGGTGGTGGTGGAAAGTGGTGGGCGATGGTGAAAGTCGGTGGTGGTGGAAGGCAGTAGTAGTGGTGGTGGTGGTGGAAGGCAGTAGTAGTGGTGGTGGTGGAAGGTAATGGTGGTTTTTGGACTTAGAATATGAGGGTGTTTTGGGAAGTCGATTTTTTAAAATAAATTACTTGGGAATGGAATAGCCATTCCATAGGTTTAGTTGTGGAATGGATTTTCATTCAAATGGAATGGCCATTCCCACTTTAAGTTGCATACCAAATAAAGGAATGGTTGGAATGGGCATTCTATTCCATTCCATTCCTCCACACTAAACGTAGCATAAGAGCTTTAATTAGTCAAATGAAATAGACATGAAGAACAATTGGAGTCGGTACAC
This sequence comes from Cornus florida, assembly GCF_030987335.1. Taxonomy (NCBI): domain Eukaryota; kingdom Viridiplantae; phylum Streptophyta; class Magnoliopsida; order Cornales; family Cornaceae; genus Cornus; species Cornus florida. The sequence continues at coordinate 89,096,504 of NW_026775575.1, read as the reverse complement.
ACTGACACGTGTGGTCTTATGAACATCCAAGCACGATTACTCACATTTTGGATACATTTACCTGATGCGACATAAGTCTTAAACTTTTGGAATATTCTGAAAGTGTCAAGACTGATATGGAACACAGATTAGGTAAAGTTATCAAAACACTTCAATCTGATCGTGGATATGAGTATTTCTTGGGATAGTGCAAAGACTATATGGTCAATGAGGGTGTATTGTACTAGTTTTTCACAATTGACGCTCAATGATATGAGGTGTCAAATAGGAATAACAGAAATCTGCTTAACATGGTTAGATCTATGATCAGCTATGCTACATTATCTCTTTCAATTTAGAGTTTAACCTTGACGATATTAATGCACATTATGAACTACATTCCATCTTAGTCTGTCTTAAGGATACTTTTTGAGCTGTGTTTTTAACTAAATCTTAGTTTGAATCACATGTACATATGGGGTAGTTTTGCACATGTGCGCTTGATATGGACAAGTAAGTTGGAAGCAGATCATATGTATGATAGATTTTATAGCTACTCTAAAGGCACTAGGTTAGATTATTTTATGATCTCAATGATAAAAGTTGATTGTTAACACTTACTGTTTCTCTATAGGAGGATCATATTATGAATCATATACCTAGTAGCATAATATTAGAGAATATGGTATGAGTACCAGATGTACTACAAATAAACATACTTATTACAAAGATTAAGAATTATATATGAATTCCCTATTGATGCGTCAACATCATCTAGTACATAGATTCCTGCATTGGTACATTGATGTAATGGGAGGATTATCATCCAATTCGATAAAATCATGTTTTTAGGTAAGACCGTTATGGACATCCCTGTTAAACATGAGTTGGACATAGTAAGCTACATGGAAGCGTGAACCGATATGGATATAGATCGCTTTGGCAAGTTGCTATGAAATCAAAGTTGGAATCTATGTATTCTAATAAAATCTGGGATCTTGCAGAACTTTCTAGTAGGGTGATACCTATGGAAGGCAAGTTAATCTACAAAAGGATACCAGAATATTTCTTAGTGAATGAATTATGTGTGTGCAGGGTAATGTCGTTATTTTTTCTAATTCTATATATTGATGACATCCTACTCATTTAGAATGACGTGGAAGTTTAGTCATTAGTAAAGAAGTAGTTGTTCAATTACTTTGGAATGAAGGATTTTCAAAATGTAAGATATATTCTTAGGATCAAGCTTTTGCAAGATCAGATTAAAAGAAAAATATGATTATCTTAACAATCCTACATTAATAAAGTTTTGACCAGGTTTGGTATGTAAAACTCAAAGAATGAGTTCTTACTTTGACATGGATTGTTCTCTCTAGTAAGTAGTTTTCCAAGACTAGCAGAGGAGATTGAGCAAATGAGAGTGGAATAGTATGCTTCGGCATGTGGGATTCTCATATATGCCATGATCTATACCAAACAGGACATCCGTTGCATTGTAGGGATTGTCAGTAGATATCAGTCCAATCCCGGACTTGATAACTGGTCTGTTGTGAAAAATATCATAAAGTACCTTAGGAGAACCAATAATCTCATACTTATTTATGGATGTGATGATGTAGTTCCAATCGGGTATGCTAGTTCTGATTTTAAATCAGATGTAGATATTATAAGGTTTATGACTTGGTGTATGTTCACTAAATGGAAAGGAAATCAGTTGGTAAATTGTTAAGCAGATTTCAACTTCTGACTCAAACCTGAAGGTGGAGTACATTGTATCCTTAAAGGCAGCAAATGAAGCCTTTTGGTTTGATCTCACTGATTTAGAGGTTGTGGAGCATACTAGTCTGCTTATCGAGCTATATTACGACAATAGTGCAGACGTAGTCCAAATCAATGACCCAAGGCTCTATAGAGGAACAAAGTACATTGAGAGGAAGTATCATGTCTTACATAATATTGTTCGGCAAGAAAATGTACTCATGGCTAGAACATTGCATTGGAACACACCTTGTTGATCCATTAACAAAGGTATTATCGATCAATAGTTTTGATCGTCAACTGGATAACATTGAAGTTAGATGCAATTTGAATTGGCTATGAGGGTAAGTGGAAGCTGTTGGGATTTATATGCACTGGCATAACAAATTCCTAATTGAATTATAGTGACATATGTTTCTGACATATCTGAAATATTTATGATTTATATAATTGGTGAATTCAATGTATTATGTTTCAGTTCATTATGGAATTGATATTGTCCACTTGATTACAAGAGATAGTTATATATGTATGTGATGGGGATCGATACATGAATATAAATAGTAATCATAAATTGTTCATAGTCGGTAATTATGGATGGACATTTAATTAACTAAGACTTGAACTGAGTCCATGATAGGTTGAGATATATTGCGAGAGTCGTCGGATGCAATTGTTCTATATCACAGTCATGTCTTTTGACTCTCAAGTATGAGAAAAGTATAAACTCTTTTATTAATTAATAATTACTTTGATTTCTTCGGCGGATACTTCGGGATCCTTAGACCGGCACTTTGGGTAGTTATGTAATTAATAGTTAGAGGGTTATATTCTCAATATTTGCATCCATGCTACTTGTATTTATTTTTGTATTGATTATGATTGATCACAAATTAAATTTGAAGGCATTCGTATGTTTTAGACAAAATATTTTTTATATATTTATTTAGTAAATTTTTATTTTTTGTCAAACAAACTTTTATTGTGATCAAGCCGAAAATAATTAAAGGTAACAAAACAATTATATTAATTATGTTGTCGGATTAACGACTTTATAATCTGATAAATAATTATACATAGAGGGGTCAAAGTGCAACATTGACTTAGAGGTTATTTACTATTTAATTGGAGTGCAGTTAATTTCTTTTAGTGAAGTAGAAATTAATTTATGAATTAATTGAATTGGGTCCATAGTTTAATGGACCAGACCAATTATTAATTTATAGTAGCCAAGAAAATGGTAAGCCCAAAGGATTTTTACCAATAGCCCAAGTTGATGTTGAAGTCCTATTAGAATTGAGATATGTGAATTAGAGATTGAGAATGATTTATTGTTTCCTTTCCTTATCTTTATGTTGCCTATATATACATGGGTCCATGCATATTTTAAGGTAGACTTTTGGAAGAAAAGAAATAATATATTTTCTCGCTTTAGTTTTTAGGGTTTGCTTTCTCTTCTAGAGGAGGTTACCACAAACATTGCCTCCAAGGTCATACATCGAGGTATATTGGTGACTCTTAAAGGGAAGATTACTATCAATAAGAGGAGAAATGATCTTGCTAAGGGATTTACAATAAGTGAGAACATTCACTTTAGAGGGAAGATTTAAAGATCTACTCAAACCTTTGATGTAAGTATTCAATATATTAATTGAATGATACATCATCTTTCATATTTTATTTTTGCATAAAACTTGTCTTTATATAATGAATCAAGATCTATATATGAAAATCCCTCAAAAAGTTTTTAAAACTTGTACGTTTCCCAACATAAACTGCCACATAGATTAGGTCAGAGAAATCGATTAATCTCTGTGCAAGTATCATTTTCCTAAATATATATGTATTGTACGATCTCTGTTGAGAATAACATCAAACTCCGTCTCATCTCCCGTTGACGTAGGGTATTTGCCAATCATGTTGTATTCTCTTTTATTTGTTGCTTTATGATCACTTTCTTAGTGTTCATATTGATTAAGAACCTGGTTTATGAAATATAAGCTTTATTTGAAATAACTTACTTTGATTTTACATTGATACTTTTAGTGGGAAATCTTAAAGGTATACATTGGGAAATCTTGAACGTTTACATTTTATGCAAATTATTAGTCTCACTAGCTAACATGCACATAGGATTGCTTAGTTTTGCATTTGGGCATTGTTTGGTTTGCCCAATAAACTAAATCTGCATCATCTCCTGGAAAGTCTTCATGGCAGTAACCGGCAGACCGAGAAGCAAAGTGGTTCCTTTCTTCTCCTTTCCATTAGAGAGGAGCAAAGCCACTTCTTTCTCTGGCAAGGTCACACAGCCTGACTGTGCTGGCTCTCCCCAACCGAAGTCTGTAGTGTCGAAAGAAAGTCTAGTCCATGAAGTGACCAGAAGAGTGGCTGTTAATGAAGGCCTTGCTCTAGTTAATTCAAAATAGTCAATTGTTGATCTGATAAAGTCGTCAGTGACCACTTTAATAGCATTCTGCACAAGTTCTACTGCAAAAGAGAGTGGTTTTTCGATCAACTCTTTTGCAGTGCAAAGACAACAGGTCAGCACAATCCCATTGCCAAAATAACCTTTTGGCAATGGTGGGTTGAACTTGGACCTTCCATCAACAGCAAACAGTAGCTTGGTTTGTTGGTTAGGTTCCATATTCAGTGCCCTGCTTCGAGCACGCCACACTAAAGCTGCAAGCACTGTGAAGCTTGTGCAGCTCTTTATCAATCCGTTTTCCATCGCTGTTTTCTTTAGCATTGCCAGCTTCACAGGATCAAATTCAAATGATTTATACATCAATTGCTCTTCTTGATAGAGACTAGTCATATTTGATGCGTCGGTTATCTCCAAGAACTCGTCGTGAGTGTATTTGATCTTAGGAGGTTGTCTTGATCCCTGGATGGATCTATCAAGAAATGGTGGGATTGTTAAGGATATGCCTCTTGCTGTTTCAGCCCATGAATTTACAAACTCCATTGCTGATATCCCATCAGTCATACAATGGTTAATGGTCATTCCAAGTACAAATCCTCCACACTTGAACCTTGTCACCTGTAAGAAAGAGATGACCAATAATACAATCTTTCAACAGGGAAAAAAAAAAAAAAAAGAAAAAATAGAAAAAGAAAGAAGAAGATACCAAGAGAAGTCACATATCAAACTAATTAACACAAGATGATAGATTATCACTCAAAATTAACATCTCTTGCGCATTGGACGGTCCAATAATACATAGAGGAGAATGGAGTCCATTCCGCTGAATGGACCCCATATCATGTGTGGTGATCTCCACCATCTCTTATGCATTGGACTGTCCAAGAGGGAATCCAAGTTCAAACATTTACGTAACAAAAAGGATTAACTTACACCACATATCCAGTTTTGTGCCAACTTTGTCATTTTTTATGCGCAATCATTATTATGTTGATTCTCTCTCAGGCTAAACAATTCAGCTTATTCCTGGCTTTACAGCCACTTTTACCTAAGCAACAAAGAAGCATAATTGGATTTTTACAGACATATTATGCTTAATTTGTTTTCTACGTTCCCAAATCTTGTAACAATAAATTACCCCAAGTGTCCAAGAACATTAGAGTGAGAAAATCAGAGAAAAACAAAGAAGTAAGAACATTATGAAAGACTAAAGAGCCGTCAATTTTGAACAAACATGAGGATGCAGATAGACCCCGTAGTTTATATACGATTAATGAATTTCCTAATAAATAATCAGAAAAATTAGATTAAGTACTTAATTAGAGGCCATCAGATCTATCAAATGCCCACCAGTGGGCCTTATTGTATAAATATTAGGAAAGACTAAAGAGCCGTCAATTTTGAAGAAACTCAGGTGCAGATAGGAACTGTAGTTTATATACGATTAATGAATTTCTTAATAAATAATCAGAAAAATTAGATTATGTACTTAATTAGAGGCCATCAGATCTATCAAATGCCCACCAGTAGGCCTTATTGTAAAAATATGATTTCTCTGAGCATAAAAATCGAGTTTATCATAACACAAAAGGCTCCATAACATGCATTGGAAGTGTCAAACATGAATTTTTCATTTTCTACTGCATGGGTGCATGCATGCTGATGCAGATGGAAATTAATGAACTTGTTTATGATGAATATGAACATGATTTGTACCTGCACAGTTAGCAGAGGCATTTCTAGTACGTTTTTCGCGCCAGGAACTGTATGAACAAGCTGTCCTAGCATTGCAGGATCAGGAATCGTTACGTCACCCAACACCTCCATATCAGAGTTAGCCACAGCCTCAACAAAAGGCACACCTTGGTTTGTGCACTTCACAATAAGCTTACCATTTGCACTCAGTGTTAAACTCCCTGCAAGCGGATAAAAATGGACTAGAACTTTAGCCAGCGCTCGTTTAATAACTTCACCAACAGCCTCACTACTCTTGTTAACATCTGGTTTGAAACAGTACACAGTTTGAATTATGACAGCAATGTTCTGATCTAAATTGGATAAAAAATAAAACCCATCATTGGTTTTTGTCTTGGGTCGAACTAAAATAGGTTCTGATTTCTTAATAGAAACAATTCCCCCATTTTCACATATTCCTGCCATTGAATTACACTCTTTAACCTGCACAATAAGCACAATAAGCCAAAAGGTAAGCTAGATTAATGCTATAGAGAATTAAAGAGCAAAAGGATTAATTTTGAACACATAAAGATGATTAGTATCTACCTTTAATTTTTGTAAAGAAACTAACTCTATTGAGCTTGCATAGCCACTTCATAGAATGATATGTCTCTTATATACACTGGTATTGGTTGTATGGTTGAGCAGTTATTTTCCATATTGAAAGCTGCTGGGATAAGATAGTTAATAGGTGATGTAATTGCACGACAGCAAGTTAGAGTTCCGAAGAAAATTATTAAAAATAAAATAAAATAAAAAATCTAGCAAGTTGTGTGACCCAATAATCAAAGATACATGATTATTAGTTGAATGGCATGGTCACAAGTCATTTAACTAGGGAATGTTGGTAAGAACTTGAAATCTTCGATCTTTTCCGGACCACAAGAAGGTACTGAAGATCGACTTCACATTATTGTGTCTGTGTGTGAGATTATTAATTAATTTCCAACTACTGTTTTGAATTTCTTGAACTGAAGAAAGATCAGGAAAACATCTTAGATGTGAAAGTGGAGCATCTACATTATTAAGGAGTTGGTATGAAAAATGTAGTTGAAAGTTGTCAGTTCTGCTGTGGTATGATCTATGAAAAATATAAATATAGAATAAAAATAGATTATATAATGGAAGATCTCAGTAAATTAAACATGGTCATATATAATTCTGTGTCTGAAAATTTCCTAGGTGAGTGTGTCATATGCCCAGTAAGTGTGCTTAAGAAAACATGAATTGCATATAAATATCTTCAGATCGAATTTAAGAGGGGAGTCTGCAGATGATATTTATGAGCTCCAATTATCCGAAAACTTTCTAGAATATTCGAAGGAAATGCACCAGATGCATATCTATTGAAGGTTTCCACTTCTGAACTGCTCTTTTTTCTCCACACCAGTGGTGTTAGTCAGTAGAAATATGACTTGTTTCACAACCTCATGACAATGGTTCAGACTGAGGACACAACAGAACAAACCCTTTATTTTATTTTATTTAATTATTATTATTTCTTTTTGGAGCTAGATTTTAAGGTCGCTTACATCGGACTCCTCTCAGACCCAGTAATGACGGGAGGCTCACGAACTGGCCGGACTAGCCCTGATGCGCAGTGAGATTTCAACCTTGGGACATGCATTCAGCATTTGTATATTCTCTCTGCCTCCATGGTTATATTTAATTATAGATACAAATGAGCTAAATGGCTACATAAAGATAAAACATATATAGTGTATGGCCTATAGGGTAGCTCATACCCCATTATATATATTATTTTTACACTAATCATATACTCTTACATGCATAGTACTGTTGACACCCATTTTGGTAATTGGGTTTGGGCTTCAATTGGACTTGATGATCAATGATATAGTAATATGGGCCAAGAACATAAAGCCTGGTCAGTGATGATGTGCTAGGAGTTTGGGCCGAGAAGGAAATCTGGGTCATGGAAGGTGATTAGATTGAAGGTGGTTTGGAATAGCATTTCAGTTGGAATAAAATCCATTAGTGCTATACATGAACAGTGACGTGGTAGTTCTCATACAAAATAACGCTATATGCAAGGATGCTACATGGATAGAATGTTCTTGTACTTTATGTTAGATAAGATTTATGTGTTTACTTGATTTTTGAATTAGTATTTATCTAGGAAAGTTTAGTTTGAATTTATTTTTAGTTGGTTTATCCATAGGATTAGATTTTATTTGGAATTAGTATTTAGTTAGGACTAGTTTAATTTGAATAATTATGTGGTTGTATTAGAATATAACCAGGATGCTTGTATTTAGGAATTTGTTTTACCATTTATTCTATAAATAAACAGAGAGACACGCTGTACAAGAGGTCCAGCACCCTCAGAATCAATTTATTTATTTGTTTGTTTTTTCAAGCACTTTCCCTAAATAGCATCCTTGCTACCTCTATCTCTCTCTATTTCAGTCGCGTTCTATTTCTCTCCCTATATCTCAGTCTCTCTATCTCTTCTCCCTATCACCTTCTATATCTGTTTTTCTCCCATTTCTATTCTCATATTGTTACTATAATTTATTCACTGGTAAAGTCCTTTTAACTAAGGCAATATTGAACTCATTTAGGAGTTTATTTGTTCTCTATCTCCTATAATCGCCTGAAGTCAACATTCCCTAAGAGACTATAAGTTGACAACTCACAATTGAACTATATATTTGGTTCTGGCACGCCCGCAACTCATCAATTTAAGATCGGCTCTAGCCAGCCGATTTTAGGGTCAACATTTTTGGCACGCCCGGTGGGACCCCATCAGGTGAGCAAGTTATAGTAAGGATGCCTCCAAAGCTAAGAGGTTCGAAAGGCGTGAATACAGGAGATAATACTGACGAAGAAAATCCACAGATCAGCGTAAGCGATGATGCCGACTCTTCTATTCCATCTGACGTTCCTTTGGGTCGGCTACTGGAATCGATTATGCAAAAATTCGATGCCCAGTAAGCTCAGATCGGTGCGGTGAGATCTCAAATGGGAGAATCAAATCAGCTTTTGGTTTTTCAAATTCATGAGATGAGATCGATGACAGGGGAGTTAAACCAAATGATGTACGCTCAGTTGGAGAAAATGAATCAAAAACTCGAAACCAATATATCGGCTAATCATAGCCGACATGATCAAGCCAAAGCATCTCATGTCAATGAGTCCATATTTCAGCGTATGACGGCTCCATTGGTGCATATATCCCAAGGACCACGAACAAGCACCGTACTGCCAAGTGCAGGACTTGGTGTTACGATCAGCAACGTGCTGAATCATACACTTGGCATGCTACTAGGAAATCCACAAATCTTATCAAATCCGTTGGTGGTGAATCCTGTACCGGTGTTCCAGTCTTTAATGAATGATCAGCCTGTGCAGCGTTCCAATGAGCAGTTGATTCCACCAGTGAGAAATCAGCAAGAAGGTGTCGGCCATCTAAACCAAGGTAGGGTCAATCCTTTGATACCTCCAGTGGCTGCTGGGGGACAAGTGAATGCCGATTCACAAAGGGAGTGGGTTAATCCATTCATTCCGCGGCACCCAAATGATCCTCCAGGAAGAAATGCAGGGATTGATAGGGCTCAGATTTTAGCTTTTATACAGGCCGAAGTGGCACAAGGTCGTAGACGTGCTCGGCCGGTATACAAAAAGCCCTATCCTGATCACGTTGATGCCCATGAGTTACCTAGAAATTATCAGTATCTCGATTTTTCTATGTACAGTGGCGAAGAAAATTTCTCTACAGTACAGCATATTACAAGGTTCACTGCACAATGTGGAGAAGCTAGGCCCAAGTCCTTGGTTGAGGATGAGATTATTCTCTAGTTCTCTTACCGGGGCGGCGTTTGAATGGTATAGCAACTTACCAGCCAACTCTATTTAGACTTGGGATGAAATGGAGGAAGCCTTCCATACCCATTTCTACCGAATAGAGACAGAGGCTATGCTGGCAGACATATCCCGTTTATCTCAGTTACCGAGCGAATTGGTTGAAACTTTCGTGGCCAGGTTCAGAAAAGCTAAACTCAAATGTCGAGTAAGTTTGCCAGAACCAGAATGCATCAAGTTGGCATTAAACGGTTTAGACATTGAACATCGCAAGAGGTTTGATAGGGTCGAGTTTCAAGATCTCTTCGATTTGGCAGATAGAGCTTCTCGGTATGAGGTTTAACTAAAGAAGAAAATAATTATTGAGTGGCTTACCTTCCCAATTAAGCCTGGTGAAGAGTCTTGGCAGGAAAATTCTAGCAACAGTCGTGTAAAGGCAGAAAAACAAAATTGGCTAGAATATATATCTAGCCGATTCCATTCCTAAAATCGACATCCCTCAAAAATAAAAATTATAGAAGAGGTCTTCGCTATTGATGTTGCCGAGTTAGATGATGATGATTGGAGGATTCCTTACATCTTATTCTTACCACATCCAACTCCAGAAGCCGATCGAAAAATAAAAAAAAGTGCAGTCGATTATGTACTTATGGATGGAGATCTTTATAGAAGATCGGCTAATGATGGTCTACTATTTCAATGTTTTAGCAAGTTTGAAGGTAGATTATAGCAGAGGTACACGAAGGAATATGTGGAGCTCACCAAGCCGGCATCAAAATGAAATGGTTGATACGCCGATATGGACATTATTGGCCTGGAATAAGGAAAGATTGCATTACCTATGCAAAGGGTTGTACAGATTGTCAAAAGCATGGCCCAATGCAGTGGATTCTAGCAATAGAGATGCAATTATTAGTCAAACCATGGCCCTTCAGAGATTGGGCCATGGACTTAATCGGCAAGATTAATCCTCCTTCATCAAAAGGTCATCATTGGATTATTTTAGCTACCGATTATTTCACCAAAAGGGTAGAAGCCGAGGAATATGTATCAGTAACTAGAGAAGTATTGCAACTCGGCTGTGATATGCAAGTAAAAATAGTAACTTCAACACCCTATTATGCTCAAGGGAATGGCCAGGCTGAGGCTTCGAATAAAGTTGTAATTGAAATCATTGAAAAAATGATAAAGGACAAGCCGAGGTGTTGGCATGGAACCTTTTTAGAAGCCGTGTGGTCTTATAGAAATTCAAAGCGAACAAGTACAGGAATAACTCCTTATCGGTTAACCTTTGGCCATGATGCTATGTTGCCAATGGAGTTAAATGTAAAATCAACAAAGGTAATGAAGGCTTACGACAAAAGGGTAAAGTTCAAGTCATTTGCAGAGGGTGATATGGTTTGGCAAACAATTCTCCCGCCTGGTAAAGTAGACAGAACTTATGGCAAGTGGTTACCTACATGGAATGGACCATATATAGTTCATCAGGTGTTGCATGGAGGTGCATATAAGTTGAAGGATTTGGATGGTGAGGTGCATGAAAGATCAATAAATAGAAGGTATTTGAAGAAGTATCAACCCATTATTTTTGAACTTTTTGACGAAAAGAAAGCCTCTAATAAGTCAAATATAGAGGGTGAGTGTTTAGCTTAAGCCATTTATGAACCTGGAATAATGATGACAGTGGGTGGTTCTAGGGTGTGTATATCAACTTGATACAATGGGTGTAATTTAAATTTTGGAAGCCGAAGGGTTGAAACGGCTACCAAAATTAGGGGGCATCGTTGACACCCATTTTGGTAATTGGGTTTGGGCTTCAATTGGACTTGATGATCAATGATATAGTAATATGGGCCAAGAACATAAAGCCTGGTCAGTGATGATGTGCTAGGAGTTTAGGCCGAGAAGGATATCTGGGTCATGGAAGGTGATTGGATTGAAGGTGGTTTTAAATAGCATTTCAGTTGGAATAAAATCCATTAGTGCTATACATGAACAATGACGTGGTAGTTCTCATACAAAATAACGCTATATGCAAGGATGCTACATGGATAGAATGTTCTTGTACTTTATGTTAGATAAGATTTATGTGTTTACTTGATTTTTGAATTAGTGTTTATCTAGGAATGTTTAGTTTGAATTTATTTTTAGTTGGTTTATCGATAGGATTAGATTTTATTTAGAATTAGTATTTAGTTAGGATTAGTTTAATTTGAATAATTATGTGGTTGTATTAGAATATAACTAGGATGCTTGTATTTGGGAATTTGTTTTACCATTTATTCTATAAATAAACAGAGAGGCACGCTGTACAAGAGGTCCAGCACCCTCAGAATCAATTTATTTATTTGTTTGCTTTTTCAAGCACTTTCCCTAAATAGCATCCTTGCTATCTCTATCTCTCTTTATTTCAGTCTCTCTATCTCTTCTCCCTATCACCTTCTATATATGTTTTTCTCCCATTTCTATTCTCATATTGTTACTATAATTTATTCACTGGTAAAGTCCTTTTAACTAAGGCAATATTGAACTCATTTAGGAGTTTATTTGTTCTCTATCTCCTATAATCGCCTGAAGTCAACATTCCCTAAGAGACTATAAGTTGACAACTTACAATTGAACCATATATTTGGTTCTGGCACGTCCGCAACTCATCAATTTAAGATCGGCTCTAGCCAGTCGATTTTAGGGTCAACATTTTTGGCACGCCCGGTGGGACCCCATCAGGTGAGCAAGTTATAGTAAGGATGCCTCCAAAGCTAAGAGGTTTGAAAGGCGTGAATACAGGAGATAATACTGACGAAGAAAATCCACAGATCGGCGTAGGCGATGATGCCGACTCTTCTATTCCATCCAACGTTCCTTTGGGTCGGGTACTGGAATCGATTATGCAAAAATTCGATGCCCAGCAAGCTCAGATCGGTGAGGTGAGATCTCAAATGGGAGAATCAAATCAGCTTTTGGTTTCTCAAATTCATGAGATGAGATCGATGATAGGGGAGTTAAACCAAATGATGTACGCTCAGTTGGAGAAAATGAATCAAAAACTTGAAACCAATATATCGGCTAATCAAAGCCGACATGATCAAGCTAAAGCATCTCATGTCAATGAGTCCATATTTCAGCGTATGATGGCTCCATTGGTGCATATATCCCAAGGACCACGAACAAGCACCGTACTGCCAAGTGCAGGACTTGGTGTACGATCAGCAACGTGCCGAATCATACACTTGGCATGCCAATAGGAAATCCACCAATCTTATCAAATCCGTTGGTGGTGAATCCTGTGCGGTGTTCCAGCCATTAATGAATGATCAGCCTGTGCAGCGTTCCAATGAGCAGCCGATTCCACCAGTGAGAAATCAGCAAGAAGGTGTCGGCTATCTAAACCAAGGTAGGGTCAATCCTTTGATACCTCCAGTGGCTGCTGGGGGGCAAGTGAATGCCGATCCACAAAGGGAGTGGGTTAATCCATTCATTCCGCGGCACCCAAATGATCCTCCAGGAAGAAATGCAGGGATTGATAGGGCTCAGATTTTAGCTTTTATACAGGCCGAAGTGGCCCAAGGTCGCAGACGTGCTCGGCCGGTATACAAAAAGCCCTATCCTGATCACGTTGATGCCCATGAGTTACCTAGAAATTATCGGTATCTCGATTTTTCTATGTACAGTGGCGAAGAAAATTTCTCTACAGTACAACATATTGCAAGGTTCACTGTACAATGTGGAGAAGCTAAGCCCAAGTCCTTGGTTGAGGATGAGATTATTCTCTAGTTCTCTTACCGGGGCGGCGTTTGAATGGTATAGCAACTTACCAGTCAACTCTATTCAGACTTGTGATAAGCGCCGAATATTGCATATTCAAGCGTCCTTAGTTGTATTAGTTAAGTCCATTATTCGATTATTCTATATAGATTATCTTCATTTGCACGTTTTTATATATTTTCAGGTTCATTGGCCAAAAAGGAGCAAAAATGATGTTTTGTTCAATCTTTGAATAACAATGTGCTCAAGGCTAAAGTTCTGGCAGTAGTGGAGTCTGATTTTGCTCGCCATTTGTGACCTATCAAACTCAAGAATTGGACTTCCATTATAACATTGTATATTTAGAGCTTTGAATTAGCTTTCCAAATCTTTAAACGGTTTGTCCTTTGGAGTTCGGAGCAGAAAGTTATGGCTGTTTTACCAAAGTAGTGCATAGTAGGTCAAGAGAAATGAGCATACTGGTCCAACTTCGAGCGCTCGAAGTGCTTAGTTAGAGCACTCGAACTTTAAGTAGAATACTCTCCGGGATCCATCACTTCAGCCCACTTACACCTTGATTCCCTCATTTCTGATTTCCATCTTTATGGGTTGGTTGGAGATGTTTTTTGGTGGGAGTTGAGCATTGTTTGGTGGGAGAGGATGTCTACAAGGTGAGGGGAACCACACAAAGAAGATCATATCTCATCTTTGCAAGATTTCTAGAGAGAGAAAGAGGAGGAGAAGATAAAGTTCTTGAAGCTACAACAAAGGAGCTCGAAAATGGAGGTTGCATCCAAGCTTCTTCCTTCTTCTAAAGCTCCCATGGGTAACTAAACCTCCATCTAGGGAGGTGATGAGGCCCCTCCCTTGTAAGCATGTTCTAATTTAGGCTATATTTTGGGAATTAAAATGTATATTCTATGGTCTTTTCATAACCAAGAGCACTTCATTTCTTGTAATGAATGTTGATATATGTATGAATGATTTCTTTAAGTTGATTATCTTGTTTTAGATGATGTCTTATATTAATCATATTGCTTAAGTTTTCATGGTGAGAATGGAGGCAAGGTTATGAAATGGTTTAATGGCATGTTGATAAGGACTTTGATAGATTATTGCTTAGGTGAAACCTTTGATGATTTATGCTTATTTCTTACCTTCATGTGCTTCATCATTTTGTCTAGGGCTTGATAGTCTTTCATTCAAGTAAATGTGGTTAAGCTACACCTTAGTTAGGCAGTCTAAACATGTTAACCTTTGATGGATCATGCTTGCTTCAGATTTAATGAACTTCTTGAGGATATTATAGCAACCAAGTGTTGTTATGTATCATGACCATAATATATATTGTTTTTCTCCCAATTTAGCTCTAATCTAGCATGTGTATAGGGATGGAGGCGGATTCACTTCCCTAGTCCTCTTTACTTGTATTTCATCTCCTTTAAATTCTTGCAAGCTTTTATTTTATGCACCTTAATTTCATAGCTTAAGTGACAACCAACAAATCCTCTATGAACATCCCTATCATTCTAAAAAGACTCTAGATACTTAGGTTGCCATAGATTAGCGCAGTCCCAGTGGTTCGACTTACCTGACCAATAGCCCTATTTTACAATGTTTTGTGCTATTGCGAAGGTTGATTTATAATTGTAATCGACTCAACTGATCAATTTTTGGCGCCGTTGCCGGGGACTGCAAACAGTTTAGCAACTGAAGTTTTAGGGTTAATTTTAGTGTGATTGTTAATATCATGAATTGTGTTTCTTTTTTTAGTTTGACCACCATGTGTTGTAAGTGAGATTCTAGGGACTCGAAGTTCGCCGAGGGAAAGCTAGCTAATTTGTAAGTCTAGAGGACCCCAGGTAAGTCTCTTGACCTTCTAGTTTCGTCATTTTAATATATTGTGCATGTGTTAAACTTAGTGATAATTTAGTTTTAAAGCCCTGGTTGAGGCTTTTATCTTGTTTAAATTTCGTGTACAAGCATCGGTCCTTGTCGTGGCCATTTAAATTATGTCTTGATAATTGAGGAGAATGGGAACATCGTATGTGGAGTTGTGAATGATGAATAGTAGCATTGATAACATTATGTAATGTTGATGTTTGGCCATAGATCGCTCTCCTTACCAACTCTTGACTCGCCAGTTGACATAAATTCACTTGAAAGAACTCTTAGACGAAACCTTAGGGAATCTTCTAGCGTAAGAGAACTTGAAATTGAATTTAACACAATGGCTGAAAATGTAGGAGATGTCAGAAATGAGGGAATAAATAATGATAGGGCCGAAATTCCAAATGTAGAGCCAATGACTCTGAGGGACCATTTCATCCCTACTACATATGCTTCACCTTCATGCATAGTGATGCCAGACATCGATGCGGCTCAATATGAGATCAAATCAAGTACCATTCAAATGCTTCCATCTTTCCATGGCCTTGATAATGAAGATTTGTATAAGTATCTTGATGAATTCCTTGAAATCTGTTCGACCATCCGGTTGAGAGGTTTTCCTGAGAATGCACTCCATCTGCATCTTTTCCCATTTTCTTTAAAAGATAGGGCAAACTCACTCACTCCAAATTCCATCACTTCTTGGGCTCAATTATAGCAAGAATTCCTTAAAAAGTATTATCCGGTGAGTAAAACCAACCAAATGAGGCGTTCCATTCTTAGTTTTTCTCAAATGGATGGAGAATAAACCTACGAGACTTGGGAAAGGCTACAAGACCTTCTTAGAAAATGTCCGCATCATTTGATTCCAAAATGGCAATTAGTGCAAGCTTTCTATGCTAGCTTGACCGAACCCCATAGATTCATGGTTGACTCTTCTTGTGGTGGGATGTTCATGTCCAAGAATGCGGATGAGGCTTGGACCCTACTAGAGAATTTAAGTGAAAATTCACTTCAACATAATTCTCGTAGGGCTCCGACCTCAACCAATGCAAAGAACACCAACCCTTGTCAACCAAAATCAATAAGGGATGAATCATCCCAAGTGGATGCCATAGCTCATAAATTCTATCAGTTGATGGCTCCACATCTCTCTCCTTCATTATCTCAAAATTCGGCAAGTTCGGTATGCTCATCATGTACTAGTCCATTCCATCTCACGGAAGATTGCCCCACACCGGAGCAATTTTCCAATCCAAATCAAGAGCAAGCTAACTCAAGATCCGGGAATAATCCCTATTCCAATACCTACAATCCGGGATGGCGAGCTCACCCAAATTTTTAATGGTGGCAACAAACCCCACAAATTCCCAATTCCAAAATCAAGGGCATCAAAATCAGCCCCCTCCTCAATTTCAAAATAGGCAATTTCCAGCCTTTTCAAGCTACCGTCCTCCGTATAATCCAAATGTCTCTAATTAACCTCCGGTGTACCCAACTGATGAAATTGTGGCTGCAAACAAGCAAATGATGGAGTCATTAAACAAGTAAATCATGGATTCCAACAAGCAACTCTTGACATCTTTGCAGCCTACTCTTCAAATGGTTCACTCTCATACTCAATCTATAGCTAAGCTCAAAAATCAAGTGGGCCAAATAGCTAACTCTGTGAACTAATTGCTTCAAAAGGACAAAGGTAAGCTTCCCGCTCAACCATTTGAAAATCCTAGAGGGATGCATGCGATTAATGAAACCCCTCCATCGAGTGGGCCGAGTCATGAGCATGTTCAAGCAATCACCACCCTTAGGAGTGGTAGAGTGGTTGACAACAAGGTTAATGGAGCCAAAAATGAAAAAGAACCTCCTTTGAAAAATCCAAATTCAAGCTCTTCCAATCAAATACCAAGCTCTTCTCGTTCAAATACCATTCACGGAAATCCCACACATGTTAACTCAAATGTGGAAACTACTTATGAGCCAAAAGCTCCGTTTCCTCAATGTCTTCAAGAGTCAACACATATTGGGAACAAGAATTGTAAAATTCAAGACATGCGGGAAGTTTTCAAGCAAGTGAAGATCAACTTGCCCCTCTTGGATGCTATCAAGCAAATCCCTCCTTATGCAAAATTTCTCAAAGACTTGTACACTCAAAAGCGCACTTCTAAAAGTCATTTGCCAAAGAAAGTGAGGTTAACTGAAAATGTTAGTGCTATCATTCAGCACAGCACTCCTCCAAAGTATAAGGATCCAGGTGCCCCCACAATCTCTTGTGTCATTGGTGACAACAAAATCGAGAGGGCCTTCCTTGACTTAGGAGCTAGTGTCAATTTAATTCCATACTCAGTTTACTTATAGCTTGGCCTGGGAGATTTGAAGCCGACTTCCGTGGTTTTGCAACTTGCCGATAGATCGGTTAAGCATCCACGAGGCATTCTTGAGGATGTTATCATCCAAGTGGACAAATTTTACTTCCCGGTAGACTTTATGGTTCTTGACACGGAACCGGTCCACGATCCAAAAAAGCATATTCCCATGATCCTTGGTAGGCCATTCTTAGTTACGGCTAATGCATCAATTAATTGCTGAACCGGGGTGATGGACATTGCTTTTGGAAACATGCAAGTCAAATTCCATATCTTTCATGCAAGTCAACATCCTTCCAATGAGGATGATTGTTTCCTTGTTGATGTCATTGATGAAGTGGTCGAAGAATCTCTCCCCTTCATTCTAAGCAAGGACCCCCTTGAAACTTGCATGTCTCATTTCGACTTCTCAAACTTTAACATTGATCAATCCATCCAAGAAGTTAATTCTCTGCTTGATGTCGACGCTATCATGGATATTCCCCCTTGGAAAATTCTAAGAAAGCCGCTTCCTCAGCTTTCCACTACTCCTCCGGTTCCGTCTCTGAAATCTCCACCACTACTTGAGCTAAGCCGCTCCTGGCCCATCTCAAGTATGTATTCCTTGGTTTAAATCAAACTCTCCCGGTCATCATTGCATCGGATCTTCTAAATGACCAAGAAACCAACCTTTTAGCGGTGCTACAAGAGCACAAAGAAGCTATTGGTTGGGCAGTGGCTGACTTGAAGGGAATTGACCCCTCCATTTGTATGCACCGCATTCATATGGAGGAGGACGCAAAGCCTACTAGAGAGGTTCAGCGCCGGTTAAATCCTAACATGAAGGAAGTGGTAATGAAGGAAGTGATAAAATTGCTAGATGCGGGAATCATCTACCCCATCTCTGATACTAAGTGGGTAAGCCCCACACAAGTTGTTCCCAAGAAATTCGGTCTCACCGTTGTTGAAAATTCAGCGGGTGAGCTCGTGTCACAACGAACCACCACCGGGTGGCGTGTGTGTATTGATTACCGGAAGCTCAATTCGTCAACTAGGAAAGATCATTTTCCACTACCATTTATTGATCAAATCCTAGAAAGGCTAGCCGGCCAAAGCTATTATTGTTTTCTTGATGGTTATTCCGGCTATAACCAAGTGGCAATCGCCCCCCAAGATCAAGAAAAAACAACATTCACATGTCCCTTTGGAACTTTTGCATATCGACGCATGCCTTTTGGGCTATGTAATGCTCCGACAACGTTTCAAAGGTGTATGATGTCCATATTTTCTGATATAGTTGAAAAATTCTTGGAAGCTTTCATAGACGATTTTTCTGTCTTTGGTTCCTCCTTTGATTCTTGTCTAAAAAATTTATCTCTTATGCTCCAAAGATGTAAGGAGACAAATCTAATTCTAAGTTGGGAGAAAAGCAATTTCATGGTCCAAGAAGGCATTGTACTAGGACATGTCATCTCTAAACGGGGAATCGAGGTAGACAAGGCCAAAGTTGAGTTAATCTCTAATCTTCCTCCTCCGAATTCCGTCCATCAAATCCGTTCTTTTCTTGGGCATTCCGGATTCTATCGTCGCTTCATCAAAGACTTTAGCAAAATCTCACGACCCTTGTGTAATCTGTTAGCCAAGGATGTTCCATTCGATTTTGATGTATGGAAGCTTTCATTAAACTTCGCACTCTCTTCTCATTAAGCTTGTATGAAAGCTTTCATTAAGCTTGTATGGAAGCTTTCATTAAGCTTTCATGAAACCGCCTAATTGGTTTCTTCCGTTTGAGATCATGTGTGATGCAACCGATTATGATTAGGCGCGGTTTTGGGCTAACGTGTGGACAAGCTCCCATACGTCATTTATTACGCTAGTTGAACTCTTTCTGATGCTCAATTAAATTACACAACTACTGAAAAAGAGTTGCTAGCTGTAGTTTATGCCTTGGACAAATTTCGCTCCTATCTTCTAGGTTCCAAGGGCATAGTTTTCTCGGATCATGCCGCCCTTCAGCACTTGTTATCAAAGAAAGAGACCAAACCCCGCTTGATTCAATGGATACTCTTCCTTCAAGAGTTTGACATTGAAATCCGGGACAAAAAAGGGGCAGACAATGTTGTCGCCGATCATCTCTCTCGCTTACTCATTGAAAATCTTCCGATTTCGCCGTTGTCCGTGATTCCTTTCCGGATGAGCAACTCTTCCAGATTTCTCAAGCAAATCTTCCATAGTTTGCGGATATTGTTAACTACCTTGCGGTAGGTAAAATTCCAACTCATTGGTCCAAACAAGAGAATGACCGGTTCTTCTCCCAAGTCAAGTATTTCTTTTGGGAAGATCCGGAACTATTCAAATACTGCCCGGACTAAATCATCCGGCGATGTATTCCCGAATCTGAGACCACAAGCATCCTCAATTTCTCTCATACTCGTGATTGTGGAGGCCATTTCAGTGCCAAAAAGACCGCTCACAAAGTTCTTCAAAGAGGATTCTATTGGCCCTCCTTGTTTCGAGATGCATACAATTTCTGTAAATCATGTGAAAGATGCCAAAGGCTCAGAGCCATGTCCCAAAGAGACATGATGCCCCTCACTTCCATCTTAATAATTAAAAATTTTGATGTGTGGGGAATCGACTTCATGGGACCATTTCCACCTTCTTATGGCTATGAGTACATCCTTGTAGCGGTGGACTACGTTTCCAAATGGGTGGAAGCCGCGGCCACCAGAACCAGTGATCATAAAGTCGTGATCGAGTTCATTCAATCTAACATCTTTAGTCGTTTTGGTACGCCCCGAGCAATCATCAGTGATGGCGAATCACATTTCAGAAATCGTTATCTTAAATCCGTTCTTTCTAAGTATTCTGTCATTCATAAGGTTGTTACACCTTACCATCCTTAAACGAGTGGTCAAGTAGAGGTTTCTAACAGGCAGATAAAACACATTTTGGAAAAAACGGTTCGACCGGACCGCAAAGATTGGTCACTAAGACTAGACGATGCACTTTGGGCTTACCGGATGGCTTATAAGACACCCATTGGCATGTCGCCATATCGACTTGTCTTTGGCAAAGCGTGTCATCTTCCGGTAGAATTAGAGCACCCTGTTTTTTGGGCCATAAAAAGGCTAAATTTTGATCTCAAACAAGCCGGTTTTAATCGTGCTTTGCAACTGAATGAACTTGAGAAAATCCGAAATGATGCATATGAAAGTGCCAAAATTTATAAGGCAAAGACTAAAACTTTTCATGACAAGCACATTGTTAGCAAGTCTTTCGCCCAGGGACAAAAGGTTTGGCTTTTCAATTCCCGCTTGAAACTCTTTCCCGGTAAACTCCGGTCAAGATGGGATGGTCCATACATCGTCACTACTGTCTTCCCTCATGGAGCAATCGTACTCCACGATCCTGCAAAAGGATCGCTTTTCAAAGTTAATGGCCAAGGGCTTAAGCCTTGCATTGACGGCATAGTCCCAACCCAAAAAATTGAGAAAGTCCTCTTGACGGACCCAATTTACGAGGATTGATGCCTGCTCTAGCTTCGTCTAGCTATCGACTTTAAATTTAGCAAAGCAAGGGAAACAATTCTTTCTATTTCCATGCTTCCCTAATTTCCAATTGCCTGAGCCTTGAAATTTTCTGGGAAATGGTTAAGAAAAGCCAAAACTTTAACCTTATTTAGAACTATCTTAAATTGTGTTCCCACAACTCAGACTGGTTTTCTTAGACCTTCTCAACCCCTGTTTTCATTCCCGGATGTTTCCATCTCTTTCCAGCAATTTCATCGGATCTTTGGAATGCTACACATGTGTGTAACTTCTCATTTTTAATGCATTGTTGGATCATGGTTCCCCAAATTCCATCCATGTATTGGAGTGATGTTGCAAAGTTTGAAAAATTTTCCTATATTCCATCCATGCATTGAAGAGATGTTGAAAAATTGGCAATTTCAGTCATTTCACCCAAGCTTGTACTCACTGCCCAAAGTTTGAGCACTCGAAGTCCAAGCTTCAAGCACTCGAAGCTTCCATTTTTCGTTCAAGCACCTACTGCCTCAAGTTCGAGCGCTCGAAGACACACTTCGAGAGCTCGAAAACCCATAAAAACTCACTGTCCAAACTTCGAGCCCTCGAAGTGTCACTTTCGAGCGCTCGAAACTCACTGCCCAAAGTTCGAACGCTCGAAGGCCTAACTTCGAGCACTCGAACCCCCCTCCCTCATTTTTAATCTGAACTATCTCTCTCCCGCGTCTTTCAAGTCTCTCAACCCATGACCTCCTCCCTCCATTTTCAGCTTCCTCTCTTCCATTACTTCTCTTCCACCCCCACACTCCTTCCATCACCCCACGACCTCAACCCTTCCAACTTCCTCTCTTCCTCCATTACCTCCTAACCCATCCCACTACTCTTTTTCATTCACCAACAACCCACGACGTCAACCCTTCCGACTTCCCCTCCCTTCCATAATTCATCTACCCATTTCACTCATCTCCTTCCTGCACATCCATCCCTATAAATACCCATCACCCCCACTATTCCTCCTCATTCCATCCGTGCTTCTCTCCATTCCTCTTTCAAGGTATGTCTCTTCCCTCTTTCTCTTCAATCTTTCTGTTCCATTTGTGTTACATTTGAGGAGTATGGGCATCAAATCCTTGGAGTTTGGTTGTGATTGTTGCTATGCTCTACAATAGAGAGCATTGTGTCTGAAATTTTTTGAGTTTCTTCATCTATTCCTCTCATTCTCACATTATCTCTTTCTTGATGCATGCCAGGTGCTCGCTAAAATTCCCCAACCACGTCCGCCTCTCCAAATGTCTCGTGCTGGCCCTTCTCGTCATCCTAGACCCTCTGAGGATGTCCCCGTCGTTCCTTATGAGCAGCCCCGAGCCCCTTGGCTCGATAAAAAGCTCAATTATGAGCTTCTCTTCCCGCTCACGGGTGTCTTTGACACTCTTCCCACCACTTCATGGGCTGCCGCGGAGCTAGTCAACCGGCGCCTTCAGCACATTTGCCAACCCGTTGCAAAGGTCACCTACCCCCGTGTGGTGCGACTCTTCTACCAGAATCTTAATTGCCCTGAAAAGCCGGCGGTCTCTCTCACAACGTCCATTGATGGCATCCCTTTTTCCTTCACTCTTGCTGACATGGTGGCAGTCTCCGGCTATCCTCTGGAGTGCCCCGATGACATTGTCAATCGTGAGAATCTCCCTTTATATGAGGAGCCGGATATTTTAACTGTGGAGCAGGTTGTCGCTGCCATTTGCAACGTGGATGACCCTCATTGACCCTGGAGTTTTACCCTCAAATCCACCATTCCGGAGCGAGTTTGGTTCCTTGACTCCGTTCTTAAGCATAATGTTTACCCCTTGGCGCACAGCACCGAGCGCCGAGGCCTGATGTTGCAAGCCTTGTATGCCATGGACCAAGGCAAATGGTTCTCTGTCCCGGAGCTCATTTGGGACACATTTATGCGGTTTTGGGACGAGTGTATCAATGTACGGCAGCAGCGTCTTAAAAATCAGCCTTTGCCATTGCCATTCTTCGTTATCAAGCTCTTGAAGCACAAAGGCTTCGTTGTTCCTCCTCATGAACTAAGAGGCAAAAAGATTCAAACTTTTACTCTCCGCCGGTGGACTAATGTTCTAAGCTATTCTCGGCACCCTCGGCTCGCTGCTCCTCCATTGCCCCACTCTCCATCTCCTCCTTTTTCTGAGGATGACCCCATGGCGGAGGACGCTGAATGGGACGAGCCTCCTATTGATCTTCCGCCGGACCAGGCCTTCATTCGGGCTAGTCTTGCCCGTGTTCATAAGCGGATGGATCGTTTTGAGATTTCTTTGGCAGACCACACTCAGACTGTGCGTGAGGACTACTTCCATGCCGAAGAAGACCGTCGTCTTGCTGTAGATAACCGCCGTGTTGCAGCGGAGGACCGTCGCGTGGCACAGGAGGAACGGCGTGAGACTCAATCTCTCCTCAATGCCATCTTTGCCCGTTTTCCCCCGGCCCCGTAGATAGTTGCCAGTGTTGGACTTTATCGTTTTGTTTTGCATATGTATATTTTTTCCTTTCTGTTTTTGTTTTACTTTTAAACTTTAGGACTGTGCTATGCACAAGTTGCTCTGGTTAGACATGATTGACTTTCAGTTCCTTTTGTAATCATGTTATTTTGAATGAAAATTCTCTAGCATTTCTGTTATCTTCTATTCAGTATTTTTCCTTCCATGTTTTACTATTTATTATTTTTTTTTATAGTTGTTTCTGCCTTTTCTTCGTGTCCCATTTCAGGTGGCACATTTCAAGTTTGGGGGAAACATTTGAGCATTCACATAGATGGAAACCCTTGCCTTCGTTAGTCTACCTGGTATTATTATTCCTTTTATCCCCTATGCTCTTTATTTATACATCTTTGTCTCACACATTGAGGACAATGTGTACTTTAAGTTTGGGGGCGCAATTTTGCATTGTTGGTTCCATATTTTTGCTAAGCAATGATAGTATAATTTGAAACTGGCCGGAGATGAATCATATGTTTAATACCTTGTATATAGAAGCAATTGTAAATTTTTGAAAATAAAGAAAAATGTGAATTTGAAATGATCATGTGGATGCAATTTAGTCTTTATAAATGTTTCAATTAAATTCTCGCTGGATCTTATATTCTTTTATGCTTCACAATGCACAAATGCACATCGGAAACTTAACCGTGAGGCATGTAACTTGATTAACCTTGATCTTGACCTAGTTAATCTGAATTGATGAACCTAATAGATGGATACCTTTGGCATGATAAAAAAAAAAAGAAAAAAGAAAAAGAATGAAAAAGAAAATAATGACCAGTTTGAGTTTGTAGCCTTTCCAACTCGAGTCATTAAGCCCTAGGAGTGTCTCTACACTCAGCACCCTAAAGCCATCTGGTTTGGGGGTTGTTGGCCAAACGCTTGCTATATGGGTTGGTTAGAAAGCTTAAAAGACTTAGACATTGCACGGTCATTCAATATATATATATATATTGTAATAAACATGGTTCGTTGGAGTTCGTAGCCTTGCCAATTCGAGCTATTAAGCCCTAGGAGTGTTTCTACACTCAGCACCCTAAAGCCATCTGGTTTGGGAGTTGTTGGCCTAACGCTTGTTACATGTGTTGGTTAAAAAGCTTAAAGGATTTCAGCATTGCACAACCATTTTATGTATCATTTTTGAGTTATAATAAATTGTCAACAAGCAACAAAGTTGTTTTGTAAATAAATTCATGCCTTAGGGACTTCATTTAAAAGGGAATTCAATGATTTGAAGACTTGTGTCTTAAAATTGGAAAAAGAAAGTAAAAGCCGCATGTTGTGAATCCAATCCACTTTCACTGAAGTTAGAGTTGATTTCCATTCAAGAGATGACAATTGAGTTATTTATATGGACTAGGATGTTGATGCATGTATATTGAAATGTGTTTAGCCAATTTTTGTATCAATGCTTCATATATGCATGGTAGTCTACTCAATGACCCTGTCTCCAGTCCTGTGTCTGTTTCGAGTTATATTTGAGCTATGTATATATTTCATTTTGCCATGGTTGATATTTTTGTGGTAGCATTCCCATTGTTGTCATTTCATTGAGTTTTTCATTTTAGTTTTGCTAAGGGACTAGTAAAATGTAAGTTTGGGGGTGTGATAAGCGTCGAATATTTCATATTCAAGCGCCCTTAGCTGTATTAGTTAAGTCCAATATTCGATTATTCTATATAGATTATCTTCATTTGCACGTTTTTATATATTTTCAGGTTCATTGGCCAAAAAGGAGCAAAAATGATGTTTTGTTCAATCTTTGAATAACAATGTGCTCAAGGCTAAAGTTCTGGCAATAATGGAGTCTGACTTTACTTGCCATTTTTGACCTATCAAACTCAAGAACTGGACTTCTATTAAAACATGGCGTATTTAGAGCTTTGAATTAGCTTTCCAAATCTTCAAACGGTTCGTCATTTGGAGTTCGTAGCAGAAAGTTATGGCTATTTTACCAAAGTAGTGCAAAGTAGGTCAAGAGAAAGGAGCATACTGGTCCAACTTCGAGCGCTCGAAGTGCTTATTTAGAGTGCTCGAACTTTGAGCAGAATGCTCTCCGGGATCCATCACTTCAGCCCACTTGCACCTTGATTCCCTCATTTCTGATTTCCATCTTTATGGGTTGGTTGGAGATGTCTTTTGGTGGGGAGTTGAGCCTTGTTTGGGGGGAGAGGATGTCTACAAGGTGAGGGAACCACACAAAGAAGATCATATCTCATCTTTGCAAGATTTCTAGAGAGAGAAAGAAGAGGAGAAGATAGAGTTCTTGAAGCTACAACAAAGGAGCTTGAAAATGAAGGTTGCATCAAAGTTTCTTCCTTCTTCTAAAGCTCCCATGGGTAACTAAACCTCCATCTAGGGAGGTGATGAGGCCCCTCCCTTGTAAGCATGTTCTACTTTAGGCTATATTTTGGGGATTAAAATGTATATTCTATGGTCTTTTCATAACCAAGAGCACTTCATTTCTTGTAATGAATGTTGATATATGTATGGATGATTTCTTTAAGTTGATTATCTTGTTTTAGATGATGTCTTATATTGATCATATTGCTTGAGTTTTCATGGTGAGAATGGAGGCAAGGTTATGAAATGGTTTAATGGCATGTTGATAAGGACTTTGATAGATCATTGCTTAGGTGAAACCTTTGATGATTTATGCTTATTTCTTACCTTCATGTGCTTCATCATTTTATCTAGGGCTTGATAGTCTTTCATTCAAGTAAATGTGGTTAAGCTACACCTTAGTTAGGTAGTCTAAACATGTTAACCTTTGATGGATCATGCTTGCTTCAGATTTAATGAACTTCTTGAGGATATTATAGCAACCAAGTGTTGCTATGTATCATGACCATAATATATATTGTTTTTTTCCCCAATTTAGCTCTAATCTAGTATGTGTATAGGGATGGAGGCGGATTCACTTCCCTAGTCCTCTTTACTTGTATTTAATCTCTTTTAAATTCTTGCAAGCTTTTATTTTATGCACCTTAATTTCATAACTTAAGTGACAACCAACAAATCCTCTATGAACACCCCTATCATTCTAAAAAGACTTTAGACACTTAGGTTGCCATAGATTAGCGCAGTCCCAGTGGTTCGACTTACCCGACCAATAGCCCTATTTTACAATGATTCGTGCTATTGCGAAGGTTGATTTATAATTGTAATCGACTCAACCGATCAACTTGGGATGAAATGGAGGAAGCCTTCCATACCCATTTATACCGAACAGAGACAGAGGCTATGCTGGCAAACATATCCCGTTTATCTTAGTTGTCGAGCGAATCGGTTGAAACTTTCGTAGCCAAGTTCAGAAAAGCTAAACTCAAATGCCAAGTAAGTTTGCCAGAACCAGAATGCATCAAGTTGGCATTAAACGGTTTAGACATTGAACATCGCAAGAGGTTTGATGGGGTCGAGTTTCAAGATCTCTTTGATTTGGCAGACAGACCTTCTCGGTATGAGTTTCAACTAAAGAAGAAAAGAATTATTGAGTGGCTTACCTTCCCAATTAAGCCTGGTGAAGAGTCTCGGCTGGATAATTCTAGCAACAGTCGTGTAAAAGCAGAAAAACAAAATCGGCTAGAATATATATCTAGCCGATTCCATTCCCAAAATCGGCATCCCTCAAAAATAAAAATTATAGAAGAGGTCTTCGCTACTGATGTTGCCGAGTTAGATGATGATGATTGGAGGATTCCTTACATCTTATTCTTACCACATCCGACTCCAGAAGCCGATCGAAAAATAAAAAGAAGTGTAGTCGATTATGTACTTATGGATGGAGATCTTTATAGAAGATCGGCTGATGATGGTCTACTATTTCAATGTTTTAGCAAGTTTGAAGGTTTAAAGATTATGGCAGAGGTACACGAAGGAATATATGGAGCTCACCAAGCCGGCATCAAAATGAAATGGTTGATACGCCAATATGGATATTATTGGCCTAGAATGAGGAAAGATTGCATTACCTATGCAAAGGGTTGTACAGATTGTCAAAAGCATGGCCCAATGCAGTGGATTCTAGCAATAGAGGTGCAATTATTAGTCAAACCATGGCCCTTCAGAGGTTGGGCCATGGACTTAATTGGCAAGATTAATCCTCCTTCATCAAAGGGTCATCATTGGATTATTTTAGCTACCGATTATTTCACCAAAAGGGTAGAAGCCGAGGAATATGTATCAGTAACTAGAGAAGTATTGCAACTTGGCTGTGATATGCAAGTAAAAATAGTAACTTCAACACCCTATTATGCTCAAGGGAATGGCCAGGCTGAGGCTTCGAATAAAGTTGTAATTGAAATCATTGAAAAAATGATAAAGGACAAGCCGAGGTGTTGGCATGGAACCTTTTCAGAAGCCTTGTGGTCTTATAGAAATTCAAAGCAAACAAGTACAGGAACAACTCCTTATCGGTTAACCTTTGGCCATGATGCTATGTTGCCAATGGAGTTAAATGTAAAATCAACAAAGGTAATGAAGGCTTATGATAAAAGGGTAAAGTTCAAGTCATTTGCAGAGGGTGATATGGTTTGGCAAACAATTCTCCCGCCTGGAAAAGTAGACAGAACTTATGGCAAGTGGTTACCTACATGGAATGGACCATATATAGTTCATCTGGTGTTGCATGGAGGTGCATATAAGTTGAAGGATTTGGATGGTGAGGTGCATGAAAGACCAATAAATAGAAGGTATTTGAAGAAGTATCAACCCACTATTTTTGAACTTTTGGAGGAAAAGAAAGCCTCTAATAAGTCAAATATAGAGGGTGAGTGTTCAACTTAAGCCATTTATGAACCTGGAATAATGATGACAGTGGGTGGTTCTATGGTGTGTATATCAACTTGATACAATGGGTGTAATTTAAATTTTGGAAGCCGAAGGGTTAAAACGACTACCAAAATTGGGAGGCATTGTTGACACCCATTTTGGTAATTGGGTTTGGGCTTCAATTGGACTTGATGATCAATGATATAGTAATATGGGCCAGGAACATAAAGCCTGGTCAGTGATGATGTGCTAGGAGTTTGGGACGAGAAGGATATCTGGGTCATGGAAGGTGATTCGATTGAAGGTGGTTTGGAATAGCATTTCAGTTGGAAGAAAATCTATTAGTGCTATACATGAACAGTGACGTGGTAGTTCTCATACAAAATAACGCTATGTGTAAGGATGCTACATGGATAGAATGTTCTTGTACTTTATGTTAGATAAGATTTATGTGTTTACTTGATTTTTGAATTAGTGTTTATCTAGGAATGTTTAGTTTGAATTTATTTTTAGTTGGTTTATCGATAGGATTAGATTTTATTTGGAATTAGTATTTAGTTAGGATTAGTTTAATTTGAATAATTATGTGGTTGTATTAGAATATAACTAGGATGCTTGTATTTAGGAATTTGTTTTACCATTTATTCTATAAATAAACAGAGAGACACGCTTCACAAGAGGTCCAGCACCCTCAGAATCAATTTATTTATTTATTTGTTTTTTCAAGTACTTTCCCTAAATAGCATCCTTGCTATCTCTATCTTTCTCTATTTCAGTCTCGTTCTATTTCTCTCCCTATATCTCTGTCTCTCTATCTCTTCTCCCTATCACCTTCTATATTTGTTTTTCTCCTATTTCTATTCTCATATTGTTACTATAATTTATTCACTGGTAAAGTCCTTTTAACTAAGGCAATATTGAACTCATTTAGGAGTTTATTTGTTCTCTATCTCTTATAATCGCCTGAAGTATATTTGGTTCTGGCACGCCCACAACTCATCAACTTAAAATCGGCTCTAGCCGGCCGATTTTAGGATCAACAAGTACCATGATATATAATTAGTGCTTTCCTAGTACTAAAGAAAAATAATTAAACCAGGACATGACCTAGGTGCAGCGCTTTCACATAACTACTAAACTTTCCCAAAGATATGAATCATACGATCATATATTTTTCCGAATGTGAAAAGATCAACTCATCTGATCTTTCTCAGTCATGGAAATAGAAATTTCATCCAGTACGTATTAATTTGGAATAGTTGGACGTTTAATAATGTTGTTGGTGATATATATGGCTATATCACACCATAAATATATAAACATACATTCACATCAGTTGATCGAGACATTTTCAATCAGTATTGTTATGTTATGGATTCAGGATAACGAAGTAGAAACACACCACTATTGTTCAGACCACATAATTTTTAATTTTTAATTTTTTTTTAATAATTGAATTCTTTATTTTCATGGAAAAAAAACTTAATTTGTTCACCTTTTTCAGTTTCATAAATGTGATTATATATGTCTCCTAACTGTCTTGATAGGAAGATTTTGCAATATGCATCTTGACATTGTGAAGGGAGTGTTTCAATTGTAAGTACTGCTCTTAGCTCTCTCTTCAATTAGAACAATTTGGCGTGATTTAATCAAACATGATTGATCATGATTTGGTCTTTGAATACTCTCTCCAGTTTTTGGAAGCACCCAAAAATTAACAGTTGAATATTTCAGTCACTATACCAATTTTTTAATAAGATCCTGCTCTGCCTTTGCAATGCCAAAAAAAATTAAACAGAAAAAATGACAAAATATTAGTGAATTGAAAATTAAAAATTTCTCTAAAAATTTGATATTTTCAAATACTGAAAAGGAACAAATGTGATTTGTATATTTTTTTGTATTATGTGTATTATATATATATATATATAAAGAAGTTGGCCGGCCAACCCGTTTGACCCGGAAAAGTAGAGCTCAAATCTAGGCTGACCTTGGCCCGGCCTGGCCCAAATTTGAGTTGTGATGAGGTTGGAACGGGCCTGGGTTGGGCTGCCCAACCTGCACCCCTAATATTCATTAACATAAAATTGTTGTGTTTGGCACAAGATGCCAGCAACACAAAAATGACAATACTATACAATAATGCTATATAGATTCCTCAACTTGTGCATCATTTTTGTGTTGTACATAGATTTGTGTGTTTGTACAGATATACAATACAATATCCGTATATATGTCCAGCGGCAACGTGAACGCGAGCACACTCTGTCTCTCCATACATCCACTGTTCTGTGTATAATAAAATACAGTGTTAGAAGTGGCTCATAAACATCCACCAAACAAATTCAAAACAATTCATTAGAGACGTCCTAACACTATTATTAACTCCAAGCACCAAATGCATCCCCTTTTCTACTTCAGTATCCGCAATGCCTCCCTCTCTCCTCCTCTTCATCCTCCTCCTCCTCTCTGCCTCAGCCCACGGAGGCGCCGACGCGGACCCACTGCCGGCTGAGCCGCCAGACCTCAGATCCAAGTCCCTAATTCTTGTCAAAATCTGGTCTCTGATTCTAGTATTCGTTGTTACATTTACAGCTGGGGTTTCGCCCTACTTGATGAAATGGAACCAAGGGTTTGTTGTATTGGGGACACAGTTCGCCGGTGGAGTGTTCTTGGGTACGGCTCTGATGGATTTCCTCAGCGATTCAAATGAGGCTTTTCAGAATTTGACCTCCAAACACTATCCCTTTGCGTTCATGTTAGCGAGTGTGGGGTATTTGCTCACTATGTTAGCCAATTGTATCGTTCTCCATATCCATCGAAAACGAACTAGTAGTGGCATCCCTCTGCAAGGTATGACTTTTTGTATTCCACATTCATTTTACCTTCTCAGATTTCACACACACATATTGATTATGAATTGATGAATTGTCACTTGATGGCTAGATAATGAGCTGGTTATTTTAAGAAACAGATATATATTATGGAAATTGACAGTGGCATTGGAAATGTTTATGGATTAGCCTTCAGACTTGTGGAGGTTTTGATGCTAACAGTGGCTTTTTTAATTATTTTTTTTCGAGAAAATTAAGCTATTTTTTGGTCAATTTTCTTGTTGCAAGTAGGAAGTTACTATTATTTTTTTAGTATTTTACACAAAGTGGATTGTGGGATTTTAGTAAGTTAAAATCTTTTTGAAGAAATGTGAGACCAATTTACTAATTCCAGAGAATAGGAAACCATTTGTTGGATTGGTAATTGAGCAGTTGTGACGATTAACATGACCCTGCTTAAAAGGTGGTATTTTGATGTTAAGGCCTAGCAAAATGAAATTCAATGATCTTAACTGGTCACAAATTGTTTGAGTTAATAGCTTTATTTTTCTTTTATTGGTTTGCCTGAGTGTGTGGAGCAGACTGAGGCTAATTGAATACATTAGTACTTATTAACACAGTTTTCGTATATTTTTCTCTTGTTTGCAGGCAGTGTGCAGCGGAGAAAACCTAGCAGTGATGTTGGAACTTCACAGTCACAAATTCAGGTGAGATATAAAGGAGATTTACCATTATCCTGTCGTCTCGTATAAATATTGTATCTAAAAAGTCTAGCTTAGAGTGGAACCATCACAGTTTCCGTTAAAATGTAGTATATGGGTGAAAGGATCATTACAGAAGAGGATATCAAATGCTATAGAAACTAAATATTGTATCTGCAAAGTCTAGCTTAGGGTGGAACCATCAGAGTCTCCATTAGAATGTATATGTGTGAAGAATCATAACAGAAGAGGATACCAAATGCTATAGAAACTAACCGAGTCGTGACTTTATAGTTGTTTACTTTTAATGTTTCAGCAGGTTGACAATGGCACAGATGATTATGTGGAAGCCTCGTTTTTTTATGATACTTCCTTTTGGGACACCGTCTTGTTGATTATAGGCTTGAGTTTCCACTCTGTATTTGAAGGCATTGCAATTGGAGTTGCAGACACAAAAGCCAGGGCTTGGAGAGCCCTTTGGACGGTGAGCCTGCACAAGGTTTTTGCGGCCATTGCAATGGGAACAGCCGTCCTGCATAGTATTCCGGACTATCCTCTCATGTCATGTGTTGCTTATGCTTTTGCCTTTGCCATATCAAGTCCTATTGGTGTTACTATGGGGATTGTGATAGATGCCACGACGCAGGGCATTGTAGCAGACTGGATCTGTGGCATTTCGTTGGGCCTTGCTTGTGGGGTTTTCATTTATGTCTCCGCTAATCATTTACTATCCAAGGGTCACTTACCACAGAGGAGGGTTTCGGTTGATACTCCTCAGTACAAGTTCTTGTCTGCACTTTCGGGGGTTGGGGTGATTGCTGTTGTGATGATTTGGGATACCTAAAGTGGAGTTGATGAAAATGCTTGCTTTCTGCTGGCCTTGTTCTTGCTTTTTAAATCAGTGATCGCAAGAACCGAGATGACAGAATTTGTATTTCATAATGATACACGCTCCATGAAGTTTTAGGTGAGTGAACATATACTTAGATTTTAGTGGATTGACTGTGTCAGAGTTTGATAAATGTGACAACTGTTACATATATATTTGGGTAAATATCTGACATCTGTTCTATTTATATTGGTAAATATCTAATATCTGTTATATAGCTTGCATAGACAATATTTGTAGAGATCGGGATTTTTTTTTTTTTTTTTTCAATTTTTTAAGGAAGTTGTCAGAAAATTCCGTGATAGTCTTGCATAGACAGTATTTGCGTATAAATTGGAAGTGCAAAATTCAGTTATAAAATTCTGAGTTGCAGTTTTCTTCCAATGCTTCCAGCATATATATATATATATATTTATATATAGTCAATTCAACATCCATTTTCACAATAATAACAAGATCAGCACATAATATCGCTAAATATTATTCCTCTTGCAAAAAGTTTCAAATTGAACTTCTCTCATACAGCAGAATAACACTTCTATACTGAAATCCATATGATAAATATAAAATTTGAAATTAAAAGTGATGTTCAACACAGTATTATTGAAGTGTCGAAAATCCAACATTCAAAATCCCCACCAACCTGAGTCTTTAAACTTGTAGGGCGGTTTAATGATTACAGAAGAATTCATCCAGGCATTTGGCAGAAATCGCAAGCTCTTCGTGGTGTCTGATTCTTCTGCCGAACAATTATGGTTGCCTAGCTTGTATCTCAATTTTCTCTAACGTGGTAGCATTCTTGATGATACGAGAAGCAAGCCTCATTTCTCAATTATGGTCGCCTAGCTTGTATCTCAATTTTCTCCAACATGGTAGCATTCTTGATGATACGAGAAGCAAGCCTCATTTCTCTCTCTTTTCCTGCAAAACTCTAGACTCATCATATGGAAGTATGTTTTCTCTCGAATTTGGTTTGGCCTGATTGAGATATATAGTTTAAAAAACAAAATGAGAATACTACATTAAAAAAATAATAATAATTAGAAAAAAATAAAATAAAAAACCTTCGTCATTACTATATATAAGAAAAGAATGCTAATAAAATTATCACATAACTTTGGTTCTATGATTCGATAAACTGATGATTTCTTGTAAATGGACACTAGTTCTGAAGATGAAAGAGAGTCAGATAATATCGTTACCTAAATCTGAGTGAGAAAATATTCATCTCCATATTTAGTACCAATACTTCCCTAATGATCTCAAGCTCTTCGTGGTGACTGCTCCTTGTCGCGAACAATTATAGTTCCATTGTATCACAATTTTCTCCAACATAGTAGCATTCTTGATGAGATGAGAAACAAGCCTCATTTCTCTCTCTAAATATGGAAGCAACCCAGATATTTAACATTTTACATTAAATGATAGTGCTTTAATTCACTTTAAGAAAAATAAAAATTACTCCTCTATTTTGGAATTGAATTACATGCAATATTGTCACACTTTGCCTTTTGTCATTCCTATATATAAGAAAAGAATGTTAATATACAATAAAATAAAGTTACCCCATTTGTAGCGTCAATTTTTTTGTAGATGGAAACTGAATCTGAAGATGAAAGAAAGTAAGATAATGTCTTCCATGTTCAAATTTAATATAGTGCATGCACAATCCCAGAGTGAAAGAGAATCTTCTCCATGTTTAGTACTAATTTTCTAAGGACAAAATAAATAAATAAAAAATTAAAATAATTAAATATTTAATACTCTCAGAATCAAATTTTAAATTCAATATTGTGGGTGTGTGTTTATTTAAACTTTTCAAAATTATATATATATATGATATGTGTAAATATATATATATATATAAAGGAGAAACCTATGTACCCCGGAGACCACAATATCTTTGAAGAATCATGTGTTGGGCCAAATTTTGTACATAAATTTTTTTATTATCAATAAATTGATTTACTCTTCAAAAAAAATATAATAATAATAATAACTAAATACATATAAGAATGAATGTATTTGCATTTTTCTTGGATTAATTGTGATTTGGCTTGATTTGAACTAAATAATTGGAAGCTTGGATGATTCCAGTGGTATTGTGATAAAAAAAAAAAAAATGTGGGGTGATTTATATTTTGGCACAGGTCCATACACTTGTGCATCCTAAATGTTCAATGAAATGCTTACATGAGTTCTAGAATGGAAAGAAAGGGGCTCGAGAGTGAAGAACATTGGTTTGAAAATGAGCTTAAAATAATAATTATTTTTGGTAAAAATATAAAATTTTGGTTTCTTAACTAATAATATGCATGGAGAATTTGTTATCCTTGGAAATCTAAAAAAATAAAATAATAAGAACGGAAAGAAGAGGAATAGAAAGAAGAAAATATTAATAATAGAATAATTTTATAAACATACATATGCTTATGAGTAATTAATAGACGTACCTGGAATTGTAGTGGGGTGGAATTTTTATTCTACTCCCAAAATCCACGTTTACATCAACTAGTGTACACCAGATCTAGCCCAATAATATTTTGTTTGTGTGTGTGTGTGTGTGTGTTTCATGTGTGGTGATTATCTCTAGGCAGAAAGTAGGACAGTTGAAATTAAGAGGAAGACGTCCCTTGTTGAAAAGTATCATTTATGCAGCGGAGACTTGTAACGATCTAAAATGATTTTAGTTATAAAAAAAAATAAAAAATTTGACATAACCTCAACTAAAAAAGATTTTATAACAACATGTTGAAATGCATAAAAAAATATAATGGCCTCATTTAGTCATAAACTAATCTATCCTGTTTCAACGCACAATGTAAATAATATAAAATATTTCCAAAACAACAATATACATATAAAAAGAGTCTCATTCCTCTAATTCCTTCAAAAATATGGAAACGCTAGTCCACTACCTAATCTCATACTCCTTTACAATAAACATACTTTAATTACGTCAATTTACAGTTCATGAAATACAGCTGAAATCAAAAGTTCATAATTTTTAACATTATATAAATTATACTAAAGTTTTATAAAATAGTCAAGATTTACATTTACAAAATATTAAAGTTCTAAAACAAAAATAGCAAATATAAATCTCTAATCCGGTCTAAACTTGTGGTGGATGGTCATCCGCCACCTCCTTTCTGTATCCTAAAAAATATTAATAATAAAGGGATTAGCACAATGGCTCAGTAGGAGATGCCTAAGACACACCTCTTGTGACCCCGTGAATCCAAATAAGGAATAGGAAAAAGAACCGGGATCATGCCATTTCCAGAAGAAAAAATATATATAACCACAACATCAACAATAATAATCCAAGTCATAAACGAACCATGCCATGCTATGGAATGTAATGTCATGTAATGTCGCTCCCCATTTCTAAAACTTTTTCCGTCATCATTTCCAAACTGTTAGTGTAACCCGTCCCATGGTAACTCCATGGCGGCACGAGAGAAGGATTGGTTAACTGTTCTTGACCTATGGCAACTCCATGGCATCATTTGAGGCCCAGGTAACTCAACCACGCTAGAAAAATCTCCTCATGTCCCTCTAGGTCACACTAAAGCCACGGTTCCTAAGTAACTCCTAGGCGGTTGGGTTTTTGCAAACCCTTTCAAAACTTTTTCCCCAAAACCTTTTTCATTCCATTTCAGAATAACTTTCTCATTTTTCTTGCCCAATGCTTATGCATAAAATGTATCATGCCTTTTCATACCATGTCAATACTCATTTTCATACAATTAATTTAACTTAAACCACATAGCATGCTTTACAAGTAAATAAAAAATATACATACATGCTTTCATTCAATAATAATCTAGCATGGGAAGCTTATAAAACATAAATTTTAGTCCATACAAGCATGCTTGATCACAACACATCATTCAACACATAATTAAACATATACAACATTTAAGTAATTTTTGCAAGAATTTATACACATTGAACATGCTAGGTAACAATTTATACAAGATAATTCACAAAAGCACAAGAAGATTATGTATTAGAGACCCCTATCTCTTAAGATGGAAAAACCCCCAAAATGGGTCCTAAATTCGAAATTCCTAGGATGCACCAATCGCCGTGCTCTCCGTTTTGTCGCAAACGGCACTCAAAAATTCCAAAAGATGACGGGATAATTGAAGATTGAAATTGTGAAATGAAAAAAGAAAAATAAAAAGCAGAGGAAGAGAGAAGGTAGCCGCATGGAGAGAGAAAGAAAGTCAGGTGTGGTAATGACCCTTTGGTCATTACAATAACTAAAGCCCCTGTGGGGCCCACGGCAATAAATAATACATTTAACATTTATATTTATATATATATATATATATATATATATATAAACAATTCATTTTACAACCACAATAAGCATTTAAATAATTAACTTATTCATAAAATAACAATGCATGAAATGCAATGGACCCGTGACACAACCCCCGTACATAACTACTCCGGTAACGGGTCTCACTTGAAACCTCTCGGCCCTAAAAATAAAAAAAATACCAAAATAGCAACCAATACATTTCCAAGAGTCTTGAACTTAAAGAAATGCCCCAATCAACACTCTGACACACTTGGCATACCCCACGGTGTCTGGCACGTAAAACTAGACAAAACGGAAATAAACCCGAAAAAAAATCAGAAAATGGAAAATGGCAAAAGCCAAAAATATTACAAGACTTAAGGATGTATGCTTCTGTGGAATACAACGAATTGTCAGTCTTTTTACTTCAATTACTATCTCTCCACTTGACTTGACTCAACAATATTACGTAGGACATATAATATCATTTTGTTATTCTTCTATATAAACAATTCCTCTCATATGCTTGATTATCATATATACTATATAGTGCCAAACAAACAAAGAGAATTTATATATCATATAATTGATCATGGGTTGTTTGCCAATATTGTGTCACTTCACCTTATTTTGGCACTACTTGCTCTTCCTCCTACTCATCATCAATACGTTTGATTACTTCATACTGTTCACTTTTTCTCTTCTTTACAGCAGCAAAACCCACTCTGCCACCATGATGACAGCTTTGCTTTGATGCACTTCAAACAAAGCCTTTCAATAATAAAGTCTCATTTCGTATCTTTGGATCCTTCAGCTTATCCAAAGGTTGCATCGTGGAATACAAGTAGCAGTGATTGCTGCTCATGGGACGGTGTCACTTATGATGATGACACCGGCCGTGTCATTGGCCTTGACATCAGTAGCAGTTTTCTCTCCGGTTTTATCAACACCAACAATACCCTCTTCTGCTTTGTTCACCTTCAGACACTCAACCTTGTGGACAATTATTTCAATAAATCTCAAATCCATGTAGGACTTCTTTCAAGGTTAACTTTTCTCAATCTCTCATACACCGAATTTGCTGGTCAAATCCCTTTGGAAATTTCAAATTTAACCAAATTAACTTCACTTCATCTCTTAAGAAATTCATTACTTGAGCTCGTAAAGCCTGGTCTAACAAGCTTGGTTCAGAATGTGATGGATTTAAAAGAACTTTACCTCAATCAGGTGAACATATCTTCTACAATACCTCACATTTTGGCTAATTTTTCATCTTTAACTTCTTTGCTTCTCAAAGGTTGTCAATTACAAGGTGAATTTCTGGCAGGCATTTTTAAGTTACCAAACCTATAGATTCTTAGCGTGCAAAACAATCTAGATCTCAGCGTGTACTTGCCTGAATTCCACATGAGGAGTCCATTCAAGAAATTGGGGCTAGGAAGCACAAAATTTTCTGGAGAGTTTCCAAATTCAATGGGAAATCTCTACTTATTTTTTTAATTGGATATCTCAAGATGCACCTTCTCAGGGTTAATATTGTCTTCAATTGGTAACCTCATACAACTTTTTTATTTGAGCCTTTTCGGAAGCAACTTTTTTGGAAAACTCCCAAATTCAACGGGACAACTTAAATCCTTGAATCGTGTGGAGATAGCAAGATGCAATTTCTCACGACCAATCCCGTCTTGGTTTGGTAATTTTTCACAACTACAATATTTGTGTTGGACCCGAATTTTTAAGATTTTAATTTAATTATTTTATGATTTTTAGACTGTTTAAATTAATTATTATTTATTAAAGTTAGTGGGTTTTGAAATTTGATTTAGTTTTGTTATATATATATATATATATATATATGTATATATATATATTTATATATTGTATGATTGAGATGAGAATGTGTGGTCAGCCGAGAGAGAAAAATAGAAGTTAGTGGGTTTGATTAAGTTTTAGGCATTTGTGTGTATTTATATATATGTAGCATCAGTTGGAGGAGAGATGAGGTGCTGCCTGCCGAAATTGGTGAAAAAAAAAAAAAAAAGGTTGTAATGATTTTGGTACGGGTCCCACTGGAGATGGGTAATGGGTTTGAAATTGGTTTGTTACATTGTGTATATATATATATATATATATCTGATGAAGTAAATGTAGCAGGTGGCAGCAACGTGGACGAATTTAATTGGGAAGAGAAAATTGTGATAATGGTGGTTGTGTACTTGCAGGGCCCACTGAAGATTTTTTTGGGCCAAATTTTCTTCTTTCTTTAGTTTCCTTCACGTGGGTTGTTCGACTTTTTGGAGAAAGAGATTATCCTTTGGTTGGTATTTTGATATTGAAATGATGGGCTGCTGTGAGTTGTAAATCGGTGGAATTGCTTATTTATTTTTGTGTCTGCATTGTGACCTTATAAGCATTTTGAGAGAAAGCAAACAGATGAAAAAAAAAAAAAATTAGAGAGAGTTGAGATGAGAGACAGTGACCCGAGAGTTCACACAGAGAGAGAGATAGAGAGAAACAGAGAGAGGTCCGAGGTTCCAGAAGAGGCTGGAAACTTGAGGCTTTGATAATCCAGTAAGGAAAATTCTTTTTTAAGGTAGGGGTGTTCTAATCCACAATTTCTTAGATGTTTGTGAATTTTCCTCTTTAATTTGACCATAAGCATGCTTAATTTTAATTATTTTGTCCATTGCTATTGTGGTTGTATGTGCCCAAAAAGACAAATGTGTTTTACATGCTAATTGGATTATATACATGGCTATTTAAATTATTGTGAAGAAGCATGCTTAATTTTGGTATATTGTGTGACTTGTGAATTCTCAATTGCTATGGAAATTGATGTTGTGTTTATGAAATAATTGTTTGGAATTTCCTATAAAAAAAATGTATAACAATAATAATAATAATAATAATAATATTGTTGAATTGTGCTTAGAAGCATGAAGCATTCATGCATCCATTGGGAATAAAAGAGAATGGGAAAAGTGTTTTAGAGAACAAATGAAATTATTTTTGGGGAAATTTTTTTGAAATGTGTTT
Organism: Cornus florida; assembly: GCF_030987335.1. Lineage (NCBI taxonomy): Eukaryota > Viridiplantae > Streptophyta > Magnoliopsida > Cornales > Cornaceae > Cornus > Cornus florida. The sequence continues at coordinate 89,056,198 of NW_026775575.1, read as the reverse complement.
GCAAAAACCGGACGCCTAGGAGACGCCTAGTGGTCTGTGGTGTTAATGTAGTCTAGAAGGGAGTGTGGTTGAGTTAACTAGGCCGGATACAACACCTTGGAGGTGCCTTGTGGTCGTGGATAGTTAGCCAATCCTCTTTTCGTGACGCCTTGGAGGTGCCTTGGGTTGGATTACACTAACGGTTTGGAAGTTGAAACGGAGATGTTTCGGATAAGGGGAGCGACATGGGTATGGCATTGCACTTCATTGTCATACATGTTATACTTGTGACTTTGATGACAATTGTGGTTATATTTGACGTTGTGGTTATGGATTGTATCCCTGGTATAGTATGATCCCGTTCTCTTGATTTCTATTCTATATGTGGATTTACGGGGTCATAAGAGGTGTGTCTTAGACACCTCTTATTGAGCTTATGCTCACCTCATTATTTTAACATTTTTTAGGTTTGGGAAAAAAAGTGGCGGACGACGTTCCTTTACAGGTCTTGATGGGTTAGTGGATTGTTTGACCTATATTGTAGCTATGATATCATATTATTGTTATTATTACTATTATTATTATTTATAAACCCTGGGATGACACGTATATTATGTATTGCCATAGGAAATAATGGTCACGTTTTTTGTTGACCTCGGGTTTGGGTAAGGACCCGGTTAGCGATTCGGACCCTCGGGTTCGGGTTGTTATAATTTGGACCTTTCCAGAAGTAACTTTTTTGGAGAACTGCCAAATTCAATGGGATTCCTTAAATCCTTAAATCATTTGGAATTGGCAGGATGCAATTTCTCAGGGTCAATACCATCTTGATTTGATAATTTTACACAACTGCTATATCTGGACCTTTCTTTCAACAATTTTACGGGTCAGATACCTTCTTCCTTTAGTAATTTGACACAGCTCTGATATCTTCGACTTTCTTTTAATTTTTTTGCACGGCCCAATTCCCGAGTCATCTCTTAACTTGTGAATCTGCAAGTTATTTATCTTAATGGTAATAACCTAAACGGAACAGTGGAGCTAGATGTGTTTCTTACTCTGAAAAATCTTACTACTCTTGGGCTCTCAAGTAACCAATCAACATTGCTCCCAAGTAGTTTCATTAATGCTACGCTTCCCAAGTTTGAGTCCCTTAATTTGAACTCATGCAACTTAACTGAGTTCCCTAATTTCTTGAAAACTCAAGACCAGTTGGTGTACTTAAACTTCGGCAACAACCGTATCCAAGGCTGTAACGACCCAAAAGACACCAAAATAATAATAATAAAGTAAAATAAAATGAAAATTTCGGCCTGACCTCAGCAGAAAATGTTCCTCTACAACATGTTGAAATACATAAAAAGATGGAATAGCCTCACTAGGCCTTAAAAATAACTTATCATGACCCAACACACAATACAGATATTATATCACATTTCCAAGATAGTTACATACATATGAAATGCCCCTTCCTCCATCTCATCCAAATAAGGAGTACACTTTAGTTACATCAAGTTACAGTCCATAAAATGCAGCTAAAATTTAATAATCCATAACTTACAACATTATACTAATTAAACTAAAGTTTCACAAGATAGTTAATATTACATTTACAAAATATTAGAGTTCTAATACAAAAGATAGCAAAAATAAAATAGATCCCCAAGCTCGTCTAAACTTATGGTGGATCGTCATCCGCCACTTCTTTTCCATGTCCTGAAAAATGTTAAAAATAATGGGGTGAGCATAAGCTCTATAGGAAGTGTCTAAGACACAATTCTTATGTCCCCGTGAATCCATACAATGAATAGATGAAAGGTGAACGGGATCTTGCCATAGGGAAGCGCACAATATCAACCATAATAACAAGTATATAACAAATATCAACCAATCACAAGTTTATCACAATGTCATGAAGTGCAATGTTATGCAAATGTCATTTTTCATTTCCGAAACAATTCTGTTTCAACAACCAAACCGTTAGTGTAATCCGACCCAAGGCACCTCCATGTCGTCATGGAAGGAAGGTTGGTTAATTATCCACGACCACAAGGCACCTCCAAAGCGTCGCATTCGGTCTAGTTAACTCAATTACATTCCCTTCTAGATTACACCAACATCACGGACCACTAGGCGCCTCCTAGGCGTCCGGTTTTCGCAAACACTTTTAAAAATACTTTCCCAAAAATTTATTTCCTTTGTTTTGAAAACATTTTCCTTTTTCTCTTCCCGATAGATGCATGAATGTTTCGTACTTCTAATCATCAATTCAACTATAGGCTTTCACACATTCCATTTACATCATCATCACAATTTAATAAGAATTTCTAAACATTCATTTATTTCATTTATTTATTTATTTATAACCATAGCATCAAATTTTTTTTTTTTTTCAAAGCAATAAATAAATAATCATGGGGCATACAATATGTTAACACTAGGCATGCTCATCCACCATAATGAATCTAGTCAGATATATGAATTCAAATAACACATGGAACACACTTATCATTTTGATTAATCATACTTACAACAACCATAAACTAGGTAATCAAAATTAGCATGCTTATGATCAAATTTAAGGAGAAAATTCACATAAAAACCAAGAAGTTGTCTATTAGAACGCCCCTACCTCAATGGAAGTGAAAAACCCTAAAATCCCTAAATCCAAGCCCTAATTTCGGAATCTCTAGGCTTGGCCAAAAGATGTTTGGCTCTTATCAAATTGAAGGCCTCGACGAGCTCTCCGACTTTGCTTCACAAGGTTTTAGCAAAATTCAAAGGAGTAAAGCTAGATCAAGCTTTAAGATTGTAAAAAGAAAAAAAAGAAAAGTGAGATGCCGAGAGGAGAAGGGACGCAGCAGAGAGAGAAAAAACAATTTAGTCGTGTAATGGCCTTATGGCCTTTTTGTGTGTTTAATATATTGGTGGGGCCCACCAACTTTTGAAAAAAGAAATGTCTTTATAACTTTAATATATATATATATATATATATATATATATATATATATAAAATTATACCCATTACATTCTCCCTAATTTTAAAAGATATCGTCTCCGAAATCAAGCCATACCTGAGGGAGAAAACAACTCTTGATACTTGGAGCGAACCTCTTGTTCGAGCTCCCAAGTAGCCTCCTCAACTCCGTGATGCCTACAAAGAACCTTTACCAACGGTATCGTCTTTTTTCTCAACACCTTCTGCTATGTGTCAAGGATCTGAACTGGTCCCTCCTTGTAGGAAACATCCTCATCAATGTTGTAATACCCCTAATTCTCAAAAGGATATAACTGAAATTTATTTATTTATTTTATATGCATTTTAATTGATTATTTGATTTGTGTGCATTTAAAAATGTTTATTTGGGTATGTGTTTAATGGTTTTATTTGCTTAATTGGTAATTGTGTTGTTTAAATTAATTGTAATTATTTTTTTTTATTATTTGATTATTCGTGACTTAATTGATGTGTAATTTTTGGTAACTTATATAATTTATGTGTGCGTTGTAGGTATGTTTAGGGTTTAATTTATGTATAATAGGGTAGCCGACGTATTAATGGGCTGGGATTAGGATTAGGGTTTAGAAGGAACCTATATATATATAAGACAGTAGGGTCTGCTAGGTTACAAACCCTATTCACGACATAGTATCTTGAGAGGAAAAACAGAGGAAAACTAGAGAAGAGAGAAACAGAGAGGTTTGAGGGGAAAATACATAGAGTTTTTAGCTATAGACTGAAGGTGTGCCACAGAGGAAGGAAGAGGTTAATGGTGGAATAGAACTGGAGCAGTAGGAAGGTTACCGGTAGTCATCCGTTCGTCGAAAACTCCATAAACGGCGGTGAAGATTTCAAACCGGAATCTTAAGGCAAGTTTCATTCTATCTCCTTCCTGTAAACTTGTGTTCTGTGCATTCTCTATAGTCTCCAGGAATCTAATTTAATTATTAAAATGGATGTTTATGCATGATAGAATCTCTGTACAATTTTAAACCCCTCTCCGCTTTCGAAACTATGAACCGTTGTGTTTTCGTTTTAAATTTTTGTCAATATTTTCACAAGGGAATTTGAGGAGTTTCTAGGGTTGAATGAACCTGAATTGAACCTTAAGAATGTAAGGAAAAGTTCTGGAACAGAGGGTTGAACTTCGCCGAAAGCGAAGAAGACAAACGGAGAAAACATAAACTGTTTCAATCATGATTTAAGCTTTTGTCAAATAATTCGTACTGGAATGGGAGAAGTTTCTAGGATTGTTAGGACATAATTAAAATTTGAAAATCTTTAACAAAGTTGGGATAGAGGATTGAGACTTGGCTGGACGCGAAGAAAGCAACACAGAGGAAGCAGAGAAGGAAAAACGAAGGCTGGAGAAGTGGAGGCGGCTCCACCCTTCAATGGAGGTAGCTCCATTGAAGTGGAGCCGGCTCCTCAAAGTGTTGAGGTGGCTCCAATGTGGGTGGAGCCGGCTCAACTTAAAATTGGAGGGGGCTCCAATTTTCTAAATGCCCAGAACATGGGTTTTTGATAGTTTTTGGACTTCAGGGGCTATAATGCAATACTGAGGTTTAGTTGGGGTTTTAAAATAATATATATAACATATTTAAGGACCCATGAATATTGGTTTATGATCTAGAAAGGGGCATCATGAATTTTTAAAAGAGATCTATGTATGCTACCAAGTAAGGAGGATGACTTAGTTTCTAGTTTGTTGAGCAAACTAAATGAACTGGAATGGGGGTTATGTTTTAGATTTTATATAAATGATATTTATATATAATTTAATGAAGTCCAGGAATGTTGGTTTTACTGTGTTAATGGAATCCATGAAATTAAACAACAATTTACATGTCGTCAAATGTGGAAGTTTGATTACTAGTGGTTGTTTTAGCAAATTAAACGATCTAGTATTAAAATATTTTTAGGACTTCATAAAATGTACTCTGTCTAGGCTTCTGAGTGCCATTATACCAAGTGTAGAAATTATGATTAATGATTAAATGGATGTCATGAGATTTAAACATTAATTTGCATGCCGTCACGGATATAGGATTGGTTTACTAGCCTTTGTTTTAGTAGTTCAAACGGGCTAATATGGAAATATCGGTTGGAAATTCTATTATAATGTGATCAGTTTAAAATTTTAAAAATCATTATATCATGTTATGGATGTTAATTGCTGGAATAATATATTTCATGTTCTGTCAATTATATGGGGAATGGATGGTTTAAATTGTTTATCATTACTGTGGCAATTTGAACGAATGTTTCGTGATATTAATCATGTACTGTATGCATAATAGAATCTTGCTTATGTCTGATTTCTGTTATGTTGGACTCTGGATGTATTTGATGTTCTAATGAAAGTGCATCATTTGTGGATCATTTGCATTATATGTACCGGTATGGGACGGTGACATATCAGGGATGGATTAGATCAAAAAGCTAAGTCCTACCCTTTCATACATACGGAATGAATTAACTAAAACAGTTAAATCCTACATGGATGCATATCCTGTTAACTAAAACAGTTGGACAACATAATGGATGGTTGCTTTATTTTTCTGCATTAGGAAGGAACTTATATATATATTTATGGTACCGTGATACGAGCTTGAGTCTCCTGATCACGGTTAGGGTGCATATATCGCAAAGGTTGAGTAGCTAGATATAGCTGATGTTCCCTGGTAGGTCTAGGTACTTGGCCGCTGGAAAGCGTGTTTTATATGTCACCTTCTATCCATGCTGAACTATGTTATAGGCTAGTGAGCATCCTATAGTGTGTATATATATATATGGACTATTTTAGATATTGCCGAGCTATCTAGGATGTATCTGCGTATCGGGTTTATGTACGGATCGTAGTAGGATGAAACTTGCATGTGGGCTTGACTCACCTTTATTTTTCAGGTGTTCATGAGTACCAGGCTTAGGGCTTGATCGTGGTGATGCAGATACAGTCACTCACTCTTCCGACTACATAGGATGTCCTTTCTTATTCTAGTTTTGGATTTTAATTTTGTAAATTTATTTATAGTATGGGATTATTAGAGGTTCACTAGTTGGATTCCCGAGTTGTACGGATTTGGAGGATTTAAATGATATTAATTTATTATTTAAACATTGAGGATTTTTATTTTAGATTTCTTTCAGCGCATTATTATTTTATTCTTAATTCAGTTTTTATTCTTGCTTGTTTACATATTAATTGTTTGGTATCCCTCGGATCTGTGCTCAGACTTGATCACCCGTGGCTCTAGAATCGAGGGGTATCACAAATGTCCACATCAACCCAACTCAAAATGTGAGACGGATCCGGTTCGTACTTCTGTAGCATCGATACGTGAAAGACATTATGGACCCTGCCCATCTGCGGTGGCCAAACAAGTTTATAGGCAACCTCTCCTACATGGTCCAAGATCTCAAAAGGTCCAATGAATCATGGCGACAACTTGCCACTCTTCCCGAACCTCATCAACCCTTTTCGTAAAGAAACCCGAAGAAAAACGTGGTCTCCCACCTCAAATGATAGCAGTTGTCTCCGCCTATCTGTATAACTCTTCTGTCGGCTCTGAGCTGTAAGCAATCTCTGCCTGATCAACTTAATCTTCTCGGTAGTCTCGAGTACAATGTCGGGTCCTACGGTTGCTGTCTCGCCCACCTTAGTCCAATAAACAGGAGACCTACAAGGTCTGCCATACAACGCCTCAAATGGAGCCATCTGAATACTCGCCTGATAATTGTTGTTGTTGGCAAACTCAATAAGTGGAAGGTGATCCTCCCAACTACCACCCAAGTCAAGTACACAGGCCCGAAGCATATCCTCCAAGATCTGGGTGGTACGCTCTGATTGGCCGCCCGTCTGTGGATGGAATGCCGTACTAAGGTGCAACGCTGAGCCAAACGCTGCTTGAAGTCCTTCCTAAAACTTCGAGGTGAACTTGGCATCTCTATCCGACACAATAGTCACTGGAACTCCGTGCAATCTCACAATCTCTTTCATATAAAGTACACCAAGTGCCTCTGCGTCATCTATTGCCTTAATAGGCAAGAAGTGAGCCAATAATGACCCATACGGCTTCATTTCCCCTCCGTAACCTAGGAAGACCTATCACAAAGTCCATTGCAATCTCCTCCCACTTCCACTGCGTTACCGGTAATGGCTGTAATAAACCAGCTGGTCTCTGGTGCTCGGTCTTCACCTGCTGACAGGTAAGGCACTTAGCCACAAACTGTGCAACGTCCCTCTTCATTCCATTCCACCAATACTGACGTCTCAGATTGTGACACATTTTGGTACCACCAGGATAAACTGCAAAGCAGGAAGTATAAAACTCCCATAAGACGTCCTCACGACAAACTGTAGGAACAACTAACAAACCCCTAAACCGTAGACCTCCATCTGCATGTAAGGCCCAATCCTTCACGGTCTTGCCACTGGAGATCAAAGTGTGAATGGCAGCTAAATCCAAATCTTGTCTCTGTGACTCAATCACTCGTCTGACAAGAGTGGGTTGAGCTACAAAACTAAACAAGAATGCTGACTCACTGCCATCATCATCATAATCAAAGTAATACAATCCCATTTCAGCCAAATCTTCAAGCATCTTCCACTTCCGAATGGCTAAACTAGCCAGAGTTTCACGAGATTTCTGGCTTAAAGCATCAGCTACTACATTTGCCTTACCCGGATGATACTGCAAATCAAAGTTGTAGTCTTCCAAAAACTCAACCCATCGCCTCTGTCTATTGTTCAAGTCCGTTTGAATGTAATGGGTATGATTATATATATATATATTAAAGTTATAAAGACATTTCTTTTTTAAAAAGTTGGTGGGCCCCACCAATATATTAAACACACAAAAAGGCCATGAGGCCATTACACGACTCAATTGTTCTCTCTCTCTCTCTCTTCTACGTGTACTGTCTGTGTTATATATATATATATATATATACATATGTAATTATGGTGTGTATATATATATTTGTGTGTGTGGTGTAGAATTAAAAACAAAAAGAAAAAGGAAAATAAAAAGGAAAATGGGTGGGACCCACAAGCTATTTAGATTAATGGCATTGGGCTAATTTCATTTCTCTCTGCATTCTCTCACGTTCGGTTCTCTTTCTCTCGCTCACTGTTTTTTTTTCTTTTTCTTTTCTACATCAAATTCAAGGCTTGATTTCTCCCTTATTTCTTAGTGTTTTTAAGTGCCATTTGTGGCAAAACGGAGAGCACGGCGAGTTCTACACGTGTGTACCAGCAATTTCAGTTTTGAACAACGTAAGGAGTCCAAAAATTGAGACCTATTTTGAGGGTTTGAGGTGAAAATTGGGGGTTTTGCTTAAAAGTGAGGTAGATGTCTCTAATCCATATATTCTTGTGCCTTAGTGAGTATAATTATTGTTATTTGTTGCTTATTATGCTAGATTGAGTTGATATTGTTTTAAGGTGACTAAACCTTGAAATTTGAGTATGTGGATATGTGTTAAATTTATGTTATGTGTGAAAAGTATGTTCTATGTATTATTTTCCCTAGCCGATAATGTTGTTAACTTGCTAAAATTGTTGTATGAAAGCATGTTATGTATTCTTAGAAATTCTTGGAAGGTGTAATGTGAGGTTAAAATTTTAATTTGTTGTAGAATGGTGAATTACATGGCATGAAGCATTCATGCACAGCATTAGAAAGAAAAGGGAACAAATTGCTTTGAAATGAAAAAGGGAAATTTTGGAAAAGAAGTTTTGATTAAAGTGTTTTATGAAAATCCGGTCGCCGCGGAGGTACCAAAAGGTCGGAGTATTAATATAGCCTAGAGGGAACTAGGGAGTTGCCCTAGTGTGGTTGACCTAGCTGGGCCCAAAATGACGCCGCGGGGTTACCAAGGGTCAGGGACACTAGCCAATCATTCTCTCGTGTCGCTGCGGGGTTACCAAAGGGCGGGTTATATTAACAGTTTGAAAGTGATAGTTTTAAATGTTGAAAATAGGGAGTGACATCGACATGCATTGCATTATATAGCGTCATATTATTTATGTTGAGATTGGTTATTATGTTGTGCTTTCCCAACATGGCATGACCCCGCCCCCTATTATTCTATTCTTTGTTTGGATTCACGGGGATACAAGAGGTGTGTTTTAGGTACCACCTACTGATCAATTTTGCTCACCCCTTTTATTTAACATTTTTTTTTAGGAAACGGGAAAGAAGTGGCAGATGACGTTCTACCACAGACTTAGTATGGATTAGGAGCTTATATTGTTGTTTTTGTATTGGGGTCTCACTATTTTTGTAAGACTAAGCATAATGTATTTTGTATAATGACTTATGGACTTTTAATATTATAATTATACCTATGGGCTGTAACTTTTATATAAGCTGTCTAAATGTTGTAAAACATGGACATTTGATCTTAATATTGTATTTTGGGACTGTAATTATGATTTCTGGATGATATGGTATATAGATGTTCCATCATGTGATGAACTATGTTGATGCATGATGAATGGATGAAAATGATGCTGGAATGTATTATTTGCATGGTGTTGGGACATGTTAGATAAATTTTGAAGGCCCAAGAAAAGTTATTGCATTTTTTTGCGTTTAAGCAGGTGGTTGTAGGATCCCTTTTAGCAGAGGTTATGCCGATTTTTTTTTTTATTTTTTTTATTATTTTTTTTTAATTTATTTTTTTAATGGTATCGGTTTAGGGTCGTTACAGATTTGGTAGCAGAGCCTTGGTTCGAAAACCATTAGGATGACGGGTAGAGGCCTACCTAGGGTTGTCTGGGAAGTCATTTGCATTGTTAATTCCTTATTTGCAAAAGTGTTTTGCTACGTGAAAAGGCATGCTTAACTGTTTACTTGTTTACGTGTTTATGTGCTTATATGCTTATATTAATGTGTTCATTGCATAGTATTGCATGCTAAGTGTTAGTATAACATCCTTTTATGTTGAGTTGTACACAGTTGGACCTTAGTATTATCGTTATTGAACTGTTTTATTTGTTTTATAAAACGATGTCACGGCGTGAGGAACCCAGGGAAGTTGGCCCTAGGCCAACAAGGGGTGATGTTGGCGAGAGCTCTACCTCCAATCCGGCGGAGCCAGTTGATGAGGACACACTTCTTAGGGATTTAATTGCCCCAAGAGTTATTCCTACAAGGAGGGATAATGTGGAAGCACCCGTTGAAGGGGGTGAAAGTTCGGCGGAACTAGTATTGAATCGCTTGTTGCAGAGAGCCTTGAGGTTTATAATTGCTTCTCATCCACAGCCGGTACCTCAACCAGTACCACAACTTGTAGCCCAAGTTGAAGAGACGCCAGCACAAAAACGTCTCAAGATTATTAAAGGGTTTTCTCAGTTGATGCTAGTAATGTTCAAAGGTGGTACAGATCCAATGGAAGCGGACGACTATATAGATCAAGTTGAAACTCAATTGACTTCTATGGATGTGACGGATGATCACTTGAAAATCATCCTAGCCACTTACAAGTTTTCAAAGGATGCCAAGTTTTGGTGGAAATCGATCACAAATCAGTATAAGATTAAAGAGATGAGTTGGGATAGGTTCAAGGAGCTGTTCTATGAGAAGTATTTTCCTCCTGCCAAGAGGTGGGAGTTAAAGATTAGTTTATTGACCTTATCTAATGCAATATGTCAGTGACAAAGTACGAGAACAAGTTCACTTCTCTTTCCCGCTTTGCTCCAGAGATGGTGAGTAATGAAGTTGATAAGGTTCGGAAGTTTATCTCCGGACTTGACTACAAGATGAGGCCGTTGTTAACAGCACAGGGCATCAAGGTTTATTTTGAGGCAGTGGAAAGAGCATTGATGCTAGAGGCGGAGGCCAAAGATAAAGATGCAAGAAGGGAACAGTGGAAACAAAAGAGGAATGCAGGGTCATTTTCAGAGGGACCTTCAGGGAAAAGGAACATGGGTGGTTCATCTCAGTTTCAAGGTAGCCGTCTGCACTATCTGCTCCTACCATTCCTATGCCAGCTGGGTCAGATAAGAGTGCAGTTGTTTGTTATCAGTGTCAGCAGCCTGGACATTACAAGTCCAGATGTCCTATGAACTTGACTACAGTTTCTGCACCATTGAGGGCTTATTATGGGTGTGGCCAGCAGGGCCATTTGATTCAGGATTGTCCTACTCAGGGAGCAGGCACCGGTAATGGCAGAGGGTCACAGCAGAGGCCATCACAGTCAGCTACGGTTCAGTCAGGTTTTAGACCACCGCCACCACCACAGCCTGTCATATCTTCTCAGGGTTCACGACCAGTTAGGAGGGATATTTCTACTGTGTCAGCAAAGCAATCTGGTGTTCATATTGGTAGTTCTCAGGCACCGCAGGGACGTGTCTTTGCACTTGCACCGACTGAAGCATCTCCTAGATCTTCAGTTCTCCGAGGTATATTTCTAGTGTTTGGTTCTTGGGCCCGTGTTTTGTTTGACTCTGGTGCATCTCACTCTTTCATTTCATTATCACTTGTACTTGCATCGGGGTTAGAGGTCAGTTTCATAGATCGGGCGTTGTGTGTTGATACGCAAGTTGGGGTTTCAGTGTCTTTGAGCCGAGTTGTGCGGGATTGTTCTATTGTGATAGCCGGGCGGACCTTTGTGTTTGACCTTATCCTCCTGGAGATGACTAGCTTTAATGTCATTCTTGGGATGGATTGGTTAGCTTCCTTTCATGCCACGATCGACTGTTACAGAGGAAGGGTTACAGTTTGCACTCCCGAGTGAGATTGTTTATTTTTCGTGGGAGATCGGAATGATTCCCACATTTCATCGTTTTATGGAGTTTGTGGACGGAATCGTGGTGATTACTTCTTGGCTAGCCTTATAGTCGAAAAAAGTGATCTTGTGGAAAAAGATTATCCTGCAGTTGTTCGTGATTTCTTGGATATGTTTCCGGAGGATTTGACAGAGTTGCCTCCACACCGAGAAGTAGAATTCACCGTTGAGTTAATACCAAGTACCGCGCCGATTTCTATGGCACCGTATCGTATGGCACCAGTTGAATTGGAAGAATTAAAGAGGCAGTTTGATGATTTGAGAATGAAAGGTTTCGTCCGATCGAGTGTGTCACCGTGGGGCGCACCAGTCTTGTTTGCTAAGAAGAAAGATGGTTTTTTGAGGTTGTGCATTGATTACCGGAAGTTAAATTGTGCCACCATCAAGAATAAGTATCATTTGCCAATGATAGATGATTTGTTTGATCAGTTGGGAGGAGCCAGTTGTTTTTCGAAGATTGACTTGAGGTCAGGTTACTATCAGTTACAGGTTAGGGATGAGGATATTCTAAAGACAGCGTTTTATACATGGTATGGACAATATGAGTTCCTTGTTATGCCTTTTGGCTTGACTAATACGCCAGCGGCATTCATGGACTTGATGACCCGTGTCTTTTATGATTACTTGGACCAGTTTGTGGTAATTTTCGTGGATGACATTCTCGTGTATTCACGATCTCGGGAGGAACACGAGATCCATTTAAGTATTGTTTTACAGATTTTGCGGGAGCATCGATTGTATGCCAAATATGAGAAATGTGAGTTTTGGCTATAAGAGGTGAAATTTTTGGGGCATGTTGTTTCAGAAAGTGGAGTGTCAGTAGATCCATCAAAGGTTGAAGCAGTTTTGAATTGGGAGCAACCCAAGAATGTTTTTGAGATTCGGAGTTTCCTTGGCCTAGCGGGTTACTATCGGAGATTTGTGAAGGATTTCTCCCGTTTGGCAGCACCTATGACCTGTTTGACCCGAAAAGGGATTCAGTGTGTGTGGAATGAAGCCTGTGAGACATCTTTTCAGGAGTTGAAGACAAGATTGACTACAGCTCCAGTGTTGGTGATACCTGAGTATGGCTTAGGTTATGTGATCTATTGTGACGCTTCACGTGATGGTTTGGGATGTGTGTTGATGCAGGATGGTAGAGTAGTGGCTTATGGGTCTCGACAGTTGAAGACTCACGAGCTTAACTACCCTACTCATGATTTAGAGTTAGCAGCAGTCGTATTTGCCTCGAAGTGTTGGAGACACTACTTGTATGGTGAAAGGTTTGAAGTGTTTTCAGACCATAAAAGTCTCAAGTACCTTTTATCCCAAAAGGACTTGAACACAGACAGAGAAGATGGGTTGAGTTCTTGGAAGACTACAATTTTAACTTGTAGTATCATCTGGGCAAATCAAATGTAGTAACAGATGCCTTAAGCCAGAAATCTCGTGGAACTCTGGCCTGTTTAGCTATTCAGAAATGGAAGATGCTTAAGGATTTGGCAGAGATGGGATTGTATTATTTTGATGACGATGTTGACAGTGAGCCAGCATTTTTGTTTAGTCTTGTGACTTAGCCTATTCTTATTGTACGAGTGATTGAGTCACAGAGACATGACCCGGATTTAGATGACATTCATGCCTTGATCTCCATTGGTAAGATAGTAAAATATTGGACCTTGCATGTAGATGGAGGGGTCTACGGTTTAGGGGTTTGTTGGTGGTTCCCACGGTTTGTCGTGAGGACGTCTTACGGGAGTTTCACACTTCCCGCTTTGCAGTTCATCCAGGTGGTACCAAAATGTATCATAATTTGAGACGTCAATATTGGTGGAATGGGATGAAGAAAGATGTTACACAGTTTGTGGCTAAGTGCTTTACTTGTCAGCAGGTGAAGGCCGAGCATCAGAGACCAGCTGGTTTGTTACAACCATTACCTGTAGCACAGTGGAAATGGGAACATATTGTTATGGATTTTGTGACAGGTCTTCCAAGGTCACGGAGGGGTAATGAAGCCGTATGGGTCATCGTTGATAGATTGACCAAGACGGCTCACTTTTTGCCTACTAAGGCAACAGACGATGCAGAGAAGCTTGGTGTACTTTATGTGAAGAAAATTGTAAGGTTGCATGGAATTTCAGTAACTATTGTCTCAGATAGGGATGCCAAGTTCACTTCGAAATTCTGGGAAGGACTTTAAACAGCGTTTAGTTCAACTTTGCATCTTAGGACGACATTCCATCCACAGACAGACGGCCAGTTGGAGCGTACTATCCAGATCTTGGAGGATATGCTTCGGGCATGTGTGCTTGACTTGGGTGGTGGTTGGGAAGATCATCTACTGCTTACTAAGTTTGCCTACAACAACAGTTATCAAACGAGTATCCAAATGGCTCCATTTGAGGCGTTGTATGGTAGACCTTGTAGGTCTCCTGTTTGTTGGACTGAGGTGGGTGAGACCGCCGTCTTAGGACCCGACATAGTACTCGAGACTACTGAGAAGATTAAGCTAATCAGACAGAGGTTACTTACAACTCAGAGCTGACAGAAGAGTTATGCGGATAAGCGGAGACGGCCATTATCATTTGAGGTGGGAGACCACGTTTTTTCTACGGGTTTCTCCACGGAAAGGATTGATGAGATTTGGGAAAAGTGGCAAGTTGTCGCCACGATTCATTGGACCGTCTGAGATTTTGGACCGAGTAGGAGAGGTTGCCTACAGACTTGCTTTGCCACCACAGTTAGACAGGGTCCACAATGTTTTCTATGTATCGATGCTACAGAAGTATGAGCTGGATCTATTTCACATTTTGAGTTGGATTGATGTGGACATTAATGAGGATGTTTCCTATGAAGAGGGACCAGTTTAGATCCTTGACACACAGCAGAAGGTGTTGAGGAACAACACGATACCAATAGTGAAAGTTCTTTGGAAACACCACGGAGTCGAGGAAGCTACTTGGGATCTTGAACCTGAGGTTCGCTCCAAGTACCCAGCATTGTTTTCTTCCTCATGTATGTCTTGATTTCGGGAATGAAATCTTTTAAAGTTGGGGAAAATGTAATGTCTGTGTTATATATATATATACATATGTAATTATGGTGTGTATATATATATATTTGTGTGTGTGGTGTACAATTAAAAACAAAAAGAAAAAGGAAAATAAAAAGGAAAATGGGTGGGACCCACAAGCTATTTAGATTAGTGGCATTAGGCTGATTTCATTTCTCTCTGCATTCTCTCACATTCAGTTCTCTCTCTCTCGCTCACTATTTTTTTTTTCTTTTTCTTTTCCACATCAAATTCAAGGCTTGATTTGTCCCTCATTTCTTAGTGTTTTTAAGTGCCGTTTGCGGCAAAACGGAGAGCATGACGAGCTCTACACGTGTGTACCAGCAATTTGAGTTTTGAGCAATGTAGGGAGTCCGAAAATTGAGACCCATTTTGAGGGTTTGAGTTGAAAATTGGGGGTTTTGTTTAAAAGTGAGGTAGGGGTCTCTAATCCATATATTCTTGTGCCTTAGTGAGTATAATTATTGTTATTTGTTGCTTATTATGCTAGATTGAGTTGATTTTGTTTTAAGGTGACTAAACCTTGAAATTTGAGTATGTGAATATGTGTTAAATTTATGTTATATGTGAAAAACATGTTTTATGTGTTATTTTCCCTAGCTGATAATGTTGTTAACTTGCTAAAATTGTTGTATGAAAGCATGTTATGTATTCTTAGAAATTCTTGGAAGGTGTAATGTGAGGTTAAAATTTTAATTTGCTGTAGAATGATGAATTACATGGCATGAAGCATTCATGCATAGCATTAGGAAGAAAAGGGAACAAATTACTTTGAAATGAAAAAGGGAAATTTTGGGAAGGAAGTTTTGATTAAAGTGTTTTATGAAAACCCGGTCGCCGCGGGGGTACCAAAGGGCCGGAGTGTTAATATAGCCTAGAAGAAACTAGGGAATTGCCCTAGCGTGGTTGAGCTAGCTGGGCCCAAAATGACGCCGCGGGGTTACCAAGGGTCAAGGACACTAGCCAATCCTTCTCTCGTGTTGCTGCAGGGTCACCAAAGGGCGGGTTATATTAACAGTTTGAAAGTAATGGTTTTGAATGTTGAAAATAGGGAGTGACATCGGCATGCATTGCATTTCATAACGTCATATTGTTTATGTTGAGATTGGTTATTATGTAGTTCTTTCCCGACATGGCATGACCCTGCCCTCTATTGTTCTATTCTTTGTTTGGATTCACGGGGACACAATAGGTGTGTCTTAGGCACCACCTAATGATCAATTTTGCTCACCCCTTTTATTTAACATTTTTTTTTCAGGAAATGGGAAAGAAGTGGCGGATGACATTTTATCACAGACTTAGTATGGATTAGGAGCTTATTTTATTGTTTTTGTACTGGGGTCTCACTATTTTTGTAAGACTAAGCATAATGTATAAACACAACGACTTATGGACTTTTAATATTATAATTATACCTATGGGCTGTAACTTTTATATAAGCTGTCTAAATGTTGTAAAACATGGATATTTGATCTTACTCTTGTATTTTGGGACTGTAATTTTGATTTTTGGATGATATGGTATATAGATGTTCCACCATGTGATGAACTATGTTGAGGCATGATGAATGGATGAAAGGAATGCTGGAAGGTATTATTTGCATGGTGTTGGGACATGTTAGATAAATTTTAAAGGCCTATGAGAGGCTATTGCATTTTTTTGCGTTTAAGTAGGTCGTTGTAGGATCCCTTTTAGCAGAGGTCATGTCGATTTTTTTTTTTTTTTTTTTTTTTTTTTTTTTTTTTTTTTTTTATGGTATCGGTTTAAGGTCGTTACACTACGTCCCTTCTCCTCTCGACATCTCACTTTTCTTTTCTTTTTTTCTTTTTGCAATCTCAAAGCTTAATCTAACTTTACTCCTTTGGATTTTTGTAGAACCTTGTGAAGCAAAGTTGGAGAGCTTGTCGAGGCCTTCAATTTGATAGGAGCCAAACATCATTTGGCCAAGCCTAGAGATTCCGAAATTAGGGCTTGGATTTGGGGATTTTGGGGGTTTTCACTTCGATTGAGGTATGGGTGTTCTAATATACAACTTCTTGGTTTTTATGTGAATTTTCCCCTTAAATTTGATCATAAGCATGCTAATTTTGATTACTTAGTGTGTGGTTGTTGTAAGTATGATTAATCAAAATGATAAGTGTGTTTCATGTATTATTTGAATTCATATATATGACTAGATTCATTACGGTGGATGAGTATGCCTAGTGTTGACATATTATATGCCCTATGATTATTTATTTATTTATTTATTGCTTTGAAAAAAAAAAATTGATGCTATGGTTATAAATAAATGAATGTTTAGAAATTTTTATTAAATTGTGATGATGATGTAAATGGAATGTGTGAAAGTTTATAGTTGAATTGATGATTAGAAGCACGAAGTATTCATGCATCCATCAGGAAGAGAAAAGGGAAAAATGTTTTTAAAACAAAGGAAATAAATTTTTGGGAAAATATTTTTAAAAGTGTTTGCGAAAACCGGACGCCTAGGAGGCGTCTAGTGGTCCGTGATGTTGGTGTAATCTAGAAGGGAATGTAGTTGAGTTAACTAGGCCGAATGTGACGCCTTGGAGGTACCTTGTGGTCGTAGATAGTTAACCAACCTTCCTTTCGTGATGCCATAGAGGTGCCTTGGGTCGGATTACACTAACGGTTTGGTTGTTGAAACGAAATTGTTTCGGAAATGGGGAGTGACATTTGTATAACATTGCACTTCATGACATTGTGGTAAACTTGTGATTGGTTGATATTTGTTACATACTTAGTTATTGTGGTTGATATTATGCACTTCCCTATGGCATGATCTCGTTCACCTTTCATCTATTCATTTTATGGATTCACGGGGACATAAGAAGTGTGTCTTAGACATTTTCTACTGAGTTTATGCTCACCCCATTATTTTTAACATTTTTCAGGACATGGAAAAGAGGTGGCGGACGACGATCCACTACAAGTTTAGATAAGCTTGGGGATCTATTTTATTTTTACTATCTTTTGTATTAGAACTCTAATATTTTGTAAATATAATATTAACTATCTTGTGAAACTTTAGTTTAATTAGTATAATGTTGTAAGGAATGGACTATTAAATTTTAGCTGCATTTTATGGACTGTAACTTGATGTAACTAAAGTGAACTCTTTGTTTGGATGAGATGGAGGAAGTGGACATTTCATATGTATGTGACCATCTTAGGAATGTGATATAATATTTGTATTGTGCGTTAGGACATGATAGGTTATTTTTAAGGCCTAGTGAGGCTATTGCATCTTTTTATGTATTTCAACATATTGTAGAGGAACATTTTCTGCTAAGGTCATACCGAAATTTTTATTTTATTTTATTTTATTATTATTATTTTGGTGTCTTTTGGGTCGTTACAAAGGCCCCCTGCCTACATGGATATGGAACATTGGTACACAAACTCTGAATACCCTTGACCTTTCTCAAAACTTTATAACTGGCGCCTTTCACCAACATCATCCACTAGTCCTTCCTTGGAATGCACTATACTTTTTAGACCTTAGTTCTAACATGGAGATTCCACTACTGATTTGCAATGTGAGTTCTCTTCGTGTCTTGGATTTATCTTATAACAATCTGAGTGGCACCATTGCCCAATGTTTGGGAAGTTTTGCTGATTCCCTGGAGTTATTGTATCTTCGAAACAATAAATTAGATGGCCCCATTCCTCAAACATACAAGAATGGAACCAGACTAAGAATGATCAACTTCAGTCAAAACTAATTGGAAGGGCCAGTGCTAAAATCATTGGTCAATTGTTCAACTCCTGAGAGTCTTGATCTTGGGAACAATCAGATCAATGATATTTTCCCCTTTTGGCTAGGAACACTTCCTGAATAGAAGGTTCTCATTTTGCGATTCAATAGATTCCATGGTGCAATATTAAACCTTAACTCCAGTTTTGCTTTCTCGAAATTGCACATTCTTGACATCTCTCACAATGGTTTCGCTGGTAAGTTACCTTCCGATTACTTCCATACCTTGACAGCCATGAAAACTATTGATGTTAATAAATCAACATATATTGGGAGAGCAACCAATGTTGTTAACAATGGCAGACTTACACATTGACACTGACAAACAAAGGTGTACAAATTGTGTATTTGTATATCCTAAATATTTTCACTGCCATTGATTTGTCAAGCAACCGATTTGAAGGAGAGATTCCAGAATCTATTGGGATTCTCAAGTGTCTTCACATGCTAAATCTTTCTAACAACAATCTCATTGGTCAGATTCCATCTTCGTTGGGGAATCTAACAGAGATTGAATCCTTTGACATTTCTAAAAACAAGCTCTCAGGAGAGATACCTGAGCAATTAACCCATCTCACGTTCCTTGAATTCTTCAATGTCTCTTTTAATCATCTCAGAGGGCCGATTCCACGAGAGAGGCAATTCAATACATTTCCAAACAATTCCTATGAGGGGAATTTGGGATTGTGTGGAGACCCTTTGCCGAACAAATGTGACAACTCATACGCGTTGCTGCCACCACCACTACTTTCGAACTTCAAACAAGATGGTGATCATTCATGGCTTACAATTGATAAAAGTGATTGGATTGTGATATGCATGGGTTATGGTGGTGGGTTAGTAGTTGGGTTGATCATTGGGCACTCTCTTGTCGCAAGGTATCATGAATGGTTTATCAGCACATTTGGAAGGAACCAAAAGAAACAGAGGACGAAAAGGAGCAGGCGAAGAAGCTAAATTTGATGAGCCCATATTCGTTCATGGTTTTGTAGACTTTTCCACTGGAGGAGGTACATCAAGGAAATGAAGAATTTCAGCTCCAGCATGGAGTTTCCACCAGCTATCAGGTATGTGTGTTGCATTGTGTTTCTTTTTACTAGTTTGCATTTGTAGTCTATGCCAAACTCTGATCCTCTAGAGTGGCTTCTCTTAATAAGATACATGTCATTAAAGAAAAACTCTTGGTAGTAATACTATAGTATAATTAAAATTTGCAGCTGAAAAAAAAAAAAAAAAAAAATGTTAATTATGTCTAAATGTTATCTATTGTGTGGTTTTGGACCGCTGTTACAGAATACTTGTTGCATAAAGGTAGTATTTTAGATAATTGTTCAAAAGATGCATCGCAGCCATCGGTAATGCATGTATGACATTTTGGCATAAATTCTCAAATATATGCTTGGCCTGTAATTGTTATTAGAAGTTATTTTATTTTGTTTTTTGTTTTTTTGTGTGCTATAAAGAGCGGATGTATTAAAATCCCAGACTAAAAACAAAGTACATACAATTCAAACTCAAAAGGAAATAACTTTTTTGAGGAAATAACATGTCACTCAATCAATGGTTGTAGTTACCGCTATTTTTTTTAATTTTTAAAATGTAAAATTAAGGATTTAAGTTTTCATAAGAACATTGCTATGCGTGTATAATTATTTGTTTAGAAAAAAAACACCTATGCCAATGTAAACTTAGGTCTCTTAGAACTATTTTCTTCTTTTAGAGTTCATTAAAACTAGAACGTACTAAACAAGGCTTACAGGCATCCCAAAGAAGACAAGTGATATTATTGTGATTATATTGATTATTACAGGGTAGATTATCTAGGTATCTCTTGATATATGGGTGTGACCACACTGGCAGAAATCAGAAACTGTAGATGGCATACAAACACAACATTAAGAAGGCCAAATATCTTGATTATTTAGTATTTAGATTCCCTTTATACACAAGCGTGCAGACACACATACATATAATACTTGTATTGGATCCTAAAAATAGAAGATTTATTGAAAAGTCTTGCTGACAGAACATTCTCTCAATATTGTTCATCAGCTTTGTAAGACCACTCATAGTCATCTTAACAAACAGAACTTTTCCTTACATAGCACAACCAATGTTTTGGACCACTTCACTCGCGGGACCTAATTTCTTTGCTGCTTTTGCCTAGTCTCTGCTGGTGCCATCACGCTACAAGTTTGCTCAACAAAATTTTTGGTTGCAATGGCAAAGGCTTTTAAGACGAAGCTTAAGCATCATGAACTGATTTCTAAGTTAACCCATTATGCTCTTCCTAATCTTGTGAATATCATGCAATGGACCATTGATTTAGACAATATCAGATACCATCCTCACTTATGGTACTACTTTCCAAAACATTGTAGACCTTATCAAGACAATTATGGGATTGGAGTATCATAGTATTGACAAAAATCAATGTCCACAAAAAGACTAATGAACACACATTTTCAATTCCATTAGTGTCTAATACCACCCAAAGTGATGTTTGTGTTGCTATTTCATATATCTTTGCCTTCCAATTTGCCAGTAAAGAAGGACAAATGCATAATAAATCTGAAAACAATTTTCAGTATCATAGGTACTTATGTCACATGTATCCGATGGTAAAGGTCTAGGGATCACAATGTTGTATGGTGAAACCGCCAAATATTTCACATCTTCAATCAACCATTAATTTACGCAAATGACTTCACTTAGCTTTAAGAAGCCAGTCTACTCTAAGGGATAACTTTGTGGCCAGCCCAACACTGAACTTGTGAATCTGGAAGTTCTTGACCTTAGTTTTAGTAACCTGAGTGGAAAAATGGAGCTAGATGTGTTTCGATCTTACCCAGAAAAATCTTCGTCATCTTCAGTTATCAGGTATCCCAACCATCTAGAGGTGATCCAGTGAAGAGCCAGCACAAATGTGGGTTCTATACAAACCCTAATACATGGCATGAATTTCTAATTTGGGCTTCTTCAAATTGGAAACAGAAAGCAAAGTCTAGCAAAATTCTTACTTGGAAGCTCACGCTAGCAAGTTTTGTATACCACATAAGGAGTGAAACAAATAACGTAATTTTCCGCAACAAAAGTTTGCCTCCATCTCAGTTCTTCAATGTGATCATCAATTCGGCGAGGTTTAAATTGTTCTCCATGAAGAAATGCTCATATCCTTCTGCAGAGGAGATTGCAATGGAATGAAACTTGCCTAGCTCCTTCCATGAACCCTCCCACACAAATCCGTTCTCCACATTCCCATATTTACCTTTTCATCACAGATTGTATGAGCTAGTTGATGGAATCCCGCCCATGCCCTTGGATTCTGTTTAAGGTTTGTTTTTTGCTGGTATCCACATTGGGCCAATCATTGTGGACAATTTGGATTTTGGGCCACTCTTGGGGTTTTTCTTTCTTGTTGTTTTTGTTGGTTTGGTATATGGGCACCTGGCCCATAACACTCCCTGAGTATGCTCCTTGTAAATATGTATGTAGTTCTTTTATTGCATTCTCACTTAATTACAAAAAAATAAATAAATAAAATTATTTATCTTAAAAAGAGATATTTAAGATAATTAATGTTAAATATCTTAAACGGTTTAACTACATTTAAGTTATTGTAAACTAAACTTGTCCTGTTACTATTAATTTTAAAAAATATATTAAGAGGATATTACGGTCAAATCATCACAATTTGAAACAATATAACTTCCCAAAAAAACCATGGAGCATCTGGAATTTATATACTATACCTCTTTCATTACAGAAATGTCTCAAAGAAATAATATTTCTTCATATTCAAATTTAAAGAATAATTTAATAATTTTCAAAAAGAAAAAAAAAAAAAACTCATACATTAATTGTATATTCCTTTAAAATTTTATTATAGAGTTGGACACTTGTCAGTTGTCACCCAAACCGTACTGGATACACAAAACATCCATTATACATTATGCCCCAATAGAGCTCCATCACTCAACCTCTCCATTTGGAGAGGACAGTATATATGGTCTGGGCTAATACCCATTTATCTCCCAATTGTTATATTATGTTGTGGTAAATAGTATTATTATTATTTTTTTTATTTTTATTTTTATTGCAATTGTAGCCTATAGTATGACTAACAAAAAAAAAATTATGTCCATGTACAGGTTGCAATTGAATATGTTTTGCTGAGTTGCCATGCAATGATTTTATGATCATTCTTCTTTATTTTCTTATAAAAAATGAGACATTTTAAATCATGTACTATTTTTATATATAACATGGTAGATTAAATTTGATTATATTGAATGGATTATAGTTGTATAAAAATAATTATGTTGCGAAACACAAGAAAAAAAAATATATTCAGTTAGGAACAAAATAGTTATTTCAATAGTAGAAGAGTTTAAGTAAGTAATTTGTCAAACAAACAAACAAAAAACTCTTTTGACTCTCAAGACTTTTGAAAATATAATTCCCAAACATTAACTTATAAATTAAATAGTATAGATAACTTATGTTTCTCGTTTTTCTTCTGCATTAACGCAAAAGCAAAAACAATATCAAACCGGCCATAGCATGGGACGAATGAAGGACGGATAATATTTAAGCTGAAAAAAAAAACGAAAAGAAAGAATATATATATATATATATATTGCTCTGAATTCCAAAATTAACCTTTTTTGAAGTACCAAAATTGACGTTCGCTGCAGTGAAAGAGATTAATTTAAACAGGGGTAATAACGTCACAGCAGAGTAAAAAGAAAAGTAAGCTCACCACAAACAGCTACCCTGGTCTTTGACTCCAACGACGGAACCATTTTCCCTCCAATCGACGGAGTCCGTCTAACTATTGCCGGCGCGGGGAGCATACCGATGGAGTTTCCACCGACTATCAGGTCTATGTTTGTCTTCAATAAGTGTTGCGTTGTGTTTCTTTTTAGCTGTTTACATTTGTTGTCTATGCCAAATCCTCATCGTCTATGGTGGCTTATTGTAACGGGTGGACGCTTGCCCATTTACCCAAAAGTTCGAACTGTTAGGTAAGGCTGCATACCCACCCATTTATACCCATCCGATTCCGATGTGGGACAAAATGACCCTTGTTACATTCTCCCCCACCCAAACTCGCAACGCCCTCGTTGCGGTTGGGCCACCCTGCCTACCCGGGATGACTCACCCGGACGCCTTCCGGGCCGGGCGCTTGGCGTGGCACCGGATCAAGGACTGGGTCTGGCTCTGATACCAACTGTAACGGGTGGACGCTTGCCCATTTACCCAAAAGTTCGAACTGTTAGGTAAGGCTGCATACCCACCCATTTATACCCAATCTCTTTCCCATCCGATTCCGATGTGGGACAAAATGACCCTTGTTACACTTATCCACATAAGAAAAGGGTTGTTAAATAAATAATACTTGTAGTATAGTATCTAATTTGCATCGTGCGATTTTGGACACTTCTTTTATAATACATGTTGTGAAGATAAAATTAATGTTCAAAAGACCCATCACAGCCTGAGACATGTATGACATTTTGGCTTGAATTCTCAAGCTATTTAAGAGTGGAGGGAGGAGAAGCCATGCATTCTCAATCCAGGGTAGTGGTTTTTTCTTCTGGTTTTTCAGAGTCGAAAATTAAGGATTCAAATTCTCAAATTAATAAATTATTTGTCCCGACACCAAAAAAAACATCAAATTTAAAATAAAAAGAAAGAAAAATTGACTTACTACTTTCTCTTTTGCCATATTTTTACTACTCAAAACTTTAATTCTCTTAGAACTGTTCTCTTCAAGGTGGTGTTTGGCTACATGGAATTGGAGTTTTGGAATTGGTGAAATATGAGAAAATTTTGGTTCAATTTTCTTAATTGATTTTCTCAAATTTCACTAATTGCAATTTCCATACTCCAATTCCATGCAACCAGATACACCTATCAAATAAAACTTATTTCTACCATCATGGTTTGCATTCTAGACATCTCTTGATATTATGAGTGTGACCTCCCTGGCAGAAATCGGACCATGGCCTATATGGGTTGTTTGGTTGCATTTTCAAGAACACGGTGGAAAGGCTGAAAGTCCGTGTTGTGTAACTTAATCTACAGAGAACAATTACTGGGGAAATTAAAAACTCACCTCTACTTTCAATTCCCTTATCTGCTTATTCCCCTCCGTTCTTATCTTCTTGGAGTGAAATTGCAGAAGGCATAACAAAACACAACTCAGCTCAAGATTAAGATGAGAAGAAAAATATGGCTGCTCGATCGTAGATCACTTTAAAGAGAAAAACTAACAGGTAAATAGAAAGTTACTTGATTTTATTCTTGTGCAAAAGTATGTGAACTTTTTAGATAAACTTGATCATGAAAATCTTAATTTTCAATAGTCACTTTTAGTGTCCTTTGGTAAAAGTCATGTCTCTGGGGAGATCAAAGCAAACACATTTTCTTTACATACTACAAACAATGTTATGGACCACTTCACTCGCGGGACCTAATTTTCTGGTTGTTTTTTCCAAGTCTTTTGCCGGTGCTGTCACGCTACAACTTTGCTTGACGAATTTTTTGGTTGTAATGGCAAAGGCTTTTGGGAAATTTGAATCTTAAACAGCATGGACCGATTACTAATTTAACCCATTCGACTGACATTACAGTCTATAGGAATTATTGTTATAAAGTCATCTTATATTCTTCTCTTCCTAATCTTCCAGGATTGGACTATTAATTAACACCCCATCAGTTACGGTCACTTGTGGTCTTTCCATTTTGGGTGTTAGTTGGACTATAACATGTGCCAGTTAAAAAGGCTTGCATGGATTTTGGCAATAGGTAGATGCAGATATAAAACTTAGAAAAACTCACTTCAATGAATCACAGCGTTCTTCATTGAAGATTAAAAAAAAAACTCAATTTAACTACAGTGAATTCACTGATTCAAAACCTTCAATTGTTCTGAAAAAATGAAGCCCTGCTTTAAATACAAGGAGTTAAAAAGTTGTCGAAGATCATTAAAATGGCTTTCCTTGACAATTCATTGTATGCATAGTTGTTAACAATATAGCCCTATTAATAGCTAAAGATTCTTCCTGAATAAAACAATCTACACCTTATCAATTTTGGGACCTGAGTGACTTCTCTAGAAGCCAATTGAAGCCTTAAAGGGGCATTGACCAAGTTGGATGGAGAGTCGGAGACAGCTAGACTAAATTAACTGAACACAAATTTTCAATTCCAGTGTCTAATACCACATACACTGATAAATCACAACGTTTCATATTGAATTGCCCAAATATTTCACATCTTCAATAAACCCTTGATTTACGCAAATGACTTGACTTAACAGCACCAATCGTTGTTTAGAAGTAGTCAACTCTGATGTAAAAGCTTGTTTCTACCCAACACATAGCTCCATCCTGATAAGGTTTCATTCTTCTATAAGAACACCTCCTCGAATATACTTTCCTATCACTGAATTCGAAGGAGAGCTAAGACATATATAATGGGTTCGCCATTGTATCTCTTCACCTTCATGCCCTTGCTCTTTCTACTCATTTCATTTCATTTCATGGTTATCAGCTCTTCCACTTCTGTGCATCAACTCTGCCATGACAATGAGAGTTCTGCCTTGATGCAATTCAAGCAAAGCCTTTTTATAAGAAAGTATGCTTCTCGCAATCCTTCTGCCTACCCAAAAGTGGCGTGGAATCCTGAAAGCAATAGTACTGATTGCTGCTCATGGGATGGCGTTACATGCAATGCACACACCGGCCATGTGATTGGCCTTGACCTTAGCAGCAGCTATCTCTATGGTTCTATCAACTCAACCAGCAGTCTCTTCCACCTTGTTCACCTTCAAAGACTCAACCTCGCGGACAATTACTTCAATCACTCCCTTATCCCGTCT
This sequence comes from Cornus florida, assembly GCF_030987335.1. Lineage (NCBI taxonomy): Eukaryota > Viridiplantae > Streptophyta > Magnoliopsida > Cornales > Cornaceae > Cornus > Cornus florida. The sequence continues at coordinate 89,029,704 of NW_026775575.1, read as the reverse complement.
GCTGTTGGACGCCTTTCAAGGTTAACTTATCTCAACCTCTCATTTTCCTCTTTCTCTGGCCAAATCCCATTGGAAATTTCAAAACTAACCACATTGGCTTCCCTTGATCTCTCAGTAAATCCATTGAAACTCCAAAACCCCAGCCTAGCAAGTTTGGTTCAAAACTTGACAGCCTTAAAAGAACTTCACCTCTTCGAGGTGAACATATCTTCTGCAGTACCCAATATCTTAACAAAATTTTCTTCTTTAAAATCTCTAAGTCTTGGATATTGTGGATTACATGGTGAATTTCCTGTAGGCATTTTTAAGCTACCAAACTTGCAGGAACTTGGCTTGTGGTACAATCAAAAGCTCAGTGGATATTTGCCTGAATTCCACACGAGGAGTCCACTTAAGAGATTGGCATTGGTGGGAACAAGTTTCTCTGGAGAGCTACCAAATTCAATTGGAAAGCTTGATTCGTTGAATGATTTGGATATAGCAGAATGCAATTTCTCAGGGTTAATACCATCTTCATTTAGTAATTTCACACAACTCATTTATTTGAACCTTTCTGCCAATCATTTTATGGGCCATATACCTTCTTCCTTTGGTAGCCTTACACAGCTTGGCTATCTTGACCTTTCTTTCAACCATTTTGTAGGTCATATACCAGCTTCATTCTCAAACCTCACACAAATCACTGAATTATATTTTTCCGACAATAATTTCAATGGTGAGAACCTGTCATTGCTTGGTAAGCTAACCAAACTAGTCTTTCTGGATCTTACTGGGAACAATTTAATGTGTGAAATCCCATCTTCTTTTGGAAACCTGACCCAACTTCTTGGCCTATCCTTCCAATCTAGTCAAATAACTGGTCGAATCCCATCTTGGCTTATGAATTTAACCCAATTAGTATACCTATATCTTCCATATAATTTGTTGCAAGGTTCCATTCCTGAGTCAATCTCTGAACTTAAGAATCTGCAAGATCTTGATCTTGGTTTTAACAACCTGAGTGGAACAATGAAGCTTGATGTGTTTCTTACCCTGAAAAATCTTTTTAATCTTCAGCTATCAGGTAACCAACTAGCATTGCTCACGAGTAGCACAACCAATGCAACTTTTCCAAATCTTATACTATTAGAGTTGGCATCATGCAACTTAACTGAGTTCCCAGAATTTTTGAAATTTCAAGATAAGTTGCGGTGGTTAGACCTCAGCAACAACAGAATTCAAGGCCTCTTGCCTGCATGGATATGGAACATGAGTACAAAAACTCTGCAAGCCATTCTCCTTTCTCGAAACTTCATAGCTGGCTTTCACCAGCCTCCATTAGTCCTTCCGTGGGGTAGACTGCACATATTAGACCTTAGTTCTAACTTGCTGCAAGGATCACTCCCCGTCCCACCATCGTCCACCTTTGTTTATAATGTCTCAAATAACCAACTTAGTGGGGAGATTCAACCTATAATCTGCAATATGAGTTTTCTTCATGCCATGGACTTATCTTACAACAACTTGAGTGGCATCATTCCCCAATGCTTAGGCAGTTTTGCTGATTCTCTTTCATTACTGAATCTTCGAAGCAATAACTTGCACGGCTCCATTCCTCAAACATACAAGAAAGGAACCAAACTAAGGATGATTAACTTGAGCCAAAACCAATTGCAAGGGCCAGTGCCAAGATCATTGATCAATTGCTCACTTCTAGAGAGTCTTGATCTTGGGAGCAATCAGATCAATGATACTTTCCCCTTTTGGCTAGGAGCACTTCCTGGGTTACAGGTTCTGGTTTTGCGATCCAATAGATTCCATGGTGCAATATGGAACCCTAAACCCGGTTTTGGTTTCCCCAAGTTGCACATTATTGACCTCTCTCACAATGGTTTCGTTGGTAAGTTGCCTTCTGATTACTTCCAAACGTGGACAGCCATGAAAACTACTGATGTTAATCATTTGACATATATTGGGGCAATCATAGAGTTGAATTTATATGATGAAATTGGTGGCAAAGTATGGCATGACAATTATAGTTACTCGATGACACTAATGAACAAAGGCGTGCAAATAGTGTACTCGAATATCCTAAATATCTTGGCTGCCATTGATCTCTCAAGCAACCGATTCGAAGGAGAGATTTCAGAATCTATTGGGATTCTCAAGGGGCTTCACGTGCTCAATCTTTCCAACAACAGTCTCATCGGTCACATCCCATCTTCATTTGGGAATCTAACAGAGCTTGAATCATTAGACATTTCTCAAAATAAGATCTCCGGAGAGATACCCGAGGAACTAACACAACTCACATTCCTTTCAGTCCTAAATGCCTCTCATAATTATCTCACAGGGCCTATTCCACGAGGGAGACAATTCGATACATTTCAAAACAATTCATATGTGGGGAATTCAGGATTGTGTGGAGAGCCTTTGTCGAAGAAATGCGGCAGTTTAGAAGCATCACCGCCACCTTCAAATTTTGAGCAAAATGAGGATCATTCATGGTTTCCAATTAGTAAAACTGATTGGATTGTCATATGCATGGGTTATGGAGGTGGATTGGTAGTTGGGTTGATCATCGGGCACACTCTGACGACAAGGTATCATGAATGGTTTGTCAGCACCTTCGGAAGGAGGCAACAAAAACAGAGGAGGGGGCGATGCTTCTAGGATATATGCCTTCCAACCAGATACCAGGGCTCTACCAAAGATGACAAGGTATGACTTCAATGTATTCGCATAAGATAATTCCGTCTATGTGTTGTTGTTGTTTTTGTTTTTTGTTGTTTTTGTTTTTTTCTTTCACTTCTCCTCCGATCAAATAATGAAGTAAGCCCCTTTTTTATATTCTCCCTGTCATGTAGTTATTAATATAGCCTATGAGGGTTCATAACTCAGGTGCAATAATAAATCCAGGACAATCAAATTAATGTTTTGAACTAAAATTCTTTCCAGACTTGTTATTACGTTGTTTGTGTTAATCTAATTTTAACTCGAGCGATTAAGATATGTGGTTTAGTGATATCTCTTTTCATTTTCAAAATGATTGATAAAGAGTTTATGTCTACTATCAATATTGTGGGAGTTATGAGAGTGTATGTTGTACTTGATTGATTTCTTATCCTCTGGGTATATAAGCAGAAGTGTTTTCTATATCCCATTGAGAAAGAAAATTTGAAATTCATTGAAAACCACAACAAATGCAGAGTCACATAAATTGAAAGTGCAAAATTAAATAACCAAACATCTAATTTCATAAAGAAATAACAAGATTAGCCCATAAATATTTCTAAATATTACTTTTCGCTTGAAAAAATCAAACTGAACTTCTCCCAAATAACAGAATAACATGTTTAATTAGTTTTCATATTGTAATAATGATGAAAATATAAAATTTATGTTCTATACCGAAATCCATATGATAATGATGAAAATATAAAATCTGAAATTAAAAGTGACGTTCAGCAGAGTACGATAGAAGTGTCGAAACCCAATTACCAAAATCATCACCAACCTCGGTCATAAACTTGGAGGGCGGTTTCAGGATTACAGAAGCATTCATGGAGGCCATTGGCAGCCATCGCAAGGTCCTCGTAATGACTGCTCCTTCTCGCGAACAATTGTCGTCACATTGTATCACAATTTTCTCCAACATGATAGCATTCTTGATGAGATGATTAGCGAGCATCATTTCTCTCTCTTTTCCTGCAAAACCCCTTATCCACACTAGCTTGAGGTGAGGTGTTATTTTATTGGATAACTCTGGTTTTTCCCAAAACGGAGACTCATTATATGGAAGTTTGCTTGAACTTGGGTTTGCCTGATTGACAAAGTTAAAACGCATAATGAGAATACTACATTAAAAAGAAGAAAAAAAAAAAGAACAAAAACAAAAAGAAAAAGAAAAAGGGATTTTTACATATATATATATATATATGGTGCTAATGGCTCCATCAAAGTTTCATAGTTTCGAAAAAATAAAATAAGGCCAAAATGCTGACATAGACATGAAAACAAAGATACCACTTTTTATGTATCACGTACCACTTTTTGTTTGGCTCCATCAAAGTTTCATAGTTTCAAAAAATAAGATAAGACTAAAATGCTGACATAGACATGGAAACAAAGGTACCACTTTTTGTGTATCATGTACCACTTTTTGTTTTGGGTATAAAGGTACCACTTTTATTCATATTTTTTGTACAACACAAAAAGTGATACATGCATATACAAAAAGTGGTACCTATGTGAGAGTAAATAGAGTTTTTTATGTCTTCATATTTTTTGAAGCTATATCAAATGGTAAATGTGAGTCATTAGCACTTTTTATATGTAATAATTCCTGAAAAAAAATAAAAAATTGCTAAAATGTTGATTAATCCCTCCAGACCTTATGCTTAACATTGTAAAAAATGATACTTGCTTTAATTCACTTTAAGAAAAATAAATAAAAATTACTGCTTTAATTCAGAATTGAATTACATGCAATTAATATTGTCACACTTAAAAGAATTCTAATATACCATAGTATATAAGTAAATTAAAATTGCGGCATTGGATCAACTTACCCGATTTGTGACGTCGATTTTTTGCAGACGAACACTCGATTTGAGAATGAAAGCGAATAAGATACTATCTCTGAGGTCATTCAAGTCTAATTCAGTGCATAACACGCACAAATTCGGGGCAGAAAGAAACTCTTCTCCATATTTAGTACTACTTCTCTAATGAGAAATTAATCAAGAAAATAATTGATAAGTATTTATTTTGATTACACAATTTCTTAATATTTAAAGGAGAAATTAACTTACCAGAAGGCCACAACATCGCCCGAGAATCTCTGAATTTGTCATATTTTTACCAAAGGCTCGGAACACTCGAAGGTCTGGGCAGTTAATATAACATCTTTTGGAGTATTGAACATTATCAAGCACTAGTTCAGTGACACTCTTGAGATATATTTCAATCTTATAAAGATCCAAATTCCGGAGTTCCAAGAACTTAAAGTAGTTGTGATTAGAAATAATCTTAATATAGTCTAATCCAATACAAGAACACAGGCTCAAATTCTCCAAGAACTCACAGTTACATATGATTCTGAAAAGACTCTCCGGGGTTACTCGGACCGAGTTGAGTTTTAGAGTTGTCAGATTCACACAACCTTCGAAAGCCGCAGCAATGGAGTCGTCAACGCTGAGTTGGTAGTTGTTGAGTTCGAGGACACGGAGAGTTCCACACCGGAAGAGACTCACCGGCAAGATAGACGACTCGAGATACTGAACAGTTCCATTTCCATCATCTATACAAGTAAGTCGGAGCTCTTCTATGGATTTGTTCACTTTGAGGCGATTGATCAGTTTGAGCAACGACGGCCAGTCCTCCGGGGAGTGAGAAATCCGGCAGACGGTGACATTAGTCCGCTGGGACGACACTACGTGTTCAATGATCTGGAATGGAATTAAATCAAGTAGGTTCACATCTTCGACGTGGACGGGGTCGAAATCGAGGCGATAAAGGGACCTCCACAGGTGGCTCCACCGGCTAGACAAGAGGGTGGTTGCTACGGCTTCTTTTGCCGGAAGCAGTGAGATGATTGAACATAACAGCTTATCTCGGAGATTGCTTATTAGGTCATGGTTATGGTCAGGACCCATGTATGCCATTATTTGACTTTAGGCTTTGCTTCGTAACTTGATGGAAACGTACTTAATAAGATTACTATGCACTTGTGTTTCATTAGGAATATTCCACTTTCTTTTCTTTTTTTTCTTTTTCTTTTTTTTTTTTTTCTTTTTCTCGAAATATTCCTTTGCATAACTTGACTTCTTTAACATACCTACCTTTCATGTTGTAAAATTACTCAATGCCACATACATAATTGTTTTGTAGGGCCATAATTTGAGTGGGTTGATGGTGTAACTTAGACAGTTACACCCAACCCAACCCGACGTGAAATATTCAACTCTAATTTAATTTTAATCCGATCAAATCTAAATTATTCTTAAAAAATTTTACCCTAATTTTCAACTTTAGTTGAGATTTTGATTTAAAAGTTCGGGTTAATTAGCATAATAGATATTTATATTAAAATTTTAATATGATCTTGAGAATTAAGGAAATAATTAACATTAATGTAAATTTCTAAACAATTAGCAAAAACAAAAAAGGTAAGTTTAATTTAGGGAGCTAATATCGGTGCTTCACTATGATCCTAAGTTGCTCCACTTTCTCTCTCCCCTAAACTGAAATTACAATGTAACCCTCCCATCATAGAAGATTTATTTTTTTATAATTCTAATTCCATAATTGCCCTTTCCTTTAGGCTTAGATTCTTGACACCAAAAGCTATAATTCTCTCACATATATTTCTTTTAACTTCTCTCACGTCCCCTCCCATCCTCTCTCTCTCTCCTTTTGTCTCCAAAAATGACTAAATGACACAGTGTTTGAGTTAGAGAAGTTGTTGAATTTGTTAAGACAATTAATATTGAAGAAATTTCAAAAATCTATTAATAAGCCAACCCTTCTAAATGTCTACCATAATGGTAATTTCTTACTCTTTTGTTCTACTTTTTTTTCTTTAGAATATATATTTTTGAGTTTTGAAAATACATTTTCTTTATGAATCTATCCATATTTATTCTATAATAAATTTCATCCATTGTGATAGAGAATTAATACACACAATTCGTGTACGAGAAAGGGTTATCCTTAAATATAAGGATTATGATTAGAATAATAAAGGCAAGTGATTAGAATAAACATATTTGAATTAGAAGCAAACTCTATATCAATAAATAGATCTCTCTAATTATAGACAAATATTTAATTGAATTCAAAATCAAGAAAATTTTAATTTTACTCAGATAGAAAGTTTGTTGTATAGAGAAGCTTATTTGATTTTAGAAGATAAAATATATAAATTAAGAAATAGAAAAAAAAAAAAAGAAAAAAAAAAGAGTTTTAAATAAAAATAATTAAATAAATAACATACCTTATGTGATATGTTTTCTAAATTTCAACATACTTTATGTGATAAGTTTATAAAAAAGTCTTTAGAAATGATAGAAAGTGAGTGAGATAAAAATGGTAATAATCAAATTTGTGTGGTGTAAGGGTTAATTTGAATTTTCATTTAGAGAGAAAATGAAAGTGGAGCTCGAGAGTATTATTGTGAAACACAAATATCAATTCCTATTCCTAATTTATCAGAATATTTATTCATATTAGCATTTAAGCAAAGAACTGTACCTAATTGGCAACTATATAATTCTAGTAATTAATTAAAATTTTAATATCCTCGTAATTAAACTATATTTTTCATATACCCAACAACAAGCCCACCTAATCCATAATTTGAAGCTATATACTAAAATATCTTCGTCATTGGATAATAGAGTAGGCATGGTGAAAGACAACCTCAAAGGATTTATCTCTGAACAAAGCATCGAGCCAGTCATTGATTATTTCTGGAGGACATTTGCTTTGATTGTAAAAAATAAAATAAAAAATTTAGGTTAAACTAGACTAATTACAATCATCATGAGTCGAAATGAATGTAATGAAAAAATATATATATTAAATTGATATTAGGTGAGTCGAGTATGTTATGCTATTGATATGCTTAATTAATGCAAATTTAACATATAATGAAATTTGTCCCAACACTTGAAAATATGTTCAAAATTACTCTAACAAATTGATTTGTAATATTTTTATTGGCAGGATACACCCAAGGGCGGAGCTAAGATTTGAATTCAGGGGCACAGTGGAATTTTTATTTATTTTTAAAAAAAATAAGAATAAGAAGAACAAAAAGGAAAAGAAAAATGAATTTTGAAGGAAACGAATTATAGCATGATTAAATAAGGGAATTTAACTTTTTTAAAAAGGTAATTAAAGAAATTTAATAGAGTAAAAGAGAAAAACAAATAAAAAAGTTAAAAAAAAAAAAAAAAAAAAATTAAAAAGTAATATTTTTAGAGATGCATAATATACAAGTATCTATATCTATATATATATACCATATATGTACATAGGGCGAGGTTAGGGGGCATGTGCTCTGTAATGACCCATACCCGTGGGCCCGAACTGTTTAAGCGGGTCCTTACCCGAACCCGAGGTCAACTAAGGGCAATCCCGTCCTTTCCTATACTCACTGGGGATACACCGATCATTCAAGGGTCCCAAGGTCTTTCTAAGACATAGTTTAGAAGAAGAAATCAAAGTACAAGTCAATGGATAAGATCAGCCAGCTGATGGAGAAGTCAGCCTCAACCGGCTGATGGCCATTCGTCAGCCGATCGAAAATGCATGGTCAGCCAGCTGACCTGCAGGGTCGGTCGGCTAAAACGATCCTCAATAATTCATGCTCTCGGGACTTCAGAAAAAAAGATTGTCGACCAGCCGAACATCCAACGTCGACCGACTGATAAGAGGGGGTTCGGTCGGCTGACAAAGTTTATCAGCCGGCCAAAACAACATCCACAATATATCGACCTACTAGAATACCAAAAATTTTCACTATCAGCCGGCTGATATTTGTTCTTGTCAGCTGGCTGACAGGCCTGGAATGCTGCTATCTGTAGCTGAGACATCAAATGAGCTAGACTCATTGTGAGCCAGTCTATACCAAACCTGATACACAAACAAATCCCGAATTTCACGGCAAAACATACAGTTAGATGGCATCTATAATTTCTTAAAATATAACTGCATTTCCCCTATTCAACATTAAACCTTTACGTAATCTCAAGTTTACATCAAATATTATCAAGTGTCGTAATTACAGTACATAGCCATGCTTTACAAAAGAAATACATTCTTAAAGGAATTAAATACAAGGAATGAGGCCTCTATGGCCAACACTACATAGCTTAATAAAAATGAATTAAAATCCTAGTTACGTCAATATCTATGGATGCATATCATTTACCAACTTGTCTCCGAATTCCTGAAAAAATGTTAATGATAATAGGGTGAGCTCAACAGCTCAATAGAAAAAGCTTAAATTACATTCCTAAAAATCCCGTGAACCACAACCAGAGAAGAGGAGAATAAGAAGAAGGGATTATGGGGATGTCAACCATAATATCAAATATTAAATACAATGAATTCATAATTCATTTCACCACATGAGATGCAATTGTCCTCCTCTTTCCTTTGAACCTAAACCTCATCAAACCTTTCGTAACCACCACCTCACTTCTCAATCCAACTTACACCACAACATCAATTCACTTTTCATCCTTCATTTCCACATCATGAGTTCAATCTCGAAAACCCAATTTCCCCATGAAAAATACATGAAGTTTATGCCATTAATCATCAAAATACCATTCATGAATTTAAATCAAAATTATCGCTCATGATATACAAAACATAAGATAACCATACAAGCTATACTTCCACATTCCAACATAGAAAATAGCATGTTATACACAATTAGCATAAATCACATTAGCTACATTTTAAACCACATAAATCAACCACATATCATACTTGAACACCACAAACCAAAACTCTACAAAACTAAGCATGCTACACAATAACAAGATTTCATGTAAGAATATACATAGAAGCTCATTAAAACCATATGACTCATAATTTAAACTTCCCCTACCTCAAGATAGCAACCCAAGCTCCAAGCTCCAAACTCAAATCCCACCAAAAGCTTGCAATACCGACACCAAAACGTAGCCCTTACAACGATCTATAATTTGCTAACTCCGGCTTAACCAAATCTTCTTCTAGCATGAAGAAATTCTAGAGAGAAGGGGAGAGGAATATAGAGAGAGAATGAGAAAGGTTAGAGAGAGAGGGGGCTTGGCCGAAAATGAAGAAAAAAAGATGGGTTTAGGCTTGGTCTTGCAATTGCTTGTGTGGCCTTCTTTGTGTCACTTGTCATGATTCTATGGTTACTAACTTTTTGTCAAGTTACCATCATGCTATTTCCCTTCCTCTACAATGCCATCCTTGTCCCATAAAATTTCTTCCTAATATATAGATATAGATGTATACATATATGTGAGAAAACCTAGAGAAGTTCCCGAATTCGGAAATCGTCCCGACTTCTGAAAAATTCTAAAAGTAATACAGTTACTTCTAATTGACTTAAAATGATTAAAATACACTTCTAAAACTCTCGGCTCAAAAAAAATGACCAACTCGCCCCTTGGTGCCCGCGTGGAACACAAAACAAGGCAAGGATTAAAATAATATAGAAAAATCAAATAAATTCCTGAAAATAAAAAATAGAAAAAAATCTGTAACATTACAATCTCCCCAACTTTAAAAGATTTCGTTCTCGAAATCAACCCACTTCACAAGAGAAAGACGAAAGGATACAAAAACGGAGTATGTCTCCGAGTACCCCACGCAACACGTTATACCTCAAAATCTCAATCCAAAGAATCCCACGTCCCATGTCACTCGCAATCCTACACTTGTGACCCAATGCAACCTTAACCGAACAGCGGCCACAGCCACACGCACCATTTCCCTCACAACCCTAACTAGGCATAAGGGCACGCCCTATACCGAACAAAATTTTCTACCGCCACATACCAAGCACACGAGGCACAAGCCCCCAACCAACTCCGTGACTCCTCTGAGTCCTGACCACTGAGAACCATTATAATTGACATCCTTCTAACCAGAACATACCACTAGTCTATACAAAATCCATAAACGATGACTTCAGTCAACCCACACAACGACACGCATCACGAAAAGAATCCTTCAATATAAGTCGTCACAAAACTCAATCCAGGTCAAAACCAATTCGATACATAAAATCGCACTAATGCAGTCCACACGAAACATCCTACCAGAATTGGTTGGATCCCATACACGGTAGGTCCAACCAAAAACACCTCACTTAATCCACGTTACACGCCCTAAGGCCCACAAAACAGTGGTTACAGATTTACTCGACAAACCAACATACGAGCTCAACTCGCGATCCCAAAGAAACTCTTAAAACCATCTCTGATGACTGCTGCCTTCAATAACTATACCATAGCTGAACACTTACGACTGAAATCGAGAAAACCTTCCAACCTGTCCAATGCACTATCATGTACTTGGGAAATCAACCCATCAGCATAGCTCAAGGATCAACTAATCTGTGATACCCCTCGGATCCGAGACACGGGTTGATCAGGCCCAGGCTCAAACCCGAGGGATATCAAACAATTAATATGTTATAACGAACACAGATTACTAAATGAAATAAGAATTAAAATTTAAAAGCTGAAAGAAAACTAAAAGATAATCCTTAATAATTTAAATACTTAAAATTCGATAATCCAAAACTCTATAAGTTAAACAACTCGGGAATCCATCTCTAGTGGACCCCTAATAAAAATCCCAAACTAAAATGAAAATAAAGCTGAAGATAAAATTCAAATCTATTATCTGGAAAGAAGTCTTACATCGTCAGTAGAGTGGAAGATCGTCTCTGCTTAGCACGAACAAGCTCAAGCCCGGAACTGACGTACACTTGAAAAAGAGGAGTGGGTCAGGCCCACGAACAAGTTCTATCCTACTACAATCCAAACAGAGACTCGATACGCATGTACATACTAAATAGTTCAACAATAACTAATAATCCATACATAAATATATCCACATTACTGGACTCTCGCTAGATTATGAAAAGGGTCTCAACCTGAATAGAAGGCATCACACAAAACGCACCTGAGTGGGCATGAGTACCTAAACCTAAACAGGGTATACCTCAACCCTTACAGCCAGCTACACATCCAACTACATATACGCCTCCTAACCGTCGACTCTGAGACTTAGGCTCATGTCACAGTAACGTAAAAATATATTTAAATTCTATTCCTAACCATCCATAAGAAATCCAGTAAGTCGTTCGGCATATTCAACCGCACTGACTCATATATATAAGGAGGATTTTATTTAATAACCCGTACCATTATTCCAAATTAGGTAGGACTTAGCAATTTGAACTAATCCAAACCTAGTATGACATCGTCCCATACCGGTGCATACAATCCCATCCGTCCAACAGTTGATAAAGCATCAAAAATATGAATGTCAATATCAAGATTTCCATATTAAGCATATTAAAGTATATTATCGAACATGCTTAAACAAAACCAACCAGTTGATAAAACACTGATAATACAAATATTAATACCAACAATTCCAAACTAAGCATAATGGAGTAGCTTAACAAACATGCTTAAGTAAACCAATACAGAAAACATAACTTGATTACACAGGACTATGCCTGCAAATAAAACTATATTCCCAGTTTCCATAGGAATAACAAAGCCTAAAATAGATATTGTCGCACTCAATTGCATGGCATGCCAAATAAATCTAGGCAACTTATCGTACTGTTAATTTCTTGTCCAAACAGATTGATGCACTAAATACTAAAATTTAATCATCAATTAATCCTTAACAAAATATAGATTTCTAGCAAGTATTTCTATTCCAAATAAATGTAATTAGCAGTGGACAAGTCCTCATAGAAATTTCTAGAATAATTAAGAAATATACTATCCAAAACCAAACAGGTCTGCAAGGCACATAAAATGTCCATACAGTTTTAACGATTAAAACTCGGTGACTAAATCTGTATTATTCTATCCCTTGAGACTTTAATCCTACTCTGAAAAACCTCTAATACCTCCATTACAGTATTTAATTCCTCTTAGAACACTTAAACAAACTATCACCACGAAGCTTTCTCATTGAAAACTGAAGATCACGCTAACAGAACAAGAAAAACTGGAAGAAGCAAAGATGGAGCAGGCTCCAAAAAAACTTGGAGCCGCCTCCAATCAAAAGGAGCCACCTCCAATCCAAAAGGAGCCGGCTCTCTCCCTCATCTTCTCCGTGTTTTGTTTTTCCGGCATCGTTTTCACCTCCGGTACTTCTCTGCCAAGGTTCCTAGAAACTGTAACTAAACCCCAGTAGGTTCCCACCCTTATTTAAGTCCTTATTACAATTACTAACAGGGATTTAAATAGAAAACAATGTAGAAAAGTTTCAAGTTTAAACAGTTTATCAAGAATAAGAGTTACGACTTAAACTTAAATCATTGAAATAGATAACATATATTTTTAAACATGTTATAAATAAACTTGGAACTAATCTAGTATGCAAAGAACACGAAGCCTAAGGGAGAGAGTTAAGACAGAACTTGCCTTTGAGACTTTTGTTCAAAATCTCTACGTCGTCTTCGAAGATCTCCGGCGAACTCAAATATTGTAAAACTTCCTTTGTTTCTCTCTCTGCTATTTCCACAGACGTGTTTTGGTTTTATTTGTTTTTAAAACCCTAAACAAACGTCTACCATATATTTATAGAGTTATACCAAACCCTAAATTAATTCAAGCCCCAACTAAAATCATAACCGGCCCAAAGAAACTTAATTAAAACTTACGTCGGCTACAAACGCGACTTCTAAAACAAAACCCTAATTAAATACAATTATATCACGACAATTAACAATTAAATTAAAATAACTAAACCATTATATTAAATTAAATTAATTCAATTAAAACAACTATATTAAACCACTTAAACAAAAATAAAGATTTACATACAACAATAAAAACAAGTCATAATTCAAGTAATAAACATTTAAACACGTCACACAATTTAAACAAGTAACAAATATGTCAAATAAACAATTGAATAATTGAAAATTCCATTAAAAGAATAAATTAAATACCAGGACTATCCTTTTGAAATTAGGGGTATTATATTCTTCCCCTTTAATAAAAGGAATTCCATCCTCGGAATTTGCTTTTACCTTCTTCGCATAATTCAGGAAACTGCGAGCGAATGACATCCTCCCGTTCCCAAGTGGACTCAGCCTCATTGTGATGACTCCATTGAATACGAACTAAAGGGATAACCTTATTACGAAGGATCTGATCCCGATAGTCGACAATACGACACGGTGGCTCCAAATAAGTTGCGTCCGGCTACAACTCAATCTCCCCAACATTGATATGCGGATACCGATCCTCATCTTGGAGAAATTTCCGTAACATGGAAACATGGAACACATTATGGACACGATCCAAATTATCCGGAAGTGCCAACCAATAAGCGACAGCTCCAACTCGACCCGTAATCATAAATGGACCGATAAACCGTGGTGACAACTTTCCTTTCTTCCCAAAGTGCATTACACCCTTCATAGGCGACACTTTGAGTAACACCTGATCCCTAACCTGAAATTCCAAAGCACGAGTGCGACGATCAGCATGGCTCTTCTGCATACTTTGAGCAGTACGCATGCGATCTCAAATAAGAGCAATCTTCTCAGAAGTATCCTTGATGAACTAAGGACCCAAGAATCTACTCTCACCAACCTCCATCCAACAAACAGGCGATCGACACGGTCGGCCGTATAACGCCTCAAATGGTGCCATCCCAATAGTCTTCTGGAAACTATTATTATAAGCAAACTCCACAAGCGATAGGTAATCCTCCCAGTGGCCCTTGAAATCAAGAACACACGACCGAAGCATATCCTCCATGATCTGATTCACCCGCTCAGTCTGTCCATCAGTCTGAGGATGATAAGCAGTGCTAAGATGCAACTCTGTACCCAAAGCCTGCTGAAAACTCTTCTAGAATCCTGACACAAAGCTCGAATCCCTGTCCGATATAATAGACAATAGAATGCAGTGCAACTTCACAATCTCGGCAATATAAAGTCTCGCCAACTGCTTCGAAGTGTAGTCAGTACGAATAGGCAAAAAGTGAGCTGATTTCATCAGTTTGTCCACGATAACCCAAATAGAGTTATGATCTTTGAAAGAGTTTGGCAATCCCTCCACAAAATCCATAGAAATGTTTTCCCATTTCCACTCTGGTATTGGTAGTGGCTGTAAAGCTCTTGGCGGCCTCTGATGATCAATTTTGACCATCTGACAAGTACTACATCGTGAGACAAAAAGAGCAATGTCCCTCTTCATACCTGCCCACCAAAACTGCAGATTCATATCCTGATACATCTTATCGCCTCCTAGATGAACATAGAACTCAGAGTGGTGAGTCTCAGTCATCACATCCTTCCTCAAATCATCAGCAGAAGGTACCACTAACCGTCCGTTGTACCTCAAACCTCCATCAGCCCTAACATAGTAGAATGGAACCTCTCCGGAAGCTATCTCTGCAACCTTGTTAATGCACTGCTGATCCGTGAGTTGTGCCTTCAAAACCTTGTGAATGATAGAAGGTGTATATACCATACAAACCATGAATGCATCTGACAATTCATCCACCTTCTTCAACGCATTCCATTCAGTAATGAATAGAGCAGAAAGACTACTAATAGGTCAGCAACTGAGTGCATCTGCCACCACATTCGCTTTCCCTGGATGGTACTGTATAGAAAAATGATAGTCTTTCACAAACTCCAACCACCTGCGCTGTCTCATATTCAGCTCCCGCTGAGTGAACAAGTATTACAGACTCTTGTGATCACTAAATAACCTGAAGGACTCACCCAACAGATAATGTCTCCAAATACGTAAAGCAAAGACCACAGCTGCCAACTCCAAATCATGCATTGGATAATTAAGCTCATGAGGCTTAAGCTTCCGAGATCTATAAGAAATCGGTCGCTCCTCCTGCATCAAAACACATCCAAGACCCTGTAACAAAGCATCCGTGTAGATAAGATACTCTATCCCGCTCTGTGGAGTAGCCAGAACCGGTGCAGAAGTCAACTTGTTTTTCAGCTCATCAAAAGCTCGCTGACAGTGCTCATCCCACACGAACTGTACACCCTTCTTGGTCAGATGAGTGAGTGGTCCAGCTATTTTGGAGAACCCCTGGATGAATCGACGATAATATCCTACCAAACCAAGAAAACTCCGAATCTCGGTAGGTAAAGTAGGTTATCCCCACTCTACCACAGCTGAAACCTTGGCTGGATCAACCGTTATCCCCCTTTCTGACACCACGTGACCCAGAAACTTCACTTCCCACTACCAAAATTCACACTTCTCGAACTTGGCATATAACTGGTGCTCACAAAGCGTCTGCAAGACTATGCGAAGATGTCTAGCATGGTCGTCCTCAGACCTAAAATAGATCAAGATATCATCAATAAAGACAATGACAAACTGATCCAAATAAGCCCGAAAGACTTTGTTCATTAAATCCATGAACACTACAGGTGCAT
The DNA here is from genome assembly GCF_030987335.1 of Cornus florida. Classification (NCBI taxonomy): domain Eukaryota; kingdom Viridiplantae; phylum Streptophyta; class Magnoliopsida; order Cornales; family Cornaceae; genus Cornus; species Cornus florida. The sequence goes on along the minus strand of NW_026775575.1, from coordinate 89,013,533 downwards.
TAGTCGTCCCAAACGGCATGACACGAAACTCATAAGAACCATATCTTGAGAAAAACGCTGTCTTAGGAACATCCTGCTCCCTAACCCTCAGTTGATGATACCCAGAACGTAGATCAATCTTAGAGAAGTATGTGGCTCCCCGTAACTGATCAAACAAATCATCGATCCTGGTTAAAGGGTACTTGTTATGAATAGTAACCTTGTTCAACTCCCTGTAATCTATACACAGGCGAAGCGAATCATCATTCTTCTTTACAAATAGAACCGGTGCTCCCCAAGGTGATGTACTCCTACGAATAAAACCCTGACTGAGTAATTGCTGAATCTGATCCCTCAGCTCTCTCATCTCCATTGGTGCCATCCTATAGGGTGCCCTAGCAATAGGCGCAGTGCCTAGAGCTAAGTCTATCACAAAATTGATCTCGCGACTAGGTGGCAACCCTGGAATCTCCTGAAATACATCTGGGAAATCCTGTATAATCGGTATGTTATTCAATGATACAGTAGTCCCCTCCTCCATTTCCTCCTCCACATGAAACAAATAGGTGCTACCGACCCCGCTAGAATGTGGCATAGCGACGACATACATGTCCTGACCAGGTATGGTAAACACAATAGACCTATCAAAGCAATTAACTTGGGCATGGTAGTGAGACAACCAATCCATCCCAAGTATCACATCATAAGTGTGTATGTCCAGGACCAATAGGTTGGCTAGAAATCTGAGTCTGTCAATATCTAGTGTCACAGGCCCATCACTCTTATGTATAATAGCTGTATCGCCCAATGGTGTAAAAATACCTTGAGGTCTAGTGCATACCCTCATCTTCATCCCAGATAAAACAATAAAAGTCCTAGCTACAAATGAGTGTGTAGCACCCGTATCAAATAAAACACGTCCATGAAAACCATGTATAGGAAACTTACCCTCAACAGCCTGAGCATATCCTGCGGCTTAGGGTTATACACCCTACCATAATGTAACTGCTATGGTGCCTATCCCTGAGGCTACGGCAGTGCCGGTAAAGCCAGATGTGTCTGTCCCTGAATCTGTGGAACCTGTGGAGCTGGTAAATGCACTGGCGCCCTCTGTCCCTGCTGCACATGCTGTCCCTATCCCTGTCTCTGTCCCTATCCCTGTTTGACTGTAGGATACTGCCTGGAAGTGTGACCATACTCACCACAAGTATAGCAACTACCCTGGAAAGTACCGAATGGCCTCCTCTGTTCAGTTAGCCTGTGGCTGACCCTGTCCTGCCTGTGGTCCCCCATTCTGCTGTCGCTGAACAGGTGCCACATCCTTGGGAGCATCCGAACCACCCTTATGCTTCTTCCAAGGCTGCTGTCCCTGGAATCTACCCTTGTCATTCTGTCGGTGTCCGTTCCCATTCCCTTTCTCAGCGGACTGGTTAGTAGAGTCTCTATCACCCCGCTTCTCACCCTTGGCCTGTCTGATATCTACGGTCAACTGATACTACTGTAGAGCGGTGTCTACCACCTGAGCATAGGTGGTATAAGCTGGACTACCTGTAATAACTCTCTTAATAGACCACATCAATCCCTTGACGAAACTGTTGCGCTTCTTCTCTTCTGTATCCACCTCCTCCAATGCAAAGAGAGACAAGTGTGTGAACTGCTGCTCATACTCCGCCACTGTCATATTCTCCTGCTACAGATTTAGAAACTCAGTCTTCATAGCTTCCTTGACTGCATAAGGAAAGTACTTTTCATCAAAGCATACACTGAACTGATCGTAAGTCAATGCCATCCTCTTCTCTGTGGTGGTAACTGACTCCCACCATTGTAGTGCATCCCCAACCAGTTTGAATGTAGCAAGCATTTGCTTCTGAACCTCTGTGCACTGAACCAAGCGAAGATGTCGCTTGATATCCTGTTTTCCACTGGTGAGCTGCTCTCGCATCGGTGGAGCCTGTGAACTCAGGTGGACTCCCCTTTGTGAAAGAACTCATGGCCTTCTCCCAAGTATCAGTTTGAACAACCGGTGCTGGTAGCGGTGCAGGCTGTACCTGAGGCTGATTCCGAAGTGCAGCTGTTATCCCAGCTTTTATAGCCCGAGCAATGAGGTCGTTGATATGAGGAAGATACTCTAGATCCCCTCCCTGATCCGGAGTCTATTGAACTTCCTCCTGAACCTAACCATCACCATCCTAAAACCCAAGCATTTGCTGCTCTTCCTCCATTTGCTGACGTCGTAGGAGATATTGTTACCTACATGCCGCTCTCCTTTTCTTCCTAGTTCCTTGCATGTTCTGTCCATTTCTAGCGTTAACCATCTGTTAGTACGAAAAGACAGACATCAGTACCATTTCTATACGAACTGTAAGGAATACAATGAATCCTAACTTAAGCTCTAATCAAGAGAAAACGCTACGCGGAAGACTTAATATGAAACATCCTAGAGACACTTGAACCTTGAGTGCTCTGATACCAACTGTGATACCCCTCGGATCCGAGACACGGGTTGATCAGGCCCATGCCCAAACCCGAGGGATATCAAACAATTAATATGTTATAACGAACACAGATTACTAAATGAAATAAGAATTAAAATTTAAGAGCTGAAAGAAAACTAAAAGATAATCCTTAATAATTTAAATACTTAAAATTCGATAATCCAAAACTCCATAAGTTAAACAACTCGGGAATCCATCTCCAGTGGACCCCTAATAAAAATCCCAAACTGAAATGAAAGTAAAGCTGAAGATAAAATCCAAATCTATTATCTGGAAAGAAGTTTTACATCGTCAGTAGAGTGGAAGATCATCTCTGCTTAGCACGAACAAGCTCAAGCCTGGAACTGACGTACACCTGAAAAAGAGAAGTGGGTCAGGCCCACGAACAAGTTCTATCCTACTACAATCCAAGCAGAGACTCGATACGCATATACATACTAAATAGTTCAACAATAACTAATAATCCATACATAAATATATCCACACTATTGGACTCTCGTTAGACTATGAAGAGGGTCTCAACCTGAATAAAAGGCATCACACAAAACGCACCTGAGTGGGCATGAGTACCTAAACCTAAACAGGGCATACCTCAACCCTCACAGCCAGCTACACATCCAACTGCGTATACGCCTCCTAACCGTCGACTCTGAGACTCAGGCTCATGTCACGGTAACGTAAAAATATATTTAAATTATGTTCCTAACCATTCACAAGAAATCCAGTACGTCGTTCGGCGTATTCAACCGCACTGACTCATATATATAAGGAGGATTTTATTTAATAACCCGTACCCTTATTCCAAATTAGGTAAGACTTAGCAATTTGAGCTAATCCAAACCTAGTATGACACCGTCCCATACCGGTGCATACAATCCCATCCATCCAACAGTTGATAAAGCATAAAAAATTTAAATGTCAATATCAAGATTTCCATATTAAGCATATTAAAGTATATTATCGAACATGCTTAAACAAAACCAACCAGTTGATAAAACACTGATAATACAAATATCAATACCAACAATTCCAAACTAAGCATAATGGAGTAGCTTAACAAACATGCTTAAGTAAACCAATACAGAAAACATAACTTGATTACACAGGACTATGCCTGCAAATAAAACTCTATTCCCAGTTTCCATATAATTAACAGAGCCTAAAATAGATATTGTCTCACTCAATTCCATGGCATGCCAAATAAATCTAGGCAACTTATCGTACTGTTAATTTCCTGTCCAAACAGATTGATGCACTAAATACTAAAATTTAATCATCAATTAATCCTTAACAAAATATAAATTTCTAGCAAGTATTTCTATTCCACAAATATGTAATTAGCAGTGGATAAGTCCTCACAGGAATTTCTAGAATAATTAAGAAATATACTATCCAAAACTAAACAGGTCTGCAAGGCACATAAAATTTCCATATAGTTTTAACGATTAAAACTCGGTGACTAAATCTGTATTATTCTATCCCTTGAGACTTTAATCCTACTCTGAAAAACCTCTAATACCTCCATTACAGTATTTAATTCCTCTTAGAACACTTAAACAAACCATCCCCACGAAGCTTTCTCATTGAAAACTGAAGATCACGCTAACAGAACAAGAAAAACTGGAAGAAGCAAAGATGAAGCAGGCTCCAAAAAAACTTGGAGCCGCTTCCAAGTGCCTTGGAGCCACCTCTAAAGGCCTTGGAGCCGCCTCCAATCAAGAAGAGCCTGCTCCAATCCAAGAGGAGACGGCTCTCTCCCTCCTCTTCTCCGTGTCTTGTTTTTCCGGCGTCGTTTTCACATTCGGTACTTCTCTGCCAAGGTTCCTAAAAACTGTAACTAAACCCCAGTAGGTTCCCACCCTTATTTAAGTCCTTATTACAATTACTAACAGGGATTTAAATAGAAAACAATGTAGAAAAGTTTCAAGTTTAAACAGTTTATCAAGAATAAGAGTTACGACTTAAACTTAAATCATTGAAACAGATAACATATATTTTTAAACATTTTAACCTGGAACTAATCTAGTATACAAAGAACACAAAGCCTAAGGGAGAGAGTTAAGACAGAACTTGCCTTTGAGACTTTTGTTCAAAATCTCTACGTCTTCGAAGATCTCCGGCGAACGCAAATATTCTAAAACTTCCTCTGTTTCTCTCTCTGCTATTTCCACAGACGTGTTTTGGTTTTATTTGTTTTTAAAACCCTAAACAGACGTCTACCATATATTTATAGAGTTATACCAAACCCTAAATTAATTCAAGCCCCAACTGAAATCCTAACCGGCCCAAAGAAACTTAATTAAAACTTACGTCGGCTACAAACGCGACTTCTAAAACAAAACCCTAATTAAATACAATTAAATCATGACAATTAACAATTAAATTAAAACAACTAAACCATTATATTAAATTAAATTAATTCAATTAAAACAACTAAATTAAACCACTTAAACAAAAATAAAGAATTACATACAACAATAAAAACAAGTCATAATTCAAGTAATAAACATTTAAACACGTCACATAATTTAAACAAGTAACAAATATGTCAAATAAACAATTAAATAATTGAAAATTCCATTAAAAGAATAAATTAAATACCAGGACTATCCTTTTGAAATTAGGGATATTACATAATCCAACAACTAAAACTCCTTGGACACGTAGTCCTGTACCAAGTACACCACCATCCACGATAAGTCACCTGAACACGTACAAAGAATACTACCAATCCCAAGTAAGACTCACTCTAAAATGGGATCGTATTACCACATGTATGCAACATATAACACTGTATTCCAACTGCACTAAGCATACTAAAATCAATAATCGTTGACCTTTAACCCGACATTGTGTTAAGGAAAGATTGGCTCAGAGAAATGGTTGGCCAAGCCATTCCCATCGTTGATCTGACCTCAATACCAACATCGTTCTTGTCTTCAGGTCTAATCCTTAAGCACACACACACATCAATCTATATGTCTATTCTAGACACACGGTCTAACCATCTTCAACACATGAGTCAAACCACCACTACAAGGCACCACTACTAACACCAAAACCCTAAGAAAAACATACATATCGGTAAACAAGTCGCGTCTCATGCCGTATCGATCATAACCTCTCAGAATGAATCCCACAAAACCAGGGACTTCACTTCCTACCGTGGAAGTAAGTCGGGCGATCTTGATCATACCCTTACTCGTGGTCCCTAACAAAAGAGGGAACTCTACAAAGTCCCTCCACCCGCTGACATGCACAACTCCTACGTGAAGATACAAAACTCATAGGCAACTGTAGACACCCCATTTTGCCCCTACCCATTTATAGGGGTATTCCGGTAAACTAGTTTGGCCAAGCTAGGAAAATCAAAAAATTCGACCATCGGATCATAAAATGGATGTCACCGTTGAGTCCAGAAAAGTCCCAAAACCTTGGGGTGCACCTAGAGTTTTGTTCGTAATCTAACTCGTAGGGCTCAATTAAGAAAAGGGGTGAATTCATAATTTTGCACCCTAAATTCGTTCAAATCTGTTTAAAACTTAAGAAAAATGGTATAATCGGATTAATAAATGGACTCCATCATTATCTCCGGAGTGGGTTTATGTTAATTAATAAATGAAAAATAAAATAATAGTATAATAAAAATAAAAAAATAATAATAATAAAATGGAGTAATAATATTGTTGTTGGTTAATATTCTGGCACACAACTAAAGGGGTTGCTAAGCTTTACAAATGATCATTGCATTTTTATATATTATATAATAAGATAAAATAAAAATAAGATGAAGGAAAATAATGCCCAGGCCTTTTACTAATTATCATTTTTCGCCAACGCCAGTTGTTAAAATGGGCATATGTTTCAACCTTTTGTCTAATTCCTCCATGCTATATTGGGTCCATTAGATAGGCGTAAATTTGGTTTGCCCAAAAGGTGTGACCAAGGCTGCATGGACAGGTTGGTTTTTAGCAAATCGTTTTTTTTCATTAAATATATATATACATATATATATATATATATATAGTAACAATGATTATAAAATAAATATGATGACAATAGTAAATAAATAAAATATAACAAACCAAAGTATATATTTGGCAATAATAAAATTTTAAACTAAATAACAATCCATTCTTTCATTTATGTTAGAGAGGATATATAGGAACAAGATAAACCACAATTCAATCTTTCATTTCTGTTAGAGAAGATATATAAGAACAAGATAAACCACAATTCAATTTTTCATTTCTGTTAGTGATAGATCATACCTCTAGAAATTTAAATTCTTATTGCCCACGCACTAGAACAGTACAAATACAGGGGAACGAGACAGAAAAAAAGGAAGAGAAAAAAAAAACATTAGAGATACTCATAAATACTCCCTTTATTTGCAAAATCCCTCTTTGTTCCAGAAGGGTTAGCCATCTTCCATCCATTTGATCTTTGTTTTCCTATGGACTGGTGACGGCTCGGCTTGGCAGCCTCATGGAATCAAAAGCCAAAAAAGCAAGTTGTGTACCAATCAAAAGGTACCCTTCTTAGGATCTTTCTTCACGTTTTTGTAGTTGTTGCTATTATGTATTGCTCTTACGTCAAGAATATCTCCATTGACATTATTTTATGTTGTGTTTATTTATCCCTATTCTCTGATGTGTAATACATATGAACATTGACTATTTATTATTCCCTTTTATTGGCATACATTTGTCTATCCATTTTTTCTGGGACACTTGGGCACTATAAATTATTTGTTTATTTTTCTTTCCCTCTTTATTGAACTTGTTTAACGTCATCTGAACCTTTCTAAATTCATAAAGGATATTTCTAAACTAAAAGAAAGTGGTCTTATCTCTTTTCCTAAAAGGATTAGTATTATCTTTAAAACAATCATTATTTTTCCTAACAAATAAATCTTATGTCTAAAAAAAATTATCTAATCCAATTTATATATGGGTATTTTATTCTTCTATAAACCAATTTTTATAGGTAATATCTTTCTTTATATTTTTGTTAAATAAACTATTTGTTTTAGGTTCTTGCTTTGGTAACTAAAATATATATATTTTAAACATATTCACCTTATCAATTTTAAGACTAATAGATCAACTTCATATAAATTATTTGTTTATTTTTCTTTCCCTCTTTATTGAACTTGTTTAACGTCATCTGAACCTTTCTAAAGTTCATAAAGGATATTTTTCATTAGAATTAAATATTCCTTTTCTTTTAAAGATGGTTGTAAATAATGGTTATCACTTTTGATATACTTCTAAATATATATATAATATAACTTACATAGTCTGGGTAACTATTCTCCTAAACTTTAATCGCCATCTTCCTGAAGTATCACTTTTCCTGAACCTTTTAATAAAAAGGTCCTCTTATAAAAATAAAATAAATAATGTTGAGCAACTATGCTTAAAGTTAAACTATTCTTGTAATTCAGGTTCTCCATAATATTAATGCTAATTGAACTATATTTGACCTGATCCTCCCCATTTATGCGAGAGATATGTAGGCAACCTAGGTCACTCCTAGGTTCGGTCATGTCATCATCTAAGATAAACAATTATCTTATTTTCATATAGATAAGGTTAATCTTTCAAGTCATTTAAATAATTATCTTTAATTATTAAATTATACACATATTTATCTTTTTTAGGAATGCAATATAGATATAAGGTAACCGTGTTCCACAGGTGTCGTGGGGTGCCTAACACCTTCCCCATGCACAATCAAACCCCCGAACTCTTTACTCTGGTTTTGTAGACTAAATGGATGTCAAATACGTTAGGGCCCATATTAGACCTCTCATGTGTTTATATAGTTATCTATTTTCCCAAGTCTTTAGACATTACTAATGTGACCTAACACACCCTATAATCCATGTTAGGTGGCAACTCCGAATATTAGTAAATTGGCCCAACTCCAACTAAATAATCAATCAACCGTAGCCTCCCGTCGCATTAAGCCCCTTTTCTGATCTGTAAGTGTTTAGAATAACACTTATATAAAGGGCGGGGAAAATTCGGGCACGACAGCTGGCGACTCCACTAGGGACAAGCATATGCTTAAGTGGGTTTAAACCTAAAAATATTTTTATATTGCATTCCTTTTATTGCATCATATTGCATTTTATTTAATGATAATATGATAATATTTATTTTTACCCATTTAACATAATGTTTTGTTCATAATATCTCAAGTTTATTATTTTTGTTCAATATTATTGAATTATTATTTTTTCTGAATATTATTGAATTATTTTTATGCTTTAAATAATTATTATATTGTTATAAAGGCATGTTTACCTCTTTTTTAACTGCACACACTACACTCATGTTGCACTACATACCTTGTAAGTTAGATAGACGGGTTGTATGGCTGTCAGAACTGTTTGGGCCATGGCATTGCCAAAAGCAGACAGTCGGGGCAGAATCCACCTCACTCGAATCACCAACCCAAGATGGACCCACTTTCACTTACTCGGGGAAAAGGAAAGTGACCGGAGGTTTAAAGATTCGTGGACCGAGCCTTATTAGGTTGCATTAGCCAACCATGAACCTCATGCTACATACAGTATAAATGTTGCATTTAGGACACTAAAAGAGAGGGATATCTTGTTATTTAACTAACCTCTTATTTTATCTTTATTTTTTATGCATATTTAAAGTTCCATGCCTAAATAAACCATAGTAGAGGCTACTACATTTAGTCTCGGTTCAGAAAACCTACCCAATCAAGTCTAAGGGTTTTTCACAACCCTAAGACATTATTCTATGCATTCATATATTGCAGGTACCCCATAAATTAAAAGGATGGGTCTTCAATAAGTAACAAGATTTCAAGAAAGGAAAATGTTTAAAAAACCATAGTTGTATAGGACAGTTTATTTCCCTCTATTCCAATTTCAAGCTTATAATCTAAGCCCCTAACTGGGGCAATTTGTATAAGTTTAATTTTTTGTAATATCAACAAGATACAAAAGTTTCCATTCAAGGAGAAGACCCATCCCTCCAACTTCTACATTTCATGTTTAGAGTTCCTTCATAAAGGAAAATTATTTTTTCTTTTATTCGAAAAGTTAATAAGTTAACAACATTGCCCCAAAGAAGAAACAATATTTTATTTTACAGTCCAATACTTGACAAATGCCATGCCTTCTGAAAGCAATCAATCCAACAAGATAAACATTGAACGTGAGATCCATCAAGAATCTTTTAACCAACTATTAGAGGATCTTGTTAAATTGGCTAACATTGTCCAAGCACTTATCAATACACACAATAGCCAAATCATCCCTCCTATGGTGGTTGAAAGACAAGCTTATCTTGATCCTACTGGTAAATGGAAGTTCAGGAAGACATGCTTGCTCCTTAGCACGATGATATCAACCTCAAGACCTTAGACTCGAGGGAGAGGTCAAGTCTATTGAGGACATTGGTTACCTAAACCTTTGGCTCGTCTCCAATGCAGACATCGTCCAATGGCATCTATAGCATCAAGAAAGCAAGAAACACTAGCAGAATTACTTGCAAACTAGACTGAGGGACTCTCTAATATGAACCTCAGAGCTCTTTTTAAGGCAGATGATGTCAAAACTTGAGTTTTCACTCCTTCATAGACAAAACACAAGTCAAGCAAGTCGGAATCAGTATCCTTGCTCGTAACGAAACTTTGGTAAAAAGGGGAAAGCCCCACGACTTTCTCCTAAACATTTACTTTTAGCACAATATTTTATATATATTCTTTTTTTTTCTTTATAATGTAAAACTTCAATTTTGTTAAAGGGTTTTTGTAAATCTCCAGTTTTATCTAGTAAAATAATTCGGATATTATATCATTAATATCCCTCATTTAAAAATAAAAAAAAATAAAAATAAAAAGACCGTTCTAAACTTCAAGGCTACAAGCATTTTATTTTACCATAATATTATGTTTTATTATTTATGCTTTAGTAAGTTTCGTAAAACTTCAATTTTGTTTAACAAAATAATTTGGATATTATATTATTAATATCCCCATTTTTTTAAATAAAAAAAAAATCTAAACTCAATTTTGAGGAATTATAAGCATTTAGTCTTAACATTATTGTAACACCCCTAACCTGTCCCAAGTGTACGTTTCAATGCACATACAATAGGATGAAAAATGAAACTGAAAAGCTATAAATGACCATTCATAATTTCCCCCGAATATATATACATCCCAAAACATAAGTCCTTAAAGTCTATTAATTACATGCCTTTGAGACGAGTACTACTGCTATTACATGGTCAAAATATAGAAGACTTCACATAGATATAACATATACAGTGATACAAAAAAAAAAAAAAAAAAAGTCATAGGTGATAGTTCAAATCCATCTAAGCTTGCGGAGGGATGTCCTCAACGACCTCCTTTCCATAACCTACAAAAAAATATAATAATGATGGAGTGAGCACAACGGCTCAGTAGAAGTTGCCTAAAACGCACTCCTTAATACTTCCGTGAATCCACACAAAGAATAGCTATAAGTAAAAGGGATCATGGTTGTCGGGAGATACAATCATACTACAAATACAATTCTATGAAGGAAATGAAATGCAATGCGAATGAAATGTCAATGCCACTCCCCATTTCCAAAATCCAACCAACGCTTTAGTTATCAAACCGTTAATGTAACCCGGCCCGAGGTAACCCCCCGGCGCCACAAGAGGAGGATTGACCACTATCCCTGACCTAAGGTAACCCCTTAGCGTCATTTGGGGCCTAGTAACTCAACCACGCGCAAGGCAATTCCCTACGTCCCCTCTAGGTCCCATTAACGACACGGACACAAGGTAACTCCTTGTCACCCGGTTCTCACAAACTTTAGTTCAAAACCTTTCCCAAAAAATTTCAATTTGTTTTCATTTCAAAACTCCTCCTTAACAAAATTAGTTTTGCCCCATTGTTTCCCAATGTAATGCATGATATCTACATGCTATCTAATATCATAAGACCAAAATATTTCAACTTCAGAATTTCAGCTTGCATCCCATATATATAACAACTAACATGGAAGTATTTATACGAGAACAATACATTCAATCTTGTACAAATTTCAGCAGCATAACTAGAGTAAATACAAGCATACTCAACATGTATTGTTTTCAACAATAATACCACATTAGACAATACCATTTAGCATGCAATTAACCAATTCTAAACATACAACATATATCTACAGCACATATCCAATATAAAAAAGGTTCATAATAATTATTATATATATATATATATATATATATAGGTACCTACACACATCAGTACAGGAAGCCACGAAAATTCAATTTTTGTAGAACATATAACATACAAACAATGTTTGAGCACCGGGCAGAATAGTCTCAAATAGGCATGTACAAAATTTTAGTTTTCGACATACAAGACATAACCAACATTAGAGAAACAAAAATTCAATTTCTAGTACATGCTACACACCATGACAAAAGCTAGAAATTTTAGTTTTTGAATCACACTTAACATGCTTGAAAGAAGGTTCAATTTAGAGAATTTAATTCACTAGAAATAAAGGTTTTGAGGGTTAGAACAACTCCTACCCCAATTCAAGCTAAGACCCACAAAATAGCCTCCAATTGATCAACTAGAACCACCAATGGAAAAGAGAAAAAAAAGAGGAGTAACTTCCTCTTTGAAGCACCAACCAACAGCCCACTTCCAAGGAAATTTTAAAATTTCGCTATGAAGGAATGGTGTAGATTTTTACATCAATGGAAAATCCTCTCTCCAAGGAACATTTTATGTTCTTATGGCAGCCCCAAAATCTTTCTAGAAAGCTATCAAAATTAAGCTCCAAAAACAAGCTCTAATGGAGGAAAGAAGAAAAGAAGAAGAAAGAAAGAAGAGAGAAAAAGAAATTGAGATTAGCTGCCGAGAAAGAGTTTGTAAGAGTTAGTGGAATGCTACCATCTAGTGTATAGGTGTCCTTTGCATGAGAAAGAGCTGCCAAGTGTGGTGCATGTGTCAAGTGTAGAAGTGGTCAAATGTGTGACCATGCAATTGGACTTAAATGCCTTCCCAAACCATCCTAAATCACCTCTATGCCATTCTAATGCCAAAAGACTATCCTATCCCCACATCATTATATATATTACAGCAACAAGACAATACAATAAAATAAATAAATAACTAACTAACTAAATAAATAAATAAAATTAGGAAACATCACAATTATATTATGTTTTCTGCTATAATATGTTTCTTTTAAAAAAATAATAATAAATAAATAAATGAATAAAAAACTTTTAAATGAAGCTTTATAAAACTCCAACTCACAATATTATATTATTAATATCCCTACTAAAAAAAAAAAAAATCTAAACTCTATTTTTCTTTCATTGTCAGGATGCCACGTTTGGAATGCTGTGATCCTTGGGACGGCATTGCCATCACTCTTGACGAACATGAATCTTGAAATAGAGTTTGATTTTGAACTAATGGGCCTTGACCATGGAAGACTCAATTGGCACACCTTAAGAAATCATGGATATGAACAGTCACCCAGCCCACCTCCCAAAAACCTTGAAGGAGACAGACACCGTTAGTGGATAAATCATAGAATTGATGCTAACGGAGATCAACATCGATCACATACCTACCAAGCAGTAACAGAAGAAAATGATCAACTTTCCTACCATCTTATTTGAAGTCAAGACATACATGAAGAATTCAAGGAAAAGCTTATCACACTCAAGCTGCCGACTTTCAAGATCAAGGCTACCCTCAATGATCAAAGCATTTTTCTCAAGCTGTGGACTCTCAAAATCGAGGTCATACTCAACAAATCAAAGTATTTTTTTCTCAAGCCATAGACTCTCAAGATCAAGATCATAGTTAATGATCAAAGTATTTTTCTCAAGCCACAGACTCTCAAGGTCGAGGATATCACAGAACTACGCATGACCTGATTCTTGACATAATCAAGATATGTAGGCAGCTTTGGTCATTCCCTAAGCTCGGTCACCGTAGGAAAAAATATCCATTAAGGTCAAGATATGTACCACTATGTCAAGCTAAAGATCACTCCGAAGCAATAATCAAGTAAATTTTGCTCATATTAAGACAGTGAGATGCTAATAAGCAAGACCTTCAATGCCTAGGTGATCAAAAGGACTCGAGGCCATCATTTCTGTTATCTTATACACTATTATCCATTGCTAACCCCTTGTGCTATAATAAATTTTCATTCATGAAGCCCACCGATAATCACACCCCATACTAGGGCAAATTTTGAGGTAATATTTTATAACTCATGTTAGGTTAGTTGAATTTTTTTATAATTAATCAATCCGAATTAAAATGAAAAGAGGCCATCATTTATGTCATCCATAATTCATCATAATTTCCTTTGACAAGCCCATAGAGCTTTGTTACGTTCTTTCTTCATAACCTACCAAGGATCATTACAAGTATGTCATTCTTTCACAAGAAAGTGAAAAAAAAGAAAAAAAGAATACAAATCAAAATAAGGTGCCCAAAAGAAGAATCAAGCAAAGGTGCCCAAAAGAAGGATCAAGCTAAGGTGCCCAAGATAAAAATCAAGCTAAGGTGCCCAAAAAGGCAAATCAAGCACATATGCCCAGAAGAAAAGTCAAGCTAAACTCCAAAGAATAGTCAAAAACCAGGATGAAGGATACAAAAGTACAAGTTGATAAAAAATGATCCTTGGTTAGGTTACCCCCAATTCACATTAATTTTGGGCCTTCATACATTTTTTTTCAACACCTTAAACCTATGGCCATGCTACAACCTACATAAAGTCCTCTCTGATTAAGGATGATTACTTAGTTATAAAAAATTTCATCTAGATTAACATGAGAAAACATAGCCCAAGCTGGGGCAATTCATTTTTTATAGTGATCACGGTTTATGAACCTCATATGGAAATAACATTGTTGAGCCTTAATATCTTTCCTTAGTTACCATATACCTAGCCTATGCATTACGGTCCTACTTAAAGTCTTTTTTGATTGGCAAAGATCACCAGAAATTGAAAACTCCTGCTTATTAAAGTCTCACAGAATGAGCAATATTTGTCAGCATCCCTAAACTGGGGCAGTTTTCGAAGAAAGTTCAATATAACATGGTTCATTACTGAAGAATAGTTTTACAGATTACTCAAGAACAAGTGTACATATGGAATATCAAGTATTAGTAGAATTGATGCTACTTGTAAGTTGTCGACCACCTCTTGAATAAAAAAAGAAGCTGGGCTCAGTGAAAACCCGTTTAAGGGCATGAGGGTAAAAAAGTGTAAAAGGCGGACTTGGTGAAAACCCAAGAATGGGCACCAAGGGTAAAAATGCAACCACTCTTGACGAAAATCTCTTTTGAGACGTTAAGAGCAAAAGTGGTAGACCAGACTTAGTGAAAACCTGAAAGGGCGCTAAGTGCAACAGTATAGTCCTGAAAAAAAAAAAAAAAAAAAAAAAAAAAAAAAAAAAAAATCACCCTACTAAGTGTCCTGGTCCTTAGATCAAACTACGTCTGATATGATTCCCACATACTAGTTGGGATGCGTAGACAACCCATTTTACACTTGGGTTTGGTCATACCATTATTTATATCACCATTTATCATACCATTTACCCCATCCTCGAACCAACCCTTCAAGTTCTAAACTTTTTTTTAAGGAACTATGAATAGCTTGATTCTTGATATTATCAAGAGATATAGCTTAGGACCCATCCCAAGGGAGGTCAATCCACTTTCTAAACTTCATCACTCTATGATTATTCTGGTGTTGTCAAGCGACGAATCAAAGGTCATGTCCTCTGAAGGAAGAATCAAGCTATATGTCAAAAGCCATGTTCAAAAGAGTGCAGACAATCGACAAATAAGGAGAACCGTATCCTTCTTTGGCGTTAGACAAATAAATCTAATTATAGTATTAATTGCTTTACGTTCATTATATTCAAAGTAGTACATTCATATATATGTTGTATGCTAAAGCACATGCTCAAACATTCTTAAAGCAGGTTATAAAACCTAAGTCTCTATATTTATATATTGCACCGTACCGGTAGCATGCTCATTGTCTCAGCTCAGAAGATCTACCATCCTACTCATATCCAAAGTATAAATTTGTGCCCATAGTGCATCTATATAAATATGTTTCATTTCCCATTTATTTTTGGTCTTTAATATCTTTCCTTATTAAAGGATTCTAAAGAGAAATATTTCCAATCCTTTGCATGTAGTATAATTTGTCTCTATGCAAACTGACAATGCACTTATGCAGGTACATAAAGTCTCTATTAGCTCCACTAACAATCTCTCTGCAATTCACAATGTCAAGACACCACGCGATGTCCAAAGGAGACCGTAGAAGCTTCCTCCACTAAGTGAAGCCACTAAGCTTTTCAATGAAAGGACATATGCCACCTATGGTATGAACTTATGTCAAGCTCCAACAATATATGGATACCGACCTGGGAAACAAGGAAAAGATGTTATAAAACCCACACCAGGAGAAAAGTGCCACATTTAGTAAAGAAAAATCATGCCCGAGGAGACATCTAGTTAACAAGCTCCAAAATTCAAAGCTAAAATAAGCACCACATATGACTGCCCAAGTCTCACTCCTTCAAAATCAGGGAGTTATTAATCTTATTTTCATGATGATGAAGCAAAGACCAGTTTAAGGAGATACACAGAAAAGAGAAACGATAGTGAAGATAGCGGACCCACATCATCATCTCAAGACTAAGTCACTTCTCATGAAATCAATGCTCCCTCATATGGTGTATCACATTTCCAACACTATTCATCCCATCACTATTGATTAAACTTTCCATTTTGCGGGTAGGAGCCTTTATATCATCAGAGCATGGTAATATCGTATTTTTACAAGGCAATGTAGAAAAGGTAATATCAAATTGTTTACCTACATGAAAAAAAGTAAGAATATAGTTTTTACTCACCTAATATATATCACAAAGACAAAAAGCTTTCTTTTCATTCACCAAAAGACAATTTAACATTTTAAAATTCATTCAAAGTCTAGTGTCTAAATTTCACCCTTAGTGTGTTAATCATGTGCCAATAATGCACCCGTAATGTGTCAAGTCTATTTCCAAACATCCAATTAAAGCCTTAGCGTGCCATTCATTAGAGTAAGCACCTTTAGTGTGTTAAATATATCTTTTCAAAACACACCCTTATTGTGTTATCCCAAGGGATGACCCAATTCGTAACAAGGACTAGAATGCTCCATGCACACACTTAAAGAAACCATGACCAATTTTGTGCTAACCAAGACGCAAAATGGGTTATGTCTACTTCTTTATTTGTCATTGTTTCACAATGCCAAACAAAGAGGGGCGGTTGTAGACACCCCATTTTGCCCTTACCAATTTGTAGGGGTATTCCGGTAAACTAGTTTGGCCAAGCTAGGAAAATTAGAAAATTTGACCATCGGATCATAAAATGGATGTCACCGTTGAGTCCAGAAAAGTCCCAAAACCTTGGGGTGCACCTAGAGTTTTGTTCGTAATTGAACTCGTAGGGCTCAATTAAGATAAGGGGCAAATTCATAATTTTGCACCCTAAATTCATTCAAATCTGTTTAAAACTTAAGAAAAATGGTATAATCGGATTAATAAATGGACTCCATCATTGTCTCCGGAGTGGGTTTATATGAATTAATAAATGAAAAATAAAATAATAGTATAATAAAAATAAAAAAATAATAATAAAATGGAGTAATAATATTGTTGTTGGTTAATATTCTGGCACACAACTAAAGGGGTTGCAAAGCTTTACAAA
The DNA here is from genome assembly GCF_030987335.1 of Cornus florida. Classification (NCBI taxonomy): domain Eukaryota; kingdom Viridiplantae; phylum Streptophyta; class Magnoliopsida; order Cornales; family Cornaceae; genus Cornus; species Cornus florida. The sequence continues at coordinate 88,996,248 of NW_026775575.1, read as the reverse complement.
TGATCATTGCATTTTTATATATTATATAATAAGATAAAATAAAAATAAGATGAAGGAAAATAATGCCCAGGCCTTTTACCAATTATCATTTTTCGCCAACGCCAGTTATTAAAATGGGCATATGTTTCAACCTTTTGTCCAATTCCTCCATGCTATATTGGGTCCATTAGATAGGCGTAAATTTGGTTTGCCCAAAAGGTGTGACCAAGGCTGCATGGACAGGTTGGTTTTTAGCAAATCGTTTTTTTTCATTAAATATATATATACATATATATATAGTAACAATGATTATAAAATAAATATGATGACAATAGTAAATAAATAAAATATAACAAACCAAAGTATATATTTGGCAATAATAAAATTTTAAACTAAATAACAATCCATTCTTTCATTTATGATAGAGAGGATATATAGGAACAAGATAAACCAAAATTCAATCTTTCATTTCTGTTAGAGAAGATATATAAGAACAAGATAAACCACAATTCAATTTTTCATTTCTGTTAGTGATAGATCATATCTCTAGAAATTTAAATTCTTATTGCCCACGCACTAGAACAGTACAAATACAGGGGAAGGAGACAGAAAAAAGGAAGAGAAAAAAAAAAGGAAAAATTACATATAAATGGAGTCAAAGTTTCATATTTACTTAGAGACTGAGTCAAAGTTCCATATTTCTCTAAAATGGATTGCTGAGGTGGCACATGGTTTTTTACTGTTTAAAAAATTGTAGTGCCTAAAATGCCCTTCCCTAATAAAAAAGTAGTACCTTCAGTTCAAAAAAGTAGTACCTTCAGTTCAAAAAAGTAGTACCTTCGGAGAAAAAGTAGTACCTTCGCGAGTGTTTAAAAAACATGGTACCTGCACGCCAAAAAGTAGTACCTTCAGTTCAAAAAAGTAGTACCTTCGAAGAAAAAGTAGTACCTTCGCGGAAGGGTATTTTAGGCATCACAATTTCTAAACAGTAAAAAATCATGTGCCACTTCAGCAATCCATTTTAGAGAAATATGGAATTTTGACTCAGCCTCTAAGTAAATATGGAACTTTAACTCTATTTATATGTAATTTTCCCAAAAAAAAACATTAGAGATACTCATAAATACTCCCTTTATTTGCAAAAATCCCTCTTTGTTCCAGAAGGGTTAGCCATCTTCCATCCATTTGATCTTTGTTTTCCTATGGACTGGTGAAGGCTCGGCTTGGCAGCCTCATGGAATCAAAAGCAAAAAAAGCAAGTTGTGTACCAATCAAAAGGTACCCTTCTTAGGATCTTTCTTCACGTTTTTGTTGTTGTTGCTATTATGTATTGCTCTTATGTTTCAAGAATATCTCCATTGACATTATTTTATGTTGTGTTTATTTATCCCTATTCTTTGATGTATAATACATATGAACATTGTCTATTTATTGTTCCCTTTTATTGGCATACATTTGTCTATCCATTTTTTCTGGGACACTTGGGCACTATAAATTATTTGTTTATTTTTCTTTCCCTCTTTATTGAACTTGTTTAACGTCATCTGAACCTTTCTAAATTCATAAAGGATATTTCTAAAAGAAAGTGGTCTTATCTCTTTTTCTAAAAGGATTAGTATTATCTTTAAAACAATCATTATTTTTCCCAACAAATAAATCTTATGTCTAAAAAAAATTATCTAATCCAATTTATATATGGGTATTTTATTCTTCTATAAACCAATTTTTATAGGTAATATCTTTCTTTATATTTTTGTTAAATAAACTATTTGTTTTAGGTTCTTGCTTTGGTAACTAAAATATATATATTTGAAACATATTCACCTTATCAATTTTAAGACTAATAGATCAACTTCATATAAATTATTTGTTTATTTTTCTTTCCCTCTTTATTGAACTTGTTTAACGTCATCTGAACCTTTCTAAAGTTCATAAAGGATATTTTTCATTAGAATTAAATATTCCTTTTCTTTTAAAGATGGTTGTAAATAATGGTTATCACCTTTGATAAATTTCTAAATATATATATAGAATATAACTAACATAGTCTGGGTAGCTATTCTCCTTAAACTTTAATCGCCATCTTCCTAAGGTATCATTTTTCCTGAACCTTTTAATAAAAAGGTCCTCTTATAAAAATAAAATAAATAATGTTGAGCAACTATGCTTAGAGTTAAACTATTCTTGTAATTCAGGTTCTTCATAATGTTAATGCTAATTGAACTATATTTGACCTGATCCTCTCCATTTATACTATGAGATATGTAGGCAACCTGGGTCACTCCTAGGTTCGGTCATGTTATCATCTAAGATAAACAATTATCTTATTTTCATATAGGTAAGGTTAATCTTTCAAGTCATTTAAATAAATTATCTTTAATTATTAAATTATACACATATTTATCATTTTTAGGAATGCAATATAGAATAAGGTAACCGTATGCCACAGGTGTCATGGGGTGCATAACACCTTCCCCATGCACAATCAAACCCCTGAACTCTTTACTCTGGTTTTGTAGACTAAATGGATGTCAAATATGTTAGGGCCCATATTAGACCTCTCATGTGTTTATATAGTTACCTATTTTCCCAAGTCTTTAGACATTACTTAGGTGACCTAACACACCCTAAAACTGTCTGAAATACTCATATAGTATTACAAATACATCATTGCTTTAATACATAACGGTCACAACTGATACGTCATTATAACTTGAAACTCATACAAAATATCTTGAACTATATCCTGCCCCAAGGGCTCACACTAAGCATTGTCAACATCATCCGGTCCGGAACCACACTATGGGATATGTCCACCATCCTAGCACAGATGAACCCAACACTGCATAAAGTGAACAGGCATCTGTCCAAACTCACGGATAGCCCCCGTTACCAGAACAACAGTGTGCAGGCATCTCCTGACACACCCAATCTCGCAGGTATCTCCCGCTACAGAACTCACGGGTATCCCCCATTACAGAACTCACAGGTCTCTCCCGTTACAACAATCACAGGTAACCCCGTTACTGCACCAAACTTATAGATATCCCCTGTTACAAAACGACACGATGCACTGACAATAACATGACAAGACGCACATATGACAATGCGACATGACTTCCAAATAACTATGCAACACGACTGACAGACTACCATGCAACACGACTCACAGACAACAATGCAACACAACTCACAATTGTCCCCCCTTACAACACGACATGACTCACAGGTGTCCCTCATTACAACACAACACGACATGACTCATAGGTGTTCCCTGTTATAACACAACACGACTCATAGGTGTCCTCCGTTACAACACGCCATGACTCACAGGTAACCCCCGTTACAACACTCACAGGTATCCCCCATTACAAAACTCACAGGTATCCCCCGTTACATCACAGTCACAGGTAAACCCCCATTACATCATAATCAGTTATTGTAATGTCTCATCTTCTTTATGGACAATCCCTCTTCATGTGACCCGACTGACCATACCGAAAACAAACTCCAGAACTAGGTCGATCAAGTGGACACTCCGCCTTACGGTGTCCTGGCTATCTACAATGGTAACACACCAAACTCGTCCTAGAGGACCCTGAAGAAACACCAACAATAGGAGTAGCACCTGTTGTTCGCTGCTCCTAAGAACACAATAAAACATCTCCGTGCCTCTTCCTATCCTGGCTCCCGGAAGAATCACCCACACTTGTACCTCGTCCCTGAGAACCCACAATACCACTCATTGCTTACCAATCTTTGGCTTTTGCTTCCGCCATCAGTACTCTCGTAACCGCTTTCGAATAATTCTTTAATCCTAAAAGTGTCACCCCTGACCTAATTAAACGATTTAGACCATACACAAACCGCCATGTCTTCTCTTTTTCGTTCCCTAACACATCTGTAGTGAAACATGAAAGAGAAGTGAACTTGTTCTCATATTCTGTCACTGACATGTCACCTTGCTCAAGTCTGTCAAACTGCGTTCTCAATTCCCGTCTCTTAGTCTGCGAAAAATACTTATCAAAGAAAAGACTCTTGAATGCATCCCAACTAAAACTGTCAATGTTATGCGCGCTAGTCATGGTCTTCCACCACGCTGCCGCGTTGCCAACAAACTTATACATGGCTAAGGTGATCTTCAACCTATTATCGGGCTCGGCTATTGCCCTGAAATGTTTTTTAAACTTCATCTAACCAATCGTCCGCTACCAACGGATCTGGACCTCCCTCAAATACTACTTTCATAAGTTTGTTAAACTGAAGCAAGTACCTAAGGTTCTGCTCCATCCCTGTCTCCTGTGGCTAAATAGCCAGTTGTGGTACCATTTGAAAAGCTGTGGTACTAGCTAAATTCTTAAAGGTTGAGGCTACAGCCTTTGCTAATAAGACATCGCCCTCTAGTATTTATGGATCATTATCCACCTCTCTAACTCGGCCTTGTCCTAGTGAAACCCTGTTCGGTTGGGATGGCCCTTCACCTGCTCGCTGTCCAACTTCATTCGGATCCATCTCTCCACATCGTCCTCAAACACGGTTCTACAAAGACAACTAAACGATCAAAACAAGAATACATAAAGTAACTCAATCCACGAGCTACGGTGTTCACACTATCCGTTCGATAAGAACTAAAAAGTTCAGAAACATAGGAATGACCAAGCTCCCCACATACGTGGGTTAGAACCCTTCATAACCCAACACATAGCACCGCCACGAACATTCAAACCCATCAACAACGAAACGCATTAGTCATATATACATCTACTAAGTAATGACTCAATAAACAGTAAACAATTAAGCACTTAATAATCATAGCCATTAAATACACATACTGACATTTAAATATATATGTATATAGCAATTAAGCATGCTTTAAACAAATTTAACCATTTCATTAATCAAACAAAAATTTCACGTATGCATCTAGCAAATAGGCATGCTTTCACATTCATTAAACAACTTAAGAAAAATAAACACATTATCATTTAGCATGTTTAAATTTAATCGCCATTTTATAAGTCTCATAATAGATACGCATGTAAACACGTAATAGCAAGTCGTGCTTTTTAACTAGATAAACAATATCCACATAAGCATGTAATACTGTCAATCCCAGCTCTAACTCAACCTTGGTCAACCCTACCCGTCGTCCTTAGGTTTTCGAACCTAAAGATCTGATACAAATTTTTGTAACGACCCGAACCTGTGGGCCTGAATCGTTTAACCGGGTCCTTACCCGAACCCGAGGTCAACTAAAGGCAATCCCGTCCTTTCTTATACTCACTGGGGATACACAGATCATTCAAGGGTCCCAAGGTCTTTCTAAGACATAGTTTAGAAGAAGAAGTCAAAGTACAGGTCAATGGATAAGATCAGCCAGCTGATGGAGAAGTCAGCCGGCTGATGGCCTTTCGTCAGCTGGCTAAAAATGCATAGGGCCATCAGCCGGCTGAAAATGTATGGTCAGTCGGCTGAAACGATCCTCAATAATTCATGCTCTCGGGACTTTAGAAATAAAAAAACTGTCGGCCGGCCGAACATCCAACGTCGGCCGACTGACAAGGGGGGGTTCAATCGGCTGACAGAGCTTATGAGCCAGCCGAAACAACATCCATAATGTATCGACCTACTAGAATACCAAAATTTTTTGCTATCAGCCGGCTGACAGGCCCTTGAATGCTGCTATCTACAACTGAGACATCAGATGATCTAGGCTCATTGTGAGCCGGTTTATACCAAACCTGACACACAAACAAATCCCAAATTTCACGGCAAAACATACAGTTAGATGGCGTCTATAATTTCTTAAAATATAACTGCATTTCCCCTATTCAACATTAAACCTTTACATAATCTCAAGTTTATATCAAGTATTATCAAGTGTCGTAATTACAGTACACGGCCATGCTTTACAAAAGAAATACATTCTTAAAGGAATTAAATACAAGGAATGAGGCCTCCATGGCCAACACTACATATCTTTAAAAAAAAAAATGAATTAAAATCCTAGCTATGTCAATATCCATGAATGCATATCATTTACCGACTCGTCTCCGAATTCCTGAAAAAATGTTAATGATAATAGGGTGAGCTCAACAGCTCAGTATAAAAAGCTTAAATTACATTCCTAAAAATCTCGTGAACCACAACCAAAGAAGAGGAGAATAAGAAGAAGAGATCATGGGGATGTCAACCATAACATCAAACATTAAATTCAATGAATTCATAATTCATTTCACCACATGAGATGTAATTGTCCTCCTCTTTCCTTCCAACCCAAACCTCATCAAACCTTTCGCAACCACCATTTCACTTCTCAATCCAACTTACACCACAACATCAATTCACTTCTCATCCTTCATTTCCACATCATGAGTTCAATCTCGCAAACCCAATTTCCCTATGAAAAATACATGAAGTTTATGCCATTAATCATCAAAATACCATTCATGAATTTAAATCAAAATTATTGCTCATGATATACAAAACATAAGACAACCATACAAGCTATACTTCCACATTCCAACATAGAAATAGCATGTTATGCACAATTAGCATAAATCACATTAGTTACATTTTAAACCACATAAATCAACCACATATCATACTTGAACACCACAAACCAAAACTCTACAAAACTAAACATGCTATATAACAACAAGATTTCATGTAAGAATATACATAAAAGTTCACTAAAACCATAGGACTCATAATTTAAATTTCCCATACCTCAAGATAGCAACCCAAGCTCCAAGCTCCAAGCTCCAAACTCAAATCCCACTAAAAGCTTGTAATACCAGCACCAAACCGTAGCCCTTGCAACGATCTATAATTTGCTAACTCCGGCTTAACCAAATCTTTTTCTAGCATGAAGAAAATCTAGAGAGAATGGAGAGAGGAATATAGAGAGAGAATGGGAAAGGTAAGAGAGAGAGAGGGCTTGGCCAAAAATGAAGGAAAAAAAAATGGGTGTAGGCTTGGTCTTGCAATTGCTTGTGTGGCCTTCCTTGTGCCACTTGTCATGATCCTATGATTACTAACTTTTTGTTAAGTTACCATCATGCCCTTGCCCTTCCTCTACAATGTCATCCTTGTCTCATAAAATATCTTCCTAATAAATAGATATAGATATATACATATATGTGAGAAAAGTCCATTATGCCCCTTTCTTAAAATGACAAAACCGGGAGAAGTTCTCAAGTCCGGAAATCGTCCCGACTTTTGAAAAATTCTGAAAATAATACCGTCACTTTTAATTGATTTAAAATGATTAAAAATACACTTCTAAAACTCTCGGCTCAAAAAAATGACCAAATCGCCCCTCGGGGCCCACGTGGCACACAAAACGAGGCAATGATTAAAATAATCTAGAAAAATCAAATAAATTCCCGAAAATAGAAAATAAGAAAAAAAATCGGTAACATTACATGCCCCCGGGCACAAACGGACTCCGCCTTGGACATACCATTAGAGTGGTATGTCCCATTCACCATATATACCTACTCCACATAGAGAGGCTGTGAGGTTGGGGATTGGAATTGGCACCCCCATGTGAAAAACTCAAATCTCCAAGTATAGCAATGACATAATATCACACACTAATTAAATATTAACATATAAATAAAAATGCATCTTTTTTTTGTTATATTTTTTTTTATCCCATTACTAAGTATCAATATTTAATAGTGTGTGATATTATATCATCAAAATATTCAGAGCATTTAAGTTTTTGGTCTTAAATCCCCAAGTCCTGTATGAAAATGTGATCCAACTTTTCCCTATAGCGAATGATGTTTATAAAATTTAACAACATTGTGTGTGAACATGTTTGTGACTAGGGCAACGCTACTATCTGATTTCAGTTGCTTGATTGAATTATCTCCTACCTTGATATGTTTAAAGTGAATTTTACTAAAGACCTATTTTAACGGATCATCTTAATATTATAAGACTCGGTCAAACTATTTTAATTGATCATCTGAATATTACAAATGATGCATGATTATTCAGTTTAAAAGTCATTTTTCTTAGACGAATATTGGAGGCCTTCCTTATTCAGCTTTTTAAAAATAAATTTTTATTTTTATTTTTTATAATTGAGTTTTCAAAACACTAAACCACGTACATTTGTATAATTTTATAATTTTAATAGAAAACTATTTTAATGGGATTATTAAACAAATAAACACAAACAAATTGAGGTGGATTAATTTCCCCCCATAAATAAATAAATATATATATATAGCTCAATTCAGTTTGTCACGTGATTCGATATGAAAGAATTGAGTGAGAGGACCCGATATTCTTCTCACTGAAGAGCCGAACGTGAGAAACTACTACTATTATAACATCACCAACTCAAAGTTGCAAAACCCAAAACAACATTGAGCGGGAATTTTGTTTCTCAAATTTTAGGGTTTTGAGATCAAACGGTAACGATGTCTTTCTTCGACAAGCTATCTCAAGAACTATTTACTGATATTTGCACAAGATTACCAATCAAGACTATCGTACGTGCAAATCAAATGCGTTATTTATATAGATCTTAATCTTCAAAATTAGTCCATAATGTCAGAAACTGGCTAAGGGATCACTGTTTTTCATAATGAAACTGGCTATTATTTCACTTGTTTCTTGAAACCCCATGATTTTCCGACACACAGTTTAATTAGCTGCATTAATATTGATACAATACAATTTAGTATCATCTGTTTCTTTTTAGTTATTATTTCTATATATATTTCATTTTTTGATTTCACTTTATCCCGTTCCATGTTATCAATAATAATTCTATGAAAAATGTTCCGACACCGATTGATAGCTTGCAATGGCCATTATTAGACCAATTATTTTAGTGCATTCAATTGTTGTTGGTAGCATGACTCTTTAATACTTATAAGTTTATTTAATTATTTTCTAATGTAATTTTTATATGAATATATGTTTTGCAAAGCATATAAAAAAAAGTAGTGCAAACGCACTCTATCCTTTGTTTACAAAGTGAAGGGCCTTTGTTACAATTGTTGAAGAGCTAAAAGAATATTCATAACATATATAATTGTTAGTATACCCTTAAAAATAAAATTATATATATATATATATATATATATATATATATATATATATCACAGCTTTAATATTGGCAAAAAGTTAATATTTTTTTAAACAAAGAGTGAGTTCTAATGCATGTATGCCTATATATATATACATGTTTTAGGCATTTTAATACATATAAGAATTAATGCAATATATTTTTCTTGCATTATTTGTGATTTTAACTGAATTATTAAAAAATTTGGTAATTTTTTTTTTTTAGTTGGTCCCCTTCAAGAAATTATTTGCACCTAATAAGAATCGATCCTAAAATCTGATATTTTATGAGACAGTAGGAGTTAGGTCAATACCTTTGAATTTGGAAGCTTTGGTATTGTGTGAAAATTAAAAATTAAAAATTTCTTTAACTGACTTTTCAACTTTTTTTAAACTATTATTTAGGACCTTCTAGATTTACTTTTGTAAAAATAACTCACTTTTTAAAAATTGAACTAAAGAGAACTTTTTATACATTTTATGATTTAAAAGTCTTTTAAAAAATAAAAATATATACGGTGTACTATTATTTTTATTTTTAAATTTTTATAAAAAATAAAAGAATTATTTTTTTGACTGACAAACTAACAAGCTCTTAAATTGATCGGAAGCGAATCACCTGCTGTGCAATTTTCATGCAGTTCCCTGCAGTGAGTAATAAGTGACCTTGGTTTGGTTACGTTTTACTCTCCTTAATAGATATTAACACGTGTTTGACAATTACACCATTATTTATAAATAACATTTTAGTACAACTTTTAAGTAATATCACAGAAATTTAAAAATAATATCACATAATTTAAAAAGTAACATCACTAAGTCTAAAATTAAAAGTAAGAATGTAAAATTGAGTTATATTTATATGTGATATTATTTTTTTAGATTATGTAATGTTCCTATAAATGGTGAATGACATGTTATTTATAAATATTATAAATAGTGGTGGATTAATTGGCCAAACGGAGCATGATTCAGTTGTCCCGTGAATGGGGATGAAAGAATCGGAGTGGGAGGACCCGAAATTCTCACTGAAGAGCCGAATGTGAGAGAGCATAAAACATCACCAACTCAAAGTTGCAGAACCCAAATTACATTGACCGGTAATTTTGGTTATCAAATTTTAGGGTTTTGAGATCAAACGGTAACGATGTCTTTCTTCGACAAGCTACCTCAAGAACTCTTTACCGATATCTGCACAAGATTACCAATCAAGACTATCGTGCAAATCAGATGCGTTTGCAAATCATGGAACGCTCTCATCAAGAACCCTAATTTCATCACAGCGCACATCAATCGAACTGTTGCAGACACCAAGAAGACTCAATTACTACTCCTCAGGTACCACTCTCAGCATGAAAACGAAGAGCGCTTCTCAATACGTTGTGATAATGAAACATTTGATGAATGTATGGCATTTGATGATAGTTATGCTTGCTGGCCACATTCTCATTACAGGATAGTGGGTTCATGTAATGGGTTGATTTGTTTTTCTGACGATTTAAATGGCAATACTACATACTCGCATTATGATTTTTTTCATGGGTTTGGATTCAATTCTTGGACTAATGACTTCAAGGTTGTGAGAATTGTGTATTTTTGCGAGTTTGATATGAATGGTTACAAAAGTCCACCTTGGGTTGAGGTTTATGAGCTTAGCACTGGTTTGTGGAGAGTCAGTAGTGCTGTTGTTCCTCTGTATGGCATGATTTTCAGTCGTTCTTGGCATGTTTTTGTCAAAGGGGCTTCCCACTGGGTAGCATCTGAGAAGGGCAAGGAACGAAATCGCTACTTGATTTTGTCGTTTGATATGGGTTCTGAAGTTTTTCGCGAGATTATGCTTCCAGCTGGTGTTGCCAATGGCCCCGGGTTGAACCTGTCAATTTCACTTTTTGGGGAATCCCTGTCTCTATTCCATTATGATGGTTTTTTGTATGATAGAAGTAAGAGATGTTGCATATGGGTGATGAAAGAGTATGGTGTAGTAGAGTCTTGGACGAAATTATTTACTCTTGGAGGAGGAGGACTAAGCAAGGTTTTGGGATTTAGGAGAACTGGTGAAATTCTTGTGGCAAAGAGTAACAGAGAGCTGGTTTCTGAGAGCAATCAACAGGTCCATCTTGCAAACTTTGGGTCTGAAGAGTGAAGACTCGTATTATTTGGATACTTACATGGAGAGCCTTGTTTTACTTGATGGAGAAGATCGAGTCTCATTGAATGATGCATACTATTCAATGAGGACGGCGAGAAGAAGAGAGATTGAGGAGAAAACATCTGCTAAGAATGCTGAAGGAAGCAAAGAAAAATAGGAAGGTAGACAAGCTTTTTTACTTCCCATTATTTATACTTATTACAATTCCTGTTTTTATCCATGTATAATGTTTCTATGATATTGACTCCTGCTATATATGGATCGCAGAACTATATCTTGCCAATTTATTGCCACTGTTAGCATAAGGAATCAATCATGATTCTTATAACAACTTTATTTGTAAAGACTGTACGGTTGTGCACTATTCATTTCGGTTTATCTAGTGGTATAGAATTAGTTTGATCTTGGTTACTATTCATTTTCAGTTTGCAGAGTTGTTGGAATGGGAATATGCTAGCCTGCTAGGAGCAAATGTGAGAAGATGGATAAAGGATGAAAGAGTAGCAGCAGCTATTTTTGTAGTTGATGATCCTATTCCCTTTCATAGGTAGGGATGCAATTACATTTCTTCTGCATCTTGTACTCTTTTGAAAAACCAAATTTTTTTCCACCTTTTGTATTCCTTTCAGATTTTGTGTGCTTAGTGTATACTAGTTATTGAAAATTTCATTTAGTGAATGACTTGGCTCCAAGGAAAGGCTTTCTAAGGGATATGCGTTTCAGAATCCTTGTCTTGCAAGTGTATTGATTTTTAATTGACATGAATTGCTTTGATTTCTTGCTGCAGTATGTTGAATCCTTATGATTGTGTTGTAGGATTTTCGTTTCTTAACAATGTGTAAACTTAATTTGGATGTTTGTATGGGCTTCTGGAGAATGCTTTAGCTAATTACTCCAATCCATTTTTCTGTCGAAATACCCTTTGAGAAGAGGATAGTGCATCCATTCTTGGTGGATGTTAGAGTAGTTGTAGAGTTGTCAATCAGGATGAGAAAGAATTGCCAAGTATGAGATGGAAGCTGTAGTTTTTTATTTAAGTGCTTTGTCATTGGTAATAGTTACTAATTCCCTTCATTAATCTCATGCGAAATCTGATTTTACCACTTATTGCTTCTTTCACTATATTGATTTTCTTATATTTTAGTTATCATTGCTGTTGTGTTGGTACCTGATGTCATTTCTTACAAAAACTAAGCTATTTGTCCCCAATCTACTGCATGTTGGACCTTCAATTATAGTTGTATTTGATTTATGTTTCTTGGATTTTAATTTGTACCGCAAATGACTAAAAATAAACTGTTGTTGCCAGTCACAACATGAATAAGAGCGTATTGTTGGCTTTGCATCTGATGGAGTTAGATTTCAAATATTATTTGGCTTATGTTGTAGTTCAGGATAAGTAAACCGGATTTAGTATTGGAAACTCTTAATGTAGTGTTGAAGCTCGAGAATGTTGAATTTTTTATAGAAAAGTACAATCGTCCAAAATTATGGGAAGGATTGAAGGGACTTTTCTCTGGCTCCTGTTTTTTTGTCACTAATATCATCCAGCAACTGGAACCAAGTTCCTCTAGCAACATCAACTGCAGAATGACATGTTCCCTGATGATACCTTGCATACCTCTCACCCCATGTAGCCCACAACATTGCAGTAAACACTATTTTATTAAGCTTATATCTGACTTAGTGAGTTGAAAATCTCGATTCGTTGAATATATTGGATATCAGAGACTGCAACTTCAGATCTAGCATGGAGTTTCCACCAGGTATTATCAGGTCTCTCTCAAAGGAAACAAGGTTTGTCTTTAATATATTTTGCATAAAATAATTTTGTTGTGTTGTGTTTCTTCTTCACTTATTTATTTATTTATTGTTGAGGAAATAACATCTCACTTAATCAAGGGCACTCCACTAAAGTCAATATGCGATTTCAAGACACAGAAGAAAGGCTCTGAAAGTCAGTGTTATGCTACTTACTTGCAAAGGACAATAACAAGGGGAAAAAGTCTGTCATTTATTGAAATTAGGAGAAAAACTAATAGGTAAGTAGAAAGATTACTTACTTTTATTGTTGTGCAAAATGTCACCTTTTATGGAGGTATGGGCTCAACCTTTAAAATTATTCATTGTAATAGTTGTAATGATGAAGTGGTGCAACCTTTAAAATTATTCATTGTAATAATTGTAATAGTGACTTAATGCATTGTAATCATTGTAACTTGGTGCAATGGGTGGTTACAAAAAATTCACCAAAACAATATTAACTTTTTAGTTTTATTATATGTTCATTTTATTTTGATAAAAAATTTATAACTGTTTGTTACATCACATCACCGATTATGATAAATAATGTCTTTGTCAATCGCCTCATCAGGCAAAAAAATGTGATGGATAACAATAGATCGGTGCTGTCTTGCTTTGCTTACCATTCGGTTTTGTTGCCTCTTGGGTCTTCTTATCTGGACAGGGTCCTGGGTCTTGGCCCAGCTTTATAAGCTTTCAGCAGCCTGATGGGCCTCGCTTGTGCTCTTTTTAAGCATGGCTTATAAACCAGGGGCCTTGTCCCCCGTGGGATGGAAAGTGGTTGGGTGTATATGAATCGGGCATTAGAACTTTAAGTACTTAAAAGTTTTAAGTTTTTGAGTTAGATCATGAATCCCAAGCGTTACCAAAAATAAATTTTAATTATTAAAAGTAATTGAATGACATAAATAATTGAATGAAAAAATCTATAAAAAAACATATGGTTATAAATTCATTAGGATAGTTTCATTTCATTTTTTTTTCTCTAAATATGATTATTATCATATCCTTTATTTTTGTTTATTAATTAACCAAACATGATAAACAATTAACACTATTATCTCATTTTTTTTTTTATTTTTTTTTATTTATCCTCCTAACTAATATTATCATTTATTTTCTTTTTTACCGTACCAACCATAGCCTAAAAAAATTATTAAAATGTGCTAATGTCAAAATTTGATGAAAATTATGAAACAATAAAAATTTGGTTATATATGGAAGACATTTTGTACTTTGAATTAGGAAGCATACACAAGTATAAAACTTGTATAGGGTGAATCTTTTGAAATATTTGAGAAAAGAAAAAAAAAAAAAAAATCTTAGAAATTGAAAATTAAAATTAATTAATGGACCACCGATTTAGCGGTATCAGGTCCTTACTTCTTAAATGAAGGTTAAGGTTCAAACCTTCATAAAGACATGTGTGTATTAATTATGAAAAAATAATAATAATAAAAATAAAAATCATGAGAATAAGGTATGGTGGTGCTGCCGAGTGAAATGACCCTTTTTAGTTGCCTCTCACCCTCGTATCCGGGTTGATTTCCCTCCCCCTACCTACTAACCCTTAATCATTGCCAGACTTGTTGAAACGTCATGCGCAGGGACAGAACATTCTGCTCCATATATATTGCTTGTCAGCTTGTGCCACCACTCACTTGATAGTCACTGCTCTTCCTGTTTGATAGTAAGTGTTATATATCGAGGATCGTGACTCACAATTTAATTACTATTTTTTTTAAAACCGTGACTTGCAGTACATTATTATGAGGCGAAAATAGTACTTTTCTTTACATATCCGGTAGAAAGTAGAAACAATGCTTTGGACCACTTCACATGCGGGACCTAATTTTCTTCTTGCTTTTGCCTATTTTTCTTGTTCTTAATTGCCAAAATCAATTGTTGGTCTCGACTATTCTTATCTATTTCGGTTGAAGCCTTTAAAGGGGAATCGGGTCAATATGGATAGAGACAGATACATGGATCCTAGCCTTCCAATTAATCCGTATTGAGAGTCAATTATGGCACAACAAATCTCAGACACAATCATGTAAGTGATGCATCGGATAGTCAAGACCTAGTGATTGTAGCATTTTATTGTGAAACCGGCTATCACTCAACATCTTCCTTGTGCCTAACATTGATGTGCTGTGCACCTGTCTACTCAACTGATAAGGTTGGAGGCAATTGTTGCTCTTCTATATAATAAAATAAAACGGACAAATTGCCCTCACAAGTCACACTTCTGAGGGTCCAAGTACTACTTTGCACTCATACTTTCGAAATTTTAAAGTCATATTCACCTTAACAAAAATATCCCCAATTAATATCCTGCATCTGAGTATTACCGTTTCACCTGACTTATTTAATTATATTCCTATTTTTTTTTTTAACCATTCAAAGGTACATAGACTTAAAGTCAAGATGATAGTACAGAGGCATAAAGTCAAGCCAAAAAGGATATACAAATCTTGAAGTAAGAAAAATAAATAAAGAATAAACTCCAAATTTGAAGAGGAAACAAAATCCAACACTCTGCAAACGGAACCACCACGGGATAAAGCAGCAAACTGGAGAAACCTAAAAGTCTGGCCATCAGTACGGCAATCGCTCCAAAATTACAACCACAAAGCGCTCCAACACATAAAATCCCGCACAAGATCCAATCAAGGAGAAAATGATCAAATCTAAGCAAAGAAAAACCCAAAATCGATCTCTTCCTTTTCTTTCCCCAACCAATTACTATCTTTTCTCTTTCTAACCAAACTCATCTTTGAACAATCCTCACCTTCTCTAACTCAACCAACCTTCACCTTCTTTAACAAATTTCATAATATCTTCAAATCGTGACCGAAAAATCCAGTATAAACACAAAGCCATCAATATTTTTCCGAAACAATTGCTTATCGAAACATATTTTCATATTAAGTACTTTCATCCTTATTTCCTCCTTTAAATTCAATTGAAATATATTATCATAAATTTTGTTAAAAACTACAGAGATATAAAACTTATCTTCAAAATGTTATCTTTCTTTTATTTATTTATTTTTTTCTTGGAGATGAAAAACATTTAAAATTGTAGTTGAAGAGAATAGAGAGAAACAAATTTGGTTGACTGAAACTTTTTTTTATTGACAGCAAAATAATAAAAATAAAAAAAATTATGGAGGACTAACAAATATGCAAAGGAGAATATATATATGTGTGTGTATGTGCGTGGGGCAGAAAATGAGAGAAATTAAAAGAATATTTTTGCCTAAAAAATGTAGTACATTTAACATGTGATGAGAGAGATCCGTAAAATATAGTACATTTAATATGTAACGAGAAAGATTTGAAACAGTCATTTGTGAAAATACACGTCAAAGTAGATTTTTCTGTAATTGTTGTCTAAATTATCATTTTTTCTATTATTATGGGACCGGAGTAAACAATTGCAGGGCAGGATATACTCTTGACACCGGTTGAAGCCTTTAAAGGGCAATTGGTCAATATGGATGGAGGCAGATACATGGATCCTAGCCTTCCAATTAATCCATCAGTCTAGTAAATTATGCATTGGATGGTCCAGACCTAGTGATTGTAGCAGTTTATTGTGAAACCGGCTATCACTTAACATCCTCCTTAATAGCCCTTTATTTACGCAGACGAGTTGACTCAACAACCCCACTAATTAATTTTGGGATAGTGACTAAAAATTGTTGGTGCTGAGCATCTGTCTACTCAAGTGATAAGGTTGGAGGCAAGTATGGTTCTTCTACAAAATAAAAAATTAAAAACACACATTCTATGCCTGCTCTTATCATAGTGTCAAAAGAGACTTGAGATAAAATGGCTTCATCATTGCATCTCTTTACCTTGTCGCGCGTAATCTTTCTACTCGCAACATTCTTCCATTTCATTGCTATTAACAGTACCTCCTCTTCCGTTCAGCCACTCTGCCATGATAAGGAGAGCTCTGCTTTGATGCAATTCAAGCAAAGCTTTTCTATAAACAAGTCTGCTTCTGGCGATCCTTCTGCCTATCCAAAGGTTGCGTCGTGGAAGCTGCCTGAAGGGGAAGGTAGTAATAGTAGTAGTAGTGATTGTTGCTCATGGGATGGCATTACATGTCATGGGCACACCGGCCATGTGATCGGCCTTGACCTCAGCAGCAGCCTTCTGTATGGTTCTATCAATTCAAGCAGCAGCCTCTTTCACCTTGTTCATCTTCGGAGACTCAACCTCGCAGACAATGACTTCAATCAGTCACAAATCCCATCTGCTGTTGGACTTCTTTCAAGGTTAACTCATCTAGATCTCTCATTTTCTGCATTTGATGGTCAAATCCCATTAGAAATTTCACAACTAAACAAAATTGTTTCTCTTGATCTCTCTGAGAATCCATTATTGAAGCTCCAAAAGCCTGGTCTAGCAACTCTGGTTCAGAACTTGACGGACTTGAAAGAACTTCACCTCAGTTACGTCAACATATCTTCTGCAGTACCTGGGATTTTGGCAAATATTTCTTCTTTAATGTCTCTACTGCTCAGAGATTGTGGATTGCATGGTGAATTTCCAAC
This sequence comes from Cornus florida, assembly GCF_030987335.1. NCBI lineage: Eukaryota > Viridiplantae > Streptophyta > Magnoliopsida > Cornales > Cornaceae > Cornus > Cornus florida. Next base: position 88,978,660 of record NW_026775575.1, on the reverse strand, counting down.
AGACATTTTTAACCTACCAAACCTACAGTTTCTTAGCGTTCGTTACAATCAAGAGCTCAACGGTTATTTGCCAGAATTCCACAGGAGTCATCCACTTCAGTTACTGATGCTAGCGGGCACAGGCTTTTCCGGGGAGCTGCCAAATTCAATTGGAAATCTCGACTCCTTGAATACATTGAACATCCAAGAATGCAACTTCTCAGGGTCAATACCATCTTCAATCGGTAATCTAACACAACTTGATGAATTGTATATGGGGTCTAATCAACTAACTGGTCAAATCCCATCTAGGCTTATGAATCTGACCCAATTAACATTGCTGGACCTTTCAAATAATTTGTTACAGGGTCCCATCCCAGAGTCGATATCTCAGCTTGTAAATCTAAAAGCTCTTTCTATTGGTTCAAACAACCTGAGTGGAAGAGTGAAATTAGATTTGTTTTTTACCTTGAAAAATCTCACTCAACTTCAGCTATCAGATACCAGACTAACATTGCTCCACAATAGCAATTATACCAATGCCACTCTTCCAAAGTTTTATCATCTTGAATTGGGGTCATGCAACCTAACTGAATTCCCAGATTTCTTGAGATATCAAGATGACTTGCACCATCTAGACCTCTCAAACAACGGCATTCAAGGCCTCATGCCTAAATGGATTTGGAACATGAGCACCGAAACTTTGTCGTCTTTGTACGTAAACCAAAACTTTCTAACTGGCTTTGACAAACCTCCTTCAGTCCTTCCGTGGAGTGGACTAAGGTTTTTACATCTTGGTTCTAACATGCTGCACGGATCACTCCCGATCCCACCATCATCCAGCTATGTGTATGATGCCTCACACAACAAACTAACTGGAGACATTCCACCATTGATTTGCAATCTCACTTCTCTTTACGCCCTCGATATATCTGACAACAATTTTAATAGCATGATTCCCCAATGCTTGGGAAACTTTTCGGATTATCTGTTAGTGTTGAATCTTCGAATCAATAGTTTTCATGGCCCCATTCCTCAAGTATACAACAACGGAAGCAGTCTAAAGATGATCTATTTGAGTCAAAACCAATTACAAGGACCAGTGCCTAGATCCTTGGTCAATTGCAAAGGTTTAGAGATTCTCGATCTTGGGAACAATCATATTAATGATATTTTTCCCTTTTGGCTTGGAACTGATCTTCCAGAGTTGAAAGTTCTTATTTTGGGATACAATAGATTCCACGGTGCAATACAGAATCACCCAGCTGAAGAATCTAGGTCCACATTGTTCCCCAAGTTGCTCGTCATTGATCTCTCTCATAATAGTTTTACAGGTAAGTTGCCTTCAGATTACTTCTGCACTTGGGAAGCCATGAAATCTGTTCATGTTAAACAGTCAAGATACATGCAAGCAAGAACGTCAAAGATAATTTCTCCCGCAGGAATTATGTATTACGACTATTCAATGACACTAACTAACAAAGGTGTGCAAACAATGTTTTCAAACATCCTGGATATCTTCATTGCCATTGATCTCTCAAGTAACCGATTCGATGGAGAAATTTCAGAGTCTATTGGGATTCTCAAGTATCTTCGCATGCTCAACCTTTCCAACAACAATTTTATTGGTCGCATCCCATCTTCCTTGGGGAATATAACAGAGCTTGAATCATTAGATCTTTCTAGAAATAAGCTCTCAGGAGAGATACCCGAGCAGCTAACCCTGCTCACATTCCTTGAAGTCTTCGACATCTCTCATAATCATCTCATTGGTCCTATTCCACAAGGGAGGCAATTTGATACATTTGAAAACAGCTCATATGAGGGGAATTCGGGATTGTGTGGAGACCCTTTGTCGATAAAATGTGGCAATTTAGAAGCATCACCACCACCACCTTCAAAATTCAAGCAAGGTGGTGATGATGGTGATTCATGGTTTCCAATTGATAGAAATGATTGGATTGTGATATGCATGGGCTATGGAGGTGGGTTAGTAGATGGGCTGATCATTGGGCATATTCTGACCACCAGATATCATGAATGGTTTGTCAGCACCTTCGGAAGAAACCAAAAGAATCAGAGAAGGAAGAAGAAGAGCGGTCGACAAAGAAGCTAAATCAAGGAAACAATTTCAGATCGAGCATGGAATTTACACCAGGTATCAAGTCTCTGTCAAAGGTAATAATTAAGGTTTGTCTTCAATATATTTTGTATAATAAAATTTCGCTTCATTGCTTGTGTGGTCCACTGGTACACATTCTCCAGGTCCGTTTCCTCTAGGACGTACTATTCGCAACTTCAAAAAAAAAACAAGGCATGTTAATTGTGTTCGTTTTTTTTTTTTTTTTTTCGTAAGTATGTTCTAATGTTTTGTATTAGTTTTTCCATTAAAATCTACTAGCAATGTTATATTCTTACAATTATGTCTATCATAGATCCATTTTGCTAGCTCCAACTTTAATTCTCATTTCATTTAATAGATTAAATAGTTACTTCACACTATTACAGTAAGTAATAATTTGCCATTTAATCAAAGGGTCTTTAGCCTAGTGGTATAACCTCTTCATCCTAAAAGGAGAGGTGAAGAGTTCGAACTTGGACGTGGAAAAAAAAAAAAAAAAAGGGTGTATTTTTACCTAAAGAAAAAGAAAAAAGAAAAAAAATTGCTATTTGCAATGTTAATGAATGAAGCTTTAAAATTAGCTCCACATTAAATCATTAAATTTATGGATTCGTCTGTCTTTGTATATATGGTAATAGCTTCTTTTTTTTTTTTTTTTTTCCTGGGTAGAGTGGAAAATTTTTATAGATATATCAACAATGTACAAGAAAACAACAAGGGCATCCCCTTGGACAACACTTCAATTTTTTTAGTTTTTTTAAAAAATATAAAGTGCTTTGTGGAGATAAACAAATGTTGGTCTCTTCATGTAACGACCCGAACCCGGCGGTCTGAATCACTAACCGGGTCCTTACCCGAACACCCGAGGTCGTCTAAAGGCATTAAAATCCTATCCAATGTCAATACATAATACATATACGTCATCCCAAGACTCATAGTACATCATATCTCTGATATCACAAAAGACTCACAAATGCAGGTGGATAAGGCTACGTCGACCACCACTTCCTTCCTGTGACTTGAAAATATTAATATAAGGGGTGAGCTCAATCGCTGTCACGACCCTAGACCGTAATCCAGGTTGTGAATATAAAACAGAACAAAGAAATACTCATATTCAGAAACGTCTGACCGAGCCTTGGAACACTGTCCAAAAATTTTAGATAAAACTTTAATACTCAAGGTTGATAATAATAAAAAAATTCCCTGGTTTCAAAAGTCATGTTAAATAAAGTACCTTGTCCTAACACACACACAAAATCCATTTCCCTGTTTATACATTATCTGAAATTATAAAAGTAGGTTTCATACGTAAAACCCCATAATTCTTTAATTACAATAATTAAACAAAATCTGTTTGGAAGAATATTTATAAATATATATGTTGGTTTCAAAATATACATTCTCTATTTACACAAAGATATACAACAAAATAAAACCCAACATCCGTCCATGGCTGTGGAGGAATGCCCTCTACGACCTCTTGTCCATAACCTGAAAAAAATGTATGTATAATAGGAATGAGCAACCACAGCTCAGCAGGAAATGCCTAACCACTACTCCTTAATACCCTCATGAATCCAAACAAAGAATAGGAATCAGAAAAGGAGTCATGCAAATCTGGGAAAAAAAATAACTATCACATCATCATGCTGTCTCACAAAATAGTCAACACAGAAGAATATGAAGTACTATATACACAGAGTCTAAACCATTTCCCTTATTACAACTTTCTATAAAAGGAATCACATTTCTCATTATCACAACTATCAGTCTAAAGGTATGCTCCTATACCGTGAAAAGACTATCCCTTTATTAATACCTAAGGTACCTTTGGTACCTTTTAGTATTAATGATTTACTGCACCTAAATAAAAGGATAACTACTCATGTCTAATCATAACCACAAACTGAGAATATCCATCTTTATTACTCCATGATTACCACATTCTTTCCAATAAATTTCTTAGCTAGTACTATGCTATGCCGGGAGAAAAATAACCACAATATCACATTTATAAACAAAGTCATGAATGGATATGCCATGCAATGGTTGCAATGTCATGTGATGTCGCTCCCCATTTTTCCAAAACCATTTCCATCATTATTTCCAAACTGTTAGTGAACCCGTCCCATGGCAACTCCATGGCGGCATGAGAGGAGGATTGACCACTGTCCCTGACCCATGGTAACTCTATGGCGTCATTTGGGGCCCAGGTAACACAACTACACTAGGGCAATTTCCCTAGTCCCCTCTAGGTCACACTAACGCCGTGGTCCCTAGGCAACTCCTAGGCGGCCAGGTTTTTCACAAAATCCTTTTCAAAATTCATTCCCAAAAATCCATATCATTTCTTTCAAATCAATTTTTCCCATTCTTTCCCAATGATATGCATGAATGTCACATGCTTCACAATATTATAATACCACATCATTACTCACATCAAAATCATATTCTATGGACACACTTTGGCAGTAAATTTATCATGGCAGCATGTTTCAAGGATAATATATCATTCAGTTTTTGAACACTAATACAATACCAAACTTATAACAAAACAGCACATAATTGAAGTCAACTAAATATATAATTTTCAGCTTGTCAAACAATAACAATACAACCATTGAGATTACTAGAACTTCAGTTTTAGGCACATAAACACCAACAACATTTTAAGAGCTTAAATTTCATATTTAAAACACATAACACATCATTTTTGTCTAAATTACAAAATTTCAGATTTTTATTACACAACATGCTTGTAAAGAAAGCCTAATTCAAGTCATATAGTGGTTCAATTTAAAAGATTTAGTTCACAAGGAAACCAAGGGTGTGAGGGTTAAAACAACTCCTACTAGTTGTTAACAATTCATATGCAGCTTGTTACCTCCATCTTTGAAAATTCATAATAATTTTAATTCTAAATCAAATTGAGTGATTCCAAAGCCTAATGAAAGCTTAAACAATGTACTTTGAATGTGTCAATTTAGTTTAACAAAATCTCTTCCCAATTGGAACAGTTTTGACCCATAAATTCGAAATAAATGCTGCCCAGAAAACTGATTTTTAGCCTGTTGCTTCTAACTTTGAAAAATCATAAAAAAATTCAATTCTCATCCAAAGTGAGTGAATCCAAAGCCTAATGAAATCTTAAACAATGTACTTTGAATGTGTCAATTTATTTGAACAAAATCCCTTCCCAATTGGAACAGTTTTGACCCATAAATTCGAAATAAATGCTGCCTAGAAAACTGATTTCCAACCTGTTGCTTCCAACTTTGAAAAATCATAAAAAAATCAATTTTCATCCAAATTGAGTGAATCCAAAGCCCATTGAAAGTTTAAAGACTATATTTTCAAGATAAAATCTTACTTCACCAAAATACCTTACCATTTAAATCAAGTTTGATGAGAAAACTCGAAAAAAAATCTGTCCCAACCCAGAATTTCTAGCAAGAACACTATAACTTCAAAAATTCGTAATAAATTCATTTGTCAACCAATTTAAATGAAACCAATTCTTAATGAAATCTAATTAAATATATTATCATAATATCAAATCATGTCTAAAAGATAAATTATGAATTTACATGAATTTGAGCAACACAGTAGCAAGTAATTTCAGCCAAACTGTTTCAACATGCTTCAGTTTCATTTTTATACACTTTACAACTTAAATTGAAGGAGAATAACTCACTAAAGGCAAAGGAATTGAGGGTTAGACAATGGAAACCTCATTCCCTCTAGGTCATTTTTCATTCACACCTTAACATCAAACTCTCACTACAAGTCTCTTTAAATGGTTCTTCAAAAACCCCTCTAATGGAGGACGAAATTGGTTAAAGGAAGAAGAAAATGGAATTAACATGAGGAACCCATTAGCTGAAGCTCTCTTCTACATGAGGAGTCATGCAGATTGTGGCTAGAAACTTGCCAAGTGCATGCTTAAGTGTCAAACTCACAAAGGGTCAAAAGGTGGACTAAGGAAATAACCAAAACGCCCCCAACTCTTCACTTAACCACCAAAATGCCATTATAACCTCAAATGACCATTCCACCCTCATGAATTAAGTAAATGACATCCAAGATAATTAATTTTCAATTAAGAAAATAATTCAAATTCCAAAAATTCTAGCGTGGGACCCACACGAGTCGCTCGGCCCGAAAATTCATAAACTGTCCAAATGGTTCAACTAGCATATCCATCCTTCCCAAACTCCATGAAACACTCTAAATCACTATAAAACCTTCGTGACGTGCAATCTCAAACATGGCACGCAACCTGAGGTAATGAAATAATCACTTATGCCAAAACGAGAAATGCCCAGGAAAAATTGAAAAAGTGATGGACATCACAGTCTACCCTTCATAAAAAGATTTCGTCCTTAAAATCTACCCTCCTTAAAAAGAAAAGATGATGTGCCTATCACACTCACAGAACTCGCCAAGAACTCTAACTAGCATCACCACACAATCTGCAAAGCCTATGGATTCACATCATACAACAGACACAACAGTCTATAAAATCCCTTCCAACTCTCCAGATACTAATGAGGAAAAGTGGACACAAACTCTCGTGATAAAATGCATCTACTATCAACTGACTCTAATCTGCGAATCTAAAGCCTGACAAGTCTGTGCCCTCAAGTAATAATGGATTCGAATCCCACAAAACCGAGCTAACACAAATCATAACTGTCAAGATACTTATAACATTATTCCTAATGTCTACTCTTATCACTAGTTAAGGAAAATCAATCTCTAGCATCAATCAATCCTTATTAACAACCGGTATTCAACCGAAATGCAAGTTAATTAAATGATAACCCAAAACATCACCATATTACTCTACTATCGTCACCATCCTTATCCATATTCCAACCTAGGAATTCATAATCATGACATTCTACAGAATTGAAAAATCTATAACACAATCCCTGTCATGAATACCAATGTGGCAATCCACCAATCCAGCATAACACCAATGAAAAACTATCAATCCTCAACCATCATAATCAATAAAGAATATACCTTACCATAATCTGTTAGTCTGACTAGCGACTAGTGTCTGTCAACATATACTCATAAGAACGGTAGCCTCGTCGGCGTTTAGAGCCCGCCCACATATACTCGTCAACATGGTAGCATAGTCGGCAACTAGCGCTTGCCCACAACGTCCTTATATGTAATGTGGCATTACCAGTGCCTAATATAATCCATAACATACCATTTTCCTGAGATAACTATGACGTCTCCTGAAACCGTAAGTGTTTCCTATGACACACCAATCGTCATCCTTGTCAGTGTCTTGATATTACATTTAGAGCCGGGTATGGTCCACAATGTTCGGCCGGTCCATATGGCCATCCCATGCCCAACAACAATACTGACCCACTTTTAATAAAATCCCAAGTCACTAAGACTCAATTCTAGCATCAATTGCTATCAAAACTTTTTTAACATCAGGATCCAACTCTGGACTCCTTACCACTAATCAAACCTGAACGTTCCGTTGTTACTTGTATGAAACACCCACATATGCTAAACACTAATCAGTGCACATCAAAACTATATCCTCATTGGTAGAACCTCACAATACCAGCTAAGTCGTGTCCAATGAGGACATCAGACAACGATGCAAAATGCTATGATACCCACACATGCTTATGCTGATAAGCCATCCACAAACAACAACGCTACTGGCGTCAGTCCTACCACTCATTTCCCAGACCTCTAAGTGCCTGACCTTTCTTACGAGGTGACATACTATAGCGAAATACAAGTCAATAACAATGACACTATCCACAGTCCCAAACTGACTAACATGGATACAAGCCGTTAAACACATAGCATGCTTCATCTTTAAACAATTAAACAATTATCACGTAAGCACAAAAGCATGCTTGAAAAGCCCAAACAAAATAAACACATAGCCACGTAAGCAAGTAGACAAGCTTGCAAAACAAAAAAGCACATAAGCATGTAAGCATGTGAGACAACACAAACCAGAAAACCCTTAATCATAGACAGACTACTACCCATCGTCCCTAGGTTAGACGAACCATACTCTGATACCACTCTTGTCACGACCCTAGACCGTAATTCAGGTTGTGAACATAAAACAGAACAAAGAAATACTCATATTCAGAAACGTCTGACCGAGCCCTGGAACGCTGTCCAAAAATTTTAGATAAAACTTTAATACTCAAGGCTGATAATAATAAAAAAATCCACTGGTTTCAAAAGTCATGTTAAATAAAGTACCCTGTCCCAACACACACACACAAAATCCATTTCCCTGTCTACACATTATCTGAAAATATAAAAGTAGGTTTTATACATAAAATCCTATAATCCTTTAATTACAATAATTAAACAAAATCTGTTTGGAAGAATATTTATAAATATACATGTTGGTTTCAAAATATACATTCTCTATTTACACAAAGATATACAACAAAATAAAACCCAACATCCGTCCATGGCTGTGGAAGAATGCCCTCTACGACCTCTTGTCCATAACTTGAAAAAAATGTATGTATAATAGGAATGAGCAACCGCAGCTCAGCAGGAAATGCCTAACCACCACTCTTTAATACCCCCATGAATCTAAACAAAGAATAGGAATAAGAAAAGGAGTCATGCAAATCCGGGGAAAAAAATAATTATCACATCATCATGCTGTCTCACAAAACAGTCAACACAGAAGAATATGAAGTACTATATACACAGAGTCTAAACCATTTCCCTTATTACAACTTTCTATACAAGGAATCACATTTCTCATTATCACAACCATCAGTCTAAAAGTATGCCCCTATACCGTGAAAAGACTATCCCTTTATTAATACTTAAGGTACCTTTTAGTATTAATGATTTATTGCACCTAGACAAAAGAATAACTACTCATGTCTAATCATAACCACAAACTGAGAATATCCATCTCTATTACTCCATGATTACCACATTTTTTCCAATAAATTTCTTAGCTAGTACTATGCTATGTTGGGAGAAAAATAACCACAATATCACATTTATAAACCAAGTCATGAATGGATATGCCATGCAATGGTTGTAATGTCATGCGATGTCGCTCCCCATTTTTCTAAAACCATTTCCATCATCATTTCCAAACCGTTAGTGAACCCGTCCCATGGCAACTCCATGGCGGCACGAGAGGAGGATTGCCCACTGTCCCTGACCCATGGCAACTCCATGGCGTCATTTGGGGCCCAGGTAACACAACTACACTAGGGCGATTTCCCTAGTCCCCTCTAGGCCTCACTAATGCCGCGGTCCCTAGGCAACTCATAGGCGGCCGGGTTTTTCACAAAATCCTTTTCAAAATTCATTCCCAAAAATCCATATTATTTTTTTCAAATCAAATTTTCCCATTCTTTCTCAATGATATGCATGAATGTCACATGCTTCACAATATTATAATACCACATCATTACTCACATCAAAATCATATTCTATGGACACACTTTGGCAGTAAATTTATCATGGCAGCATGTTTCAAGGACAATATATCATTCAGTTTTTGAACACTAATACAACACCAAACTTATAACAAAACAGACCATAATTGAAGTCAACTAAATATATAATTTCCAGCTTGTCAAACAATAACAATACAACCATTGAGATTACTATAATTTCAGTTTTAGGCACATAAACACCAACAACATTTTAAGTGCTCAAATTCTATATTTAAAACACATAACACATCATTTCTGTCTAAGCTACAAAATTTCAGATTTTTATTACATAACATGCTTGTAAAGAAAGCCTAATTCAAGTCATATAGTGGTTCAATTTAAAAGATTTAGTTCACAAGGAAACAAAGGGTGTGAGGGTTAAAACAACTCCTACTAGTTGTTAACAATTCATACGCAGCTTGTTACCTCCATCTTTGAAAATTCATAACAATTTCAATTCTAAATCAAATTCAGTGATTCCAAAGCCTAATGAAAGCTTAAACAATGTACTTTGAATGTGTCAATTTAGTTTAACAAAATCCCTTCCCAATTGGAACAGTTTTGACCCATAAATTCGAAATAAATGCTGCCCAGAAAACTGATTTTCAGCCTGTTGCTTCCAACTTTGAAAAATCATAAAAATTCAATCTTCATCCAAATTGAGTGAATCCAATGCTTAATGAAAGATTAAACAATGTACTTTGAATGTGTCAATTTAGTTTAACAAAATCCCCTCCCAATTGGAACAGTTTTGACCCATAAATTTGAAATAAATGCTGCCCAGAAAACTGATTTCCAGCCTGTTGCTTCCAACTTTGAAAAATCATAAAAAATTCAATTCTCATCCTAATTGAGTGAATCCAAAGCCCATTGAAATTTTAAAGACTATATTTTCAAGATAAAATCTTACTTCACCAAAATCCCTTACCATTTAAATCAGGTTTGATGAGAAAACTCGGAAAAAAATCTGCCCCAACCCAGAATTTCCATCAAAAACACTATAACTTCAAAAATTCGTAATAAATTCATTTTTCAACCAATTTAAATGAAACGAATTCTCAATGAAAGCTAATTAACTATATTATCATAATATCAAATCATCTCTAAAAGATAAATTACGAATTTACTTGAATTTGAGTAAAACAGTAGCATGTAATTTCAGCCAAACAGTTTCAACATGCTTCAGTTTCATTTTTGTACACTTTACAACTTAAATTGAAGGAGATTAACTCACTAAAGGCAAAGGAATTGAGGGTTAGATAATCCTACCTCAAAGGAGTTCAAACCCTAGGAACAAACACCTCCAAGCTATTCCAAGTATAGATTGAACCCACCAACAAGATGATGAAGATGAAGAACTCTCCATTGAAGCACAACTAAGATCCTCCTCTTTTCAAAGCACTTTCTGAAACCCATGGATTAAGGAATGGCCACATATACTATATCAATAGAAACCTCATTCCCTCTAGGTCATTTTTCATTCACACCTCAACATCAAACTCTCACTACAAGTCTTTCTAAATGGTGCTTCAAAAACCCCTCTAATGGAGGACGAAATTGGTTAAAGGAAGAAGAAAATGGAATTAACATGAGGAACCCATCAGCTGAAGCTCTCTTCTACATGAGGAGTCATACAGATTGTGGCTAGAAACTTGCCAAGTGCATGCTTAAGTGTCAAACTCACAAAGGGTCAAAAGGTGGACCAAGGAAATAACCAAAACGCCCCCACCTCTTCACTTAACCACCAAAATGCCATTACAACCTCAAATGACCATTCCACCCTCATGAATTATGTAAATGACATCCAAGATAATTATTTTTCAATTAAGAAAATAATTCAAAATCCAAAAATTTCAGCGTCGGACCCGCACGAGTCGCTCTGCCCGAAAATCCGTAAACTGTCCAAACGGTTCAACTAGCATATCCATGCTTCCCAAACTCCATGAAACACTCTAAATCACTATAAAACCTTCATGACGTGCAATCCCAAACATGGCATGCAACCCGAGGTAATGAAATAATCACTTATGCCAAAACGAGAAATGCCTAGGAAAAATTGAAAAAGTGATGGACATCACAACCGCTCAGTAGGAGGTGCCTAAGACACACCTCTTAACAACCAAGTGAATCCACACAAAGCATAAAGTAAAGAAGGAACGGGATCATGCCATTCAGGGAAACACAATGACTACAACAACAATAACAACAACAATGCAGGCCATCCAATCATATGTAAACAATGCATGCCAATGTAATGCAATGACATACCAATGTCACTCTGCATTTTCTAAAACATTTTCGATTTACCTGTAACGACCTGAACTCAGGAGTCCGAATCGCTAACCGGGTCCTTACTCGAACCCAATGACATATTATCTTTTTACAATATCAAAAGATAATATGTCCTTAAACTAGTCAAATGAAGATTAAAAAAATTATTCTAGTCATTCCATGACATTCGAAGAGGTTATATGGTCATTGGCTATGATTTCCCAAAAGGGCCCTTACTTGGTTCAAGGGGAATTCCGACACTATTCCACTAAAACAACAATATTTCCCAGCATGAATGGAATTTGAAGATGGGGTTGGTCTCATTGGAAATCTAACTCAAAATCCTTGAAAATGGACTCAAGAATAACCCTATTTGGGTTTGAAACGAAGAAGTTACGACCACACGAAGTCAAGTGATCCAAGCTGACAAAACTGTGAAAGCCAAAAAGTACACTAGAGGACTTGAACCGGTTCCCAATTCCTGGTACCGGTTCCACTTGGGTAGAATGCCTAGATATGAACCCAAAACTCCCTTGAACCAGTTCCATGAAGGTTGAACCGGTTCCAGAAGACCAAAACCTTGAAAATGCCTAAAAAAAAAGCCTAAATTTAAGCATTTGAGTACATGGGTACTCCCTTGGTCCCTTGGGGACCTTATTAAAGTCTAATCTTATCCCCAAACATGTAATTAATGGCGTGTAAAACATAATTAAACTACCGTGCTGTAACGACCTGAACCCGTGGTCCAAACCGCTAACCAGGTCCTTACCCGAACCCGAGGTTACCTAAGCCAATACCATTAAGTCCAGGGTCGATGCATCATTCTTACGTCATAAAATAGCAGCAAACTGGTCGACCGAAGTGGAGCTTCGGTCGTTTGAAATGTCCAATCGACTGAAATAGCATACTGGTCGATCGGTTGTGAGCTCCCAAAAGACATGAATACTGGAATTGGAAAAAATACAGTCGGTCGACCGAAATGCCCATTTTTGTAACGAACCTAAACTAAAACCAATTATATATATATATATATATATATAAAAATTCAGCATGACCTCTGCTAAAAAGGGGTCCTACGCCAACCTGCTTAAATGCATAAAAATGCAATGGCCTCTCTTGGACCTTCAAAAATTATCCAACCTATCCCAACACACAATACAAAAAAAAAAAAAAATAATACATCTCCCAAACAACAACATCAACAACCTCCTCAAGATGGCCCATCATCATCATCCCATTCAACATAAAATATTTACATAGTCTCGCTTCCCTTCAAAATACCCACAAGAGTTATAGTTTACAATATATGACCATGGCTTGCAAAATGCATACACTTCACTATGGTTTTGAGACTTTACAAAAGTGTAGCAAATATATAAAAGATAGCAAAAAAATATATTCCTAGTCCTCCTTAAGTTTGTGAAGGGTCTGCGTCTCTTACTTCCTTCCCGAGTCCTGAAAAAATGATCAATGTAATGAGGTGAGCAAATTGCTAGTAGGTGGTACCTAAGACACACCTTTTGTGGCCTTATGAATCCAAATAATGAATAGGAATAGAGGATAGGGGTCATGCTATGCCGGAAAAGAATACAACATAAATTCCAATTTCAAATAAAAATGCCATGCCATGATATGCAATGTCATGTATGTCGCTCCCTATTTTTAAAATTCAAATCCATCACTTTTCAAACTGTTAATATAACCCGTCCTTTGTTGACTCCGCAGCGACACGAGAGAAGGATTGGCTACTGTCCCTGACCCTTGGTACCCCCGCGACATCATTTGGGCCCAGCTAGCTCAACCATGCTAGGGTGTTTCCCCTAGTTCCCTCTAGGTTACATTAACACACCGGCCCTTTGGTAACTCCGTGATGACCGGGTTTTCTCAAAATTTCTCCCCAAAAATCCCTTTCATTTTCATGTCAAAACAATTTCCCTTTTTCGTTCATGCCCAATGCTATGGATGCATGCTACATATTTTCCCAACAGTATGAAAATAGAGGAAATTTTAGCTTCACAATTTAACATGCTTCTTCATAGAAATTTCTAGAAAAATATCATAAATACCATGGCATGGAAATTAACATTTAGCACATAATACTATCAACGCATATAAGTATAGATTTTCTATTACAACAATTATATCATTTTCAAAGAAATTAATTTAAATAAGGCATGTTTCTCATACTATTTAACAAGTTCACATATTTGCATGCTTCATATACATAATTAAGTCATTCAAGGGACAATCTACTCAAATTGATTATACTTGACAATAATTAAAATATGAAAAATTCACGAAAGTATAAGAATATGAGAATTAGAGACCCCTACCTCAAATTAAGCCAAAAACCCCCAAATGGGTCCCAAAATCGGTATCCCTAAAGTGCACTAAAACTGAAATTGCTTATACGGATGTGAAGATCTCACCGTGCTCTTCGAATTGCCGCAAACGGCTTCCAAAAATTCCAAGGGTTGAGGGAGAAATCAAGGTTTGAAATCTTGAAGTGAAGAAAAAGAAAAAATGGAATTTGAGAGGTGAGAGAGAAAGACTAACGGGGCGAGAGAATTGTAAGACCTTTAGTGGTCTCTATTTACACAATTATTTTTGGGCCAATGGAAAGACGACATGTGGCGGGTTCCAATGAGCTTGCCACACTGAATTAGTACTCTAATTCACCAAGAAAAGAAAAGCGTGATATGGAATTATTGGTATGGTCTACTAATAGAGAAGAGGTACATGGCAAGTTCCAATTGGACTTGCCACGCATGAGTGGAACTCTGACAAAATATTCCTTTGGAACATTGAAACTACGTAGTTTCATTTGAAGAGTGATTGGTCTAGATAAAATTCCACCACGTGGAATTACTGATTAAAAGAAAATGGTGAGTCCTAGTAGGACTTACCAACTTTGGATATAATGTCCTAAAAGGTATAAGAAGGTGGCATGGAGTTACTATCATGAGTTCAACCTTATAGGAATATTCAAGTCAAAGATTAACCAACCAATGATTCATCGACACGTGGCGAGTTCTACTGAACTTGCCACGGTAGAGCAATTCTTTTAAAGAGTTGATTTTATTAATGGAAGTCCTATTCTCATAGAAAAATAATTAAATGGATATTCTCTATTTAATTACGAAATCAAGGTTGAGTAAGCAGGACGTGGGGTTGGATTTTCTCCTAAAATCTAGGAGGTTCTCAACAACTACTCTGATTGAATCAAGCAACAAGGAACTGGGGCATTATTTCCATGAGTGTAAAATATATTCCTAAATATATATATTTTATATAGCCCACGATGGAGTAAAGGAGTTGCTATAATTTTGGGACCATGACGCCATAAGCTCTGAACATGGAAGGGAAGTTTCAAGGAAAGAAGTTATAAAGAGTTGTGGACGCCAATCCACGTCAAGAAGAACGCTGAAATTAAGGAGTTCATGGCACTGTGGAGTCTAAGGTCGCAAATGAGAAGGAACATTGGCCATAATTTATAGCATGGATATATATATATATATATATATATATATTTATACATATTATATATATATATATATATATATATCAGATATAATCCATGATGAAGAAATTGCCGAAAGAAGGGGCCACGACATCATGATACAAAGACTAGAATGGAAAGTTTAACTGGAAAGAAGTTACCCAGTGCTCGGAGAACGTGGGTCTGCAAGTAACTGCTATATATATGCATGATGTATATGGAAGTTTTACAGAAATAGGATTCTGCAGAAAGAAAAACCACTAAGGAACGTGGGATGCTTGATTTGTTATCAGTTGAAAGTGGTGGTGTCTCACGCAACTATTACCACTAATTGAAAATGGTTGTCGTGGATTATGGATAATGGGTTTAAAATGATTAAATCATGTCTAAATTGGAGAAGGAATTTGTGGGAGACGGAAGAGGAACATGGAACGTTGGACGTATGTCAATTTGTGAAGAAGACAAGTGGAAATTCATTCCAAAAACCACCCACGATACAAGTTCGTGAAAGACTATTGAACATCAGAGGAAATAAAGGCAAGAAGAAGATAGAAGAAAAGAAGTTTCAACTGCCAAGAGAACATGGGACACTTGGTAGTCTGGAATCTGACCACGTCGAAATCACTGGAGTTGCCACATCAAGCTGCTGCATGCATGAAGAGTTTTATAAATAGAGCACCCAAGGCTAGTTTGCAAACCCTGCCTGCCCAGCAAAAACAACATATCAACACAAGTATCTTTCCTTTCATCTCTCATTTCAACAATGAGTTTGCATTATGTCTAAACCTAGCACTTTGCTAGTACATGTATTTCTATTCCAGCAATGAATATACATCATTTTAAGTTGAGTCCAGCACTTTACTATCTTGTATAGCATTCATTTTATGTGATGAATTCTCATAACACTTGAGTTAAGTCCAACACTCATTTTGCTACTTCCAGCCTAGCACTGTATTTTCATGTCTTTTTCAGTCATGCATTTCAATTATCCTAATTTTCAGTCCTGCACTTTCAATTACTTTAATTTCCAGCCTTGCACCTTCAATACCGTCTTCATTTCCCATTAGCCATAGAATAGTTTGAACTCCTTGTTCAAAGGCAAAAAAAACCCTTTGAAGGTGGTCATTCCAGACCTTTATACAATTGCCTGATCCTTATAACTTTCCAACTGGATAATCGTTCGGATTTCTACTTTGGAACTATTGTAGTTCCTGGCATGCTCGTAACTCACCCTCCTCTTCACACTTCGAAAGGACCACGGTTTTCAGGAGCCGAACATATTGGCACGCCCGGCGGGACCTCTAGACAGATTGTTCAATGGCCGGTGGAAGAAGGCAAGGCAAGTTTGTCCAAGACCCTGCCGAAATTAGAGAGTTGTAAGCCGGTGAACTTCCAGCTAAAGGTTCATAATTTGCACTTGACGAAAGTGACAAGGTGGAAAAGTTTGCCCAAACAATGGCAAATGGACCTATCATGGACAACATCCGTATGATAGCCATGCAACAAGATAAGTTTACGCAAGACCAAGCAAGAGTCGCCCAAGACTTAGCCAGAGTTGCGCAAGACCAATCTAAGGCTAGTCAGGATCATATAAAAGCTACTCTAGCTAATGAGCGGAAGCTAGAAGAAAGAGAAGACCGAATCTCTGAAAGGTTCGAGTCAATGTTAGAACGGACCCTTGGAAGCTCGAACCAAGGTTTGGCCCCTCGGCCAAACAATTCTGAAAGGACCCAACAGTCAGCTTTCCAACTCAGTAGGCCGGCTACTTTTGTTGAAGGCAGTGCCTCTCAATAACATGGAAGTTCACTTCTTCTAACTTTGTAGCAAATGCAATCCCTTCCAATGGCACAGTAGTACATTCCAGTTGCACCTGTGACATCTTCTGTGGCACAGATGACCATTCCACAATCAGTGCCCATGACAGCCACTCAGCAAGTTCAGAACTTTCCAACTATGGCATTCCTACAGCGGATATGGCATGCACAGCCTGGCCAACCATGGCCATACCATATTCCTCAAGAATAGCAGAATGTTCCACCTGTGAACTGTGATGACCTTGTGGGTGGGTGTGCCATGGGCGGGTGCAAGAGACACTGTCAAACTATCACACTGGCGAGCTACGGGTGCACAAAGGTGAAGTGCTTATATGTAAGTGTGTCACCTCTAATTGGTATGAGGCCTTTTGAGGTGAAGCCCAAGAGTAAAACCGTGCGGGCTCAGGCCCAAAGCGGACAATATCATACCATGTGGTGGAGTGGGTTGTTACAAATGTTATCAGAGCCTAACCCAGTTGGAAGTGTGCCGACAAGGACGTCAGGCCTCCAAGGGGGGTGGATTGTGAAAACCTTGTGGGCAGGTGTGTCGTGGGCGGGTACGAGAGACACTGTCAGGCTACCACACTGGTGAGTTACGGGTGCACAGTCCCACATCGCCTGGGTAAAAGAAAGGTGAAATACTTATATGTAAGTGCATCATTTCCAATTGGTATGAGGCCTTTTGGGGTGAAGCCCAAGAGCAAAACCGTGCGGGCTTAGGCCCAAAACGGATAATATCTTACCATGTGGTGGAGTGGGTCGTTAAAAATGGTATCAGAGCCTGACCCAGCCGGAAGTGTGCCGACGGGGACGTCGGGCTTCCAAGGGGGGTGGATTGTGATGATCTTGTGGGCGGGTGTGCCATGGGCAGGTGCAAGAGACATTGTCAGACTATCACACTGGCGAGCTACGGGTGCACAAAAGTGAAGTGCTTATATGTAAGTGTGTCACCTCCAATTGGTATAAGGCCTTTTGGGGTGAAGCCTAAGAGTAAAACCGTGCTGGCTCAGACCCAAAGCGGACAATATCATACCATGTGGTGGAGTGGGTCGTTACATGAACTTTCAGCCAGCCGCACCTGCACCTCCAAGGCCATATGTGGCCATGCCGATGGCTGTTGGGGGGCAACCTTTTCCAAGGGAGCCACTTCCGGACCAAGGAGGAAGAAACCATTGGAGGAATAACCCTTTTAACGCCAACCCACTACCGATGGTAGGTGGGGGGCATCAAGGGGTTAACTAACCTCAAGTGAGGCTAGATAATAACTTTCCACAACCCATGGCACTTGATAGAGGCCAATTTACAGAATTCCTCCAACAGGAATTTGGCCTAACTCGAAGGGGTGGAAGACTAGCTAATAGAAAGCCCTATCCAGAGTTCAATGACGAAGTTGAATATCCAAGGAATTTTAGAATAGCAAAATTCACGACATTCAATGGAGAGGGCGAACAGTCTACATTGGAATCTATTAGCCGTTTTACTATCCAATGTGGAGAAGTAGCTGGCAATCTATGGTTGAAGGTATGCTTGTTTCCAAATACATTAATCGGCTATGCTTTCAGGTGGTATTCCAACTTGCCAGCCAACTCCATCCAAAGTTGGCAACAATTTGAGGACTTGTTCCATACTCAGTTTTATAGTACCGAGCCTGAGGTGTCCATGGCAGATCTTTCCAGACTTCATCAGCTACTTGGAGATTCGGTGATCAGTTTCCTTTCCAGATTCAAAAGGGCTAAACACAAATGCAATTTGTCCTTGCCACTAGAAGAGTATATTAAAATGACTGTCAATGGCTTAGAATTCGAGCTTCATAAAAAATTTGAAGGAGTACATTTCCATGATTTATTTGATTTGGCCAATAGAGTGGCTAAGTACGAAGACCTCCATCACAAAGAACAAGACCGTAAGTCTTCTTCCAAGGGTACTTACTATCGTGATCTTAGCTATGAGGTGTTTGCCACTGAAACAGAGGGAGATTTGGAAGTTAATATAGCCGAGCTCAACATAAAAAAGGTCTATACTTGTGAGGCTTTGGCAAAACCAAAATCATCCATGGCCAACTTGCAGGCCGCCTCTAGTTCCAAGTGGAGGGGGGCAGACCCTTCCAGGAGTTACTCGTTTGATATTTCCAAAGCCGAGCAAATTTTTTATTTGTTCATAGTTGACAAACAACTAATCTTCACAGCAAGCCACAAGATGTTAAAAATTTCTAAAATGGCCGAAAAAAAGTATTGCAAATTCCACAATGTGTGGAGCCATTCCACTAATAATTGTGTAGTTTTTCTTAATATTATGCAGAAAACAATTGAAGATGGGAGGCTGAAGTTTCTAGAAAAATCAGAGGTGATGGGTATTGATGGAAATCCTTTCCCTAAGGTCATTGTAACAAACATTGTTTCTATGGTTCTGGAACATCCTAAGAAGAAGGTGGATTTGACAGGTCTAGTGGACAGTGGAAAGCTGGAAATTCCTAAGGCAGCAGCATCCATGGAGAAAACAGTGGCTAAGTTGGAAAGACAACTCCGAGAGGCTCAGATTGCCTTAATCCAGCAAGGTTGTTGCCCCAAGTGTAAAATTCAGAATAAAGGTTGCCATAGAGATTTTCCAAAAAAGAAACAGAAGGAGAAGCTTTCTAATGACGACCGAGGTCAGAAAAGGAAGATCCATGACTAGCTAACTTTCTAAAAGGTGGAAAACACAGTTACTGTAACTAGTCCAGAGAAGGAAAGCTGAGTCTATACAGAAAGAAAGGCAGCAGAAAGGAGACCATAATTCATTCTAAGGAGTTTGGAAAGAGTAGGGTTCCTAATGAGGCAAGGCCTCGTCCTAGCAGATGGTATGAAAGCAGCAAATGGTATGGCAGAACCTCTGAAGGTGACAGTTATTCTAGGCCAAAACTGGCTTCAGAAGTATGGATCAAAAAGGGTAATGAGCATCTCCGTCCAAGAATGGTTAAGCCTCTTACCTCGGAAAATGAGAGGTGGAAAATGCTTAATTATCCCAAGTTTCCTGTTCATGATGATTCCTATTTAACTCACACACAAAAGCGAAGGCAGCAAAGGAAAAGGGCTGACAGAAGGAGGTTATGGGAAAAAGACCATGGTTGGACCAACGAGCCAAAGAAGAATACCATGCCTTCAGATTTATCAGAACTTCCAGCTAAAGGAAAGGAAAGAGATCCTGATGACTTGCTAGACCTGGATTCAGAAGTTGGAAATTCCTTGAAGACAGATAGCCCTCCTACAAAGGAGGAAACATATTTGGAAATCTCCAACAATTCCAGCAGCAGCAAGAAAATTTGTTTTGGCAGCCTTCCGGGTGAGTTTACTTGCAATATGGTAATGGTTCTTCCTTTAGTTTTTGAGCCACATCCAAACCTGTAATACCCCTAATTTTAAAAGGGTATTTCCTAGTATTTAATTTATTATTTAATTGCATTTTATTTGATTATGTGTTGTTTTATTTGATTATTTGATTATTTGCTTAATTGTATATTGTGGTGATTATTGAATTAGTTGTATGATTTGAATTTATTATATTATTTGTATTATTTGACTCATTTAAATTAAGTTAATTGCTTTATTAATATGTAACTGTTTGACTGTTTGGATTAAATTAAAATTAATGGTTGTATTCAGTAATTGGGTCGCCTTAACTGTTTTAATTAATTTAATTATTTAATTGATTTATTTAATTAGTTCACTGTTTATTTATTTTATTTATCGTAACTTAGGGTTTTAGGATTCAGCATGGCCGACTTATAGTTAGAATTGGAATAGGGTTTTGGTTAATTGAAGCCTATAAATACTATAGTATATGTCGACTTCGGGTTTTATAACAGAAAACTTAATTCTGTAAACCACAAGTATATAATCCCTATTCCCGTAGTGAAAGAAACAGAGAGTTACAGAGAGAGATAGGAGAGGAAGGCTAGGTTGGACCAAGGAGGAAGGAGAGGTTGCTCATAGGTGAAACCAATAGCAACAGAGGTGGAACTACGGTCTAGGACATTAACGGAACATTCAGAGACGGTAGAATTAGAGTTTCAAATCTGAAACTGAAGGCAAGTTCTTTTCTTTCTCCTTCCCATTGGCTTGTGTTCTGTGCACCTAGATAGTATCTAGGAGATTAATTGGACATTAATTGAACTATGCATGACCATTTTATGTTATACTTGATTATCTGTTATTGGTGAAATTTAATTTGAAATCATTCTGTCACGTATAGTTTTGTATCGTCTCTGTTTTGGCATAAAACGGGCCACTATTTTAATTTTGTTTTGAATCTTACTGCATCAAACCAAAGTCTAAATTAATACTAGATGTAATTTAAGGTCTGTAAGTTCAATATAGAGGAAGAACAATAAGGTTGGACTGGCCGGAGACGGAGAGGATGAACTGAAATGGAGCAAAAGAAGACCGAAAGCTCTCAGAAGAAGTGAGAGCCGGCTCCATAGAAGTGGGAACCGGCTCCCACCAATGTAGAGCTAGCTCCAAGGACCTTGGAGCCGGCTCCAGGTTAAAAGAGCCTACTCCCAAGAATTGGAGTAGGCTCCCTCTTCAATTTTACATTCTGATATTTTTTTGTTTTTTGTATTTTACGAACTGTTTGTTACTGTTTGGAGCATGGAAATTATTCTGGGACTGTACAGAGTGATTAGGAAGATGGTTTTGGGTATCATTAAGACTTTAAATTAATTAAAATTCAGTGCTAAGTACTTGGAACAAATAGTATCAAATTAGTATAATTGTTTTAGACTGTTATCAGATGAAAGAGATTAATTGCTTAAATTAAATTTTAGCAATTTAATGAGAAACACCATGATTATAAAACTTGTTCCAAATGCATTATAGGGTCATTTATGTATTGAATGTGATCTATGCATGCTTTGGAGGCTAATTGTTGAAATCTTAATATTTTTCTGCAATTACATGGATTATGGCTTGGATTTTAATTGCTAGAATATTAATTATCGTCTCTGCAATTATTTGGGTATTAGTTTGGTCTGTAAATTACCATCTACAGATTTGCTTTGTTCTATACATGCTTTAGGATATTAATTGTCGAAATATTAAACTTTTTTCTGCAATTACTTGGATTCCCATTGGATTTTAATTGCTAGAATATTAATTATCGTCTCTGCAATTATTTGGATATTAGTTTAGACTGTAAATTACTCAGTATGATTTATATGTTGTAATTTACATGGATATAGAGGATTGTGTGCATCGGTATAGAACGGTGGCACACTAGGGACGGCTTGGCTTCAAAACACTAAGACCTAACTTATCGGATTAATGGAATGGATTGTAAACTGTTGAATCTTAAATTGTGTATAAGTCAGATCAACTGACTAAGTTGAGTGACTTCCTGGATTAGTTGGTTGTGGTCAAGTCATATCTTTAACTTATAGGATTACTCTGGATTCAGACGGACTTTAGATATATGATTATGGTACCATGAGATGAGCTTGAGTCTCAGGCTTGTTGGTTAGGGTGCGTATATGCAGTGGGTGCGTAGCTAGATATAGTAGGTAGGTGTACCTTGTTAGGTCTAGGTACTCATGCCCACCTTTGGGTGAATTTTCGCATGTTGCCTTCTATTCAGGTTGAGACCCCTATTATAGTCCAGTGAGTGTCCTTAGTATGGATATATATATACGTATAGACTAGATAGCTATTGTGAGGATATCTAGGGTGTATCTGCGTATCAAGTCACTATATGGATTGCAGTTAGATTAGAACTTGTTTGTGGGCCTGACCCACTCCTTTATTCTTTTTAGATACAGGACGGTTCCAGCCTTAGAGCTTGATCGTGCTGGTTGAGGATAGTTTCTCATTCATCGGATTACATAGGACTTCTCTTTATGATCTAGCTTAGTTTTATTTTCTAGTTCAGTTGACATTTTTATTTAGGGGTCCACTAGATGGATTCTCAAGTTGTACTCATGAAGGTTTTGGATTTGAAGTATTATTATACAGTTTTATTTGGAGGATTTTATATTTCTTAATTCTTTCAGCTTTGTAATTTAAATTCGTAAATCTTTATATTCTGTGTTCGCTTTAAAATACTTTAATTGTTTGATATTTCCCTCGGGTTTGGGCTTGGGTCTGATCAACCCATGTCTCGGATCCGAGGGTATCACAAAACCAGTTAACTTCAATGGAAGGAGATGTAGTAGACACGAGTCTTCCCTTGGAAAGCCTTGGACAGTCTAATTCTGAGCCATTTGAAATGGAACTAAATAAGGGTATCCATAGAGAAGAAGTTTTCAAAGATGAAGCTTAGCATTTCTAGAAATTAAAAGGGGTTGTAATTGAAGAAAACAGCCCCACGAAGCCAAAGAAAATTGTTTTAGAAAAGCCATCATATGGTATGACTCAGCAACTCAAACCTCTGTATATTAGGGTACTGGTGGAAGGAAGGCCTTTGGTAAGAATTTTGGTAGATAATGGTTCAGTACTGAATGTTGTTCCAGTCAATGTCATGCGTATGCTTGGAAATTCGCTCGAAGACATCATCCCAACTGATGTATCCATTAGTGGATTCACGGGAGGAGTAGTAAAGACACAAGGGATTCTACTATTGGAATTAACGATGGGAGATAGAACTTCCATCACAGCCTTTTTTGTCATTAAGTCCACAACGGCCTATAACTTGCTTTTAGGCCGTGAATGGATTCACCTAAATTTTTGTATTCCATCCTCACTCCATTAAATGCTGATATTTTGGAATGGAGATGAGGTAAAAGTGGTGGAGGCAGATAATCGGCCATTTGTGGGAAGGGTTTACCATGCAAATGCTTAGATATATAGTGAAGAATACGTTCCAATTAGATTTATTGGAAAGGAAAGCAAGGGCCATCCAAGGAAGGCCACCATGAGAAGAACTCTCACCGAAAAGGATATAAGGGACCTTTTCCAAGGAACACCAAGGCCAACAATTTTACCTAAGGTCGGTGTTCAATGCTACATTTCAAATAAAAGTTTTATGGAAGAAAAGCCTAAGGAAGATATGATACTTGGTCAGGCAGTTAATTACTGCCTTATCAGGTTGAAAGCATATCTGGCCAAACTATGTCTGGAAAGGACTACAGCTGCCAGTACCTCATTTTTTACCAATATTTTAGGGATTATGGACGATACTGAAGACAAGTTGGATGCTATCCAATTGACAGACTTGAAGGCAGCACCAACGAAACTTGATGATCTTAAGGCCGAAGTGCAAGATCCACTTTTGGAAGTTAATCTTGGAATGGAGCAAGACCCTAGGCCTACTTACATCAGTAAGCTTTTGGAACCAACCTTTAGATAAAAATTAATTTCCTTACTTTATGAGTACAAAGATTGCTTTGTATGGACGTATGAGGAAATGCCAGGACTTTCCAGAAAGCTGGTAGAGCATAAATTTCCAATCAAAGAAGGTTTCAAGCCTTTCAAGCAGCCTCCAAGAAGGATGTCCAAAGAAGAGATAGAAAGTGTAATGATCCGGTGACTTCCTTTCATTTTTCCTGAAATTTTATGGATAAATTTTTTTCGTTTAATTCTCTTTTCTGATATCTGTTTCTCGTTGTTTAGTGTTATATTGAGTGCTCAGAATTGGCTTCTGAGACTCTTTCGTGTGGATTGACAACTTCCTTTGAGGACCGAGTCATTTCCGTATTTTCACTTTTCAGGACACTATTCACTTTTGTCCTTTTCCCTATTCTGTCTTTTCCCCGTTTGCCAGTTTTTGGCACAACCTCACTTTTCATGCTCGGAATTGGTTTTTGACTTCACGTGTCTTCATTTTCAGTGGTTTTCTCGAAATACGTATCTTTACTTTTATAAGAAAGTACTCTGGTTGCTTCCGGTGTCCATAGGGGCATGGATGCACAATTCCTTGGAATTATTTTCTTTTCTGGGGGTGTTTTTTGTAAATATCTTTTGAAGATATTTTATTTCAGGGGTATCTAAGAAAATATCTTTTGGAAGATATTTTCATTCTGGGGCAGTTTCGCAGTTAACCCTTTTTTTAGGGGCCATTGTGCAATTAACAAAAGTTATTGCAAAATATTTCGTTTGGAGCCTGAATCCTCATACAGGATTCATTTTCTCTTTTCGTTGACTTGTAAATTCATAGAATTTCCTTCTGGTCGTTTTTCTCCAGTTTCAGAGTTTCTGGACCTAGTTGCCGCTGAACTTGTTCGGGGCATAACTCTCTGCTCGGGATTCAGTTTTCGATGCCATTTCTTCCATTGTTCATGTTTTCTTATTTTGAATCTTTTTTGTTCACAGAGTTTTTCCGTTTGAGCGCATTTGCTCAAAATTTACTTTTCCAGACCCGGCGGGGCCCTTTCGGGGCATTTTTAGGATTTTTCTATAAATAGGGGATTTAAAGAAGAAAATTCAGATTTTGTTCATCTTCTCCACTCTCTTGGCCGGCAGCCATGGGAGCTCCTTGGCTGCCACTCTTTCTCCTTCTCCTCCACTTGATTTCCTTGGTAGAAATTCTTCGGCCTTTACATTTATTGTTCCCCTCGACGTGTTCTACCATTCCCCCTTATTAGAATCCATTTCTGACCATTTCTTGAGTTTGGGTTTGAGGTCAAGTTGTGATTTTCATGGGGCTTCCTTTGGATTCATGTAGATCGTGTTGTCCCCGACAAAACCTAGGAGTTTTGGCAGATTCGGAACACTTTTTTTCGGTGGGCTTTTGAGATTTTCATCTCAAATTGAGGTAGGGGGTGTTATAGGTTTAATTCTTGTTATATAACATGCTATTAATGCTTATAAAACTTGTTTACATGCTTAAATATGAAATCTAGAGATTTTATTATTTATTTTTCTTGTATTGGATTTGATTTTCCCGGTTGTTCATGGCTTGTTTTAAACATGTAGCATGGTAATATAATACTCTATAATATGGTCATTGACATATATTAAATTGAGAGAATTTGAACAAGTATTAAAGATTTTATTTAATATTTATCTTGAATAAATATTTAATTCACATGGCCTTAGCTAGCTTGAAAACAATATGTGTTAGCATATTATCTTAGACTTTAATTCACTCTTCAACATAGGTAAGTTTTAGAGTAATAGGAGTTGTTTTGAAATCTAGTAATATTTAATTAATTTGATTAATTAATTTATTCCGGGTGTACTATTCACCCCATTGGAATTCCGACTTGACATTCTTTATATGCATGCTATATGGTTTCACATATATTAAATCTAGAATATTTGGTTAGGTTTTGAAATCTATCATTTATTATTTTTCTAGTATTAAAGTTTAATGCTCATAGCCATTCATTGCATGGAATTCACTTGTATCGTGTTTTTAAATCATGTCATGGTATGTTGTATAACATATTTAAATTTGAGATCATTTGGATGAATTTCAAAACTTAGAGATTTTAATTAAGTGTAATAATTAAAATCCATTCAATAGCTCATTGGCCTTGATCAAGTTTCTAACTTGGAATTCATACTTTTCGTGATAAATTCCTTCACATGTGTATCAAATTGAGAATAATCGGATAAGTTTGAAACTTATATTCATTTACTTCCTTTGTATGGAACTTAATTCACATGGTTATGTCTTGCATGAAATGGACTTGTAACTTGACATTGAACTTGACCTTGATATGATCCTTGACACACCTTGTTCATAGAACATTTGGACTTGCCTTGTAATCATGATAATTTAATCCCTTAGGTTGATTAAATTTTCCTTTTTATGCTTCCATCGGTTTAATCATGACCCCTTGTATCTAGGTTTCATTAATATATTTAATGAACATGCACACTTGTCTTGGAATGATTTAATTACTCATATGTTGCTTAGAAAATAATTGAATTATGTATCTTATACTTGTAGTATATTTACTTCAATGAACTCCATGTGCTATATATCTTGGATGTTGTCATATAGTTGCATACTATGATTTCTTGTCATCTCATATGCCATGATAGTTGATGAACTAGGGGCATGACTTGCATGCTCCAAAATCTTGGTTGTGCATGAAATGTGGTTAATGTATTTATTGTATTTGATACAATCTTGATTTGCATAACTCGTTGATTTTGGGACTTGGGATATCAATCAAGAATTGACATGGATAGGACTTGGTTCTAGTATGGGGGAATGTCCTCCTACAACTATAGTACACACTAGGGGAAAGGTACCCATGGGTTAGTAGCCCTAAAGTGATCTCAAGAGTACAGTTTTAATCCGGGTGATATCCGAGTTTCCACATTGGTTGATTTCATTTTTTAAATTTCAAGTTGCTATTCCTTGACGATTTAAACTTGTCATGTTATGTGAAATGCTCCAATCTTGTTTCATTGCATAGATATTATGCCTCATTCGTGATTTCAAGTATACTCCTTGTCATGTTAATTGCATCGATAATGTAATTCTTGTTAACATATGTCCGAGCATACTTATTGTCATGTTATATGGAATGTTCCATCCTTGTATACTTGCATAGGTATTATGCCTTGTTCTTGATTCCGTGTATAATTCTCATCGTGTTAATTGGTTTAATTCCAATCATGTTAATTGCATCGATAATGTAATTCTCATTAATTTATATTTGAGTAATTTTCTTGTCGTGCTTTATAAAATATCTCTACCTTGCTGCATTGCATAGATTTTGTGCATTATCTTTGACTTCGTGTATTCTTCTTTTCGTGTTAAATCGGTATGTCCCAATCATGTAAATTGCATTGATAATGTGATCCTTATCATGTTGCTATCTTACTGGTTATATTCATTGGATTATCCCGATCTTGATTTGTTTCATACATGTTTATGTATCCTGATTCTTGTTGCTTATACTCTAGGGTAGCTTAGGATGCTCCCTGAGTCTCCTCTTGACATAGACGTTAGGTGACATGAGCCCTTTGACATGCTTCACCATAAGGTGATATAATCGTAAAACGCTAGGTCGATGCATGCTCATCTCCTACAAGTAGCTTTATGTTGCTCACCCCTACGTTACTAGGGCATATTTCAGGTACAGGACTTAAAATTTGAAGATTTCATTGCCTTGGATGATTTGTAGCTTCTTATGACAAAACTTGTATTCTTTGATTCCATATATGTAAAGTGTGCATAAGCACACTCTTTTCATTGTATTCAACATGTATAAGATGTGGCCGGAGGCTAATATCATGTATTATGTATTTTATACACTTTCACTTTCAAAGTCATTGTGAAAACCTTGAAAAATCAATAGTCTTTGTTTCATAACTTTTGCATCGGGCATGGGAATTGCATTCTTTCTTTTTCACAGGGTTTCTATGATCACGTACGAGGTGTGGCCAAAAGCCAAACACTATTTCACTCTAGGTCTTGCATAAGTAGTTTCATTTATTCCATTTTTAGGCATTTTTGGCCATTGAGAGGTCATATTTTGCATTCTTGACATTTTGAGGTCGTGGACCATTGGGACGCGTTTTAAATGTCTTTTTACGTTCGCGGGCATGTCCACATTTCACAAAACCCTTAAATTTCAACTTTTGACCTATTTTTAGGCAATTTTCATGAATTTTCATGAAAATTCATGCATGAGAGTTTCATTTGAGCTCCTCCTTGTTTTGGTTTGTTTTAGATGTTTGAACGGGCCTAGAAAGTGTTTTGAAACATGTCCGGATCATGTAGAAGGCTTAGATAGCCTTAGAGACAGACCATGCATCACACACACACACATTGCAGTAGCTTTTCTGAGCTGCAACAGATGTGTCGACCGGCTGATGAAGCTCCACCGGTTGACCGACGATTCCCTCGAGACCATTCCTGTAGCCTTTTTAGGAAAAACCTTGTTTCGGCCAGCTAATGATTGGGGTTTGGCCGACCGACGGTTGAGTTACGGCTGGCTGATGGTTACATTTCAGTCGACCGATCCTCCCTGGAACTTCTCATTTCAGTTTTTCCTTGGTCAGCTTTGTTGCACTGATTTCAGAAGGTCATATCTTGTTCGTTTTCAATCCAAATTTGGTCATTCTTGATTCTAAGTTCAAGAGCTCGGAGTTAGCTATCCAATGGTACCAACCACACATCATAACTCCATATATGATGAGAGTTATTCCAGTTTTAGTAAGATAGGTTCTTGGAAATCCTTAAACGGCGAAGGCCACCTTGTTTTAAATTCATATCTTGTCCGTTCGAACTCAGAATTAGGTGATTCTTGGGTCTAACCTTGTTCATTTTTCATTGTCTTTCTAATGGTGTGCTCAGTGGCACCCATTTCAATTTAGAAATGACCATTTTGCCATTGGTTCATTTCTTTTCGGATTAGGCATTCTTGCTTCATTTGTTTGGCACATATGAGTTTAGTGGCTTTATGGGGAGTCACTTCAATGCCTTAGGGATGACGTACATCTTTTGAGGCCATTCCAATTCTTTTGCTTCCGCATCTTGGATCTGGCTCGGGTCATCACAGGACACGCTGGGTTGAAAAATCCAGGGTCGTCATAGAAAGGCTACACAAGGCTGGTTTTATAAGAACTACCAGGTATGTTGACTGGATTTCCAACATAGTTCCAGTTATTAAGAAGAATGGCAAGCTAAGGGTATGTGTGGATTTCGGAACATCAATCTTGTAACTCCAAAAGATGAATACCCCATGCTTGTTGTTGACCAGTTAGTAGATTCTGCTGCCAAGAATGAAATTCTTTCATTTATGGATGGGCATTCTGGGTACAACTAGATTTATATTGCGGAAAAAGACATTGGTAAGACGACTTTCAGATGTTCAGGATCCATTGGAACCTTTGAATGGGTTGGCATGTCATTTGGGTTAAAGAATGCTGGAGCAACATATCAAAGGGCTATGAAAGCCATTTTTCATGACATAATCGACCATTTCTTGGAAGTTTATATTGATGATGTAGTCATCAAATCCTCGGCTAAAGTTCAATATCTCCATAATTTGGAGATGGCTTTTGAAAAGATGAGGCAACACAAGTTGAAGATGAACCCCTTGAAGTGTGCTTTTGGGGTTTTAGCTGAAAATTTCCTGGGTTTCCTAGTCCATCAAAGAGGTATTGAAATAGACTAGAATAAAGCAAAGGCAATTATTGAAGCAAAGCCACCGGCCATTAAGAAAGAACTACAAAGATTTCTTGGCCAGGTTGGATATTTGAGGAGATTCATTGCCAATAATGCTGGAAAGACTCATGCTTTCTCCCCATTGTTGAAATTGAAAGGTGCTAAGAAATTCAAGTGGACGAAACAGCAAGCCTTTGAAGGTTTGAAAAACTACTTGGCCAACCCTCCAGTGATGATGCCTCTAATCAAGAAGCGGCCTTTAAGATTATACTTATCGGCCGCTGATGAATCCATTAAAACTCTTTTAGCGTAGAACAATGAATGGGGAAAGGAGCAAACCATCTATTATCTAAGTATAGTGCTCACTCCAGTGGAATATAGGTACACTTTCATTGAAAAGTTGTGTCTTTCCTTATATTACGCGGCTATGAAGTTGAGAACCTATATGTTGCCAGTGGCCGTGTATATCATTTCTCAAACAGATTTGATTAATTATATACTTTCGAGGCCTTAGATCACTGGATGTATTGGAAAATGGTCATTGGCCTTAATGGAATTCTTTTTCAAGTACATTCCACAAAAGACAGTTAAAGGAAGGGCAATGGCAGAATTTCTAGCAGATCACCTTTCTACCAAGATAGATTCAGAAGTATGTGACGAGGTGGATAATCTCTACCTTGACTATACATCTTGGACTCTCATGTTTAATGGGTCAAGCACTCATGATGGAGGAGGAGCTAGAATAGTTATCACTTCACCAAAAGAAAGGAAAACCACATTTTCTTTCTTCTTGGATTTCAAGTGTACAAACAACCAAGCTGAGTATGAGGCACTAATTATTGGGTTAGAAATCCTGCTAGAGCTAAAGGTGGATAAGGTCCAGATTATTGGAGATTCCAACTTGATAGTTAGCCAACTTTCTGAAGAATATAGATATCTCAACTGTCATTTGAGGCCTTTCCATTCTTTGGCCTTGGAATTACTTTACCAATTTGATGATTTCCAACTCAAATATTGGCCAAGGCATTTGAACACGGAGGCTGATGATTTGGCACAACTAGCCTCCCGAGTGAAAGTCCCACTAGGAATTAAAAGAAGGACTCTCCCTTCTATAGAGTCACGGTATGAGATGACAGGTCATTTCCAAGCTGATAAGCCAGAAAGAATCAAACCTGCCAAGAAGACATGGAAGATTTTCAATGTTGATATAGATGAATTAGACTTGGATGATTGGAGAGCACCAATTATTCATTTCTTGCAAGATCCTAGTGCCAATATGGACAAGAGGATTCAGCTTTTGGCACCTTATTACATTTTGATTGATGGAGATCTCTATAAAAAGAGTAAAGAAAATGGTCTCTTGCTAAGATGCCTTAGCAGGAACGAGTCCATGAGAATAATGGTAGAATCACACCTTGGAATATGTGGAGTATATCAAGCTAGAATCAAAATGAGATGGCTTCTTAGAAGGTATGATTATTATTGGAAAAACATTTTGAAAGATTGCAAAGAGTTTGCAAAGACTTGTATTGCATGTCAGGAATATGGCCCGGTCCAAAGGGTTCCAGCAATAAATATGCAGCCAATAGTAAAAATATGGCCATTTAGAGGGTGGGCTTTGGACTTTATTGGAAAGTTAAGACCACCATCTGTAGATGGCCATACTTATATGGTAGTTACAACAGATTATTTCATAAAATGGGTGGAGGCCATTCCATTAAAGACTTGTGAGCAATCAACAGTTATTAATTTCATCAAGAAGCACATTATACACAGGTTTGGAATTCCAGAGACTCTCACCACAGATAGAAGCCTTTCCTTTGTGGGAAGTGAGGTTATTGATTATTGTGCTGAATGTGGCGTTGTTGTATCTCTCACAATCAAATGATTTTGTATAGGATAGTTTTACGTAGAGAGGATATCGAACCCAAAAAGAGATAGAATTTGTATTAGCCTTTAAATTAATTTCATGGTTGACAGATAACTTGGTTGGAGAATTTGTTAGTTGTCACAGTTTTACAAACTAAAATTATAACACAATATTAAATAAAAGCAAAGTAAATAAATTGAGTGATCAGAGAGAAAATGTCTTAGGGTTTTGACTTCACCACAACCATCATATTGTGGTTAATTATACTAACTCTGGGAATTTAACAATGATATTTTTCAAAAGAATTGAACTCAATAACATTTGTTTAATTTGGGTTTTAAAGAAAGATGTTTTACAAGATTAGCTAACTATAACCTATTTGCGGTTAGCGTGGACTATCCACCTACTTACTCTACCTACTTTAACTACTTTGCAAATGAACCACATTTCCTAAGCATAGATTATGAAAACATTCCATTGTAAAAAACATTAAAGTACCATTATATGACCTCTATTCTTGTGTCCGTCAGGGCTTCACCAGATACCGCACAACAAGATAATTTGGGAATGGAGAACAAACTATTACATCTAAGACAAGAGAATAACAGTTTATAATCTATTAAAGCATGAAAACTACTTGAGTTGTCTCAAGTGCTCAGAGTCATATAATCAAGAAAATACATGTATTAAAATTAATCCCAGAGTTAAAACAATCAATCCATAGTATTTAGGTTGGGTTACATCAAGTGCCCTAAGAAAGGGTTTAGCTACTTATGATGAGACTGGATAGCATCTGTGTTGAGTTCATCTCCATCGTTATGGACTGCACTTCTCTCCTCAGAATCTGCACTTCTAAGGTTGTAGGAACCCTAAAAGCCACCACACCTTCAGCCTTCTGAATAACACCGTAAAAAATATTGAAATTTCAGACCCCATCTATCAAGGCTTACGCCTTCTTTTATAGAAGAAAATATGTATTTGGTGGGCTTTTAGGTCTTCTGGCCCAACTGGGATGAGATACGGCTGGTAAAGAGAGGAATCCCGCAGCTTTTAATCTGATATGTCATGGAAGGCTTGTAATACCCCTAATTTTCAAAAGGATAAAATGGGTATTTAATTTTGATTTGTATTGCATTTTTATTTAATTATGTGATTTAGGTGTTTTGTTTCTTTAATTGATTAATGGTGAATTTGTTTTATGTGTATTTGCTTAATTGATTATTTGTGTGTATTTAAATTAATTGTTAATTAGAAATTGTTTTAATTTAATTGTTTATGTGTTTTGAATGATTTAGTTAATTATATTTATTTATTTGTTTTTCTTTGTTTATTTTTTTTAAATGTCATTATTTAATTATTTATTTAATTGTAATGGATGTAACTATTTGGTCATTCGTTAATACAGTGTTTGCGTATATTTAAGTTTAGGGTTTTAATTTATGTAATTAGGATAGCCGACATATGAGTAGGCTGGGATTAGGATTAGGGTTTTACATGAGTCTATATATATAGAACAGTATGTGTCTGCAAAGGTTTAGAGAAACCTTATTCACGTAAGAATCTGGAGAGGTAAAACAGGGGGAAACTTGAGAGAGAACAGAGAGAGACTTGATCGAGACATATAGAGGCTCAAGGAGGAAGAAAGGGAGTTGCTTCTAGATGGAACCAAGAAGCAATAGAGGAAGGGAACAGTGATCAGAGGAGGAATACAGTCTTGGGGGTTGCTGGAATTTAGAGGCGACGTTGTAAGGTTTCAAATCGAAACCTAAAGGCAAGTTTCATTCTATCTCCTTCCTGTAAACTTGTATTCTGTGCATTCTGTATAGACTCCAGGAACCTAATTAAACTTTTAAAATGGACTTTATGCATGTTAGATTATTTCTGTAATCTGTTTTGCATTCTTATAATTGAAACTGGTATTATTGCATAAACTGTTCGGTTGTAATTTAAGTTTTTGACAATGGATTCACACTGGAATATGAGGAGTTTCTAGGATTTTAAGAACTTAAATTAGAACCCTAAGAATGTTTAAAAGATTTGGGATTGGACAGTGGGCTTCGCCGGAAGCACAGACGGCAACCAGACGAAGCAGAGACGAAGCAGTGGAGCATAGACGACTCTCAGGGGGGGGGGGGGGAGAGCTGGCTCCCTAAGTGAGGGAGCCGGCTCCCATGAAGGTAGAGCCGGATCTCCCTCATGGAGAGCAGGCTCTGGAAGATGAAGAGCTGGCTCCCATGGTGGGGAACCAGCTCCTTTGAACAGAAACCCTTATGGGGGTATTAATGTGTAATGCTGTCAAGAAGGAAGGAGGACTGAATTGCTAGTTGTCTAGCAAATTAAATGAAATTAAATTAAATTAAATCAACAAGTGAGTGTTAGGATTTTATACCAATCATATAAATAACATGTTTTAGTTCTAAGAAGGTTGGTTATGCTATGGTTAGGGGCGTCATGTAATTCTAACTAGTAGGTTACATGCCGATAGGAGTTGTTGGAGTTTTGGTTGCTAGCTTTGTTTTAGCGACCTAAATGGACTAGTATGGGAATACTTTTGGGGTTTCATAAGATGTACTCCATGTAGATTTTTGAGTGTCATTATATTAGACACAGGATTTATAGTGAGGATTAAAGGGACGTCGTGTAATTTAAGTATTAATTGACATGTCGTCAAGGATGGTGCAGGTTTTGTCTACCAGTTTTATTTTAGTAAACGAACTAGATCAGTATAGAGGTATTTTTGGCATTCTAGTATAAGGTGCCCAGTTATAATTCTGTCTATTATTATATTGCACTATGGATGCTAATTGATGAACTATTAAAATTTATGTTCGATCAATTGTATGGATGTGGATAATTTAAATTGTTTATCATTACTTTAGCAGTTTAAAAGAATGATTTATGATTATAATCATACACTGGATGCATGATAGGATCTTAATAATACCTGTTTCCTATTATGCTGGTTTCTGGATTGATTTGATGTTCATTTGAGTGTGCATCATTTAAGGATCATATGCATTGTATGCACCGGTATGCGACGGTGGCATATCGGAGATGGATTAAATCAAAAAGCTAAGTCTTACCTCTTCATACATTCGGAATGGATTAACTAAAACAGTTAAATCCTACATGGATGCATGTCCTGTCAACTAAAACAGTTGAACGACATAACGGATGTTTGTTTTATCTTTCTGCATTAGGAAGGAATTTATATATATACCTATGGTACCGTGATACGAGCTTGAGGCTCCTGATCACGGTTAAGGTGTGTATATCTCTTGGATGGATAACTGGACTTAATGACGTTCCCTGGTTGGTCTAGGTGTGCATGACTACGCTATGGCGTTTTGCGTGTTACCTTCCACTCAGGTGTGATGACTATAGGTTGGTGAGTATACTATAGTGTGTATCTATATCTATATGGACTATTTTAGATATTACTGAGTTATCTAGGATGTATCTACATATCGGGTTTATGTACGGATTGTAGTAGGATGGAACTTGCATGTGGGCCTAATCCACTCTTATTTTTCTGGTGTTCGTTAGTGCCAGGCTTAGAGCTTGATTGTGTTGATGCAGATACAGACTCTCACTTTTCTGACTACATAGGATTTCCTTTCTTGTTTTACTTTTGGATTTTGGTTTTGTATTTATTGTTTATTTGAAATTATTAGGGGTCCACTAAATGGATTCCCGAGTTGTACGAATAAGAAGGATTTAAATGAACTTTAAATTATTATTTAAAGTTTGAGGGTTTTTTTTTTAGAATTCTTTTCAGCATATTATTTTATTCTTATTTTATTTTGTATTCCTGCTTGTTTTATATTGATTGTCTGATATCCCTCGAATCTGTGCTCGGATTTGATCACCCGTGGCTCTATAATCGAGGGGTATCACAAGGCTCGAGCTTCAGGAACGGATGCTCGAGCTTTAAATGGTGCTCGATCATCACATTGACACTTAGCCAATTTTCTTCAACTATTTTCTAAAGCGTCTTTTTCTTCAACACTTAGAATATTTTTGGCTTGACTCCTTTAACATTGCTCGATCCGAGCTTCATAGGCTCAAGCATTAGGTACCATGCTCGAGCATCTGGGGCTCAATGCGCAAGCATTAGTGGATGATGCTCGATCCTTAATGGATAGTGCTCAATCATGGAGGTGAGGCACGAGACCTTGGAGCATAGCTTTCAATTAAAATTAACTCATTAATTTCTGAAGCCTCATGCTCGAGCTTCAGGGTCAAGGCTCGAGCATCAAGGTACTGTTAACTTTTCTTCTTTTCTTTGTTGTGATGGTCGAGCCTCAAACTTGGGCTCGAGCTCTAAGGCTTGAACTGCTTCAAACTTCACCATTTCAGCTCTCAGTTTGCTCTAAATGACCGGCAACGACTCTGTAAGCTTCGATATCATCATAAAGTCTCGGTTTTAATCATTTATTTGGGAAAGTACCTACAAACACACATTAAACATAAATTAGTCTAATTATGGATAGAAGTATCACTTTAGGCCTTAACATATATATATTTAGGAGCTCGAATATACCTATATTTAGCGCTTATCACACCCCCAAACTTACATATTGCTAGTCCCTTAGCAATACAAAACTAGAAAGCCACTTTCGTGGGAATCACGGTTGCATTTAGCCTATGCAACAAGCCTTTAAACCCTTAGGTTGCCCCTAGTGGATGAGTTATAGTCTCGTGAAGGTTTCCAATAAAGATACCCACAAACTTCTCAAATCAGTGCCTTAAATGCACAGCAAGCTTATTCAAGCCTTTTTTCAAATCATATCATTACTATAGTTCTTTAATCAGTCAAATACAGTAAGTATACCAATCATGTAATCAGAAAAACTTTCAACTTCCAATCTCAATTAAGCAACTATAGTCCCCACATATCAGTTCAATCATTTATTGAACAATTTTAATCTCTAAAGATGCTTTTTGAAAGTGATCCTACAATTCATCGTGTGGCTTACTGTCCATACTTGCATTTATTCCTTATCATTCCTCAATTCACTAGCAGACTCTTCAAATTCCAACTCCCAAGGCATTATTATTATTTTTTTTTCCGAGTATGCATTTGTTCAAAAAGGATACTTGTGTAATGTCTAGGTTTATTGAGCTTTCTAAATTACCCTTGTAGTGAACTTTCAGCCAATGACTCTCAGACCAGATGGTCTTAGGGCATTAAGTGTTAAAACACCCCTAAGGACTTAATTGTTTAAGTAATTTAGGCAACCCAAACCCCTTATGTAACAAGCTTTCAGCCAATGACTCCCAGACCAGACGATCTTAGGGCATTAGGTGCCAGAACACACCCCTAAGGACTTAATCACTCAAGCAATCTAAGTACAAACCTGAACTTGATCCTTTTCTACTTTCCTTTCTTTTTTTCATCATATTTTTATTTTTATTTTTCATTCATATTGGTGAATAATTTTTTCATTGTTGCAAATATATCAATTTTTCTCTATTTTTTTTTTTTTTTCTTTTATGCCTTAGTCATAAAACTATCAAATTTACCTGATCATCTAAGTCTAACTCAAAATAAAACAAGACTTCCAATTTCTACCCCCACAGACTTTATGCAAGTGTGACATTGTGCAAAGTGTAGCATCTCAGAGATCAAGATCATTAAATAACAATTATCCTAAAAGAGTGAACCACAGACCACCAACTGATTTCAAAATTTTTCAAGGAATCATTTTCACGGTAATTTAGCATACAAGCCATTTCTAACCAACTTCAGACTGCAAACAAAGTAAATAACCATCAACAGACTCAAACACATGCTTATAGCATCAAATAACAAATCACATCCTTGTGTACGCAGAGTAAGCCAAAAATTAAAATTTATAAGCTTTAAGCCAACCTTACCCCTAAACCTATAGTGCACATTGTCCTGTGTGAGAACAAAAGAGAGTGAGAAAGATATTACCATACAAGTAGACCAGCAAAGATATGACGATGTAATGCACAGAAGGGTAAAAATGAGTGTTTAGCATTGTCTCTTTCAACATATTAGTTCCTCTCAAAATCACCCCCAAACTTAATCTGTTGTATCTAGCAAAATCAATAACCTCCAACACACATCAGAGTATCAAGTATATGGAGTAAGCATAGAAAAATATAACCACAAGGATAATATAACCAAAAAGCATATATAAATATCAAAAATCAATACAATACTTTTGAAAGAAAGACTTAGGGCAGATATACATCATATAAAAATAAATACAGCAAAAAGACTGCCCTAGTCAATAAAAATATAGAAAAGTCCTAAAACTAATCTATAGGTGGTGGTGGTGGAACAGAAAAAATGGACGGATCAGACGGAGTGTGGCGAAGTAAGTCCTCCAATATGCTCTGCAGCGTAGTCAACATCTGCCGCAACACTATTTGATCATCCTGCAGCTCGGCCACCCTGGCCTGTAAAGCTCTAATCTCAGCCTGAGAAGAACTCTCAGGCTGGGCTGCAGGAATGGGTCTCCTCCTAACTTGAGGTCTAGAATCGGAGAAATACATCTCCTCATCCGTAGCCTCATCATCATCGTTATCGTCCTCGTCCTCATCTACTGTTGCCATCACCACATCAGCAGGGTCTGTAGGAAGAATAGTAGGTCAGGGTGGATAAGGTGGAAAGTGCAACTCATAAGGCACACCCCTCGCCTTAGTGTCCCTACGCCATCGATCCTCTCGGATCTCATTGTCAACACCCCACTCCAGCTTCATCTCCTTGGGCATATGCCCAAAGACATTATTCCAAAGCATGAAACGGTACTGGGTGAAGATAATAACATCTGCCTCATTTGGGGGTATTGGAACCCCCGCTACCTCCATCAGGCGTGTGACTAGCCTCGAAAAATGAATATGATGAATAGGAGGGCGGCGGGCCTCTCCGATCTCCTTATAAAGCCGGCGGAGCTGTATGATAAGCACCGAATATTATATATTCAAGCGCCCTTTTTTGCATTAGCTAAGTCCATTATTAGAGGATAATGTACAATTTTAATTCACTTGTGTATTTCTTTCTGATTTCAAGTATTTTCCCGAGAATGATCAAAGAAGCGGTTTTGACAACTTTCTTTTGAAATACGTGCGCCGTGTCGAGGAGTCATCTTCGGGACCTAACCTCTTTAGTCACCATTTTTGTGAAGTTCGTGGCTTACTGTTCATAGTGGAAGCCGCGTCAGCGCTCCAGCTCGGAAAGGCTTATGAGAAGCCTTGATTTAAAGCTGCAGTGGCAAGCTCTCACGGTCGCCCGCCAACTCCCTCAACTCTTTGCCCCATTTTGTGGAGCCTTGCTGAGCCCCCACGAGCTCCCGCAAGCGCCCGCCGGTGCCTTGCGGGCGCCCGCCAAACAAGCCAGTGCCACCCTCGTGAAGCCAAGCCTCCGCGGACGCCCGCGGAACTGCAGTAGGCAGTTTAACTGCCCCTGAATTTCAGCATTTTGGTCCCCTTATCCTTCTTTTGTGTGGTCTAGCTTCATGCAGAGGGGGGAGCTCAGGATTTTGAGTATAGGAAGTAGGTTTTGAGTGTATATAAAGGGGAAGCTCATTATTTTTTG
Source organism: Cornus florida (assembly GCF_030987335.1). NCBI lineage: Eukaryota > Viridiplantae > Streptophyta > Magnoliopsida > Cornales > Cornaceae > Cornus > Cornus florida. The sequence continues at coordinate 88,939,016 of NW_026775575.1, read as the reverse complement.
GATATATCTCACATTTTGGAGAAGCTAGAGAGAAGGTGGAGAAGTTTTTGTGTTCTTGGAGTTAAGGTGTAGCAATAGAGTGTTCTTCTTCATTCTTTTCCTTCCTAGCATTAATGGGTAACTAAACCTTCATCTAGGGAGGTGATGAAACCCTTCCTTGTAAGCATGTTTAATTTTTGATTTATTTTGGGGAATGAAATGTATGTATGGCCAAGTTCCATATTCTAGAGCATATTACAATTTGTAATGAATGTTTTTAATTATAAATGATCATGTTGAATCAAATGTTCTTGTCTTAGATTATTTATTCTCATGGTTGTATGGCTAGTGTTTTCATAGTGACAATGGAAACAAGATTATGGAATGGTTCTAATGGCACGATTTTTGAGAAACTTGTTAATTCATAGCTTAAGACTTTCTTTTGATGGGTTAATCTTGTATCTTGATTCCATGTGCTTTCACCATTTAATTAAGGGTTTAATAATCTCTAGCTTAGCAAGCATGTCTAAGGTTACACCATAGTCTAGGTAGCTCAAGCATGTGACTTTTTGATAGGTTATTCTTACCTTGTGATTAAATGAATTTCTTGAAGATATTATAGTAACTATGTGTTGCTATGTATCATGGTCATGTATGTACATTAATTCCCCAAATCAATCATTTATTTAGCATGTGTAAAGGGTAGGAGTGGATTCACTTCCCTAGACCTCTCTATCTAGATCTTTGCTTTCTAAACTCCTTGCAATTTAATGTTTTATGCATTTTTCAATTCATAATCTTAAGTGACAATCCAACAAATCCTCTATAACCCCCCTTTATCAATCTAAAATGACTCTAGAAACCTAAGTTGCCATAAACTAGCAGTCCTAGTGGTTTGACTTACCCGACCAATAGCCCTATTTTACAATGATTTGTGCTATTGCAAAAAGGGTTGAATTATAATTGATAGTCTAACCTTCGATCAATTTTTGGCGCCGTTGCCGGGGACTGCACACGGTTTAGCAACCGAAGTTCTAGGGTTAATTTTGGTTTGATTGTTAATATTGTGATTTGTGAATATTTCTTGTGCGGTTTTGACCATCTTGGTGTTGAAAGTTGTTTGTGAGATTCTAAGGACTTGATGTTTGCCGAGGGAACGCTAGCAAATTTGTAAGTCTAGAGGACTCCAGGTAAGTCTCTTGGCCTTTTAGTTTCGAAATTGTTAATATTGTGTATGTGTAAATTTGGTGATAGTTAAGTTGTGAAGCCTTTGTTGAGGCTATTTTCTTGTTTATTTTCAATTGCAAAGCATCGGTCCTTGTTGTGGCCATTTAATTTATGTCTTGATAATTGAGGAGAAAGGTAACATCGTATGTGGAGTTGATGATGATGAATTATTATATTAATTGTGGGGTGTGTTGTTGATGTTTGGCCGTAGATCACTCTCCCTACCAACTCTAGAATTGCCAGTTGATATAAATTCTCTTGAAAGAACTCTTAGACGAACCCTTAGGGAATCTTCTCATATAAGAGAGCTGGAAACTGAATTTAACACAATGGATGAAAATGTAGGAAATGTCAGAAATGAGGGGATTAATAATGATAGGGTCGAAATTCCAAATGTGGTTTCCATGATTCTTAGGGACCATTTCATCCCTACCACTTATACTTCTCCCTCTTGCATAGTGATGCCAAATATTGAGGCCGCTCAATATGAAATCAAATCTAGCACCATCCAAATGCTTCCATCTTTTTATGGCTTTGAAAATGAGGACCCTTATAAGCACCTTGATGAATTCCTTGAAATATGCCCTACCATCAAGCTGAAGGGCTTTCCTGATAATGCTCTCCAATTGCATATCTTCCTATTCTGATTAAAAGAACGGGCAAAGTATTGGTTGAACTCCCTCGCTGCAAATTCCATCACCACATGGGCTCAACTGCAGCAAGAATTCTTAAAGAAATTTTATCCAGTGAGTAAAACCAAGTTAATGAGGCGTTCCATTCTTAGCTTTTCACAAAGAAAGGGGGAATAACTCTATAAGACTTGGGATCGATTTCAAGACCTCTTAAGGAAATGTCCGCACCACTTAATTCTAAAATGGCAATTGGTGCAAGCCTTCTATGCTGGGTTAACCGACCCACATAGATTCATGGTTGACTCATCTTGTGGAGGGATGTTCATGTCTAAAAGTGCGAATGAGGCATGGACCTTACTTGAAAATTTGAGTGAAAACTCATTACAACATAACTCTCGTAGTGGTCCAACCTCAACCAATACAAAGAACACCAACCCTTGTCAACCAAAAACACTGAGGGATGAATCCTCCCAGGTGGATGCCATAGCTTATAAATTCTATCAATTGAAGGCACCACATCTCTCCCCCTCTTTGTCTCAAAATTCAGTAAGTGCGGTTTGTGCATCATGTACTGGTCCATTCCATCTCTCAGAAGATTGTCCTACACTGGAACAATTTCCTAATTCCAATCAAGAGCAAGCAAATGCAATGTTCTCAAGGCTTGTAAATAATCCATATTCCAATACTTACAATCCCGGATAGAGAGATCGTCCGAATTTCTCGTGGAGGCAACAAGCCCCACAAAATTTAAATTTTCAAAATCAAGTGCAACAAAATCAGCCCTCTTCTCAATTTCAAAATAGGCAATTTCAGGCCTCCTCAAGCTACCGTCCTCCATACAATGTAAATGTCTCCAATCAACCCCATGTGTTCCCAATTGATGAGATCGTGGTTGCAAACAAGCAAATGATGGAATCATTGAATAAGTAAATATGGATTCCAATAAGTAACTCTTGACATCTTTGCAACCCACTCTCCAAATGGTTCATTCTCATACTCAGTCCATAGTTAAGCTTGAGAATCAAATGGGCCAAATAGCTAACTCCATGAATTAATTGCTCCAAAAGGACAAGGGTAAGCTTCCCGTTCAACTAATTGAAAATCCTAGAGGGATTTATGTGATTGACGAAACCCCTCCTCCGAGTGGGCCAATTCATGAACAAGTCCAAGCAATCACCACCCTCAGGAGTGGTCGTGTTGTTGACAACAAGGTTGATGGAAACAAAGATAAGAAAAATTCTTCTTCGAAAAATCCAAATCTAAGTACCAGCTCTTCTAATCCAAATCCTACTCATGAATATCCCAAGCTTGTCACCCCAAATGTGGAAACTTCTTATGAGCCTAAAGCTCCATTTCCTCAACGTCTCCAAGAATTGACACATATTGGGAACAAGAATTGCAAAATTCAAGACTTGTGGTAAGTTTTCAAGCAGGTAAAAATCAACTTGCCTCTCTTGGATGCTATAAAGCAAATCCCTTCCTATGTAAAATTTCTCAAGGATTTGTGCGCTCAAAAGCGAACTTCTAAAAATCATTTGCCAAAGAAGGTGAGATTAACTGAAAATGTGAGTGCAATAATTCAACACAGTGCTCCTCCAAAGTATAAGGATCCGGGCGCTCCAACTATCTCGTGTGTCATTGGCGACATTAAGATAGAAAGGGCCCTCCTTGACTTAGGAGCTAGTGTAAATTTGATTCCATATTCAGTTTACTTACAGCTTGGGTTGAGAGATCTAAAGCCAACCTCCTTGGTCTTGCAGCTTGCCGATAGATCGGTTAAGCACCCACGAGGCATTCTTAAGGATGTCATTATCAAAGTGGACAAATTTTATTTTCCAGTAGACTTTATAGTTCTCGACATGGAATCGGTCCATGACCCAAAGAAGCATATTCCCATGATCTGCGGTAGGCCATTTTTAGCGTTGGCTAACGCTTTAATTAATTGTCGAACCGGGGTGATGGATATCGCCTTTGGAAATATGCAAGTTAAACTCCACATCTTCCATACAACTCAACATCCTTCCGATGAGGATGATTGTTTCCTTATCGATGTGGTAGATGAAGTGCTCGAAGAATTTTTCCCCTTCATTCTAAGCAAAGATCCTTTGGAAACTTGGATGTCTTATTTCGACTTCTCAAACTTTAATATTGACCAATCAATCCAAGAAGTAAACTCCTTGCTTGACATTAATATTGTCATGGATACTCCTGCTTGGAAAATTCCAAAAGAACCGCTTCCTCAACTTTCTTCTACTCCTCCAGTCTCTTCCTTAGAGTCTCCTCCACAACTTGAACTAAAGTCGATCCCGGATCACCTCAAGTATGTGTTTCTTGGTCCAAATCAAACTCTTCCAATCATCATTGCTTTTGAACTTTTAAAGGATCAAGAAACTAGCCTTTTAGCGGTACTACAAGAGCACAAAGAAGCTATTGGCTGGGCAGTGGCTGATTTGAAAGGAATCGACCCTTCTATTTGCATGCATTGCATCCATATGGAGGAGGACGCTAAACCTTTTAGAGAGGTGCAGCGCCGATTGAATCCTAACATGAAAGAAGTGGTCATGAAAGAAGTGATCAAGCTATTGGATGTGGTAATCATCTACCCTATCTCTGATAGCAAATGGGTGAGTCCCACTTAAGTTGTTCCTAAGAAATCCGGCCTCACCGTCGTTAAAAATTCCACGGGAGAGCTCGTGCCACAACGCACCACCACCGGGTGGCGTATGTGCATTGACTACCGGAAACTTAACTCTACCACTAGGAAGGATCATTTTTTACTCCCATTCATTAATCAAATCCTAGAAAGGTTAGCCGGCCAAAGCTCTTATTGTTTCCTTGATGGTTATTTTGGCTATAATCAAGTGGCAATTGATTCACAAGATCAAGAGAAAACCACATTCACATGCTCCTTCGGAACCTTTGCTTATAGACGCATGCCTTTTGGGCTATGCAATGCACCGGCCACGTTCCAAAGATGCAGGATGTCCATATTTTTGGATATGGTTGAAAAATTCTTAGAGGTATTCATGGATGATTTCTCCGTCTTTGGATCCTCCTTTGACTCGTGTCTCCAAAATCTATCTCTTGTACTTCAAAGGTGCAAGGAAACAAATCTCATTCTAAGTTGGGAGAAAAGTCACTTTATGGTCCAAGAAGGCATTGTTTTAGGATATGTCGTTTCAAAAAGGGGAATTGAGGTTGACAAAGCCAAAGTGGAGTTAATCTCTAATCTCCCTCCTCCAAATTCGGTCCATTAAATCCGTTCCTTCCTTGGACATGCCGGTTTCTATCGTTGTTTCATCAAAGATTTTAGCAAAATCTCTCGGCCCTTGTGTAATCTTCTTGCCAAGGACGTTCCATTCAATTTTGATGAAGCTTATATGGAAGCTTTTATGAAACTACGCACTCTTCTCTCATCCGCCCCAATCATGAAACTGCCTAATTGGTCTCTTTCATTTGAGGTCATGTGTGATGCATCCGACTATGCATCAGGCGCGGTTTTGGCCCAACGTGCGGAAAAACTTCCATACATCATCTATTATACTAGTAAGACTCTCTCCAATGCTTAGTTAAATTACACCACCACTGAAAAAGAATTACTAGCTGTGGTGTATGCCTTGGATAAATTCCGTTCCTATCTTCTTGGATCCAAGGTTATTGTCTTCTCGGATCATGCCGCTCTTAGGCATTTGCTCGCTAAAAAAGAGACCTATCTAATTTGATGGATACTCTTACTTCAAGAGTTTGACATTGAAATCCGGGATAAAAAAGGGACCGACAATGTTATCGCAGACTATCTCTCTCGTTTACTCATTGAAAAATCTTCTGAATTTGCTGCAGTCCATGATTCCTTTCCGGATGAGCAACTTTTTCAAATTTCCCATTCCAGTCTCCCTTGGTATATGGATATTGTCAACTATCTAGTGATAGGCAAAATTCCATCCAATTGGTCCAAACAAGAGAAAGACCGGTTCTTCTCCCAAGTTAAGCATTTCTTTTGGGAAGATCCGGAGTTGTTCAAATATTGCCTAGATCAAATCATCCGGAGATGCATTCTCAACAATGAAACCACAAGTGTCCTAAATTTCTGCCACACTCTTGCTTGTGGGGGACACTGTAGTGCCAAAAAGACCGCCGATAAAGTCCTTCAAAGTGGATTTTATTGGCCATCCTTGTTTCAGGATGCATACAATTTCTGTAAATCTTGTGAGCGATGTCAACAGCTCGGATCCATGTCCCAGAGGGACATGATGCCCCTCACTCCTATCTTAATCATAGAAATTTTTGATGTGTGGGGGATCGACTTCATAGGACCATTTCCATCTTTTTATGGCTATGAATACATCTTTGTAGTGGTGGATTATGTTTCCAAGTGGGTTGAAGCCGAACTTACCAAAACCAGTGATCATAAAGTAGTGATCAACTTCATTCAGTCCAACATTTTTAGTCATTTTGGTACGCCCCGAGCAATTATTAGTGACGGTGGAACTCATTTCCGAAATCGTTACCTTAAATCCATCCTTTCCAAGTACTTCATCTTTCACAAGGTTGCCACACCTTACCATCCTCAAACGAGTGGTCAAGTGGAAGTATCTAATCGGGAGATTAAGCGTATCTTAAAAAAAATGGTTCGATTGGACCGCAAAGATTGGTCATTAAGACTAAACGATGCGCTTTGGGCTTACCGGACAGCTTATAAGACACCCATTGGCATGTTGCCATATCGACTTGTCTTTGGCAAGGCGTGTCATCTCCCCGTTGAACTAGAGTACCGTGCTTATTTGGCTATAAAAAGGCTCAACTTTGATCTCAAACTAGCCGACTCTACTCGTAAATTGCAACTCAATGAACTGGAGGACCTTCGAAATGATGCGTATGAAAGCGCCAAAATCTATAAGGCAAAGACTAAAGCTTTTCATGACAAGCACATTGTCAAAAAGTCTTTTGCCCCTGGACAAAAAGTTTGGCTTTTCAATTCTAGATTGAGACTCTTTCCCGGTAAACTCCGTTCGCGGTGGGATGGTCTATATGTCATCACTGCCGTCTTTCCTCATGGTGCAGTTGAACTCCAAGATCCTACCAATGGATCTCTCTTCAAGGTTAATGGCCAACGGCTTAAGCCTTACATCGATGGCATAGTCCCTTTTCAAAAAGTTGAGAAAGTCCTATTGACGGACCCAATTTACGAGGATTAGTGCGCCATGCAACACCTGGTTCATTTAGCTATCAACATTAAATTTAGCACTCCTGGGAAGCAATTCTTTCAATTCCAAAGCTTCCCTCTCCCAAAGTTGCCTTAGCCAAGAATTTTCCAGAAATTAGCTAAGTTTAGCCAAAATATGACCTCTTCCGGAATTCTTTTGAACGGCAATCCATAAGTCACATTCGGTTTTTTTAGTCATTTTAAGGTCTCAGTATCATTTGCGGAATTCTTTAAGGTCATTCCAGTAACTTTCTCGTCTAATCCAAAAATCACGGGACATTCGACCTCTACAATATCGCTTTTGCATTTGAGATCCGAATCCCGTTCCGCAGCTTCTACGAGGTGTCACGGGTCCATAGACGCTTAAATTTCCAAATTCCGTATTCTTCGACCCTGGCCCGGCCTTTGTAGGCTAAAACTTACTTCAAAAAGTTATTTCTGTATTGAGCCCGCGGGCGCCCGCCAAATTGGGCAGTAGAAAACCAGCCTCTGCGGGGCCCCGCCAAGCCACGTGGGCCCCTGCCATTAGTTCCGCGGGCGCCCGCCGTGGGTCTGTGCGGCGGGCGCCGCGCGTCCCCGGGCGCCCGCCGCTTTCGCTGGTAGGGTTTTAAATGGGCTTTCAAGCCCATTTTTCCTTCTTTTATTCTCCCTTCAACCCTTCCTTCTCTCCACTCTCACCCTCAACCCTTTCAATCACCTCTCAATCCCTCTTTCACTTCAATCCCATCAATCTCATCCCTTTTTATCCATCCTCATCCTTCATCCATCTTCCTCATCATCATCATCTTCTATCCCAAAGCTCCAACAAGAGAGCCTTTGGTTCATCAACTTAGGGTAAGTTTTATTCTCCTTTTCTTTCAATTTGTGAATCAATGGAGGACGGGATTGATTATGTGGAGGATTTGCAATTGTTTGGAGTTGTGTTTTGTTGATTGCGGGTTAAAATTTTGAGGTTTTCGCATTTCTAACCTTATTTTTGCTCTCTTCCCAATTCTGTTGCACGCCAGGTGTTCGTAGAAATTCCGAAACCAGCTTTCTTCATTTTAATGGCTCCTCGGGTTATTTCCATGCGTGCTCGTTCATCTAAGGGCTGTTCTAATGTTCCTCTGACCCTAAATTGGGCCGAATGGCCAATTGAAACCGAAGCTAGATTTGACATTGCAAATACTTTCGAGAACAATTTAGAGACCGCATGGTCTGTCCGCGAATTGAGGGCCTGTGGCCTCGCCTCTCTTTTCAAACCGTGCGCTCATTTTTACTACCCGCGTGTGGTCCGTCTGTTCTACGCCAACATGTTCCACTCATGTGAGGAACCGGACAAACTCAAGACCACTATTGATGGCTATGATTATGAATTCAACCTAGATGACCTTGCTATGGCTAGGGATTGCCCCTTGGTTTCACCGGTGGATGAGGCGGGCCTCCCCCTTTATGTTGAAGGTCTCGATCAGCTTATCTTAGCGGACATTGTGGGAGAAATTTGTCATGGTCAATTAACTGGCAACAGAACCACAAGCACCAATAAATCTTTCTTACCATGCTGGCTGTGGTTTCTCGATTTGGTCCTAGCCAAGAATGTCCTACCCGTGCCAGGCCATTCCGAGCGTAAGGGGGATTTTCTGAAAACCCTCTACTATGCTGAAAAGGAGTGTTGGTTTTGTGTCCCACAGCTTGTCTGGGACCAATTGCTAAAAATCTATAATGAATTAATCTTGGTTCAGTCGCGCACCACCAGTACCTGGGCATTCCCATTTCCATACCTTATTATAAGGTTGCTAAAAAATGCGGGGTTCCGAGCTCCCCGTGGTGAGCAGAAAGAGAAAGATATGTTGAACTTCAACTTTGGGGTCTGGAAGTCCAGCACTGCTCAGTTTCAGACATCTCGTCAGGCCCGCATTGGTGGCGAGTTGGATTGGGGTGCTCTAGCTCCCCCTGTGGCTCCTACCCCTCCTACTCCTGATGCCCCCGCTTCTCCAGCTGCCCCTTTTGTACCACCGCCGGATGTCAGGACTCACATCGACTATCTTGCCTTGAATGTTCATCTCGATGCCTTTTCCTTGCGCTTTGACACCATAGAGGGTGCCGTCCAGAAGACTTAGGAGAATCAAGAGATTCTGCAGGCTATGCTCAGTCATTGATTGGCGGTGCACCTGGCCCCCCTGGCGCTTCCTCCTCTACTCCAATGGTGGAGTGATTTCTTATTTTTCATCTTATTTCCCTTTTCAGTAGTACTTTTTAGACTTATTTTGGGCCACGTTTGGCATTTGCTTTTTAGTTTTTCTTTTGCACTTATAATTGCATCAGTTTTGCTATTTTGCATGGCTTATAGTTTTTAATCGAATAAATTGCAGCTATTTTCATTTAATTTGGATTCATTTGATTCTGGCTTTGTATAGATATCTTTTGATAGGTTTTTGAAACCAAGGGGGCATGCTCATGGATTTCACGAGCTGGCCTATTTTTGCACCGCCACTCTAATCCTCTCAACTTGGTACCATTGTTCCTTTCCCCTTTTGTTCATTCTCTTTGCTTATCCCTTGTCTTCTCACATTGGGAACAATGTGACATTCAAGTTTGGGAGTGCATGCACATGCTATTACATTTTTGGTGCATGTGCATGTTATTGCAATTTTGATATTTTTGCTCATTTTTTGTGCTTGTAAGTTAATAAAATCATATTGTTTAAAGCAATGATAGTGGAATTATGGAACTTTTTGAAGGTTGAAGCATGTGCTTAATACTTTGCGTATAGAAGCCAAGACATTTTTTTTGAAAATAAAGAAACTTTTGAAATAAACATGTTGATTCATAATCGGTTTATATAAAAACTTCAATTAAATTTTCGTCGGATTTCATACTCTATTTTGCTTCACAATGCACATTTACACACTAGAAACCTAATTGTGAGGCATGTAACCCAAATTGACCCTGATCGAGACTCAGTGATCTGAATTAATGACCCTAATGAATGGATATCCTTGGTATAAGTTAAAAAAAAATAACAATAATAAAAAAAATATATCAATGACCAGTTGAAGTTCGTAGCCTCTCCAACTCAAGTTATTAAGCCCTAGGAGGGTTTCTACATTTAGCACCCTAAAGCCATCTGGCTTGGGAGTTGTTGGCCTAACACTTGTTACATGGGTTGGTTAGAACTTAGACATTGCATGGTTGTTCAAAAATAAATAAAGATGGTTCGTCAAAATTCGTAGCCTTTCCAATTTGAGTTATTAAGCCCTAGGAGTGTCTTTACACTTAGCGCCCTAATGCCATTTGGCTTGGGAGTTGTTGGTCCAACACTTGCTACATGGGTTGGTTTGAAAGCTTAATGAATTTTCGACATTGCACGACCATAGTAGGTGATCTTTTGAGTAGATCAATAAAATTGTCAATAAGCAACAAAAGTTGTTCAGTTAATAAAGTTATGCCATGGAGACCTCATTTAGAAGGAGATTTAAGGATGTGAAAATGTGTTCTTGAGATTGGAAAAAGAGGGTAAAAGCCACATATTAGGAAACCGGTTCACTTTCACTGAAGTTAGAGTTCATGTTATTCAAGAGATGACAATTGAAGTGTTTATATAGACATTGATGATTGATGCATTTAAGTTGAACTTGTCTTGCCATTTTGTGTGTTAAGGCTTCATTTATGCAAGGTAGTCTGCCTAATGTCTATCTTCAAAAATTTTTTGTGTACCAAATCATAGTTGAGCTTCGTCAATATTTTTGTTTCATGATTGATACACGTGTTAGCATTTCATTGGTCGTCATTTGCATTAAGTTCTTTGTCTTATTTTGCTAAGGGACTAGCAAAATGTAAGTTTGGGGGTGTGATAAGCGCCGAATATTATATATTCAAGTACCCTTTCTTGCATTAGTTAAGTCCATTATTAGAGGATAATGTACAATTTTAATTCAGTTGTGTATTTCTTTCTGATTTCAGGTATTTTTCTTGAGAATGATCAAAGAAGCAATTTTGATAACTTTCTGTTGAAATACGTGTGCCGTGTCGGGGAGTCATCTTCGGGACCTAACCTCTTCAGTCACCGTTTTTGTGAAGTTCATGGCTTAGTGTTCATAGTGGAAGCCGCGTCAGTGCTCCAGCTCGGAAAGGCTTACGAGAAGCCTTGATTTAAAGCTACAGTGCAAGCTCTCGCGGGCGCCCGCCGCACCACCGCGGGCACCCGCTAAACCCCTCAACTCTCTGCCCCATTTCGCGGAGCCTTGCTGAGCCCCCGCAGAGGCCCCTGCGAGCTCCTGCGGGCATCCGCCGGTGCCTCGCGGGCTCTCGCCAAACAAGCCAGTGCCACCCTCGTGAAGCCAAGCTTCCGCGGGCGCCCGCGGAACTGTAGTAGGCAATTCAACTGCCCCTGAATTTCAACATTTTGGTCCCCTTATCCTTCTTTTATGTGGTATAACTTCATGCAGAGGGGGGAGCTCGGGATTTTGAGTATGGGGAGTAGGTTTTGAGTGTATATAGAGGAAAAGCTCATTATTTTTTGGATATATCTCACATTTTGGAGAAGCTAGAAAGAAGGTGGAGAGGTTTTTGTGTTTTTGGAGTTAAGGTGCAGCAATGGAGTGTTCTTCTTCATTCTTTTCCTTCCTAGCATTAATGGGTAACTAAACTTTCATCTAGGGAGGTGATGAAACCCTTCCTTGTAAGCATGTTTAATTTTTGATTTATTTTGGGGAATGAAATGTATATATGGCCAAGTTCCATATTCGAGAGCATATTACAATTTGTACTGAATGTTTTTAATTATAAATGATCATGTTGAATCAAATGTTCTTGTCTTAGATTATTTATTCTCATGGTTGTGTGGCTAGTGTTTTCATAGTGACAATGGAAATAAGATTATGGAATGGTTCTAATGGCATGGTTTTTGAGAAACTTGTTAATTCATAGCTTAAGACTTTCTTTTGATGGGTTAATCTTGCATCTTGATTCCATGTGCTTTCACCATTTAATTAACGGGTTGATAATCTCTAGCTTAACAAGCATGTCTAAGGTTACACCATAGTCTAGGTAGTTCAAGCATGTGAAGTTTTGATAGGTTATTCTTACCTTGTGATTAAATGAATTTCTTGAAGATATTGTAATAACTATATGTTGCTATGTATCATGGTCATGTATGTACATTAATTCCCCAAATCAATCATTTATTTAGCATGTGTAAAGGGTAAGAGTGGATTCACTTCCCTAGACCTTTCTATCTAGATCTTTGCTTTCTAAACTCGCAATTTAATGTTTTATGCATTTTTCAATTCATAATCTTAAGTGACAATCCAATAAATCCTCTATAACCCCCCTTTATCATTCTAAAAATGACTCTAGACACCTAAGTTGCCATAAACTAGCAGTCCCAGTGGTTCGACTTACCCGACCAATAGCCCTATTTTACAATGATTTGTGCTATTGCAAAAAGGGTTGAATTATAATTGATAGTCCAGCCTTCGATCACTGTACCAAAACTAACTGGGGAATGGATACCAAATTGCCGGCATGGAATGCATAAGTCACATCCACCATCTCAACATCGCACTATCTTATGTTCGATAGGGCGAGCGTTGGCCACAAGGACCGTATCCAAAAACCAGAAATGTCTCGCAAGCTGTGACTTTTGGATCGTCTCTAAAGTGGAGGCATGTCGCCCTTGGCCTAAAGCACGAACCATCTCCTCCTAGGTTATGCCCGGGGGAATTTGTGGGAATCTGGCCCAACTCATAGCCTGAGCAATAGTGTCACAGCTAACTGTCAGCTGTATGCCCTCCACAATGGCTATAAAGTGGTCCTCCTCATCCTCATCCTCGTCTCCTGTATGGAACTGCAAAGAGCGGTAGAAAGCTCGCACTAACATGGGTTAGGAAATCTATGCTGGATGCCTCAAGAACCCAGAAAGCTAGCGAGCCTACAAGGCTTCCACTACCTAGAATGTATTGCGGTGCCTCTAAAAATCCTCTATAACAAAATCTGTCTCATCGCAGATCTTGCTATACCGCCATTCATCATCTAACGCCATCGTCGGCGTCCTAATAACTCTCTGCCTCGGCCGTCTCGGCATCGCTATAATCCAAGAATAATATCCAAGCTAAACCCCCAACTCTGTGCTCAAATGCTTGAGCCTGAGGTACTGATGCTCGAGCCTTCGACCAGTTAATGCTTGAGCTTAAGGTCCTGATGGTCGAGCCTGCTGCAAGTAAATGCTCGAGCTTCAATATGAAGGCTCGAGCTTCCTGGTTTTCAACCGAAGCAAAACACCCTTAACTCTTCCAAAATCGACTCCAAATCTTCCCCAAACTTCTTCTTTATCACCAAACAACCCTAAACTTTCAACAATAACACCTCAACCCTCCAAAATCACCCAACTCGTGTTCTTCAAATCCAATTTTAGATTCAGAATTTTTGCAAGTTTAGATGCTTACATGGATTAGATGAGTGTTATAAAGGATTAAAATGAAAAATTTTAAGAAATTTGGGTGTTATTTGGTATGAAATCGATGTACATATATACAATATATACATATATATATATATATATATATATATATATATATATAATGTTGAACCAAGATGGGGGATTTCTTACCTTTTTGAATTGGAATCAACACCTGAAATGATGAGGGTGCTAATCGGGACGAGATTTGAGAGAGTTTAGGAGAGATTGGATGTAAGAAGACTAAAGTCATGAGGGTTTACATCTGTGGCTCGAGGGTTTCTTTTATTTTAAAGTACAGAGGCTCGCGCAAAGCAGCTGAAAACCCTAGATCTAACGATGATCAAAGGCTCGAGCGTAAGGTACTGATGCTTGAGCTTTTTGCTGCTAATGCTCGAGCATGGAGCTAATGATGCTCGAGCAAGGAAACAAAATTTTGGATTTTTTTTAATTTTAATTTTCTTTTTCTATTTTATTCAAACTAGTCTAAACCTAATTAAAGAGTAAAATGAACCTAAAACCTAGAAAAGAAAATAATTAAATAAAAAACTTAAAATAATGAAATAAAAACTAAAATAAACTACGGTACAACATATAAAAGCTAAGTTTAACGTCGATAGATCGACAGCATGCTAAGTTTAACGTCGATAGCGTAACGAAAACCTGACCTCTCTAGTCCAAGTAAATAGGATCATGAAGTTCCACTACCTCAACTGTGCCTCTCTACACACTACCCTCTATGTAGGGTTTAAGTCTCTGCCCATTCACCTTAGACAATTGTCCAGTCTTGCAATCTTGTATCTCTATTGCACCATAAGGTGTAATAGAAATAACCATGTATGGACCTTCCTAATGTGACTTTAACTTTCCAGGAAAAAGTTTCAGTCGTGTATTAAACAACCAAACCTTCTTCCCAGGCTAAAAAATCTTATGTAAGATATGCTTGTCATGAAATGCCTCAGTCTTTGCTTTATAAACCTTAGCACTCTCATAAGCATCATTACGTAATTCTTCAAGCTCAGTTAATTAAAGCTTCCTGTTAGAACCAGCAGATGGCATATCAAAGTTGAGCTTTTTAATGGCCCAGAAAGCTCTGTGTTCTAACTCTACAGGAAGATGGCATCCTTTACCATAGATAAGACGGTAAGGTGACATACCAATCGGAGTCTTATATGCAGTACGGTAAGCCTACAAAGCATCATTCAGTCTATAAGACAAATCCTTATGATTTGGCTTAACCATTTTCTCAAGAATTTTCTTAATTTCACGATTGGATATTTTTACTTGGCCACTTGTTTGGGGATGATAGGCAGAAGCAACTTTATGAGTAATGGAGTATCTTTGCATCAAGGTACGAAAATACCTATTACAGAAATGAGCACCTCCATCACTAATTATAGCTCGTGGCTTACCAAACCGACTAAAAATGTTCGTTTGAATGAACTCAACCACAACTGTGTGATCGGTGATTTTGGTAGCTAATGCTTTAACCCATTTAGACACATAGTCAACAACCACAAGAATGTACTCATTTTTATTGGACAAAACAAAAGGACCCATGAAATCAATACCCCAAACATCAAAAACCTCAATAACTAAGATTGGAGTTAAGGGCATCATATTTCTTTTAGAAATTGATCCTAGTTGCTGACATCTAGGGCATGACCTATAGAATAAATATGCACCCCGAAAAAGTGAAGGCCAAAAGAAATCGCACTGAAGAATTTTAGCTGCAATTTTCTTTACACTAAAATGACCTCCACATGCTAAACTGTGACAGAAGGTCAGAATACTATGAAACTCACTCTCAGGAACACGTCTACAAATGATTTAATTGGCACAGTATTTGAATAACTGAGGATCTTCCCAATAGTACATCCTAATTTGGGAGAAGAATCGATCTTTTTCCTGCTTTGACTAAGACAAAAGAATTTTGCCTATTGCGAAGTAATTCACAATATCAGCAAACCAAGGCAAATCCTTATGAGAAACCTCAAACAGTTGTTCATCTGTGAAGGTGTCACAAACTGGAAGTGAAGTTGAGGTATCCTCAATTAGAATTTTAGAAAGATGATCAGCTACAACATTCTCTGACCCTTTCTTTTCCCAGATTTCGTAATCAAACTGTTGAAGCTAGAGGATCCATCGAATTAAACGGGGTTTGATTTCCTTTTTAGAAAGAAGATGTTTCAAAGCAGAATGATCAGAATAGACTACGACTTTGGAATCCAATAGATATGATCTGAATTTATCCAACGCAAAGACAACTACAAGTAACTCTTTTTCAGTAGTGGTATAATTCAATTATGCATCTGAAAGAGTTTTACTAGCATAGTAGATAACATGAGGAAGTTTATCCACTCGTTGTCCTAAGACAGCACCCATAGCATAATCAGATGCGTCACACATAATCTCAAATGGAAAAGCCCAATCTGGAGGATTCATGATAGAAGCTGAAGAAAGAAGAGAGTGAAGCTTTTGAAAAGCTTCAAGGCATGACTTATCAAAGACAAAAGGAACATCCTTTACAAGTAGATTACACAAAGGACAAGAAATTTTCCCGAAGTCTTTAATGAAGCATCGATAGAACCTGGCGTACCCAAGAAATAATCGCACTCCCCTTACGGAGGTAGGAGGAGGCAATTTAGAGATCAAATCTACTTTAGCTCTATCAGCTTCAATACCTCTCTTTGAAATGATATGTCTTAAAACAATACCCTCTTGAACCATAAAATGACTCTTCTCCCAACTAAGAATAAGATTTGTTTCCCTACAACGCTAAAGCACTAGGGAAAGATATTGAAGACAGTTTTCGAATATAAACCTGAAAATAGAGAAGTCATCCATAAAGACTTCGAGAAACTTTTCAACCATGTCTGAAAAAATAGACATCATACACCTCTGGAATGTTGCTGGTGCATTACATATCCAAAAGGCATCCGTCTATATGCAAACATACTGAATGGACAAGTGAAAGTAGTTTTCTCTTTATCCTTAAGATCAATGGCCACCTGATTATAGCTGGAATAACTATCTAAAAAATAATAATAGCTCTATCCAGCCAGTCGCTATAGAATCTGATCAATGAATGGAAACAAAAAATGATCTTTTCTAGTAGCGGAATTGAGTTTCTGGTAATCAATACACATACGCCATCCAATGGTGGTGCGCTGTGGAACTAATTCACCCTCGGAATTCTCAACTACTGTAATACCTATCTTTTTGGGTACTACTTGAGTAGGACTCACCCACTTGCTATCTGAGATGGGGTAGATTATTCCCGTATCTGGCAACTTCACAACTTCCTTCAAAACTACCTCCTTCATATTAGGATTCAATCTTTGTTAGAGTTCCCGAGATGTTCGAGAATCCTGCTCCAAATGAATCTGATGCATTCAAATTGTGGGGCTAATTCCTTTCAAATCAGCCACACTCCACTTAAGAGCCTCTTTATTTTTCTCAAGAACTTTTAAGAGACTAGTTTCTTGGGAACTTGTAAGATTGGAAGCAATGATCACTGGGAGGGTGTCATTTAAACCCAAGAAAGCGTACTTGAGCTTTTCTGGTATTGGTTTAAGCTCAAGCTTACGTGGAGACTCTAATGAAGAAATAGGCGGAGTACTAGAAAGTGGTGGAAGTAGCTCTGACCTAGATTTCCATGGAGGAAAATTTGAGATAGGAGTGGAATCTAACAAAGAATTCACTTCAGCTATTGAAGAATCAATATCAAAATCTTCATAATTGAAGTGATTTAAACAAGCTTCTTAAAGATCATTGGATAAAATAGTTGCGAGTGATTCCTCCACCAACTCATCAATAACATCAAGGAAGAAGCATTCACTATCATCGTGAGGATGATGAATAGCATTGAAGATGTTTAACTTGACTTTCATATTTCCAAAAGATAAATCCATGGCTCTAGTCCTACAGTTAATGCAAGCATTCACTGTGGCTATGAAAGGTCGCCCAAGAATGACTGGAATATATTTCTTGGAATCGTGGACCAGTTCTGTATGAAGAACTAGAAAATCGACCGAAAAATAGAACTTGTCCACTTTTATGAGTACATCTTCAACAATACCTCGTGGTTGTCTGACAAAACGTTCAGTAAGCTGTAGAACAACCGACATAGGTTTTAACTCTCCCAAACCTAACTTCTCATACACTGGGTAAGGAATAAGATTAACACTTACTCCAAGGTCAAGAAGTGCTTACTCTATCACATTGTTTCCAATGATACAAGAAATTGTAGGGACACCAGGATCTTTAACCTTTAGAGGAATGTTATGCTTAAGAATAGTACTGACATGCTTGGTGAGACAAACTTTCTTAAGAACTTGGCTTCTGGATTTTCTCTTAAGCCTTTAGAAATTTGGAATAGGCTGGAATTTTCTTTATAGCATCGAGCAGAGGAAGATTGATTTTGACCTTTTTAAAGACCTCCATCATATCTTGAATTTTCTCCCCTTGTTTACCAAAGTGTGAGGGTTCCTTGAGATATTCAGGATAAGGCACTTTTAGCTCATAAGCTGCCTCAAGGTTAGGAGTAGATGAAGAAGTGACTCCACCTTCAACTCCTTTTGTGGATTGTGGAATAGCACTTGAGGAAACATCCTTGGGATGTTGATTTTGAATGATAGGAATTATGGGAATCCTAAGCCTTTCTTTTTCCTCAAGTCATTTTTTAACTTGGTTATCAACCACGCTACCACTCCTCAATGTAGTGATAGCTTGAACTTACTCATGATGAATACCTGAGGAATTGGTTCCATCAATCATGTAAGTCTTCCCTTTCGGGTTGGCTATTGGCTAACTAGGCAGGTTTTTATCCTCTCTTCGAGATATAGTACTCGCTATTTGCCCAACTTGTGCCTCTAGTTTTGCTATGGCTTGAGAATGAGAATTAAGAAGTTAGGTATTGGCTTTAATCTCACCAAGAACATTGAGTACTTGTTCCTCAAAAGCTGAATTTCTAGGAGGAGGTGAAAGATTAGGAGCTTGAGTGGATTGATTCCTAAATTGAGGTAGACGGTAAATACCAGATTAGTTAAAAGAATTATTTTGTGGCATAGGATTGGATGAATTTTGATACTACCCCTGAGATTGGGGAGTAGTGTTTCCTTAATTTGGATTTTGCCATGACAGATTGGGATGATCTCTCTAGCCAGGATTATATGTAGCAGAATATGGATTATAAGCTGGCCTAGAGAATGTAGCATTCACTTGCTCCTGTAGGATCTCAGATGATTGTCCCAGCATAGGGTAAGCTTTAGCGAAATGGTTAGGATTAACATAGATGGAATAAACTTCCTTTGGCAAGGCAGTTTGGGAATTAGCAACAGAAGCAAAGCCAGATGATAGGATTTGATTGAACCTACGGTTCAAGGCTTCTATTTGAGCGGCTAACTCACTAGATTTATCTACCTCATAAAGTTTTTCAACCTTATGCATTTCAGGTGAAGACCTAGACCTAGAGGAATAAGCATGTTGCACTGAGTTTTCACTTAGGGCCTAAAACAGTTCCCAAGCATCAGCCGGACTCTTACGCAGAAAAGCTCTATTACTGGAAGCATCAACCATATTTCTATAAGAATTTGTAAGACTATCATCAAAGATCTGTATTAAGTGCCATTGAGCAATATCATGGTGTGGACACTTTCTTAGAAGATCATTATATCTCTCATATGCATCATGGAGCTGTTTTCCCAGGATTTAGGAACATGCCATGATTTCTCTTTTCACTTGTGTGGTTTTACCCACAGTGTAATATTTCTTCAAGAACTCTTGTTACAATATGTCCCATGAAGATATGGAATTTGTTGGAAGGGACTGCAACCAAGTTCTTGCTTTGTCTTTAAGAAAAAACTGGAAAAGACGCATTTTAAATGAATCATTGGATAGAGTAGTCAACTTGGTAGTTGAACACAATTCCAAGAACACATCCAAGTGCTTATAGGGATTCTCTGTTGCATACCTATGGAAGGTAGGAAGCATTTGGATCATAGCAGGCTTGATCTCAAAATTGGTTGCATCAGCATCTCGAAAAATAAAGCATGAAAACGAAGTATATATGGTAGGAATGAAATGGTCCCTCAGTTGTGGTTGTTATGGAGGAACAGGTGGACCCCATTCTCCATTACCATTACCATTATTACTCGGTGCATTACGTTGCTCAGCCTTACTTTCAGAGAAACTATCAATATTATTCATGTGTTTTTTAAGCTTTCTTAACTGACTCAAAGTTCTCTCTATTTCAAGATCATGCACTAAAGGTTTCAACCTATTTTGGCGAGTTAACATGCACTGGTTCCACTAATCCAAATAGTAGCAAAAATTAAGTATTCCAAGTAACAGAAAAACAATAAGAACTCATAAAAGGTTTAATAAACGGAAGCTTTTCTCCCTTAAGCGTCTTTATCCTCACTTCTAATTTGTACCTAAAAAGAAAAAGAAGAAGATGAGATATCAGAAAGTCCGAAGACTGGTAAACCAAAATAACTAATTAAAAACTAAACAAAATCTAATCTCCCCAGCAACGGCGCCAAAAATTGTTGTGTCTTTCACAATCGAACGATATCGTGTAGGATAGTTCTACGTAGAGAGGATCCACAGAGAGATGGAATTTGTATTAGCCTTTAAATTAATTTCATGGTTTATAGATAACTTGGTTGGAGAATTTGTTGGTTGTCACAGTTTCACAAACTAAAATTATAACACAATATTAAATAAAAACAAAGTAAATAAATTGAGTGATTAGAGAGAAAAAGTCTTAGGGCTTTGACTTCACCACAACAATCATATTATGGTTAATTATACTAACTCTGGGAATTTAACAATGATATTTTCCAAAAGAATTAAACTCAATAACATTCGTTCAATTCGGGTTTTAAAGAAAGATGTTTTACAAGATTAGCAAACTATAACCTATCTGCGGTTAGCGTGGACTATCCGCCTACCTACTCTACCTATTTTAACTACTTTGCGAATGAACCACCTTTCCTAAGCATAGATTATGAAAACTTTCCTTTATAAAAAATATTAAAGTACCATTATATGACCTCTATTCTTTTGTCCGGTTGGGCTTGGCCAGATACCGCACAACAAGATAGGTTGGGAATAGTGAACAAACTATTACATCTAAGACAAGAGAATAACAGTTTATAATCTATTAAAGTATGAAAACCACTTGAGTTGTCTCAAGTGCTCAGAGTCATATAATCAAGAAAATACATATATTAAAATTAATCCTAGAGTTAAAACAATCAAACCATAGTATTTAGGTTGGGTTACATTAGTGCCCTAAAAAAGGGTTTAGCTACTCATGACGAGATTGGATAGCATCTGTGTTGAGTTCATCTCCATCGTCATGGACTGCACTTCTCTCCTTAGGATTTGCACTTCTAAGGTTGTAGGAACCCTAAAAGCCACCACACCTTCAGCCTTCTGAATAACACCGTAAAAGAGATTAAAATTTTGGACCCTTTCTATCAAGGCTTATGCCTTCTTTTATAGAAGAAAATATGTATTTGGTGGGCTTTTAGGTCTTCTGGCCCAACTGGGATGAGATACGGCTAGTAAAGAGAGGAATCCTGCAGCTTTTAATTTGATATATCATGGAAGGCTCGAGCTTCAGGAACAGATGCTGAAGCTTTAGGGCTCATGCTCGAGCATAAGGAACAATGCTCGAGCTTCTCTGGATAGATGCTCGAGCTTCAGTAAATAGTGCTCGATCATTACATTGACACTTAGCCAATTTTCTTCAACTATTTTCCGAAGCGTCTTTTTCTTCAACACTTAGAATATTTTGGCTTGACTCCTTTAACATTGCTTGATCCAAGCTTCATGGGCTCGAGAACACGGTACCATGCTCGAGCATCTGGGGCTTAATGCTCGAGGATCAGTGGATGATGTTCGATCCTTAATGGATAGTGCTCGATTATGGAGGTGAGGCACGGGACCTGGGAGCATAACCTTCAATTAAAATTAACTCATTAATTTTTAACACCTCATGCTTGAGCTTTAGGGTCAAGGCTCGAGCACCCTGAAGTAAGGCTCGAGCATCAAGGTACTGATGCTCGAGCATTTGGGCCATACTGACTTTTCTTCTTTTCTTTGTTGTGATGCTCGAGCCTCAACACTTGGGCTCGAGCTCTAAGGCTTAAATTGCTTCTAACTTCACCATTTCAACTCTCAGCTTACTCTGAATGGCCGGCAATGACTCTATAAGTTTCGATATCATCATAAAGTCCCGATTTTAATCATTTATCTGGGAAAGTACCTACAGACACATATTAAACATAAATTAGTCTAATTATGGATAGAAGTATCACTTTAGGCCTTAACATATATATATATTTAGGGGCTCGAATATGCATATATTCAGCACTCATCAAGCATTCAAGTAATCTATTCTACTCCATACTTTGCCCAAGCAAATGGACAAGCAGAAGCTTCCAACAAAGTAATTCTCAACATCCTTGAAAAGATGATTGAGAATCATCCAAAGGAGTGCCATCACTTGCTTTCTGAAGCTCGTTGGGCTTACAGAAATTCAAAAAAATCGAGTACGGGCGTTACACCATATATGCTTACATATGGACATGATGCCGTTCTTCCAATGGAAATGACCATTAGGTCTGCAAGGGTGGCTTTCCAAAATAGGCTAACCTCGGCAAATTATAACCATGCCATGTTGGCAGAACTAGAGGACCTTAATGAAGTCCGTCTCGATGCCTTGGACCATATTATTACACAAAAGAAGAAAGTCATGCGGACATACAACAAGAAGGTTAAGCCAAAAACATTTATTGAAGGAGACTTGGTATGGCAAGTCAAATTTCCACTTGCAATTAAAACCTTGGAATATGGAAAATGGACTCCTAATTGGGATAGTCCTTACTTGGTGGAACGAGTCCTTGGAAAAGGGGCTTTATAGATTGATTGACATAGATGGAGGATCTCACAAGCATCCTGTGAATGGTGTATACTTGAAAGAGTATCACTCTTCCATTTATGAATATTGGAAGCCATAGTCATTTAACTGGCCACATAATGTGGCTACTATCTTCCTTTCCAAGTAAACTAAAAAACTGGAAAGGAAGCATAATGGCCATACTTTGGCCATTCTAAAAAGGAAAAACAAAGTACTTAAAAAAGTACATTGGCTAAAGTTATGAGGCAGACTTAGCTGAATTTCCAAAATCAGCTGATTTTCTAAGTATGGAATATTTCATGGAATAGAGGCTACTCCACATGGTCTAGGTTCTATTTGTCTTGGAAATTATTCATCTTCCTTGTACATACATGCGTTTCCATGTTAAGCATTTTTTTTTTTATGTTATGGAAAGTCATTTGATGACTATGCCTTATTGTGAATATATGAAGGAATTTTTAGTTTCAATGACTTAGAAATTTTTCCATATAATTATAGAGGAGGCACATATAAAAGAATTGAGAAACAGATATCACTTCCATTAGATACTTGATTTCATTACAAAGTCCAAAAATGACCACTAACCCCTAGAGTTGGCCATGCAAGTGATTTAAAAAGTATTTACTTATTTTCTACTATCATCGAAAAACCCATGAGTTTTTCTAAAAACAGCCACATAACAGTACCATAAAAAGAACCACATGAGATAAAATAGAAGCAAGAACACCTCCAAGTTCCATCCAAATTTTCCTTACTTCTCCAAGAGTAGCCAATGCTCTAACCTTAGAATCCTCAAATTTGGGAAACTTATCAACCCGTTTTTCCCATTCCTTCCTTAAAGGTTCAAATGCATTGACAAGGGCACTAGTTGTTTAGTCTAACTCAAATTCTTCACGTTCCACTTGTTCCAATTCCCTTTGAATCCTGGCCAGTTCCTCATTCAATTCTTCTTTCTTGGCCATAAACTTTTCAGCTTGTTCTTTGATTTCTGGGTAGGGTTCTAATGAGAGATAGAAATCCTCAAGAGCTTTATCCTTGAGCTTGGCCTCCTTTTCATACTCAAAAATTGTGGAAGTACTGGAGCTCACATGGGCGATAATGAATTGGAATTGGTGTTGCAGGTTGGTCAAAGAAGCCTGGATGAACTCAGAAAATTCAATGTATTTTGTCATTATAGTGCTGGCCAGACTTTGGTGAAAAGATAACACATCTTCTACATCATAGGCAAGGTAGACAATAATTTTTCTTTGCCTACTGTGATAACATCATCTGAAGGTCCTGGAAGCATGAGGACACTGGCACTCGGGGTGGAAGTACTGGAAGATTTGGTGGCCTTAATTACTTTATAAAGATCAGCCAAAGCTAGAAGGGCTTTTCTCTGTACCATGAAGGAGGTTGAGGCTAACAAGGAAGGAGTAGCCTGAAGTGAGAACAAGTTTTTATTAAATAGAAAGAAAGAAAGGAGGAAAAGTTTAAAAGTATAAAGACTTGCCTCTAGGATGGAAGGAGCATGGCCTATAGACGTTCCACCGGTTCCAGAAGGAATAGATATTAAAATAGTAGAAGTTGGAATGGGCAGGCTTTTCTCACTTTTGCTAGTCAAACTTTCCATAATTGAAGCTTGAAGGGCTAAATCCTCTCCTTTGGGCAATTTATTGGTCAGATGGATATTCATGAAGTTGTGTCCCATGGAAGAACCCTGTTAGTCAAATTAGAAGGGATTTACAAAGATTTTTAAAGTGATGAAACTGGAAAGATGTAGGAATAGAGACTTACCAAAACAACTTCTTTGTTTGGTTTTGATTTTTTGTACTTTGGAGAGTCTCTGGGCTATTGAATTTTTTTTTGTTTTTTCCAGTTCAGGCATGATTTTCCTCTTCACTTTTCAAACAATCTTTCCAGAAGGGCTACGCATTTTAAGGGCTTTGCTAGAATGTTGAGTAGCGGTTTGACCTTTGGAAATACCAACTTCTTCATCAGAAGAAAAGAACTGGGGTTGAAATTCCTTCTTGACAATAGCTAGTCTCTGTAAAAGGAAACAAAAGTGAGGTCCAGAATATAGAAAATTGAGTCCAGTCATATTGAAAGAACCTGAGAAGCCTTTTCCTTTCCCTTTGCTTTATACAAAGCATCCTCTTCTTCCTCTGGTAGTTCTACATTTTCTTCTTCAAGATCTTCCTCTTCTTCAACTTCACTTGAGGAAATACTTTCAACATTTACATCTCTACTTTCGGCCATCCCTTCAATCTTGCGGGGCATTGCAGTAGTTTTTTCTTCACCGTCATCCTCCTCACTCTCCTCAAGTATTTCTTCTTCTTCATCTAGAAATTATCAGATCAGTTTCTAGTATTTAGAAGAATGACAAATTTCAAAAAGGAAAGATAAAAAGGGATATTTGTAATAAATATATTTGTACCTGGAGATAAAGACTTGAAGGAAGCTAAGATGGAGTCACAAACAACCTTGTGATTTTTTGTCCGGGTGGAAGAAATATAAGCTGACCGCCATACATCAAATTTATTTGTTGACCGAGGCATGCTATTATGGCCTTGGAAGTTAAAAATTGCTCTTTCTGCTGTATAAGCTTTGTTAATTACTGCAAATTACTCAACATCTGTGAGCCTTACTCGTTGATCAAAGAACCTGTTATAGGACTTGTAAGGTGGCAAATGAATCATTTAGGTAAAACTCATTTGCCTAACCAATTGGGCTGGATTGTAGAACTCAATACCGCAGAAGCTGTTCTTTAAAGTGGGTTGGGCAGTGCTATAATGAAGATCATGGGTAAGAAGAAAGCTAGCCCAAATGTTCTTCTAATCTTCAGAATATTTTTTGGTAAACACTGCAGGAGATGGAATCAACCATGATGGCATGCAGTTAAGGAAGGTAAATGGGTCAAAGAATCTATCATCTCTAGTCTCACATTGATTATATAAGTATTCAAAGTTTTTAGCAAAGCTTAAAAGAAGAAGGGTCCGCTGTTACCAGAGAGTAGCATATGAGGGATTTTTGATAAGCGCCGAATATTGCATATTCAAGCGCCCTTAGCTGCATTAGTTAAGTCCATTATTTAATTATTCTATATAAATTATCTTCATTTGTATGCTTTTATATATTTTCAGGTTCATTGGCCAAAAAGGAGCAAAAATGATGTTTTGTTCAATCTTTGAATAACAATGTGCTCAAGGCTAAAGTTCTGGCAACAGTGGAGTCTCACTTTGCTCACCATTTTTGACCTATCAAACTCAAGAACTAGACTTCCATTAAAACATGGCGTATTTAGAGATTTGAATTAGCTTTCCAAATCTTTAAACGGTTCATCATTTGGAGTTCGGAGCAGAAAGTTATAGCTGTTTTACCAAAGTAGTGCAAAGCAGGTCAAGAGCAAGGAGCATTCTGCCCAAACTTCGAGCACTCGAAGTGCTTATTTAGAGCGCTCGAACTTTGAGCAGAATGCTCTCCGAGATCCATCACTTCAGCGCACTTGCACTGTGATTCCCTCATTTTTGATTTCCATCTTTATGGGTTGGTTGGAGATGTCTTTTGGTGGGGAGTTGAGCCTTGTTTGGTGAGGGTTTTGGTAGGGGAATGTCTACAAGAGGTGAGGGGAACCACATATCAAAGAATATCTCACTTAGCAAGATTTTTGGAGAGAGAAGGAGGACGAGAAGATAGAGTTCTTATGGCCAAGAAAAGGGAGCTTGAAAATGGAGGTTGCATCCAAGCTTCTTCCTTCTTCTAAAGCTCCCATGGGTAACTAAACCTCCATTTAGGGAGGTGATGAGGCCCCTCCCTCGTAAACATGTTCTAATTTAGGTTATATTTTGGGGTAACAATGTATAGTTTTGGTCTTATCATGATCTAGAGCCCTCTATTTGTTGTAATGGATCTTAAATGTTTATAAATGGTTATTTTGAGTTATTCGTCTTGTCTTAGATGGTTACTTTTCCTAATCATATTGCTTGCACTTTCATAGTGACAATGGAAGTTAGATCATGGAATGGTTTTAATGGCATAGAGTTGGAGAACCTAGATAGTTCATTGCTTAGGATTCCCCTTTGATGGTCTATGCTTGATTCTTAGCTTCATGTGCATTCATCATTTAATTTAGGGCTTGATAATCCTTGACTTAGTAAGCATGTTCTAGGCTACATTTTAGTTTAGGTAGTTGATCATGTGAATCTTTGATGGTTTATTCTTGCCTTTTTATTTAATGAACTTCTTGAGGATATTATAGCAACCAAGTGTTGCTATGTATCATGACCATAATATATGTTATTTTTCCCTTAAATTAATCCTAACCTAGCATGTGTATCGGGATGGAGCCGGATTCACTTCCCTAGTCCTCTTTACTTGTATTTCATTTCCTTTAAATTCTTGCAAGCTTTTAATTTATGCACCTTAATTTCATAGCTTAAGTGACAACCAATAAATCCTCTATGAACACCCCGTATCATTCTAAAAAGACTTTGGACACTTAGGTTGCCATAGATTAGCGCAGTCCCAGTGGTTTGACTTACCTGACCAATAGCCCTATTTTACAATGATTCGTGTTATTGCGAAGGTTCATTTATAATTGTAATCGACTCAACCAATCAATTTTTGGCGCTGTTGCCGGGTACTGCAAACGGTTTAGCAACCGAAGTTTTAGGGTTAATTTTAGTTTGATTGTTAATATTGTGATTTGTGAATATTTCTTGTGTGGTTTTAACAATTCTGTTGTTGTAAGTTGTGTGAGATTCTAGGGACTCGAGGCTCACTGAGGGAACGCTAGCAAATTTGTATGTCTAGGGGACTCCAGGTAAGTTTCTTGACCTTCTAGTTTCGACATTGTGAATATTGTGCATGTGTTAAACTTAGTGATAATTTAGTTTTGAAGCCCTTGTTGAGGCTATTATCTTGTTTAAATTTCGTGTACAAACATCGGTCCTTGTCGTGGCCATTTAAATTCTATTTTGATAATTGAGGAGAAAAGGATCATTGCATGTGGATGTTTTGGTGAATGGTTGTTGTGTATCTTGTTTGTGTTGTATATATTTTGTGTGAATTTATCTTAATGTATCTAAATAAGTGGCTGAATTAGTCCTAGATGGAGGGTCATTATCTTCCAACTCAATTCTACAGACCACATGAGTTTTGTGCATTTTGCTCTACTCATACACATCATACAAGAGATTGTCCTCCACCGGGACAATTTTCAGATTTTTATCTAGAGTAACGCAATGCAAATTTCTTTGAACTGGGTAATGATCCATACTTCAATGGTTATAACTCGGGTTGGGGAGATCATCAAAACTTCTTATGCAATGACATGGGAAATTCAGCCCCACCATCTCATGGGCAACATTTTCACTCCAACTTTCAACCCAATGATCATTATTTCCAGCCCTCTTCTCTTTTTCCACCATCTCAATTGGATGAGTTCATTGCTGCAAACAAACAAATGATGGAGTCTATAAATAAGCAAATGATGGATTCCAACAAGCAAATGTTGGATGATATTGTTAGCATGCAATCCACCACCTATTCTCATTCCCAATCTAGAGTTGAGTTAGATGACCAAATTGCCCAAATTCAACAAATGGTTAATGCTCTAAATCATGAAAAGAAAGAAGCATTTCCCATTGAACTTATGGCCAATCCAAAAGAAAATTCTATGAATGATGAGATTACTCCTAGCAACTTTCATCATGAGAATGATCAAATGGTTACCACATGTGAAAATGAAGAAATTATGGCTGAAGATCAAATTGTTAACACACAAAAAATTAAAGAATTTATGGTTCAAAATGAGGAAAATAATGACGAAGAGATTGTCTCCTTTAAAAATTCAAAACAGCCCCTTAAAAATCCTTCGCTTGATACACCTCCTTCAATGGAGGATCCTCTAAAAGCTTGCTTGGCTCATTTCAATTGTGAGGATTTTGATGTTGACAATTCTATTTGGGAGGTAAATTCTTTGCTTGATATTCCTCCACCCATTCACTCTCTTCCTTGGGCAACATCAAATGTATCCCTCTCTTGGGAGCTTGCACCTCCTCTCATTCCTTCACTTGAGTTATCTCAAGCTGTTGAGCCCGAACCGCCGGATAAGTGTGAGGAGGATGTTGAAAGTTTGAAGGATAATTTGTCAAGCATTCCCGTGCTCAATATGACCCTTCACAAGTCTTTGCTTGATGTGCTCTCACTTAATCCACCTTTCCATCATCCAAAACAACCCTTAAATAATCCAAAGTTCTTCATTGAGGAAGAAGAGTGAGTTGAGGTCTTTCCTTTACCCCTTTTCAATTTCTTTCTTCAAGCTCTTTTTCTTCCGCGTCTAAAAGAACTTTCTTGTTTAGAAAAACTTGACTCTCTTGAGAGACATGGTATAGGGTAATGAAGACTAACCAGATCTTGTGCGTCTAGCTATCGACGCTAAATTTAGCATCCAAGGGAAGAAATTCTTTCTATTTCCACGCTTCCCTAATTTTCAATTGCCTGGGCTTTGAAATTTTCTGGGAAATTGCTAAGGAAAGCTAAAATTTAACCTTATCTGGAACTATCTTAAATTGTTGTCCAAAATTCATACTGGTTTTCTTACATGTGTGTAACTTCTCATTTTTAATGCATTGTTGGATCATGGTTCCCCAAATTCCATCCATGTATTGGAGTGATGTTGCAAAGTTTGAAAAATTTTCCCATATTCCATCCATACATTGAAGAGATGTTGAAAAATTGGCAATTTCAGTCATTTCACCCAAGCTTATGCTCACTGGTCCAATTTCGAGCACTCGAAGTCCAAGCTTCGAGTACTCAAAGCTTCCATTTTTCGTTCAAACACCTATTACCTCAAGTTCGAGCGCTCGAAGACACACTTCGAGCGCTCGAAAAGCCATCCAAACTCACTGTCCAAACTTCGAGCGCTCGAAGTGTCACTTTAGAGCGCTCAAAGGACTAACTTTGAGCGCTCGAACTCCCTCCCTCTTTTTTAATCTTAACTCTCTCTTTCCCGCGTCTTTCAATTCTCTCAACCCACGACCTCACTCTTCCATTTCCTTCTTCCTCTCCTCCATTACTTCTCTCTCACACCCACACTCCTTCCATCACCCCACGACCTCAACCCTTCCAACTTCCTCTCTTTCTCCATTACCTCCTAACCCATCCCACTACTCTCATTCATGCACCACACCCCTATGACCTCCCACCTCTTCCTCCCCTCCATAACTTTCCTAACCTTTCCACCCCCCTCATGCATGCATTCCCATAACTTCTCCACCCCTTCCTCTTCCTCATTTCTTCATCTCCAACCTTCTCCCATCTCCATCACTCTCTCCTCCACATCACCACCACTTACCACCAAGCACAAGGGGCCTTTGGTTTTCCATTTTTGGGTAAGTTTCTTTTTTCTCTTTCTCTTTCACGTTTTTGGTATAAATGGAGGATGGGATTATTTGTGTAGAGTTGTAGTATGTGTTTGGGGCTTGTATATTGTCAATTACAGGTAAAAA
The DNA here is from genome assembly GCF_030987335.1 of Cornus florida. NCBI lineage: Eukaryota > Viridiplantae > Streptophyta > Magnoliopsida > Cornales > Cornaceae > Cornus > Cornus florida. Next base: position 88,909,117 of record NW_026775575.1, on the reverse strand, counting down.
TTTTTGGGTTTTCAAGAACCATTCACTGTCTTTGCCTCTAATTTTTGCAAAGTGCATACCGCCTGCTCGACAAAATTCCTGAACCAACTTTATCTCTCTAAATGGCACTATTTTTGGCATTATTTTGTTATCCGTTTTAAACTTGTGGCTAATGTGTGCATATTTGTGTTTTGTATGGATTTTTTTATATTTCAATAAAATTCATGTTAATGTTATTATTTCTGTTTTGGTTTTTTTTTAAGAGACCTATGCTTTTACAAGTGTATATTAGTTGTGTTTTGACAGGTCTTCATGTCCAAGTTTGGGGGAAACAGTTGTGCATTCACATAGATGGAAACCTTTGCCTTCGTCACTCCACTTGGTATTATTGTTCTTTTACCCTCTATGCTCTTTATTTTTACATCTTTGTCTTCACACATTGAGGACAATGTGTACTTCAAGTTTGGGGGTGCAATTTTGCATTGTTGGTTCCATATTTTTGCTAAGCAAGGATAGTATAATTTAAAACTTGTCGGTGATGAAGCATATGTTTAATACCTTGTATATAGAAGCAATTGTGAATTTTTGAAAATAAAGAAAAATATGATTTTGAAATGATCATGTGGATGCAATTTAGTCTTTATAAATGTTTCAATTAAATTCTTGCTGGATCTTATACTCTTTTATGCTTCACAATGCACAGATGCACATTGGAAACTTAACCGTGAGGCATGTAACTTGATTAACCTTGATCTTGACCTAGTTAATCTGAATTGATGAACCTAATAGATGAATACCTTTGGCATGATAAAAAAAAAAAAAATGAATGAAAAAGAAAATAATGACCAGTTTGAGTTTGTAGCCTTTCCAACTCGAGTTATTAAGCCCTAGGAGTGTCTCTACACTCAGCACCCTAAAGCCATCTGGTTTGGGAATTGTTGGCCTAACGGTTGCTATATGGGTTGGTTAGAAAGCTTAAAAGACTTAGACATTGCACGGTCATTCAAAAAAATATATATATATATATTGTAATAAACATGGTTCGTTGGAGTTCGTAGCCTTGCCAATTCAAGCTATTAAGCCCTAGGAGTGTCTCTACACTCAGCACCCTAAAGCCATCTGGTTTGGGAGTTGTTAGCATAACGCTTGCTACATGGGTTGTTTAGAAAGCTTAAAGGATTTCAGCATTGCACGACCATTTTATGTATCATTTTTGAGTTATAATAAATTGTCAACAAGCAACAAAAGTTGTCCTGTAAATAAATTCATGCCTTAGGGACTTCATTTAAAAGGGAATTCAATGATTTGAAGACTTGTGTCTTGAAATTGGAAAAAGAAAGTAAAAGCCGCATGTTGTGAATCCAATCCACTTTCACTGAAGCTAGAGTTGATTTCCATTCAAGAGATGACAATTGAGTTATTTATATGGACTAGGATGTTGATGCATGTATATTGAAATGTGTTTAGCCAATTTTTGTATCAATGCTTTATATATGCATTGTAGTCTATTTAATGACCCCGTCTCCAGTCCTTTGTTTGTTTCGAGTTATATTTGAGCTATGTATATATTTCATTTTGCTATGGGTGATATTTTTATGGTAGCATTCCCATTGTTGTCATTTCAATGAGTTTTTCATTTTAGTTTTGCTAAGGGACTAGCAAAATGTAAGTTTAGGGGTGTGATAAGCACCGAATATTGCATATTCAAGCACCCTTAGCTGCATTAGTTAAGTCCATTATTTGATTATTCTATATAGATTATCTTCATTTGTATGCTTTTATATATTTTCAGGTTCATTGGCCAAAAAGGAGCAAAAATGATGTTTTGTTCAATCTTTGAATAACAATGTGCTCAAGGCTAAAGTTCTGGCAGCAGTGGAGTCTGACTTTGCTCACCATTTTTGACCTATCAAACTCAAGAACTGGACTTCCATTAAAACATAGTGTATTTAGAGATTTGAATTAGCTTTCCAAATCTTCAAACGGTTCGTCATTTGGAGTTTGGAGCAGAAAGTTATGGCCATTTTACCAAAGTAGTGCAAAGTAGGTCAAGAGAAAGGAGCATTCTGCCCAAACTTCGAGCGCTCGAAGTGCTTATTTAGAGCGCTCGAACTTTGAGCAGAATGCTCTCCGGGATCCATCACTTCAGCCTACTTGCACCTTGATTCCCTCATTTCTGATTTCCATCTTTATGGGTTGGTTGGAGATGTCTTTTGGTGGGGAGTTGAGCCTTGTTTGGTGAGGGTTTTGGTAGGGGAATGTCTACAAGAGGTGAGGGGAACCACATATCAAAGATATATCTCACTTAGCAAGATTTTTGGAGAGAGAAGGAGGAGGAGAAGATAGAGTTCTTGTGGCCACGAAAAGGGACCTCGAAAATGGAGGTTGCATCCAAGCTTCTTCCCTCTTCTAAAGCTCACATAGGTAACTAAACCTCCATCTAGGGAGGTGATGAGGCCCCTCCCTTGTAAGCATGTTCTAATTTAGGTTATATTTTGGGGCAACAATGTATATTTTTGGTCTTTCCATGATCTAGAGCCCTCTATTTGTTGTAATGGATCTTAAATGTTTATAAATGGTTATTTTGAGTTATTCATCTTGTCTTAGATGGTTACTTTTCCTAATCACATTGCTTGAACTTTCATAGTGACAATGGAAGTTAGATCATGGAATGGTTTTAATGGCATGGAGTTGGAGAACCTAGATAGTTCATTGCTTAGGATTCCCTTTTGATGGTCTATGCTTGATTATTAGCTTCATGTGCATTCATCATTTAATTTAGGGCTTGATAATCCTTGACTTAGTAGATGTATTAGGCTACATTTTAGTTTAGGTAGTTGATCATGTGAATCTTTGATGGTTTATTCTTGCCTTTTTATTTAATGAACTTCTTGAGGATATTATAGCAACCAAGTGTTGCTATGTATCATGACCATAATATATGTTATTTTTCCCTTAAATTAATCCTAACCTAGCATGTGTATAGGGATAGAGCCGGATTCACTTCCTTAGTCCTCTTTACTTGTATTTCATCTCCTTTAAATTCTTGCAAGCTTTTAATTTATGCACCTTAGTTTCATAGCCCAACAAATCCTCTATGAACTCCCCGTATCATTCTAAAAAGACTCTGGATACTTAGGTTGTCATAGATTAGCGTAGTCCCAGTGGTTCGACTTACCTGACCAATAGCCCTATTTTACAATGATTTGTGCTATTACGAAGGTTGATTTATTATAGATCGAATCCTTAACCGATCAATTTTCCAGTTTGAATGGTTAGGGGTGAAGTTCTACTTTGAAAATACACCTTAAGCCACATCTCGAATAACCAGAATGGACCTTGGAACCTTGAGAATTTTGAAAAAATCAAGTCATTCAAGCCTCCGTATAAATGAGAAAGCAGAAGAGGAGCCAGGGCCAAATCTCCATTTCTAGCTAAGGAAATGGCCATTTGGACAAAGTCTTTTGTGAGTTTGCCGGATGGAACGCACAACAAATGGCCAGGAAGCCAACAGATCAGGAAAATAATGTGTTTTTCTTCTTGAACTGGCCCAGTTTTCTTACAATGCTTGATAAAAGGAAGATCAGAGGACATGAATTTCTTACTTCTAGTGTTTTTGGTAAGGAAGAGAAATTAATCAATATAGAGGGTGGCACTTACATCATCTCCATGGGGTTTAAGACCTGTAATGCAACAAATATCTTTCAAAGTAGGAGACATCATGCCACATTTAAGGTGAAGAGAATTAGTGGTTGAAGACCAAAAGAAGAGAGGTGGAAAGAGGAGGTTTGGATCAAGTATAATGGAAGACTTACTGATTTGAATAATGTCAAATATGCCTTGCTGTCTCCACTGTGAAGCAATCTTTTCATCTTTGGAAAGGCGACTCACCCAAGAAGACTAAGATAAGTGGTATGTTAGCCAATTTTTTATGTTGAAAGACGGTTTCACTTTTTTCCCTTTATTTGAGATAAGAAGAAATTCTGACTCAAAGGGGAGAGGAAACTTACAGGAAGGACATAATTTGGCCAATTCATAGGGGGCTACGTTAGTGAAAGCCGGACCTAGTCCAACTGAAGAGTCTTTGAAATAAACTAGAGGCTCGAGATAAAGTCTAGCAAAGTTTAAAGACTTCAAAAGCATTTGAACTTGGTGGCTATGGCTTTGAGTTTTGACTTTGGTTTGAATGAAAGGGGCTGGCAGGGATGAACTAGTGGTTTGTTTGGAGGGTTTTTTAGGAGCCATGATTCGTGATTAAGATCTTTTTCCTTTAGGGTTTCTGCTTGGAGAGGAAGAAAGGAGAAGAGAGAAAAAATGGGTTTTTGATAAGTAATAAGGATGAAAGGCATACATATATATATATAGGAACAATGAGAGAGGTATTAAAGGCTAAGGACATTTTTCAAGGATTCTTGGTTAGGGTTTTCAAAATTCAAAAGGGAAGTCTTAAGAGTTTTGGAAGCTGAATGGTGTAATGCCATAAATGGATGAGAAGTTTACTGGAAGATGGAACATGTTTGGCGACAGGAAAGAGTAGCATGGGGAGAATCAAGAGACCAGCCGAATAATACGTGGAAGATTTGATTTGATTACGGTAAATTTCCAGAGTCCAAGGATGCCTTTTGAGAAGGAGTAGTTGGAGGATTTTCAAAATTTAAAGAAGGAAATAACGAGGCTTGGGAAGTCTGACAGCACTAAGCCATAAATGGATGGGACTTATTTGGAGACACGGAATCAGCGGTAGAGAAGGTTGTTCGTAGAAGAAACCGAGGGTGCAGCCACGTGTTACATAAAAATTTTCCTTTTAATGATTATCTCGAGTTTCCAAGAATCCAATGGTGTATTTAAAGGGGGTTTAGTTGGAATTTTGAAATTTTAAAAAATGAAGTAGTGAGATTTTTTGGATGTCACAAATGGATGACTTTTTGACATATGATATGTTTATGGTTGGCGGCAAGGAGGTTGGTATGGATGGAACCAATAAGCCAGCTGTATGGAATATTGAAGATTAAGTAGGCCATGATGGCGAAAATTCAAATCCCATGCCTTGTCATCAAATTGTTCCACATGGCATGGAATTTGGGGGACATATGTTTACACCATTATTTTTGGGCCAGTGGAAAAACGACATGTGGCGAGTTCCAATGAGCTTGCTACACTGAATTAGTACTCTAATTCACTAAGAAAAGAAAAGCTTGATATGGAATTATTGGTATGGTCTACCAATAGAGAAGTGGTACATGTCAAGTTCCAATAGGACTTGCCACGCCGGAGTGGAACTTTGACAAAATATTCCTTTGGAATATTGAAACTATGTAGTTTCATTTGAAGGGTGATTGGTCAAGATAAAATTCCACCTCGTGGAATTACTGATTAAAAGAAAGTGGTGAGTCCTAGTAGGACTTACCAACTTTGGATATAATGTCCTAAAAGGTATAAGAAAGTGGCATGGAGTTACTATCATGAGTGCAACCCCATAGGAATATTCAAGTCAAAGATTAACCAACCAATGATTCATCGACACGTGGCGAGTTGTACTGAACTTGCCACGATAGAGTAATTCTTTTAAAGAGTTGATTTTATTAATGGAAGTCCTATTCTTATAAGAAAATAATTAAATGGATTTTCTCTATTTAATTACGAAATCAAGGTTGAGTAAGTAGGACGTGGGGCTGGATTTTCTCCTAAAATCTAGGAGGTTCTCAACAACTACTCTGACTAAATCAAGAAACAAAGAAGTGGGGTGTTATTTCCATGAATGTAAAATATATTCCCAAATAAATAAATTCTATATAGCCCATGATGGAGTAATGGAGTTGTTATAATTTTGGGACCATGACGCCATAAGTTCTGAACATGGAAGGGAAGTTTCAAGGAATGAAGTTACAAAGAGTTGTGGACACCAATCCATGTCAAGAAGAATGCTGAAATTAAGGGGTTCATGGTGTTGTGGAGTCTAAGGTCACAAATGAGATGGAAAATTGGCCATAATTTACCACATGGATATATATATATTCATACATATATTATATATATATCAGATATAACCCATGATAAAGAATTCACTGAAAGAAGGGGCCACGACGTCATGATACAAAGACCAGAATGGAAAGTTTAACTAGAAAGAAGTTACCCAGAGTAAGGAGAACGTGGGTCTGTAAGTAACTGCTATATATATGCATGATGTATATGGAAGTTTTACAGAAATAAGATTCTGCAGAAAGAAAGACCACTAAGGAACATGGGATACTTGATTTGTTATCAGTTGAAAGTGGTAGTGTCTCACGCAACTACTACCACTAACTGAAAACGGTTGTCGTGGATTATGGATGATGGGTTTAAGATGATTAAATCGTGTCTAAATTGGAGAAGGAATTCGTAGGAGATGAAAAAGGAACATGAAACGTAGGACGCATGTCAATTTATGAAGAAGACAAGTGGAAATTCATTCCAAAAACCACCCACGATACAAGTTCATGAAAGACTATTGAGCATCAGAGGAAATAAAGGCAAGAAGAAGATAGAAGAAAAGAAGTTTCAACTACTAAGAGAACATGGGACACTTGGCAGTCCGAAATCTGACCACGTGGAAATCACTGGAGTTGCCACATCAAGCTGCTGCATGTATGAAGAGCTCTATAAATAGAGCACCTAAGGCTAGTTTGCAAACCCTGCCTGCCCAGCAAAAGCAACACATCAACACAAGCATCTTTGCTTTCGTCTCTCATTTCAATAATGAGTTTGCACTATGTCTAAACCAAGCACTTTGTTAGTACATGTATTTCCATTCCAGCAATGAATATACATCATTTTAAGTTGAGTCTGGCACTTTGCTATCTTATATAACATTCATTCCATGCGATGAATTCTCATAACGCTTGAGTTAAGTCCAACACTCATTTTGCTACTTCCAGCCTATCACTGCATTTCGATGTCTCTAATTTTCAGTCATGCATTTCAATTATCCTAATTTCTAGTTCTACACTTTCAGTTACTTTAATTTCGTGCCTTGCACCTTCAATACCATTTTCATTTCAATTAGCTATAGAGTAGTTTGAAGTCCTTGTTCAAAGGTAAAAAAAGACCCTTCAAAGGTGGTCATTCCAGACCTTCGTACAATCGCCTGATCCCTACAACTTTCTAACTTGATAACTGTTCGGATTTCTACTTTGGAACTATTGCAGTTCCTGGCACGCCCGCAACTCACCCTCCTTTCCACACTTGGAAAGGACCACGGTTTTCAGGAGCCTAACAGTCTCTAATCCACTTAAATGACTAAGGTGGGTCCCACTATTTTAATTTATTTTTCCTTTTTCTTTTATTCTCATTTTACACCACATATATATATGTACACATTAAATAATTTCCCAACCTTATATAGCACATTAAGCAATATGAATATGATGTAAATGGACCCAATTAAAATCCCCGTATGTAACAATTTTGGCAGCGGGTCCCACAAGGGACCGTCCGGCCCGAAAAATGAAAAATGCAAAAATGGTCACCCTTTCATTTTAAAGAGTTCTGAACTCAATGGAATGCCCCAAATAACTCTCAGACACACCCGTCACACCCCACGGTGTCCGTTACGCACAACGTGAAAAGACAAAAAATGCCCTCGCATCAACAAAATTCCAGAAAAAATGAAAGATGGAGAAAAATGAAACATCACAATTTTGGTCAACCGAAATGGTCCTGCGAGTTGAGAAAAATGCAGTGAGCTGCTATGAGTGTGAAGATGAATAATGGCCTCAGCTGGGATTTTGAAACTGATCTAATTTTGCCCCAAAACACTGTGAAATGAAGAACTACATTCCATTAATTCAAAATACAAAATTTACATATCCCTTACATAGTCCCAAAATCATCTACATGAGTTGTACCATAATTACATCAAGTTTCACAATCCATGAAGCAAGTCTCATTGAACTAGTGAAATTCTCGTGGCAAAGAGTAACAGAGAGCTGGTTTCATACGATTTTGAAAGTAATCAACAGGTTCATCTTGCAAACTTTGGGTCTAAAGACTTGTATTATTTGGATACTTATATAGAGAGCCTTGTTTTACTTGATGGAAAAGATCAAGTCTCATTAAATGATGCATACTGTTCAATGAGGGCGGCAAGAAGAAGAGAGATTGAGGAGGAAACATCTGCTAAGAATGCTGAAGGAAGAAAAGAAAAATAGGAAGGTAGGCATGCTTTTTTACTTCCCATTATTTATACTTATTACAATTCCTGTTTTTATCCATGTATAATGTGTCCATGATATTGACTTCTGTTATTTATGGATCGCAGAACTATATCTTGCCAATTTATTTCCACAGTTAGCATAAGGAATCAATCATTAGATTGATTCTTATAACAACTTTATCTGTAAATACTGTAGGGTTGTGCACTATTCATTTTGGTTTATCCAATGGTATAGAATTAGTTTAATCTTGGTTACTATTCATTTTCGTTATGTGGAGTTCTTGGAATTGGAATATGAGAAGATGGATAAAGGATGAAAGAGTTGCAGCAGCTATTTTTGTAGTTGATGATCTTATTCCCTTTTATCGGTAGGGATGTAATTACATTTCTTCTGCATCTTGTACTCTTTTGAAAAACTAAATTTTTTTCCACTTTCTGTATTCCTTTCAGATTTTGTCTACTTAGTGTTCGGCTCCTGAAAATCGTGGTCCTTTCTAAGTGAGGAAAGGAGGGTGAGTTGCGGGCATGCCAGGAACTGTAGTAGTTCCAAAATAGAAATCCAAATGGTTATCCAGTTGGAAAGTTGTAAGGATCAGGCAATTGTACGAAGGTCTAGAATGACCACCTTCGAAGGGTCTTTTTTACCTTTGAACAAGGACTTCAAACTATTCTAATTGCTAATGGAAATAAAGACAGTATTAAAAGTGCAGGGCTCGAAATTAAAGTAATTGAAAGTACAGGACTGAAAATTAGGATAATTGAAATGCATGACTGAAAATTAGAGACATGGAAATGCAGTGCTAGGTTAGAAGTAGCAAAATGAGTGCTGGACTTAACTCAAGCGTTATGACAATTCATCACATGGAATGAATGCTATATAAAATAGCAAAGTGCTGGACTCAACTTAAAATGATGTATATTCATTGCTAGAATGGAAATACATGTACTAGCAAAGTCCTAGGTTTAGACATAGTGCAAACTCATTGTTGAAATGAGAGATGAAAGCAAAAATGCTTGTGTTGATGTGTTATTTTTGCTGGGCAGGCAGGGTTTGCAAACTAGCCTAAGGTGCTCTATTTATAGAGTTCTTCATGCATGCAGCAGCTTGATGTGGCAACTCTAGTGATTTCACGTGGTCAGATTCCGGACTGCCAAGTGTCCCATGTTCTCTTGGTAGTTGAAACTTCTTTTCTTTTATCTTCTTCTTGCCTTTATTTCCTCTAATGCTCAATAGTCTTTCATGAACTTGTATCGTGGGTGGTTTTTGGATTGAATTACCACTTGTCTTCTTCATAAATTGACATACATCCCATGTTTCTTGTTCTTCTTCCTCCTTCCACAAATTCTTTCTCCAATTTAGACATGATTTAATCATCTTAAACCAATCATCCATAATCCACGACAACCGTTTTCAGTTAATGGTAGTAGTTGCGTGAGACACCACCACTTTCAACTGATAACAAATTAAGCATCCCACGTTCCTTAGTGGTCTTTCCTTCTCTAGAATCCTATTTCTGTAAAACTTCCACATACATCATGCATATATATAGCAGTAACTTGCAGACCCACGTTTTCCTAGCTCTGGGTAACTTTTTTCCAGTTAAACTTTCCATTCTGGTCTTTATATCATGGCGCCGTGGCCCCTTCTTTTAGCAATTTCTTCATCATGGGTTATATCTGATATATATATATATATCGTATATGTATGAATATATATATCCATGCTATAAATTATGGCCAATGCACCTTCTCCTTTGCGACCTTAGGCTCCATAGCACCATAAACTCCTTAATTTCAGCATTCTTCTTAACGTGGATTGGCGTCCACAACTCTTTGTAACTTCTTTCCCTGAAAATTCCCTTCCACGTTCAGAGCTTATGGCGTCATGGTCCCAAAATTATAGAAACTCCTTTACTCCATCGTGGGTTATATAAAATATATATATTTGGGAATTTATTTTACATTTATGGAAATAATACCCCACTTCCTTGTTGCTTGATTCAATCAGAGTAATTGTTAAGAACCTCCTAGATTTTAGGAGAAAATCCAGCCCCAAGTCCTACTTACTTAACCTTGATTTTGTAATTAAAAAGAGAATATCCATTTAATTATTTTCCTATGAGAATAGGACTTCCATTAATAAAATAAACTCTTTGAAAGAATTTCTCTACCGTGGTAAGTTCAGTAGAACTCGCCACGTGTCGATGAATCATTGGTTGGTTAATCTTTGACTTGAATATTCGTATGAGGTTGCACTCATGATAGTAACTCCATGCCACCTTCTTATACCTTTTAGGACATTATATCCAAAGTTGGTAAGTCCTACTAGGACTCACCACTTTCTTTTAATCAGTAATTCCACGTGGTAGAATTTTATCTTAACCAATCACTCTTCAAATGAAACTACGTAGCTTCAATATTCGAAAGGAATGTTTTGTCAGAGTTCCACTCCGACGTGGCAAGTCCTATTGAAACTTGCCATGTACCTCTTCTCTATTGGTAGACCATACCAATAATTCCATTTCACGTTTTTCTTTTCTTAGTGAATTAAAGTACTAATTCAGTGTGGCAAGCTCATTGGAACTCGCCACATGTCGTCTTTCCACTGGCCCAAAAATAATGGTGTAAACATATGTCCCCCAAATTCCATGCCATGTGGAACAATTTGATGACAAGGCATGGGATTTGAATTTTAGCCTACTTAATCATCAATGTTCCATATAGCTAGCTTGTTGGTTCCATCCATACAAACCTCTTTTGCCGCCAACCATAAACATATCGTATCTCAAAAAGTCTTATCCATTTGTGACATCCAAAAAATCTCACAACTTCCTTCTTTTAAATTTCAAAATTCCAACTAAACCCCCTCTAAATACACCCTTGGATTCTTGGAAACTCGAGATAATCATTAAAAGGAAATTTTTTATGTAACATGTGGCTGCTCCCTCGGCTTCTTCTACAAACAACCTTCTCTACCGCTGATTTCGTATCTCCAAATGAGTCCCATCCATTTATGGCTTAGTGTTGTCAGACTTCCCAATCCTTGTTATTTCCTTTTTTAAATTTTGAAAATCCTCCAACTACTCCTTCTCAAAAGGCATCCTTGGACTCTGGAAACTTACCGTAATCAAATCAAATCTTCCACGTGTTATTCGGCTAGTCTCTTGATTCTCCCCATGCTACTCTTTCCTGCCGCCAAACATGTTCCGTCTTCCAGTAGACTTCTCATCCATTTATGGCATTACACCATTAGCTTCCAAAACTCTTAAGACATCCCTTTTGAATTTTGAAAACCCCAACCAAGAATCCTTAAAAAATGTCCTTAGCCTTTAATACCTCTCTCATTGTTCCTATATATATATGTATGCCTTCCATCCTTATCACTTATCAAAAACTCATATCTTCTTTCTTCTCCTTTCTTCCTCTCCAAGCCGAAACCTTAAAGAAAAAAGATCTTAATAACGAATCATGGCTCCTAAAAAACCCTCCAAACAAACCACTAGTTCATCCCTGCCAGCCCCTTCCATTCAAACCAACGTCAAAACTCGAAGCCATAGCCACTAAGTTCAAATACTTTTGAAGTCTTTAAACTTTGCCAGACTTTATCTCGAGCCTTTAGTTAATTTTAAAGACTCTTCAGTTGGACTAGGTCCAGCTTTCACTGATGTAGCCCCCTCTGAATTGCCCAAATTCTATCCTTCCTGTAAGTCTCCTCTCCCCTTTAAGTTAAAATTTCCTCTTATCTCAAAGAAAGGGAAAATAGTTAAACCTTCTTTCAACATCAAAAATTAGCCAACATACCGCTTATCTTGGTGTTCTTGGGTGAGTCACCTTTCCAAAGATGAAAAGATTTCTTCACAGTGGAGAAGGCAAGGCATATTTGACATTATTCAAATCAGTAAGTCTTCCATTACACTTGATCTGAACCTCCTCTTTCTAGCTCTCTTCTTTTGGTCTTCAACCACTAATTCTCTTCATCTTAAATGTGGCATGATGTCTCCTACTTTGAGAGATATTTGTTACATTACAGGTCTTAAACCCCATAGAGATGATGTAAGTGCCACCCTCTATATTGATCAATTTCTCTTCCCTACCAAAAACACTGGAAGTAAGAAATTCATCTCCTCTTATCTTCCTTTTATCAAGCATTGTAAGAAAACTGGGCCAGTTCAAGAAGAAGAACATATTGCTTTCCTGATCTATTGGCTTTCTGGCCATTTATTGTGTGTTCCATCTGGCCAAGCCACAAAATTTTTTGTCCAAATGGCCATTTCCTTAGCTAGAAACGAAGATTTGGCTCTTGCTCCTCTTGTGCTTCCTTATTTATACAGAGGCTTGAACGACTTGCTTTCTTCAAAATTCTTAAGGTTCCAAGGTCCATTCTGGTTATTCTAGATGTGGCTTAAGGTGTATTTCCAAAGTAAAACTTCACCCCTAACCATTCAAACTGGAAAATCCCTCATATGCTACTCTCTGGCAACAGCGGACCCTTGATCGGTTGGTCAATTAAACATCAACCTTCGCAATAGCACGAATCATTGTAAAATAGGGCTATTGGTTGGGTAAGTCGAACCACTGGGACTGCGCTAATCTATGGCAACCTAAGTGTCTAGAGTCATTTTAGAGTGATAAGGGGTGTTCATAGAGGGTTTGTTTTGTTTGTCACTAACTACAAATTCAGAATGCATAAAACAATAAATTGAAGGAGATTAAAAGAAAAGATTTAGAGAAGGAAGTCTAGGGAAGTGAATCCACTCCAAACCTCTACACAAGCTAATTATATGATTGATTTGGGGAATTAATGTAGAAATGACCTTGATGAATAGCAATTCATGACTACTATAACATCTTCAAGAAATTCAATTAATTAAAATGTAAGAACGACCTATCAAAGCTTCACATGCTTAAATTACCTAAACTATGGTGCAATCCTCAACATGCTCACTAAGCTAGAGATTGTCAAACAAGTAATCAATTGATGAGAGCACATGATAACAAGTCACAAGGTTAATCCATCAAAAGAAATTCTTAAGCAATGAATTAACAAGCTACTCAAAATCATGCCATTAAAACCATTCCATAGTCTTAGCTCCATTGTCACTATGAAACTACAAGCCATACAACCATGAGATTAAATCATCTAAGATAAGAGTATTTAATGCAACATGATCTTTAGAACATTAAAACATTCATTATATTAGGTAACATGCTCTAGATTATGGAACTAGTCAAATTCACATTTCATTCCCCAAAATAAATCAAAAACTAGACATGCTTACAAGGAGGAGTTTCATCACCTCCCTAGAAGAGGGTTTAGTTACCCATGGTGGCCCTAGATGAAGGAAGAAGCTTGCCCTTTTCCTCCATTTTCGAGCTCCCTTCCTTTTGCTCCAAGAACTCCTCCTCTTTGCTCTCTTCTCTCTCCAAAAATCTGATCCAAAAGTGAGATTAATAATGTGTGGCCTCCCTTCTCTTCCTTTGTATAGGTAAGGCCTCTCTCTCCCCTCCAAAAACATCCCCAACCACCTCATAAAGAAGTAAGTGATAATGAGGAAACCAATGCACAAGTGGCTGCCAAACTGAGAATTCCCGAAGGCAATTCTTCCTGAATTTCGAGCACTCGAAGCAAGGCCTCGAGCACTCGAAATTGGAGCAGATTGCTCCATGCTTGCTTTGCTTCGCCCAGACCTACTTTGGTAAAACAGCTATAACTTTGTGCTCCGAACTCTAAATGACAAACCGTTGGAAGATTTGGAAAGCTAATTTAGAGCTATAAAAACTTTATGTTTTGGTTGAGATCCAATTCTCAAGTCTGGTTGGTCGAAATTAAAGAACAAAGCAGACTTTCATTGCTGCCAGGTAGTTCTGAGCACCTCTAATAAGAAGATCATAACTCTTTGCTCTGAACTCCGAATGATGAACTGCTTGAAGATTTGGAAAGCTGATTCAGAGCTCTAAATCTTTCATGTTATGAGGGAAGTCCAGTTCTCGAGTTTGGTAGGTCAAAATGGCGAACAAAGTTCGGGCTTCACTGCTGCCAGAATTTCAGAATTGGCACCTTGATATTCAAAAACTCTACAAAACACCCTTCTTGCTCCTTTATTGCAATTGAACCTGAAAATGCACAAAAACATACAAATGAAAGTAATCTACATAATTAAACGAACAATGGACTTAACTAATGCAATTAAGGGCGCTTGAATATGCAATATTCGGTGCTTATCAACCCTTCTTCTTTCAGCTTTGCTAAAAACTTTGAATACTTCTATAATCAATGTAAGACTGGAGATGATAGAGTCTTTGACCCATTTACCTTCCTTAACCGCATGCCATCATGGTTGGTTCCATTTCTTGCAGTGTCTACCAAAAAAACATTCTAAAGATTAGAAGAACATTTGGGCTAGCTTTCTTCTTGCCCGTAATCTTTATTATTGCACTGCCCAGCCCACTCTAAAGAACAGCTTCTGCGGTGTTGAGTTCTACAATCTAGCCCAATTGGCTAGGCAAATGGGTTTTACCCAAATGATTCCTTTGCACCTTACAAGTCCTATAACAGGTTCTTTGATCAACGAGTAAGGCTAACAGATGCTGAGTAATTTGCAGCAATTGACAAAGCTTATGCAGCAGAAAGAGCAATTTTCAACTTCTAAGGCTATACTAGCAAGCCTCGGTCAACCAATGAATTTAATGTATGGTGGTCAGCTTATATTTCTTCCACCTGGACAAAAAATCACAAGGCTGTTTGTGACTCCATCTTAGCTTCCTTCAAGCCTTTATCTCCAGGTACAAATATATTTATTGCAAATTTCCCTTTTCATCTTTCCTTTTTGAAATCTATCAATCTTCTAAATACTAGAAACTGATCTGATAATTTCTAGATGAAGAAGAAGAAATACTCGAGGAGAGTGAGGGGGATAAAGGTGGAGAAAAAACTACTGCAATGCCCAGCAAGATTGAAGGGATGGCCGAAAGTGGAGATGTAAGTGTTGAAAGTATTTCCTCAAGTGAAGATGAAGAAGAGGAAGATTTTGAAAAAGAAAATATAGAACTACCAGAGGAAGATGAGGATGTTTTGTATAAAGCAAAGGGAAAGGAAAAGGCTTCTCAGGTACTTTTAATATGACTGGACTCAATTTTCCATATTCTAGACCTCACTTATGTTTCCTTTTACAGAGACTAGCTATTGTCAAGAAGAAATTTCAACCCCACTTCTCCTCTTCTGATGAAGATTCCTCTGATGAAGAAGTTGGTAGTTCCAAAGGTCAAACCGCTACTCAACATTCTAGCAAAGCCCTCAAAATGCGTAGCCGTTCTGGAAAGATTGTTGGAAAAGCAAAGAGGAAAATCATCCCTGATTTGGAAAAAACAGAAGAATTTCAACAACCCAGAGACTCTCCAATGTATAAAAAATCAAAACCAAACAAAGAAGTTGTTTTGGTAAGTCTCTATTCCTACTTTTTTCCAGTTTTATCACTCTAAAAATGTTTGTAAATCCCTTCTAATTTGACTAACAGGGCTCTTCCATGGGACACAACTACATGAATATCCATCTAGACTAACAAATTCCCAAGGAGAGGATTTAGCCCTTCAAGCTACAATTATGAAAAGTTTGACCAGCAAAAGTGAGAAAAGCTTGCCCATTCCAACTTTTACTATTAGAATATCCATTTCTTTCGGAACCAGTGGAATGTCTACAGGCCATGCTCCTTCTATCCCAGAGGCAAGTCTTTATACTTCAAAACTTCACCTCCTTTCTTTCTTTCTATCTAATAAAAACTTATTCTCACTTCAGGCTACTCCTTCTTTGTCAACCTCAACCTCCTTCATTGTACAGAGAAAAGCTCTTCCAGCTTTGGCTAATCTTTATAAAGTAATCAAGGCCACCAAATCTTCCAGTACTTCCACCTCAAGTGCTAGTGTCATCATGCTTCCAGGACCTTCAGATGATGTTATCACGGTGACCAAAGAAAAATTATTGTCTTACCTTGCCCATGATGTAGAAGATTTGTTATCTTTTCACCAAAGTCTGGCCAGCACTATAATGACCCTCAAAAAATACCCTGAATTTCCTGAGTTCATCCAGGCTTCTTTGACGAAGTTGTAATACCAACTCCAATTCATTGTCGCCCATGTGAGCCTAGTACTTCCACAATTTTTGAGTATGAAAAGGAGGCCAAGCTCAAGGATAAAGCTCTTAAGGATTTCCAACTCTCATTAGAACCCTACTCAGAAATCAAAGAATTAGCTGAAAAGCTTATGGCCGAGAAAGAAGAATTGAATAAGGAACTGGCCATGATTCAAAAAGAATTGGAACAGGTGGAACGTGAAGAATTTGAGTTGGACCAAACAGCTAGTGCCCTTGTTAATGCATCTGAACCTTTAAGGAAGAAATGAGAAAAATGAGTTGATGAGTTTCCCAAATTTGAGGATGCTAAAGCTAGAGCATTAGCTACTCTTGGAGAAGCAAGGAAAATTTGGATGGAACCTAGAGGTGTTCTTGCTTCTATTTGATCTTATGTGGTTCTCTTTGTGGTACTGTTATGTGGCTGTTTTCAGAAAAACTTATAGGTTTTTGGATGATAGTAGGAAATAAGTAGATACTTTTTAAATCACTTACAGGGCCAACTCTAGGGGTTAGTGGCCATTTTTGGACTTTGTAATGAAATCAAGTATCTAATGGAAGTGATATCTGTTTCTCAATTCTTTTGCATGTGCCTCCTCTATAATTATATAGAAAAATTTCTAAGTCATTGAAACTGGAAAATTCCTTCATATATTCACAATAAGGCATAGTCATCAAATGACTTTCCATAACACAGAAAAAAATAAATAAATAAAATAAAATTGCTTAACATGGAAGCGCATGTATGTACAAGCAAGATGAATAATTTCCAAGACAAATAGAACCTGGACCATGTGGAGTAGCCTCTGTTCCATGAAATATTCCATACTTAGGAAATCAGCTGATTTTGGAAATTCAGCTAAGTCTACCTTATAACTTTAGCCAATGTACTTTTTCAAGTACTTTGCTTTTCCTTCCTGGGATGGCCAAAGTATGTCCATCATGCTTCCTTTCTAGTTTTCTGATTTATTTGGAAAGGAAGATACTAGCCACAATATGTGGCCGGTTGAATGACTATTGATCGAAGGCTGGACTATCAATTATAATTTAACCCTTTTTGCAATAGCACAAATCATTGTAAAATAGGGCTATTGGTCGGGTAAGTCGAACCACTGGGACTGCTAGTTTATGGCAACTTAGGTGTCTAGAGTCATTTTTAGAATGATAAAGAGGGGTTATAGAGGATTTATTGGATTGTCACTTAAGATTATGGATTGAAAAATGCATAAAACATTAAATTGCAAGGAGTTTAGAAAGCAAAGATCTAGATAGAGAAGTCTAGGGAAGTGAATCCACTCCTACCCTTTACACATGCTAAATAAATGATTGATTTGGGGAATTAATGTACATACATGACCATGATACATAGCAACACATAGTTACTACAATATCTTCAAGAAATTCATTTAATCACAAGGTAAGAATAACCTATCAAAACTTCACATGCTTGAGCTACCTAGACTATGGTGTAACCTTAGACATGTTTGCTAAGCTAGAGATTATCAAACCCTTAATTAAATGGTGAAAACACATGGAATCAAGATGCAAGATTAACCCATCAAAAGAAAGTCTTAAGCTATGAATTAACAAGTTTCTCAAAAACCATGCCATTGAACCATTCCATAATCTTGTTTCCATTGTCACTATGAAAACACTAGCTATAAAACCACGAGATTAAATAATCTAAGACAAGAACATTTGATTCAACATGATCATTTATAATTAAAAACATTCATTACAAATTGTAATATGCTCTAGAATATGGAACTTGGCCATACATACATTTCATTCCCCAAAATAAATCAAAAATTAAACATGCTTACAAGGAAGGGTTTCATCACCTCCCTAGATGAAGGTTTAGTTACCCATTAATGCTAAGAAGGAAAAGAATAAAGAAGAACACTCCATTACTGCACCTTCACTCCAAGAACACAAAAACCTCTCCACATTCTCTCTAGCTTCTCCAAAATATGAGATCCCCCAAAAATAATGAGTTTCCCCTCTATATACACTCAAAACCTACTCCCCATACTCAAAATCCCGAGCACCCCCTCTGTATGAAGCTAGACCACTCAAAAGAAGGATAAGGGGACCAAAATGCTGAAATTCAGGGGCAGTTGAATTGCCTACTACAGTTCTGCGGGCGCCCGCGAGGCTTGGCTTGGTGAGGGTGGCATTGGTTTGTTTGGCGGGCGCCCGCGAGGCACCGGCGTGCACCCGTGGGACCTCGCGGGGGCCTCTGCGGCGGCTTAGCAAGGCTCTGCAAAATGGGGCTTGCCACTACAGCTTTAAATCAAGGCTTCTCGTAAGCCTTTCTGAGCCGAAGCACTGATGCGGCTTCCACTATGAACACTAAGCTACGAACTTCACAAAAATGGAGACTGAAGAGGTTAGGTCCCGAAGATGACACCCCGACACGGCACACGTATTTCAACAGAAAGTTGTCAAAATCGCTTACTTGATCATTCTCGGGAAAAATACCTGAAATCAAAAAGAAATACACAACTGAATTAAAATTATACATTATCCTCTAATAATGGACTTAACTAATGCAAGAAATGGTGCTTGAATATGTAATATTTGGCACTTATCACACTCCCAAACTTACATTTTGCTAATCCCTTAGCAAAATAAGACAAAGAGCTTAATGCAAATGACGACCAATGAAATGCTAACACATGCATTAATCATGAAACAAAAATATCAACGAAGCTTAACTATGATTTGGTACACAGAAATTTTTTGAAGATAGACATTAGGCAGACTACCTTGCATATATGAAGCCTTAACACACAAAATGGCAAAACAAATTCAACTTAAATGCATCAATCATCAAGGTCTATATAAACACTTCAATTATCATCTCTTGAATAACATGAACTCTAACTTCAGTGAAAGTGAGCCGACTTCCTAATATGTGGCCTTTATCATCTTTTTCCAATCTCAAGATCACATTTTCACATCCTTAAATCTCCTTCTAAATGAGGTCTCCAGGGCATAACTTTATTAACTGAACAACTTTTGTTGCTTATTGACAATTTTATTGATCAACTCAAAAGATCACCTACTATGGTTGTGCAATGTCAAAAATTCATTAAGCTTTCTAACCAACCCATGTAGCAAATGTTAGGCCAACAACTTCCAAGCCAGATGGCTTTAGGGCGCTAAGTGTAAAGACACTCCTAGGGCTTAATAACTTGAATTGGAAAGGCTACGAATTTTGACGAACCATCTTTATTTATTTTTAAACAACCGTGCAATGTCTAAGTTCTTTAAGCTTTCTAACCAACCCATGTAACAAGTGTTAGGCCAACAACTCCCAAGACAGATGGCTTTAAGGTGCTAAATGTAGAAACATTCCTAGGGCTTAACAACTCGAGTTGGAAAGGCTATGAACTTCAACTGGTCAAATTTTTTTTTTATTTTTTGGTTTTTTTTTTTTTTTTTTTTGACTTATGCCAAGGATATCCATTCATTAGGGTTATTAATTCAGATCACTGAGTCCCAATCAGGGTCAATTTGGGTTACATACCTCACAATTAGGTTTTCGGTGTGCAAATGTGCAATGTGAAGCATAACAGAGTATGAAATTCGACGAAAATTTAATTGAAGTTTTTATACAAACCGATTAAGAATCAACATGCTTATTTCAAAAGTTTCTTTATTTTCAAAAAAAATATCTTGGCTTTTATACACAAAGTATGAAGCACATGCTTCAACCTTCAAAAAGTTCCATAATTCCACTATCATTGGTTTAAACAATATGATTTTATTAACTTACAAGCATAAAAAATGAGCAAAAATATCAAAATTGCAATAACATACACATGCACCAAAAATGTAATAGCATGTGCATGCACCCCCAAACTTGAATGTCACATTGTCCCCAATGTGAGAAGACAAGGGATAAGTAAAGAGAATGAACAAAAGGGGGAAAGGAACAATGGTACCAAGTTGAGAGGATTGGAGTGGCGGTACAAAAATAGGCCAGCTCGTGAATTCCATGAGCATACCCCCAAACTTGGTTTCAAAAACCTGTCAAAAGATATCTATACAAAGCAAGAATCAAATGAATCCAAATTCAATGAAAATAACTGCAATTTATTCGACTAAAAACTATAAGCCATGCAAAGTAGCAAAAGTGATGCAGTTATAAGTGCAAAAGAAAAACTGAAAAGCAAATGCCAAAAGCGGCCCAAAATAAGTCAAAAAAGTACTATTGAAAAGGGAAATAAGATGAAAAATATGAAATCACTCCACCATTGGAGTAGAGGAGGAAGCGCCAGGGGGGCCAGGTGCACGGTCAATCAATGACTAGAGCATAGCCTGCAGAATCTCTTGATTCTCCTGAGTCTTCTAGATGGCACCCTCTATGGCGTCAAAGTGCAAGGAAAAGGCATTAAGACGAGCATTCTAGGCAAGATAGTCAGTGTGAGTTATGACATCCGGCGGTGGTACAAAAGGGGCAGCCGGAGAAGCGGGGGCATCAGGAGCAGGAGAGGCAGCCGGAGCACCCCAATCCAACTCGCCACCAATACAGGCCTGACGGGACGTCTGAAGCTTAGCTGTGCTGGACTTCCAGACCCCAAGGTTGAAGTTTAACACATCTTTCTCTTTCTACTCACCATGGGGAGCTCGAAACCCCTCATTTTTTAGCAACCTTGTAATAAGGTATGGAAATGGGAATGCCCAGGTGGTGGTGGTGCGTGACCGAACCAAGATTAATTCATTGAAGATTTTTAGCAATTGGTCCCAGACAAGCTGTGAGACATAAAACCAACACTCCTTTCCAACATAGCAGAGGGTTTTCAGAAAATCCCCCTTACGCTCGGAATGGCCTGGCACGGATAGGACATTCTTGGCCAGGACCGAATCGAGAAACCATAGCCGGTATGGTAAGAAAGATTTATTGGTGCTTGTGGTTCTGTTGCCAGTGAATTGACCATGACAAATTTCTCTCACAATGTTTGCTAAGGTAAGCGGATTGGGACCTTCAACATAAAAGAGAGGCCTGCCTCATCCACCGGCAAAACCAAGGGACAATCCATAACCATAGCAAGGTCATCCAGGTCGAATTCATAATCATAGCCATCAATGGTGGTTTTGAGTTTGTTTGGCTCCTCACATGAGTGGAACATGTTGGCGTAGAACAGACGGACCACACGCGGTAGTAAGGATGAGCGCACGGTTTGAAAAGAGAGCTGAGGCCACAGGCCCTCAATTCGCAAACGGACCATGCGGTCTCCAAATTATTCTCAAAAGTATTTGCAATGTCAAATCTAGCTTCGGTTTCAATTGGCTATTCAGCCCAATTTGGGGTCGGAGGAACATTAAAAGGGCCCTCAGATGAATGAGCACACTTGGAAATAACCCGAGGAGCCATTGAAATGAAGAAAGCTGGTTCGGGAATTTCTACGAACACCTGGCGTGCAACAGAATTGGGAAGAGAGCAAAAATAAGGTTAGAAATGCGAAAACCCCAAAATTTTAACCTGCAATCAACAAAACACAACTCCAAACAATTGCAAATCCTCCACATAATCAATCCCATCCTCCATTGATTCACAAATTGAAAGAAATGGAGAATAAAACATACCCCAAGTTGATGAACCAAAAGCTCTCTTGTTGGAGCTTTGGGATGGAAGATGATGAGGATGAGGAAGATGGATAAAGGATGAGGATGGATAAAAAGGGGTGAGATTGATGGGATTGAAGTGAGAGAGGGATTGAGAGGTGATTGAAAGGGTTGAGGGCAAGAGTAGAGAGAAGGAAGGGTTGAAGGGAGAATAAAAGAGGGAAAAATGGGCTTGAAAGCCCATTTAAAACCCTACCAGCGAAGGCGGCGGGCGCCCGCGGACGCACGGCGGGCACCCGTGGAACTGATGGCGGGGGCCCGTACGGCTTGGCGGGTCCCGCAGAGGGTGGTTTGCTACTGCCCAATTTGGCGGGCGCCCGCGGGCTCTATGTAGAAATGACTTTTTAAAGTAAGTTTTGGCCTACAAAGGCCGGGCCAGGGTCAAAGAATGCAGAATTTGGAAATTTAAGCGTCTATGGACCCGTGACACCTAGTAGAAGCTGCGGAACGGGATTCGGATCTCAAATGCAAAAGCGATATTGTAGAGGCCGAATGTCCCATGATTTTTGGATTAGACGAGAAAGTTGCTGGAATGGACCTTGAAGAATTCCGCAAATGGTACTGAGACCTTAAAATGACTAAGAAAACCGAATGTGACTTATGGAATGCCATTCGAGACAATTCCGGAAGAGGTCACATTTTGGCTAAACTTAGCTAATTTATGGAAAATTCTTGGCTAAGGCAACTTTGGGAGAGGGAAGCTTTGGAATTGAAAGAATTGATTTCCAGGAGTGTTAAATTTAATGTCGATAGCTAGATGAACCAGGCGTTGCTTGGCGCACTAATCCTCGTAGATTGGGTCCATCAATAGGACTTTCTCAACTTTTCAAAAAGGGACTATGCCATCGATGTAAGGCTTAAGCCGTTAGCCATTAACCTTGAAGAGAGATCCATTGGTAGGATCTTGGAGTTCGACTGCACCATGAGGAAAGACGGCGGTGATGACATATGGACCATCCCACCGCGAATGGAGTTTACCGGGAAAGAGTCTCAATCTAGAATTGAAAAGCCAAACTTTTTGTCCCGGGGCAAAAGACTTTTTGATAATGTACTTGTCATGAAAAGTTTTAGTCTTTGCCTTATAGATTTTGGCGTTTTCATACGCATCATTTTGAAGTTCCTCCAGTTCATTGAGTTACAATTTACGAGTAGAGCAGGCTTGTTTGAGATCAAGGTTGAGCCTTTTTATGGCCCAATAAGCACGGTGCTCTAGTTCAACGGGGGGATGACACACCTTGCCAAAGACAAGTCGATATGGCGACATACCAATGGGTGTCTTATAAGCTGTCCGGTAAGCCCAAAGCGCATCGTTTAGTCTTAATGATCAATCTTTGCGGTCTAGTCGAACCGTTTTTTCCAAGATGTGCTTAATCTCCCGATTAGATACTTCTACTTGACCACTCGTTTGAGGATGGTAAGGTGTGGCAACCTTGTGAAGGACGGAGTATTTGGAGAGGACGGATTTAAGGTAACGATTTCAGAAATGAGTTCCACCGTCACTAATGATTGCTCGGGGCATACCAAAATGACTAAAAATGTTGGACTGAATAAAGTTGATCACTACTTTATGATCACTGGTTTTGGTAGCTTCGACTTCAACCCACTTGGAAACATAATCCACCGCTACAAGGATGTACTCATAGCCATAAGAAGATGGAAATGGTCCCATAAAGTCGATCCCCCACACATCAAAAAATCTATGATTAATATAGGAGTGAGGGGCATCATGTCCCTCTGGGACATGGATCCGAGCTGTTAACATCGCTCACAAGATTTACAGAAATTGTATGCATCCCGAAACAAGGATGGCTAATACAATCCGCTTTGAAGGACTTTGTCGGCGATCTTTTTGGCACTAAAGTGTCCTCCATAAGCAAGAGTGTGGCAGAAATTTAGGACACTTGTGATTTCATTGTCGGGAATGCATCTCCGGATGATTTGATCCGGATAATATTTGAACAACTCTGGATCTTCCCAAAAGAAATGCTTAACTTGGGATAAGAACTGGTCTTTCTCTTGTTTGGACCAATTAGATGGAATTTTGCCTATCGCTAGATAGTTGACAATATCCGCATACCAAGGGAGACTAGAATGGGAAATCTGAAAAAGTTATTCATCCGAAAGGGAATCACGGACTGCAGCAAATTCAGAAGATTTTTTAATGAGTAAACGAGAGAGATGGTTTGCGATAACATTGTCGGTCCTTTTTTTGTCCCGGATTTCAATGTTAAACTCTTGAAGTAAGAGTATCCATCGAATTAGACGAGGTTTGGTCTCTTTTTTAGCGAGCAAATGCCTAAGAGTGGCATGATCCGAGAAGACAATAACCTTGGATCCAAGAAGATAGGAACGAAATTTATCCAAGGCATTCACCACAGCTAGTAATTCTTTTTCAGTGGTGATGTAATTTAACTGAGCATCTGAGAGAGTCTTGCTAGCATAATAGATAACGTATGAAAGTTTTTCTGCACGTTGGCCCAAAACTGCGCCTAATGCATAGTCGGATGCATCACACATGATCTCAAATGGAAGAGACTAATTGGGCGGTTTCATGATTGGGGCGGATGAGAGAAGAGTGCGTAGTTTCACAAAAGCTTCCATACAAGCTACATCAAAATTCAATAGAACGTCCTTGGTAAGAAAATTACACAAGGGCCAAGAGATTTTGCTAAAATCTTTGATGAAGAGACGATAAAAACCAGCATGTCCAAGGAAGGAACGGATTTGACGAACCGAATTTGGAGGAGGGAGATTAGAGATTAACTTTACTTTGGCTTTGTCAACCTCAATTCCCCTTTTTGAAATGACATGTCCTAAAACAATGCCTTCTTGAACCATAAAGTGACTTTTCTCCCAACTTAGAATGAGATTTGTTTCCTTGCACCTTTGAAGTACAAGAGATAAATTTTGGAGACATGAGTCAAAGGAGGATCCAAAGACAGAGAAATCTTCCATGAATACCTCTAAGAATTTTTCAACCATATCCGAAAATATGGACGTCATGCATCTTTGGAACTTGGCCGGTGCATTGCATAGCCCAAAAGGCATGCGTCTATAAGCAAAGGTTCTGAAGGGGCATATGAATGTGGTCTTCTCTTGATCTTGCAGATTAATTGCCACTTGGTTATAGCCGGAATAACCATCAAGAAAAGAATAGAAGCTTTGGTCGGCTAACCTCTCTAGGATTTGATCAATGAATGGGAGTGGAAAATGATCTTTCCTAGTGGTAGAGTTAAGTTTCCGGTAGTCAATGCACACACGCCACCCAGTGGTGGTGCATTGTGGCACGAGCTCTCCCGCGGAATTTTTAACGACGGTGAGGCCAGATTTCTTAGGAACAACTTAAGTGGGACTCACCCATTTGTTATTGGAGATAGGGTAGATGATTCCTGCATCCAATAGCTTGATCACTTTTTTCATGACCACTTCCTTCATTTTGGGATTCAACCGGCGCTGCACCTCTCTAAAAGGTTTAGCGTCCTCCTCCATATAGATGCGATGCATGCAAATAGAAGGGTCGATTCCTTTCAAATCAGCCAATGCCCAGCCAATAGCTTCTTTGTGCTCTTATAGCACCGCTAAAAGGCTAGTTTCTTGATCCTTTAAAAGGTCAGAAGCAATGATGATTGGAAGAGTTTGATTTGTACCAAGAAACACATACTTGAGGTGAGCCGGGAGCGGCTTTAGTTCAAGTTGTGGATGAGACTCTAAGGAAGGAACTGGAGGAGTAGAAGAAAGTTGAGGAAGTGGTTATTTTGGAATTTTCCAAGGAGGAGTATCCATGACAGCATTAATTTCAAGCAAGGAGTTTACTTCTTGGATTGATTGGTCAATATCAAAGTTTAAGAAGTCGAAATGGGACATGCAAGTTTCTAAAGGATCTTTGCTTAGAATGAAGGAAAGAGATTCTTCGACCACTTCATCTACCACATCGATAAGGAAATAATCATCCTCATCGGAAGGATGTTGAGTTGTATGGAAGATGTGGAGTTTGACTTGCATATTTCCAAAGGCGATATCCATCACCCTGGTTCGACAATTCATTAAAGCGTTAGCCATAGCTAAAATTGGCCTACCGAGGATCACGGGAATATGCTTCTTTGGGTCATGGACCGGTTCCGTGTCAAGAACCATAAAGTCTACCGAAAAATAGAATTTGTCCACTTTGATAATGACATCCTCAAGAATGCCTCGTGGGTGCTTGACCGATCTATCAGCAAGCTGCAAGACCACGGAGGTTGGCTTTAGATATCCCAACCCAAGCTGTTTGTAAATTGAATATGGAATCAAATTTACACTAGCTCCTAAGTCAAGGAGGGCTCTTTCTATCTTGATGTCGCCAATGACACATGAGATAGTTGGAGTGCCCGGATCCTTATACTTTGGAGGAGCACTGTGTTGAATGATTGCACTCACATTTTCAGTTAATTTTCACCTTCTTTGGCAAATAATTTTTGGAAGTTCGCTTTTGAATGCACATATCCTTGAGAAATTTTGCATAGGGAGGGATTTGCTTTATAGCATCCAAGAGAGGCAAGTTGATTTTTACTTGCTTGAAAACTTCCCACATGTCTTGAATTTTGCAATTCTTGTTCCCAATATGTGTCGACTCATGGAGAAGTTGAGGAAATGGAGCTTTAGGCTCATAAAAAGTTTCCACATTTGGGGTGACAAGCTTGGGATTTTCATGAGTATGATTTGGATTAGAAGAGCTGGTACTTAGATTTGGATTTTTCGAAGGAGAATTTTTCTTATCCTTGTTTCCATTAACCTTGTTGTCAGCAACACGACCACTCATAAGGGTGGTGATTGCTTAGACTTGTTCATGAATTGGCCCACTCGGAGGAAGGGTTTCGTCAATCACATGCATCCCTCTAGGATTTTCAAATGGTTGAGTGGGAAGCTTACCCTTGTCCGTTTGGAGCAATTAATTCATGAAGTTAGCTATTTGGCCCACTTGATTCTCAAGCTTAGCTATGGACTGAGTATGAGAATGAACCATTTGGAGAGTGGGTTGTAAAGATGTCAAGAGTTGCTTATTGGAATCCATCATTTGCTTATTCAATGATTCCATCATTTGCTTGTTTGCAGCCACGATCTCATCAGTTGCGAACATATGGGGTTGATTGGAGACATTTGGATTGTATGGAGGATGGTTGCTTAAGGAGGCCTAAAATTGCCTATTTTGAAATTGAGAAAAGGGCTGATTTTGTTGCCCTTGATTTTGAAAATTTGAATTTTGTGGGGCTTGTTGCCTCCACGAGAAATTCAGATGATCTCTCCATCCGGGATTGTAAGTATTGGAATATGAATTATTTACAGGCCTTGAGAACATTGCATTTGTTTGCTCTTGATTGGAATTAGGAAATTATTCTGGTGTGGTACAATCTTTTGAGAGATGGAATGGACTAGTACATGATGCACAAACCGCACTTGCTGAATTTTGAGACAAAGAGGGGGAGAGATGTGGTGCCATAAATTGATAGAATTTATGAGCTATAGCATCCACCTGGGAGGATTCCTCCCTCAGTGTTTTTGGTTGACAAGGGTTGGTGTTCTTTATATTGGTTGAGGTTGGACCACTACGAGAGTTATGCTGCAATGAGTTTTCACTCAAATTTTCAAGTAAGGTCCATGCCTCATCCGCACTTTTAGACATGAACATCCCTCCACAAGATGAGTCAACCATGAATCTATGTGGGTCGGTTAACCCAGCATAGAAGGCTTGCACCAATTACCATTTTGGAATTAAGTGGTGCGGACATTTCCTTAAGAGGTCTTGAAATCGCTCCAAAGTCTCATAGAGTTGTTCCCCCTCGCTTTGTGAAAAGCTAAGAATGGAACGCCTCATTAAATTGGTTTTACTCACTGGATAATATTTCTTTATGAATTCTTGTTGTAGTTGAGCCCATGTGGTGATGGAATTTGAAGTAAGGGAGTTCAAC
The DNA here is from genome assembly GCF_030987335.1 of Cornus florida. Classification (NCBI taxonomy): domain Eukaryota; kingdom Viridiplantae; phylum Streptophyta; class Magnoliopsida; order Cornales; family Cornaceae; genus Cornus; species Cornus florida. The sequence continues at coordinate 88,881,246 of NW_026775575.1, read as the reverse complement.
CAATATTTTGCCTATTCTTTTAATGAGAATGGGAGGAGATACAATTGGAGAGCATTATCAGGAAAGCCCCTCAACTTGATGGAAGAGCATATTTCAAGGAATTCATTAAGGTGCTTATAAGGGTCCTCATTTTTAAAGCCATGAAAAGATGAAAGCATTTGGATGGTGCTAGATTTGATTTCATATTGAGCGGCCTCAATATTTTGCATCACTATACAAGAGGGAGAAGCATAAGTGGTAAGGATGAAATGGTCCCTAAGAGTCATGGGAACCACATTTGGAATTTCAACCCTATCATTATTAATCCTCTCATTTCTGACACTTCCTATATTTTCATCCATTGTGTTAAATTCAGTTTCAAGCTCTTTTATATGAGAAGATTCCCTAAGGGTTCGTCTAAGAGTTCTTTTAAGACAATTTATATCAACTGGCGATTCTAGAGTTGGTAGGGAGAGTGATCTATGGCCAAATATCAACAGCACACCCCACAATCAATACAATAAATCATCACCATTAACTCCACATATGATGTTCCCTTTCTCCTCAATTATCAAGACAGAAACTAAATGGCCACAACAAGGACTAATGCTTTGCAATTGAAAATAAACAAGAAAATATCCTCCACAAGGGCTTCACAACTTAACTATCACCAAATTTATATATACACAATATTAACAATTTCGAAACTAAAAGGCCAAGAGACTTACCTAGAGTCCTCTAAACTTACAAATTTGCTAGCGTTCCCTCGGCAAGCATAAAGTCCTTAGAATCTCACAAACAACTTTCAACACCAAGATGGTCAAAATCGCACAAGAAATATTCACCAATCACAATATTGACAATCAAACCAAAATTAACCCTAGAACTTTGGTTGCTAAACCGTGTGCAGTCCCAGGCAATGGCGCCAAAAATTGATCGAAGGTTGGACTATCAATTATAATTCAACCATTTTTGCAATAGCACAAATCATTGTAAAATAAGGCTATTGGTCGGATAAGTCAAACCACTGGGATTGCTAGTTTATGGCAACTTAGGTGTCTAGAGTCATTTTTAGAATGATAAAAGGGGGTTATAGAGGATTTATTGGATTGTCACTTAAGATTATGAATTGAAAAATGCATAAAACATTAAATTGTAAGGAGTTTAGAAAGTAAAGATCTAGATAGAGAGTTCTAGGGAAGTGAATCCACTCCTACCCTTTACACATGCTAAATAAAAGATTGATTTGGGGAATTAATGTACATACATGACCATGATACATAGCAACACATAGTTACTACAATATCTTCAAGAAATTCATTTAATCACAAGGTAAGAGTAACCTATCAAAACTTCACATGCTTGAGCTACCTAGACTATGGTGTAACCTTAGACATGCTTCCTAAGCTAGAGATTATCAAACCTTTAATTAAATGGTGAAAGCACATGGAATCAAGATACAAGATTAACCCATCAAAATAAAGTCTTAAGCTATGAATTAACAAGTTTCTCAAAAACCATGCCATTAGAACCATTCCATAATCTTGTTTCCATTGTCACTATGAAAGCACTAGCCATACAACCATAAGAATAAATAATCTAAGACAAGAACATTTGATTCAACATAATCATTTATAATTAAAAACATTCATTACAAATTATAATATGCTCTAGAATATGAAACTTGGCCATATATACATTTCATTCCCCAAAATAAATCAAAAATTAAACATGCTTACAAGGAAGGGTTTCATCACCTCCCTAGATGAAGGTTTAGTTACCCATTAATGCTAGGAAGGAAAAGAATGAAGAAGAACACTCCATTGCTGCACCTTAACTCCAAGAACACAAAAACCTCTCCACCTTCTCTCTAGCTTCTCCAAAATGTGAGATCCCCCAAAAATAATGAGCTTCCCCTCTATATACACTCAAAACCTACTCCCCATACTCAAAATCCTGAGCTCCCCTCTCTGCATGAAGCTACACCACACAAAAGAAGGATAAGGGGACCAAAATGCTGAAATTCAGGGGCAGTTGAACTGCCTACTACAGTTCCGCGGGCGTCCGCGAGGCTTGGCTTCGCAAGGGTGGCACTGGCTTATTTGGCGGGCGCCTGCGGGAGCTCGCGGGGGCCTCTGCGGGGCCTCAGCAAGGCTCCTCGAAAGGGGGCAGAGAGTTGAGGGAATTGGCGGGCGCCTGCAAGAGCTTGCCACTGCAGCTTTAAATCAAGGCTTCTCGTAAGCCTTTCCAAGCCGGAGCACTGACGCGGCTTCCACTATGAACACTAAGCCACAAACTTCACAAAAATGGCGACTGAAGAGGTTAGGTCCCGAAGATGACTCCCCGACACGGCGCACGTATTTCAACAGAAAGTTGTCAAAACTGCTTCTTTGATCATTCTTGGGAAAAATACCTAAAATCAGAAAGAAATACACAACTGAATTAAAATTGTACATTATCCTCTAATAATGGACTTAACTAATGCAAGAAAGGGCGCTTGAATATGTAATATTCGGCGCTTATCAACTGTGGCTTTCCAATCTTCATAGATGGAAGGGTGATACTCTTTCAAGTATACATCATTCACAGGATGCTTATGGGATCCTCCATCTATGTCCATCAATCTATACGCCCCTTTTCCAAGGACTCGTTCCTCCAAGTAAAAACCATCCCAATTAGGAGTCCATTTTCTATATTCCAAGGTTTTAAATCCAGGTGGAAATATGACTTGCTATACCAAGTCTCCTTCAACAAATGTTTTTGCCTTAACCTTCATGTTGTATGCCCGCATGACTTTCTTCTTTTGTGTAATAATATGGTCCAAGGCATTGAGACAGACTTTATTAAGGTCCTTTAGTTCTGCCAACATGGCATGGTTGTAGTCTGTCGGGGTTAACCTATTTTGGAAAGCCACCTTTGCAGACCTAATGGTCATTTCCATTGGAAAAATGGCATCATGTCCATATGTAAGCATTTATGGTGTGATGCTCGTACTTGATCTTTTTGGATTCCTATAAGCCTAAGGAGCTTCAGAAAGCAAGTGATGCCACTCCTTTGGATGATTCTCAATCATCTTTTCAACGATATTGAGAATTACTTTGTAGGAAGCTTTTGCCTGTCCATTTGCTAGGGCAAAGTATAGAGTAGAACTGATTACTTAAACGCCACATTCAAAACAATAATCAATAACCTCACTTCCCACAAAGGAAAGGTTTCTATCTGTGGTGAGAGTCTTTAGAATTCCAAACCTGTGTATAATGTGCTTCTTGATGAAATTAATAACTGTTGATTGGTTATAAGTCTTTAATGAAATGGTATCCACCCACTTTATGAAATAATTTGTTACAACTACCATATAAGTGTGGCCATTTGCAGATGATGATCTTAACTTTCCAATAAAGTCCAAAGCTTACCCTCTAAATGGCCATATTTTTACTATTGGCTGCATGTTTATTACTGGAACCTTTTGGACCGGGCCATGTTCCTGACATGCAATACAAGTCTTTGCAAACTCTATGCAATCTTTTAAAATGCCTTTCCAATAATAACCGTACCTTCTAAGAAGCCATCTCATTTTGATTCCAGCTTGATGTGCGCCGCATATTCTAAGGTGTGATTCTGCCATTACTCTCATAGACTCGTTCCTGCCAAGATATCTTAGCAAGAGTCCATCTTCTTTACTCTTTTTATAGAGATCTCCATCAATCAAAATGTAATAAGGTACCAAAAGCTGAATCCTCTTGTCCACGTTGGCACTAGGATCTTTCAAGAAATGAATAATTGGTGTTCTCCAATCATCCAAGTCTAATCCATCTATATCAACTCTAAAAATCTCCCACGTCTTCTTGGCGGGTTTGATTCTTTCTGGCTCATCAGCATGGAAATGACCTGACATCTCATACCGTGACTCTATAGAAGGGAGAGTCCTTCTTTTAATTATGATCAAAGTTTCTTCTATACCTGGTGGGACTTTCACTCGGGAGGCTAGTTGTGCTAAATCATCAGCCTCCATGTTCAAATGCCTTGGCTAATATTTGAGTTAGAAATTATCAAACTGGCAAAGTAATTCCAAGGCTAAAGAGTAAAAATGCCTCAAATGCCAGTTGAGACATCTATATTCTTCAGAAAGTTGGCTAAGTATCAAGTTGGAATCTCTAATAATCTAGACCTTATCCACATTTAGCTCTAGCAGGATTTCCAACCCAATAATTAGTGCCTCATACTCAGCTTGGTTGTTTGTACACTTGAAATCCAAGAAGAAAGAAAATGTGGTTTTCCTTCCTTTTAGTGAAATGATAATTATTCCAGCTTCTCCTCCATCATGAGTGCTTGACCCACCAAACATGAGAGTCCAAGGTGTATAGTCAAGGTAAAGATTATCCACCTTGTCACATACTTCTGAATCTATCTTGGTAGAAGGGTGATCTGCTAGAAATTCTGCCACCGCCCTTCCTTTAATTGCCTTTTGTGGAATGTACTTGAAAGAGAATTCAATTAAAGCCAATTACCACTTTCTAATACATCCAGTGATCAAAGGCCTTGAAAGTATATACTTACTTAAATCTATTTGAGAAATGATATACACGGCCACTAGCAACATATAGGTTCTCAACTTCATAGCCGCGTAATATAAGGAAAGACACAACTTTTCAATGAAAGTGTACCTACATTCCACTGGAGTGAGCACCCTACTTAGATAATAGGTGGCTTGCTCCTTTCCCCATTCATTATTCTGAGCTAAAAGAGTTCCAATGGATTCATCAGTGGTCAATAAGTATAATCTTAAAGGCTGCTTCTTAATCGGAGGCATCATCACCGGAGGCTGGTGTTGTTCCGTGCACTTAAATTCCTCAGCACCTTTTAATTTCAACAATGGGGAGAAAGCATGAGTCTTTCCAGCATTGTTGGCAATGAATTTCCTCAAATATCTAACCTGGCCGATCTAACCTGGCCGAGAAATCTTTGTAGTTTTTTTCTTAGTGGCCGGTGGCTTTACTTTAATAATTGCCTTTGCTTTATTCTAGTTTATTTCAATACCTCTTTGATAGACTAGGAAACCCAGGAAGTTTCTAGCTGAAACCCCAAAGGCGCACTTCAAGAGGTTCATCTTCAACTTGTGCTGCCTCATCCTTCCAAAAGACAGCTCCAAATTATGGATATGTTGAACTTTAGCCGAGGATTTGATGACTACATCATCAATGTAAACTTCCAAGAAATGGCCGATCATGTCATGGAAAATGGCATTCATGGCCCTTTGATATGTTACTCCAGCATTCTTCAACCCAAATGGCATGACAACCCATTCAAAGGTTCCAATGGATCCTGGACATCTGAAAGCTGTCTTAGCAATGTCTTTTTCTGTAATATAAATCTATTTGTACCCAGAATACCCATCCATGAATAAAAAAATTTCATTCTTGGCAACAGAATCTACTAACTGGTCAGCAACAGGCATGGGGTATTCATCTTTTGGAGTTGCAAAATTGATGTTCCGGAAATCCATACATACCCTTAGCTTGTTATTCTTCTTAATAACTGGAACTATGTTGGAAATTCAGTTAATATACCTGGCGATTCTTATAAAACCAACCTTGTGTAGCCTTTCTATCTCTTCTTTGACCTTTAGAACCACTTCTTGGGACATCCTTCTTGGAGGCTGCTTGAAAGGCTTGAAACCTTCTTTGATTGGCAGTTGATGCTCTACCAGCTTTCTGGAAAGTCCTCACATTTCCTCATACGTCCATGCAAATCAATCTTTGTACTCATGAAGTAAGGAAATTAATTCTTCTCTAAAGGTTGGTTCCAAAAGCTTACTGATATAGGTAAGCCGAGGGTCTTGCTCCGTTCCAAGATTAACTTCCAAAAGTGGATCTTGCACTTTGGCCTTAAGATCATCAAGCTTCGTTGGTGTTACCTTCAAGTCTGTCAATTGGATAGCATCTAACTTGTCTTAAATATCTTCCATAATCTCCAAAACATTGGTAGAAAATGAGGTACTGGAAGATGCAGTCCTTTTTAGCCGTAGTTCGGCCAAATATGCTTTCAACCTGGCAAGGCAGTAATTAACCGCCTGGCCAAATATCCTATCTTCCTTAGGCTTCTCTTCCATAAAAACTTTTATTTGAAATATAGCATTGAACACTGGCCTTGGTTAAAATTGTTAGCCTTGGTGTTCCTTGGAAAAGGTCCCTTATATCCTCTTCAGTGAGAGTTTTTCTCATGGTGGCCTTCCTTGGACGGCCCTTGCTATCCTTTCTAATAAATCTAATTGGAACGAATTTTTTGCTATATAACTCAGCATCTGCATGGTAAACCCTTGCAACAAATGGCTGATTATCAGCCTCCACTACTTTTACCTCATCTCCATCCCAAAATATCAGTATTTGATGGAGTGAGGATGGAATGCAAAAATTTAGGTGAATCCATTCACGGCCTAAAAGCAAGTTATAGGCCGTTGTGGACTCAATGACAAAAAAAGGCTTTGATGGAAGTTCTATCTCCCACCGTTAATTCCAATGGTAAAATCCCTTGTGTCTTCACAACTCCTCTTGTGAATCCACTAATGGATACATCAGTTGGGATGATGTCTTCAGGTGACTTTCCAAGTATGCGCATGACATTGACTGGAACAATGTTCAGTATTGAACCATTATATACCAAAACTCTTGCCAAAGGCCTTCCTTCCACTAGTACCCTGATATACAGAGGTTTGAGCTACTGAGTCATGCCATATGGTGGCTTTTCTAAAACAAATTTCTTTGGTTTCGTGGGGCTATTTTCTTCAATTACAACCCCTTTTAATTTATGGAGATGCTCAGCTTCATCTTCAAAAACTTCTTTTATATGGATACCCTTATTGAGTTCCATTTCAAATGGCTCGGAACTAGACTATCCAGGGCTTTCCAAGGGAAGACTCATGTCTACTACATCTCATTCCGTTGAAGTTGGCTGGTTTGGTTGTGGCTCAAAAAATAAAGGAAGAACCACTACCATATTGCAAGTAAACTCACCCGGAAGGCTGCCAAAACAAATCTTCTTGCTGCTGCTGGAACTATTGAAGATTTCCAAATCTGTTTCCTCCTTTGTAGGAGGGTTATCTATCTTCAAGGAATTTCCAACTTCTGAATCCAGGTTTAGCAAGTCATCATGATTTCTTTCTTTTCCTTTAAATGGAAGTTCTGATAAATCTGAAGGCATAGTATTCTTCTTTGGCCCGTTGGTCCAACCATGGTCTTTTTCCCATAACCTCCTTCTGTCAGCCCTTTTCCTTTGTTGCCTTAGTCAAATAGGAATCATCATGAACAGGAAACTTGGGATGATCAAGCCTTTTCCACCTCTTATTTTACAAGGTAGGAGGCTTAACCATTCTTGGACGGAGATGCTCATTCCCCTTTCTGATCCATATTTCTGAAGCCAGTTTTGGCCTGGAATAACTGTCACCTTCAGAGGTTTTGCCATACCATTTGCTGCTTTCATACCTTCTGCTAGGATGAGGCCTTGACTCATAAGGAACCCTACTTCTTTCCAAACTCCTTGGAATGAATTCTGGTCTCATTTCTGCTGCCCTTCTTTCTGTATAGACTCAGCTTTCCTTCTCTATAATGGTTACTGTAACTGTGTTTTCCACCTTTTGGAAAGTTAGCCGGTCATGGATCTTCCTTTTCTGACCTCGTTCGTCATTGTAAAGCTTCTCCTTCTGCTTCTTTTTTGCAAAATCTCTATGACAACCTTCATTTTGAATTTTACACTTGGGGCAACAACCTTGCTAGATTAAGGCAATATGAGCCTCTCGGAGTTGCCTTTCCAACTCAGCCACTGTTTTCTCCATGACTGTTACTGCCTTAGGAATTTTTAGTTTTCCACTGTCCACCTTTCAAATCCACCTTCTTCTTAGGATGTTCCAGAACCATAAAAACAATGTTTGTTGCAACGACCTTGGGTAAAGGATTTCCATCAACACCCATCACCTCTGATTTTTCTGGAAACTTCAGCCTGCCATCTTCAATTGCTTTCTGCACAATATTACAAAAAACTACACAATTGTTAGTGGAATGGCCCCACACATTGTGGAATTTGCAATACTCTTTCTCGGCCATTTCAGAAGTCGTTGGCATCTTATGGCCTACTGTGAAGATCAGTTGTTTGTCAACTATGAGCAAATCAAAAATTTGTTCGGCTTTGGAAATATAAAACGAGTAACTCCTAGAAGGGTCTGCCCCCTTCCATTTAGAGCTAGAGGCGGCTTGCAAGTTGGCCGTAGTTGATTTTGGTTTTGCCAAAGCCTCACAAGTATAGGCCTTCTTTATGTTGAGCTTAGCTATATTAACTTCTAAATCTCCTTCTGTTTCAGTGGCAAACACCTCATAGTTAGGATCACGATAGTAAGTACCCTTGGAAGAAAACTTACGGTCTTGCTCTTCGCGAATGAGGTCTTCATACTTAACCACTCTGCTGGCCAAATCAAATAAATCATGGAAATATACTCCTTCAAACTTCTTTCGAAGCTTGAATTCTAAGCCATTGACAGCCATTTTAACATACTCCTCTGGTGGCAAAGACAAATTGCATTTATGTTTAGCCCTTCTGAATCTGGAAAGGAAACTAATCACCGACACTCTAGGTAACTGATGAAGTCTAGAAAGATCTGCCATGGACACCTCAGGCTCGGTACTATATAACTGAGTATGGAACAAGTCCTCAAATTGCTACCAACTTTGGATGAAGTTGGCTGGCAAGTTAGAATACCACTTGAAAGCATAGCCGATCAATGTATTTGGAAACAAATGTACCTTTAGCCATAGATTGGCTGCTACTTCTCCACATTGGATGATCGGTTGATCAACTAAACATCAACCTTCGCAATAGCACGAATCATTGTAAAATAGGGCTATTGGTCGGGTAAGTCGAACCACTGGGACTGCGCTAGTTTAAGGCAACCTAAGCGTCTAGAATCGTTTTAGAATGATAAGGGGGAATAGGGTGTTTGCTTGGTTTGTCACTAAAACTATGAAATTAAGATGCATAAAATAGAACTTGCAAGAATTTAAAAGAGATAAAATGTCGGTAAAAGAGACTAGGGAAGTAACTTCACCACCTACAATATAAACATGCTAGAATATGATTCATTCGGGGAAAAACAACATAAATATGTGGCTATGATAAGTAGTTACTCATGGTTACTACATTACCTTCAAATGATTCATGGAATCAATAGGCAAGAACAATTTATCAAAGATTTTACATGCTCAATTACCTAAACTAAAGTGTAATTTAAGACATGTTCACTAAGCTAGAAATTGTCAAACCATCAATCACATGATAAGAGCACATGAAGCTAAGAATTAAGAATAAGCCATCAAAGGAAGAACCTAAGCTATGGCCTATCAAATCTCTCAACAACATGCCATTAAAACCATTCCAAAAATCTCATCTTCATTGTCACCATGAAAATGTAAACCATACAACCATGAAAACATACATTCTAAGACAAGAAAGTAGGTCCAACATGATCATTAAATCAAAATCAATTCATTACATCAAGTAAGAGTTCTAGATTATGGAATCACCACAAAAATACATTATTTTTCCCAAACTAGAATCAAAAGTAAAGCATGCTTACAATGAGGGGTTCCATTACCTCCCTAGAGGAGGAGTTAGTTACACATGGGAGCCTTAGAATGAAGAAGAACCATGGATCCTCCTTCCATTTTCGAGCTCCCCTTTCTTGCTCCAAGAACTCTCCTTCCTTTGCTCTCTTCTCTCTCTTCTAATCTTGTAGAAATGTAGCTTAATGATTGTGTGGCTCTTATCCCTCTTATCTACCACCAAAAGGCCACCAACCAACATCTCCAACCACTTCATTAAAGAGGAAAACAAAATGAAGAAACCAAGGTGCAAGTGGGCTGAAATGAGCCATTTCCGAAGGGCATTCTGCCCAAAATTCGAGTACTCTAAGCACGGCCTCGAGCACTCGAATTTAGTGTAAAAAGCTCCATGCTTCACTTGCTCCGCCCAGACCTACTTTGGTTAAACAGCCATAACTTTGCGCTCCAAACTCCGAATGATGAAACATTTGAAGATTTAGAAAGAGAATTCAGAGATCTAAATATTTTATGTTTTGGTGGAGATCCAATTCTCAAGGATGGTTGGTCGAAAATGAAGATCAAGGCAGAATTTCATTGCTGCCAGGCAGTTCTGCGTACCTCTGGTAACAAGGCCATAACTCTCTGCTCCAAGCTCCGAATGACAAACCGTTTGAAGATTTAGAAAGCTAATCCAGAGGTCTAAATCTTTCATGTTATGAGGGAAGTCCAGTTCTCGAGTTTGGAAGGTCAAAATGGCGAGCAAAGTCTAGGTTCTACTGCTGCCAGAATTCAGCATTGGCACCTTCTGTTGCTCAAGATTCCACAAGGCCTTATTCTTGTTCCATTTTGGCCAATGAACCTGAAAATGCATAAAAACATAGAAATGAATATAATCTACATAAATTAACATACAACGGACTTTACTAATGCAATTTAGGGCGCTTGAATATACAATATTCGGCGCTTATCACACCCCCAAACTTACATTTTGCTAGTCCCTTAGCAAAACTACAATGAAAAACTTAATGAAAAGACAACCATGGGCTTGCTACTACAAAAATATCATCCATGGTAAAATAAGATATATACATTGCTCAAAAATAACTTGAAATAGAAAAAGAGCTGGAGATGGGGTCATTGGGAAGACTACCTTGCATATATGAAGCATTGATACAAAAATTGGCTAAATACATTTCCACATACATGCATCAACATCAAAGTCTATATAAATAACTCAATTATCATCTCTTAAATGGAAATCAACTCTAACTTCAGTGAAAGTGGATTGGATTCTCAACATGCGGCTTTTACTTTCTTTTCCAATTCCAAGACACGAGTTTTCAAATCACTGACTTCCCTTTTAAATGAAGTCCCTAAGGCATGAATTTATTTACAAGACAACTTTTGTTGCTTGTTGACAATTTATTGTAACTCATAAGCGAAACATAGAATGGTTGTGCAATGCTGAAGTCCCTTAAGCTTTCTAACCAACCTATGTAGCAAGCGTTAGGCCAACAACTCCCAAACCAGATGGCTTTAGGGTGTTAAGTGTAGAGACACTCCATAGGGCTTAATAACTCAAGTTGGAAAGGCTACGAACTCCAACGAACCATGTTTATTACCAGTTTATTTTTTGAATGACCGTGCAATGTTTAAGTCCCTTAAGCTTTCTAACCAACCCCTGTAGCAAGCGTTAGGCCAACAACTCCCAAACCAGACGGTTTTAGGGTGCTAAGTGTAGAGACACTCCTAGGGCTTAATAACTCGAGTTGGAAAGGCTACGAACGTCAACTGATCATTATTTTCTTTCTTTCTCAGTTTTTTTTTTTTTTTTTTTTTTTTTTTTTTTTTTTTTTTTTTTTTAGATTCATGCCAAAAGTATTCATCCATTAGGTTCATCAAATCAGATTAACTAGGGCAAGGTTAAGGTCAATCAAGTTGCATGCCTCACAGTTAAGTTTCCAATGTGCATCTGTGCATTGTGAAGCTTAAAAGGGTGTCAAATCCAGCGAGAATTTAATGAGACATTTATACAGACTAATTTGAATCTACATGATCATTTCAACTCAAATTTTCTTTATTTTCAAAAATATCAGCTGCTTCTATGCACAAAGTTTTAAACATATGCTTTCATCTCCAACAGGTTTCAAATTCCATTATCATTGCTTAGCAAAAATGTAAAACCAAAAATACATAAATGCACCCCCAAACTTGAATGTTACATTGTCCTCAATGTGAGAAGACAAGCAAATGAAAATAAGAACAGAGAGGGTTAAAAAACAATAATACCAAGCGGAGTGAGGAAGGCAAAGGTTTCCATCTATGTGAATATGCAAGTGCTTCCCCCAAACTTGGACATGAAGACCTAGCAAAACACAACTAATATACACAAGTAAAAGCATAGGCTCTTAAGAAAAATTAAAACAAAATTAAAAACACTAACCTGAATTGTAGTGCAAGATAAAAATCCAAACAAAACACAAATGCAGACATTAGCCACAAGTGTAAAATGGATAGCAAAAGAATGCCAAAAGTATGCCAATTTTTTTTTTTTTTTTTTTTTTTTTTTTGAATGGCATGCATGAGGGTGTTGTGGAGGAATTAAGGATGGGGTTGATTGAGTGTGAAGGGTGGTGGGTGGTTAGGGAGTGAAGGTGCTGAGAGAGAGAAGGCTGGTGTGAGGGTTGGTTGGTGAATGAGAGAAGGGTGAAGGTTGGGGTGGTGGTCGGTTTGGTTGGTGTGTGCATGGTGTTGATGTGAATGGTTGGGATTGTGCTGGGAGGGTGGCCGTGGAAGACATGCATGGGGGTGGTGAGGTGGTTGGGGTTAGAGGAGATAAGGTTGAGTTTGTGAGTTGGTTTGGTTGAATGTGGAGGTGGAGTGTGAGGTTGAGAGAGAGGGTGATGCTGGTCGTGGAGTTGGTGTTGATTGGTGCAAACCGAGAGGAGTGATGGGGTTGGGTTGCGAGGTTGGCATGAGGTGGTTGCCGAGAGAGAGAGAGAGAGAAGGTGAGGTTGGTTTGGTGTGGGGGTGGATGCCGAGAATGAAGAGTGGATGAGGAAGAGAGATGCCGAGAGGGGTTGCTTGGGGTGTTGCAGCAGGTTGGAGTTGGCTGCGAGGGCTCGGGATGTTTGGGCTGAAGGTGGAATGTAGTTGCGAGCACTCGAAGCTTGGCTTCGAGTGCTCGAAAAACAAACAGAGAGGTGGGCATGAGTGTGGGATGAGTTAAGAGGGATAGGTTAGTGGAGAGTGCATGGTGGTGAGGTGAGAGAGAGAGAAGGAGCATGGTTTGCCGAAGGGGGTGGTGTGGTATGTTGCCGAGAGAGAGGGAGTTTAGGGGTGAGGTTGAGCAATCTCGAGCACTCCAAATAAGAGCTTGGGGTGCTCGATATTTTGGCAGAGGGCTCGGCTGTTGAGTAAGAGAGCTTGGGTGAGGTTGAGAGGGGGTTCGAGCACTCGAAGTTAGACTTCGAGTGCTCGAAAAACTTGCAGTGGCTGCGGAAGGAAAGGGAGATGCCGAGAGTTGGGTTGTGGGGATGGTGCCATGATTGCATGCATGGGGAAAGGTTTGTGGGTTGGAGTTGAGGTGGTTGTGTGGTTTCTGGGTTGATGGTGGTTGGGTTTGCATGGTAGTTGAGTGTTGCAGAGAGATGGTGTTGGATGGTGGGAGATGAGGGAAGATGGAGGTGCATGCATGCATGGGGCTTGCATGCATGCATGCAGGTCGTGGGGATGGGATCATGCAAGGGGAGTAAGGTGGTTGTTGGGATGGTTGGTTAATGCTTGTTTTGTTGCAGGAGGTTGGTTTGGTTAGTCGAGCAGGTTTCGAGCACTCGAAATGCCTGCTTCGAGTGCTCGAAATACAGGCAGAGAGGAGAATGGTTGCATGGTTGTGTGGGATTGGCGAGCACTCGAAATGAAAGCTAGAGAGCTCGAAGGGAGGGCAGTGAGCTTGGGATGAGATTGGTTCACATTTCGAGCACTCGAAAATGGACTTAGAGCGCTCGAAATACAAGCAGTAGCCTCGGAATGGTTTTGTGCAAGCTTCATAGAGCTTTCGAGCACTCCAAAGAGGAAATAGAGTGCTCGAAATGAAGGCAGTAGCATTGAGGTTGAGAGATGAATTTGTTTTGCATGCATTGTAACATTATGCAGTGAGGTTGAGAGATGAACTTTGCATGTCAGTCCATTAGGTGCCTCATTCTTATGCATTGTGAATGTATACATGATCAACTAAGAGCTGAAGAATTGATAAAACCTTGCAACATGCTTCCAAATCAATGCATGGATGGATTATTTTCACCTTGCATGCATGGAAAATAATGAAACTTTGCATATTAATACAATCCAATGCATGGATGGATAATTTTGAAAACTTTTCAACTTCTTTCTAATGCATGGACAATTTGGAAATTTTTTCAAAATGTAGCACCTTTCCAACGCATGGATGATTTTGAGAAACCATGATCCAACAATGCATTGAAGATGAGAGGCTATGCATGTGAGTGCCATGTCGAAAGTCCGAGAAAATTGCCTGATAGAGCCAGAAACTTCCGGGAATGAAAACAAGAGTTGAGAAGGTCTAAGAAGTCAGTCTAAAAATGTGGAACACAACTTAAGATAGTTCGAGAGAAAGTTAAATTTTAGCATTTCTTAACCATTTCCCATAAAATTTCATGGCTCAGGCAATTGAACATTAGGGAGGCATTGAAGTCGAAAGAATTGCTCCCCATTGGTGCTAAATTTAACGTCGATAGCTAGACGTACCGAGATCAGGTTAGTCCTCCTTACCCTATACCATGTCTCTCTAGAGAGTCATAGGTCCCCAAATAGGATAATTCTTTTAAAAGTGGAGGAGGAAGACTTTGAAGACAAAAGTGGAAAAGAGGTAACGGAAAGACCTCAACCCACTCTTCTTTCTCAATGAAGAACTTTGGACTATAGGGCTGATTTGGATTATAGGAAGATGGATTAGGTGAGGGTGCACCAAGCAACGACTTATGAAGGGTCATATTGAGCACGGGAATGCTCAACAAGTTATCCTTCAGAATTTCAACATCCTCCCCACACTTATCCGGTGGTTCGGGCTCAACAGTTTGAGATAACTCAAGTGAGGGAATGGGATGACATGCAAGCTCCCAAGAAAGAGATACATTTGATGTTGACAAAGGAAGAGAATGAATAGGAGGAATATCAAGCAAGGAATTGACCTCACAAACAGAATTGGCAACATCAAAATCCTCATAATTAAAATGAGCTAAGCATGTTTTTAGAGGATCCTCTATTAAAGGAGGTGCATCAAGCAAGGGATTATGTAGGGGCTGTTTTGGAGTAGGGTAGACAATCTCTACATCATTATTTTTCCCATTTTGACCCACAATTGCTTCATTTTGATGTGGGGCAACAATTTGATCTTCAACCACCATTTCATCATTTTCACATGTAATAACCACTTGATCATTCTCATGATGAAAGTTACTAGGAGTAATCTCATCATTCATAGAATTTTCTTTTGGATTGGCCATAAATTCAAATGAAAATGTTTCCTCCTCTTCATGATTTTTAGCATTAATCCTTTGTTGAATTTGAGATATTTGGTCATCTATCATTGCACTAACTTGGGACTGGTGATATGGTACCACTTGATTGATAGACTCTACTGTGGATTGCATGCTAGCAAGGGAAGCCAATAGTTGATTGTTGGAGTCCATCATTTGCGTGTGCATAGACTCCATCATTTGTTTGTTAGCAACAATTAGCTCATCCAATGGAGACGGTGGAAAAGGAGAAGAGGGCGGGAAAGAATGATCATTGGATTGAAAAGGTTGCATATGAGATTGTGGGGTTGAATTTCCTATGTCATGCCACAAGAAGTTTTGTTGGTCTCCCCAACCCGAGTTGTAACCATTGAAGTATGGATCACTACCCGGTTCAAAGAAATTTTCATTTGGTTGCTCTAGATAAAAATCCGAGAATTGTCTCGTTGGAAGACAATCTCTTGTATGATGTGAATTACTAGAGCAAAAAGCACAAAACGCATGTGGTGCGTAGAATTGAGTTGGGAGATAATTATTCTCCATCTAGGAGTTAAACATCAACAATACACAACATAATCAACACAACAATTCTTTATCATCAACTCCACATACAATGATCCCTTTCTCCTCAATTATCAACAAGATAGGAAATAAATGGCCACGATAAGGACCGATGCTTTGCAATATAGTAAAACAAAAATAGCCTCGACAAGGGCTTCATAAATAAATTAACTACTTCTAAGCTTAACACATGCATAATATCCACAATTCGAAACTAGAAGTCACGAGACTTACCTGGGGTCCTCTAGACTCACAATTTGCTAGCATTCCCACGGCGAGCTTCGAGTCCCTAGGATCTCACTTACAACACAAAGATGGTTAAAACACACAAGAAATATTCACAAAACACAATATGCACAATCAAGCTAAATTAACCCTAGAACTTTGGTCGCTAAACCGTTTGCAGTCCCCGGCAACGGCGCCAAAAATTGATCGGTTGATCAACTAAACATCAACCTTCGCAATAGCACGAATCATTGTAAAATAGGGCTATTGGTCGGGTAAGTCGAACCACTGGGACTGCGCTAGTTTAAGGCAACCTAAGCGTCTAGAATCGTTTTAGAATGATAAGGGGGAATAGGGTGTTTGCTTGGTTTGTCACTAAAACTATGAAATTAAGATGCATAAAATAGAACTTGCAAGAATTTAAAAGAGATAAAATGTCGGTAAAAGAGACTAGGGAAGTAACTTCACCACCTACAATATAAACATGCTAGAATATGATTCATTCGGGGAAAAACAACATAAATATGTGGCTATGATAAGTAGTTACTCATGGTTACTACATTACCTTCAAATGATTCATGGAATCAATAGGCAAGAACAATTTATCAAAGATTTTACATGCTCAATTACCTAAACTAAAGTGTAATTTAAGACATGTTCACTAAGCTAGAAATTGTCAAACCATCAATCACATGATAAGAGCACATGAAGCTAAGAATTAAGAATAAGCCATCAAAGGAAGAACCTAAGCTATGGCCTATCAAATCTCTCAACAACATGCCATTAAAACCATTCCAAAAATCTCATCTTCATTGTCACCATGAAAATGTAAACCATACAACCATGAAAACATACATTCTAAGACAAGAAAGTAGGTCCAACATGATCATTAAATCAAAATCAATTCATTACATCAAGTAAGAGTTCTAGATTATGGAATCACCACAAAAATACATTATTTTTCCCAAACTAGAATCAAAAGTAAAGCATGCTTACAATGAGGGGTTCCATTACCTCCCTAGAGGAGGAGTTAGTTACACATGGGAGCCTTAGAATGAAGAAGAACCATGGATCCTCCTTCCATTTTCGAGCTCCCCTTTCTTGCTCCAAGAACTCTCCTTCCTTTGCTCTCTTCTCTCTCTTCTAATCTTGTAGAAATGTAGCTTAATGATTGTGTGGCTCTTATCCCTCTTATCTACCACCAAAAGGCCACCAACCAACATCTCCAACCACTTCATTAAAGAGGAAAACAAAATGAAGAAACCAAGGTGCAAGTGGGCTGAAATGAGCCATTTCCGAAGGGCATTCTGCCCAAAATTCGAGCACTCTAAGCAAGGCCTCGAGCACTCGAATTTAGTGTAAAAAGCTCCATGCTTCACTTGCTCCGCCCAGACCTACTTTGGTTAAACAGCCATAACTTTGCGCTCCGAACTCCGAATGATGAAAAATTTGAAGATTTAGAAAGAGAATTCAGAGATCTAAATATTTTATGTTTTGGTGGAGATCCAATTCTCAAGGATGGTTGGTCGAAAATGAAGATCAAGGCAGAATTTCATTGCTGCCAGGCAGTTCTGCATACCTCTGGTAACAAGGCCATAACTCTCTGCTCCAAGCTCCGAATGACAAACCGTTTGAAGATTTAGAAAGATAATCCAGAGCTCTAAATCTTTCATGTTATGAGGGAAGTCCAGTTCTCGAGTTTGGAAGGTCAAAATGGCGAGCAAAGTCCAGGTTCTACTGCTGCCAGAATTCAGCATTGGCACCTTTTGTTGCTCAAGATTCCACAAGGCCTTATTCTTGTTCCATTTTGGCCAATGAACCTGAAAATGCATAAAAACATAGAAATGAAGATAATCTACATAAATTAACATACAACGGACTTTACTAATGCAATTTAGGGCGCTTGAATATACAATATTCGGCGCTTATCATTGGACAGTAAAACGACTGATATGTTCCAATGTGAACTGTTCGCCCTCTCCATTGAATGTTATGAATTTTGGAATTCTGAAATTATTTGGATATTCAACTTCGTCAATGAATTCTGGATAGGACTTTCTATAAGCTGGTCTTCCACCCCTTCGAGTTAGGCCAAATTCCTTGTTGGAGGAATTCTGCAAATTGGCCTCTATCAAGGGCCATGGGTTATGGAAGGTTATTATCTGGCCTCACTTGAGGTTGGTTGACCCCTTGATGCCCCCCACCTGCCATCGGCAGTGGGTTGGAATTAAAAGGGTTATTCCTCCCATGGTTTCTTCCTCCTTGGTCCGAAAGTGGCTCCCTTGGAAAAGGTTGCCCCCCAACCGCCATCGGCATGGCCACATGTGACCTTAGAGGTACAGAAGTGGCTGGCTGAAAGTTCACAGGTGGAACATTCTGTTGTTCCTGAGGAATATAGTATGGCCATGGTTGGCCAGCCTGATCATGCCATGTCCATTATGGGAATGCCACAGTTGAAAAGTTTTGAACTTGCTGAGTGGCTGGTATGGGCACTGATTATAGAATGGTTATCTGTGCCACATGAGCGATCACAGGTGCAACTGGAATATACGTTTGTGCCATTGGAAGGGATTGCATTTACTGCAAAGTTAGAAGGAGTGAACCTGCATGTTGTTGAGAGGGACTGCCTTCAATAAAAGTAGCCAGCCTACTGAGTTGAAAGCTGACTGTTGGGTCTTTTCAAAATTGTTTAGCCGAGGGGCCAAACCTTAGTTCGAGTTTCTAAGGATCCATTCCAATATAGACTCGAACCTTTGAGAGATTCGGTCTACCATTTCTTCTAGCTTCCACTTGTTAGCTAGAGCGGCTTTTATATGATCCTGACTATCCTTAGATTGGTCTTGCGCAACTTTGCCTAAGTATTGGGCGACTCTTGCTTGGTCTTGCACGAACCTATCTTATTGCATGGCCATTATACGAATGTTGTCCATGATAGGTCCATTTGTCATCGTTTGGGCAAACTTTTCCACCATGTCACTTTCGTCAAGTGCAAATTGTGAACCTTCAGCTGGAAGTTCACCGGCTTGCAACTCTCCAATTTCGGCAGGGTCTTGGATAGACTTGCCTTGCCTTCTTCCACCAGCCATTGAATAATCTGTCTAGAGGTCCCGCCGGGCGTGCCAATATGTTCGGCTCCTGAAAATCGTGGTCCTTTCCAAGTGTAGAAAGAAGGGTGAGTTGCGGGCATGCCAGGAACTGCAGTAGTTCCAAAGTAGAAATCCGAACGGTTATCTAGTTGGAAAGTTGTAGGGATCAGAAGATTGTACGAAGGTCTGGAATGACCACCTTCAAAGGGTCTTTTTTGCCTTTGAACAAGGATTTCAAACTATTTTATGGGTAATGGAAATGAAGATGGTATTGAAGGTGCAAGGATGGAAACTAAAGTAATTGAAAGTACAGGATTGGAAATTAGGATAATTGAAATGTATGACTAAAAATTAGAGACATAGAAATACAGTGCTAGGCTGGAAGTAGCAAAATGAATACTGGACTTAACTCAAGCGTTATGAGAATTCCTCGCATGGAATGAATGCTGTATAAGATAGCAAAGTGCTGGACTCAACTTAAAATGATGTATATTCACTGCTAGAATGGAAATATATATACTAGCAAAGTGCTAGGTTTAGACATAGTGCAAACTCATTGTTGAAATGAGAGATGAAAGCAAATATGCTTGTGTTGATGTGTTGTTTTTGCTGGGCAAGCAGGGTTTGCAAACTAGCCTTGGGTGCTCTATTTATAGAGCTCTTCATGCATGCAGCAGCTTGATGTGGCAACTTCAATGATTTTCACGTGGTCAGATTCCGGACTGCTAAGTGTCCCATGTTCTCTTGGCAGTTGAAACTTCTTTTCTTCTATCTCCTTCTTGCCTTTATTTCCTCTGATGCTCAATAGTCTTTCACGAACTTGTATCGTGGGTGGTTTTTGGAATGAATTTCCACTTGTCTTCTTCACAAATTGACATGCGTCCCACATTTCATGTTCCTCTTCCGTCTCCCACGAATTCCTTCTCCAATTTAGACACGATTTAATCATCTTAAACCCATCATCCATAATCCATGACAATCGTTTTCAGTTAGTGGTAGTAGTTGCGTAACACACCACCACTTTTAGCTGATAACAAATCAAGCATCCCACTCCTTAGCGGTCTTTCCTTCTGCAGAATCCTATTTTTGTAAAACTTCCATATACATCATGCATATATATAGCAGTTACTTGCAAACCCACGTTCTCCTTGCTCTGGGTAACTTCTTTCCAGTTAAACTTTCCATTCTGGTCTTTGTATTATGACGTTGTGTTTGTATTATGACGTCGTGGCCCCTTCTTTCAGCGATTTCTTCATCATGGGTTATATCTGATATATATATATATATATATATATATATATATATATATATATATGTAGGAATATATATATATATATATATATATATATATCCAACTGTAAATTATGCCCAATGTTCCTTCTCCTTTGCGACCTTAGACTTCACAGCGCCATGAACTCCTTAATTTCAGCATTCTTTTTGACGTGGATTGGCATCCACAACTCTTTGTAACTTTTTTCCTTGAAACTTCCCTTCTATGTTCAGAGCTTATGGCATCATGGTCCCAAAATTATAGCAACTCCTTTACTCCATCGTGGGCTATATAAAATATATATATTTGGGAATATATTTTACATTCATGGAAATAACACCCCACTTCCTTGTTGCTTGATTCAGTTAGAGTAGTTGTTGAGAACCTCCTAGATTTTAGGAGAAAATCCAGCCCCACGTCCTGCTTACTCAACCTTGATTTCGTAATTAAATAGAGAATATCCATTTAATTATTTTCCTATGAGAATAGGACTTCCATTAATAAAATCAACTCTTTAAAAGAATTGCTCTACCGTGGCAAGTTCAGTAAAACTCGCCATGTGTCGATGAATCATTGGTTGGTTAATCTTTGACTTAAATATTCCTATGATGTTGCACTCATGATAGTAACTCCATGCCACCTTCTTATACCTTTTAGGACATTATATCCAAAGTTGGTAAATCCTACTAAGACTCACCACTTTCTTTTAATCAGTAATTCTACGTGGTGGAATTTTATCTTGACTAATCAACTCTTCAAATGAAACTACGTAGTTTCAATATTCCAAAGGAATATTTTGTCAGAGTTCCACTCCAGCATGGCAAGTCCTATTGGAACTTGCCATGTACCTCTTCTCTATACGTAGTTTCAATATTCCAAAGGAATATTTTATCAGAGTTCCACTCCAGCATGGCAAGTCCTATTGGAACTTGCCATGTACCTCTTCTCTATTGGTAGACCATACCAATAATTTCATATCACGCTTTTCTTTTCTTGGTGAAGTAGAGTACTAATTCAGTATGTCTAGCTCATTGGAACTCGCCACATGTCGCCTTTCCACTGGCCCAAAAATAATGGTGTAAACACTTAATGTATACTAGTTTTGAAATTTTCATTTAGTGAATGACTTAGCTTCAAGGAAAGGCTTTCTAAGGGATATGCGATTCAGAATCCTTGTCTTGCTAGTGTATTGATTTTTAATTGACATGAATTGCTTTGATTTCTTGCTGCAGTATGTTGAATCCTTATGATTGTGTTGTAGGATTTTCATTTCTTAACAATGTGTAAACTTAATTTGGATGTTTGTATGGGCTTCTGGAGAATGCTTTAGCTAATTACTCCAATCCATTTTTCTGTCGAAATACCCTTTGAGAAGAGGATAGTGCATCCATTCTTGGTGGATGTTAGAATAGTTGTAGAGTTGTCAATCAGGATGAGAAAGAATTGTCAAGTATGAGATGGAAGCTGTAGTTTTTTATTTAAGTGCTTTGTCATTGGTTTCCCTTCATTAATCTCATGCGAAATCTGATTTTACCACTTATTGCTTCTTTCACTATATTGATTTTCTTATATTTTAGTTATCATTGCTGTTGTGTTGGTACCTGATGTCATTTCTTACAAAAACTAAGCTATTTGTCCCCAATCTACTACATGTTGGACCTTCAATTATAGTTGTATTTGATTTATGTTTCTTGGATTTTAATTTATACTGCAAATGACTAAAAATAAACTGCTGTTGCCAGTCACAACACGAATAAGAGCGTATTGTTGGCTTTGCATCTGATGGAGTTAGATTTCAAATATTATTTGGCTTATGTGTAGTTCAGGAAAAGTAAACTGGATTTAGTATTGGAAACTCTTAATGCAGTGTTGAAGCTCGAGAATGTCCAATTTTTTATAGAAAAGTGCAATCGTCCAAAATTATGGGAAGGGTTGAAGGGACTTTTCTCTGGCTCCCTTGTTTTTTTGTCACTAATATCATATATCCAGCAACTGGAACTAAGTTCCTCTAGCAACATCAACTGCAGAATGACATGTTCCCTGATGATACGTTGCATACCTCTCACCCCATGTAGCCCACGACATTGCAGTAAACACCATTCTATTAAGCTTAGATCTGACTTAGTGAGTTGAAAATCTCGATTCGTTGAATATATTGGATATCCGAGACTGCAACTTCAGATCTAGCATGGAGTTTCGACCAGGTATTATCAGGTCTCTCTCAAAGGAAACAAGGTTTGTCTTTAATATATTTTGCGTAAAATAATTGTTGGTTTCTTCTTCACTTATTTATTTATTTATTGTTGAGGAAATAACATCTCACTCAATCAAGGGTACTCCACTAAAGTCGATATGCGATTTCAAGAACACAGGGCTCTGAAAGTCAGTGTTACGCTTATGCTACTTACAAAGAACAATAACTAGGGGAAATCTGTTCTTTATTGAAATTAGGAGAAAAACTAATAGGTAAGTAGAAAGATTACTTACTTTTATTGTTGTGCAAAATGTCACCTTTTATGGAGGTATGTGCTCAACCTTTAAAATTATTCATTGTAATCGTTGTGATGGTGATATGGTGCAACTTTTAAAATTATTCATTGTAATCGTTGTAATAGTGATTTGGTACAATAGATGGTTACAAACTAATCGTTGTAACGGTGACGTGGTGCAACCTTTAAATTTATTGGTGCAATAAATGGTTACAAACAATTCACCAAAGCACGTATATTAATTTTTTAATTTTATTATAAGTCCACTTTATTTTGATAAAGAATTTATAACCGTCCGATGCATCACATCACCGATTATGATAAATAATTTCTTTGCCAATCGCCGCATCAAGCAAAAAATTGTGATGGATCTTCCCCACCAATCCGCGATTTGTAACAATAGATCGGTGTTGTCTTGCTTTGTTTACCATTTGGTTTTGTTGCCTCTTGGGTCTTCTTATCTGGACCGAGTCCTGGGTCTTGTCCCAGCTTTATAAGCTTTCGGCAGCCTGATGGGCCTCGCTTATGCTCTTTATAAGCATGTGTTACAAACCAGAGGCCTTGTCCCACGTGGGATGGAAAAGTGGCTGGGTGTATATCAATCAGGCATTAGAACTTTAAGTATCTAAAAGTTTAAGTTTTTGAGTTAAAAATGAAATTTAATTATAAAAAGTAATTGAATGACATAAATACTTGAATGAAAAACTCTATGAAAAAAGCCTATGGTTGTAAATTCATTACAATAGTTTCATTTCATTTCTTTCCCAAACATAATTATTATCATATCCTTTATTTTGTTTATTAATCAATCAAACATGACAAATAATTAACACTATTATCTCATTTTCTTTCTTTTCTTTTCCCTCCTAACTAATATTATCATTTATAAAAATGAATTTTAATTATAAAAAGTAATTGAATGACATAAATAATTGAATGAAAAACTCTATGAAAAAAACGTATGGTTGTAAATTCATTACAATAGTTTCATTTCATTTCTTTCCCAAACTTAATTATTATCATATCCTTTATTTTTGATTATTAATCAACCAAACATGACAAATAATTAACATTATTATCTCATTTTCTTTCTTTTCTTTTCCCTCCTAACTAATATTATCATTTATTTTCTTTTATACCATACCAACCATAGCCTAAAAAATTGATTAAAATGTGCTAATATCAAAATTTGATGAAAATCATGAAACAGTAAAAATTTGGTCGTATATGGAAGACATTTGTACTTTAAATTAGGAAGCGTACACAGGTATAAAACTTGTACAGGGTGAATCTTAAAAATAGAAAATTAAAATCAACGGGCTAGTGGCCTAACGGTATTAGGTCCTAACTTCTCAAATGGAGGTCAAAGGTTTAAACCTCCATAGAAATATGCGTGTGTGAGTATCAACTATGAAAAAAAATTAATAATAATAAAAATAAAAATCGTAGGAATAAGGTATGGTGGTGCTGTTGAGTAAAAAAACCCTTTTTTTAGTTGCCTCTCACCCTCGTCTTTGGGTCGATTTCTCTCCCCCTAGCTACTAACCCTTTAATCATTGCCAGACTTGTTGAAACATCATGGGTAGGGACAGAACATTCTGCTCCATATATATTGCTTGTCAGTTTGTGCCACCACCCGATTGATAGTCACTACTCTCTTCGTTTCATAATAAATGTCATGTATTGAGAACCGTAACTTGTAATATAGTCAGTATTTCTTTTGTTCTATAATAAGTATCATGTATTGAGAGTTGTGACTCACAATACATTATTATGAGACAAAGATAATACTTTTCTTTACATATATAGTAGAAAGTAGAAACAAAGCTTTGGACCACTTCACATGCGGGACCTAATTTTATTCTTGCTTTTGCCTATTTTTCTTGTTCTTACTTAATTGCCAAAATCAATTATTGGTCTTGACTATTTTTATCTATTTCGATTGAAGCCTTTAAAGGGGAATCGGGTCAATATCGATAGAGACAGATACATGGATCCTAGCCTTCCAGTTAATCCGTATTAAGAGTCAATAATAGGGGTGAAAATCACCTCCAGTGAAATAGTATAAACATTTGCTCCATTTTTGTGAATGAATACTACTTACCTAGTGGATAAAAAATTATATTTTCTTTATACATAATTATATATATATATATATATATATATATATATATATATATATGTATACACTGTTCAAATATACTCTTCTTTCCTCCCTTATTTCTTCTTCCCTTCTTCCTTCATTTCAGCAACCCATTTGAAATAAAATTGAAATCCAGCCACCCAGCCCTTCTTCCCTCCCAAAATATCAATCAACCCAGTTTAGAATTTGATTTCTTTCCAAATAGATTTTGATTGAAATCCCGCCACCCAGCTACTCTTCTTCTCTCCCAAAATATCAATCAACCCAGTTTAGGATTTGATTTCTTTTCAAATAGATTTTGATTTCTTTCCAAATAGAAGCAGGAAGCAGGCTTTATTTCGAGATAGAAAAAGCGATCTATTTCCAAATTGAAGGTTAGATCAGACTTCTCCATATTAAAGCAAGAGGTACAATTTCTTTGTTTCTGCCATTTTTATGGAAATAAGAGGATTTCCTTGAAAATAAAATCTGAAAATTATACCTGTATCCCAAATTATCCTTATTTGCTATAGCACAACAGTTTTCCAACTGCAGCACAATATATATCCCAAAGTATTTGTAAAGTGGTGCATCACAACATTTTCCTAAAGTACATCCCAACATTTTTGTACAAACATCCCAACTTATTTGTAAAGTGCATTCCAACAATTTCCTAAGGTGAATCTCAACATTTTGCTAAGGTGAATCCCAACATTTTGCTAATCTGAATCCCAACATTTTCCTAAGGTGGTGTACCATTTAAAATGGTACTATTTCCTTCTTCTTCGTTGCCTTAGACCGCCGTTCTTCACTTCTTCTTCTTCGCCTCACCGCCGTTCTGGTGCATCCTAATATTTTCCTACGATGAATCCCAACATTTTCCTAAGGTGCATCCCAACTTATTTCAACTTTTCTAACCTAGCTTCAGACCTTCTTCCCTTCTTCTTCGTTTTCCCTTCCCTTTTTCTTTATCTTCGTTTATTCGAAATTCAAATCCTAACCCTCAGACCTTCCTTCTTACCTTCTTCTTTGCCTTAATCCTCCCTTCTTCCCTTCTTCTTCTTCGCTTCAGACCTTCAATCTTCACTTTTTCTTCTTCGCCTCAAACCGCCGTTCTTCACTCCTTCTTCGCCTCACCATCGTTCTTCAATTCTTTTTCTTCGCTTCAGACCACCATTGGTACTATTTCCTTCTTCCCTTTTAGAGAGAGAGAAAGAAAGACAGTCGTAGCTTTTAGAGAGAGAAAACGTATTTTAGAAATAATATTTAAAGTTTATATATATATGAAATACAATATTTAAATGGGTGGTAAAAAAAAAAAAATTTAATTGATGTGGCACATTCTTAGCCACTTATTTCAAATGGAGCAAATGGCTTCGCTATGCAACTAGAGATGATCCTGGTCCATAATGCACAAAAAATCTTAGACACAGTCATCATCAATCTAGTAAGTGATGCATCGGATGGTCAAGACCTAGTGATTATAGCATTTTATTGTGAAACCAGCTATCACTTAACATCTTCCAAGCAAGTGGTATGGGCACAAAATCTTATCTATCTACTTTTTAAAAAGTAGAGTGCCACGTAAGCAAAAAGGTGATGACGGGGTACTTTATTTTTTGTTATCGATGTGTTCCATAGTGTGGAACCCAATTGTCTCATTATCTATTTATTATTTTATTATTATTTTATTAATTTAATTTAAAAATAAAATAAGAAATTTGAATTTGAATTTAATAATTTTTTGTGTCTATAAAAATTATTTGTTTCGATTAGATTTGTTAAGAAATTTTAAATAATATCCATTAAAAAAAAATAAATAAATAAAAGCAGCTTCAATGAATAATTTTTTTTAAAGAAAAAAAGAAACAAATTATTCATTGAAGCTGCTTTTTTTTTTTTTCAATCAGATTCTTTAAAAAAAAAAAAAAATTATGGAGAAGCTGCCTTTGTTTTTTTTTTTTGTTTGGTCCAGCATCTATCAGATTCTTTAAACAAAGAAAAAAAAATTATGGAGTATTCCCCATTGACCGCTCCATCTGTAGAGAGTGGTATAGATAATGTTCGTAGGGTCCACAAAAAAGTTACGCCACTTCATTCTGCACACCGCCCCCCCCCCCCCCCCCCCCCACACAATTTCACAATTATTGCTCTTCTATAAAATAAAATAAAATAAAACAAAACGGATAAATTGCCCTCACAAGTCACACTTCTGAGAGTCCAAGTACTACTACTTTGCACTCATACTTTGGAAATTTTAAAAGTCATACTGAACTTAACAAAAATAACTCTAATTAATATTTTGCATTCGAGTACTGTTATTTTAACCGATTTATTTATCTTAATTTGTAATCGACTAATGATATGGCATTCTTTTTGTAAGACACATTAAATACATAAAACTTTTAAAACTAAAATATTCTCTTACTTCCAGTCTCTCCCTTTTCTTTCCCCAACCAATTACTATCTTTCCTCTTTCTATCCAAACTCAATTTAGAGCAATCCTCACCTTCTCCAACTCAATCAACCTTCACCTTCTTTAACAAATTTCATAATATTTTCAAATCGTGGCCGAAAAACCCAGTATAAACACAAAGCCATCAATGTTTTTCCAAAACAATTGCTTGCCGAAACATATTTTCAAAGTACTTTCATTCTTATTTCCTCCCTTAAATTCAACTGAAACCTACTATCATAAATTTTGTTAAAAACTACAAATATATAAAATCCATCTTCAAAATGTTATATTTTCTTTTATTTATTTAGTTTTTTCTTGGAGATGAAAAATATATAAAATTGTAGTTGAAGAGAATAGAGAGAAACAAATTTGGTTGATTGAAACTTTTTTATTGACAGTCAAAAAAAAAAAAAAAAATTATGGAGGAATGACAAATATGCAGAGGAGAAAAGATAAAGATATATATACACATGGCGAAGAAAATGAGAGAAACTAAAAGGGTATTTTTGTCTGAAAAATGTAATAAATTTAATATTTGATGAGAGAGATCTGTAAAATGTAGTACATTTAATATGTGATGAGAGAAATTTGGAACAGTTATTCGTTAAAGTAAATTTTTAAATGTCATCAAAATTATCATTTTCCCTATTATTATGGGACCGGAGTAAACAATTGCAGGGCAGAGTAGTACTGACACCGGTTGAAGCCTTTAAAGGGGAATTGGTCAATATGGATGGATACAGATACATGGATCCTAGCCTTCCAATTAATCCACCAGTCTAGTGAATTATCCATTGGATGGTCAAGACCTAGTGATTGTAGCATTTTATTGTGAAACCAGCTATCACTTAACATCTTCCTTAATAGCCCTTTATTTACGCAGACGAGTTAACTCAACAACACCATTAATTAAATTTGGGATGGTGACTAAAATTAATGTGCTGAGCATCTGTCTACTCAAGTGATAAGGTTGGAGGCAAGTATGGTTCTTCTATAAAATAAAAAATTAAAAACACACCTTCTATGTAACGACTCGAATTCGAAGGTTCGAATTGTTAACAGATTCTTATTCGAATTTGAGATTAACTAAGGATACTATCATCCTTTCCTAAGTCAATACATAATATACGTGTCATCCCAGAGTTTTAAAAATAAAATAGTAATAACAATAATAATAAAAAGAGATCATAGTTACACAATATATCAAAACAGTCCACTAACTCATCGAACCCTGTGGAGGAGCGTCGTCTGTTACTTCCTTTCCGTATCCTAAACAAAAATATTATAATGACGGGGTGAGCTAGACGCTTAGTAGGAAGTTGTGACGATTCTGATTTTTACCATTATTCATTTTTTTGAAAAATTTTATCGCCGCAAGGGCATTTTTGTCATTTCACGTTTCACGTACCGGACACCGTGGGGTGTACCAGGTATGTCGGTTATTCGTTTGGGATATTTCATTGAGTTCGGCACTCTTTGAAATGCAAGGTTGATCATTTTCACAATTTACCATTTTTCGAGCCGGACGGTCCCGTGTGGGACCCGTTATCGGTATTGTCATGTACGGGGATTTTGGTTGGGTCCATTTGCATTTTATACATTTTATTTTATGTGAGTTATGTAGCATTCCTAAGGTGGTATATTGTATATTTATATGTGGTATGGAAATGAGAGTAAAAGAAAAAGGAAAAAGTAAAAAGAAAAGAAAATTGGTGGGACCCACCACCCACTTTCTAAATGGTCTTGAGACTACATGTTGATCACCCTCATTTGCTCTCCCCGTTAGTCTCTTGCTCTCTCTCATTATCTCTTCATTTTTCTTTTTCTTTTGGAAGCAAATTTTAAGCTTTGATTCCATCTTCAATACTTGCCAGAGATAAGTGCCGTTTGAGGCAAAACGAAGCCCACGACGAACTCTACGCATCAGTACAAGCAATTCCAGATTTGGTGCTCCCTTTGGCCTTCGAATTTTGAAACCCATTTTGAGGATTTTTGGCATTTTTGAGGTACGGGCCCTTAATCCATGAAATCGTGTGCTTTAGTGAGTTGATCTACTTGATTTGTGTCTTAGAATACTTAATTATGTTAATTATAGTTCAAATTGACTTGATTGAGATATATGAACATGTGAGAATGTGTGTTAAATATGTTGTATGAAAAGCATGCTTATATGATAACCATGGAACTATGTGGATTAAATGGTTTATGTAAAGAGCATGTTTATGTGTTGATTTCCATATGCCGAAAATGCTAGAATCTTGTTATATGCCGTTATGTGGTAAATCCTTTGGGAATTTTTGTGAACCATGCCTTGTTAGTTAAATTTGAACTAGTCATTGGATTATGAGCATGGACATAGCATTGATGCATTCATGCACTGGCATTAGGCATGAAATGGAAGAAATCGTTTTGAAAAGAAAAAGAGAATTTTAGGAAAGTATTTTAATGAATCGGTTTTGTGAAAACCCGGTCGCCGCGGGGGTACCAAAGGGCCGGAAGGTAATATAGCCTAGAGGAAACTAGGGAGATTGCTTTAGCGTGATTGAGCTAGCTGGGCCCCATAATGACGCCACGGGGGTACCAAGCAGGGACACTAGCCAATCCTTCTCTCGTGTCGCTGCGGGGTCACCAAAGGGCGGGTTATATTAACATTTTACAAATAATGGTTTTGATTTTGAAAACGGGGAGTGACATCGGCATGCATTGCATTCCCATTGCATTATGTTACTTATATGGAGATTGATTATTATATTGTGGTTTCCCTACATGGCCTGATCCCCATTCTCATTGCTCTATTCTATGTTTGGATTCACGGGGACACAAGAAACGTGTCTTAAGTACTACCTACTGAGCTTTATGCTCATCCTATTATTTAATAATTTTTTTCAGGAAACGGGAAAGAAGTGGCTGATGACTTTCCATCACAGGCCTAATTTGGATTAGAATACATCTTTTTGCTATTTTTGTATTAAGTCCCATATTTTTGTAAAATCTTAGTTTGTTATAAAGATTTGTGAACTCTTGTTATTGTAACTATATTTTGGGACTGTAATTATGATTATTTGGATGAAACGTTATGTAGATGTTCCACCATGAGATGAGCCATGTTGAGGTATAATGAATGGATGGATGGGATGTTGGAGAATATTAATTGTATTATGTGTTGGGACAGGTTAGAGGTGTTTTGAAAGGCCAGGAAGGGCCATTGCATTTTTTTTTTTTTTATTTGAGCAGGTGGTTGTAGTCCCCTTTTTAGGAGAGGTCATGCCAATTTTTTTTTTTTTTTTTTTTAAATGGTATCAGTTTAGGGTCGTTACAAAATGGTATTAGAGCGATGGTTCAAAAACCTAAGGACAACGGGTAGGGTTGACCTAAGTAAGACTTGAGTTGATTTGGATTTGTTGCATGTTAAAGTGTTTATTGTTTTGAGAAGTACACTTACTTGCTTAGTTGTTTACGTGTATATGGTTTTGAAAAGCATGCTTACCTGTGTACTTGCTTATTTGCTTACATGATTACATGTTTGTACGTTAAGCATGCACACTTCTGTGTTGTATTAATTCTGTGAGTTATCACCTATGACCGGGGTAGGTATCAGTATTGTGAGCAAGGGTGATGTGAATTGCATAATCTTCTGGGTTTGATTTGATCTGAATACGTTGTTCCACTAGGAGTTTTTTTTTTCTAGAGACTGGCAATGGTGAAGAGGTTTGATCTTAGGTGTTATCCTGGAAAGAAGTCCTTATTTTCTTGCACAGGCGAGAATTTATGTTGTGTTTCCTCGGTGTGGTGAGTGGACTTTTGGGGTGATGGATTAGTAGGGTATGGTGTGTGAGTCGTGAAATCATTCCGTGTAAGTAAAGTTGATTAGATGTCAATGGATGTGAGGTGGCATGTAATGTATGACTTGTGAGGTTCTAGTGTTGTATGGGTTGAGCAAGGTTTGTATTTAGATTTTTATTTAGAAGTTCACTGATGTTAAGGTTGAGAGTTGTCCCTTAGATTACTGTTTGGGAATAAAAGTTGAGGTTGATCTTGAGTTGGCGATGGGATGAGTAGGTTGCACCTTTTGTTATG
Source organism: Cornus florida (assembly GCF_030987335.1). NCBI lineage: Eukaryota > Viridiplantae > Streptophyta > Magnoliopsida > Cornales > Cornaceae > Cornus > Cornus florida. The sequence goes on along the minus strand of NW_026775575.1, from coordinate 88,849,858 downwards.
ATTTCCAGTGACGAAGGCAGAAACTAAGTATGATGTTGTTTGGTGATCATAGAGTATTGGTCACAGATTGTGTTGAGCTAGAATGAGGAGTGACCACTTGGGCTTGTTGGCCTGTTCCATTTGATTTATTTGTTTTGTGGCCTTGTGGACGGGTGTGTGTGAGCGTGTGCAGGTGGCACCAAAGGGCTACCACACTGAGCGAGCTACGGGCACATAACTCAGATGAAATCGATGTGGACATTCCATTGCGTTGGTTAGTAATTGTACCAATTAGCTGGGTAATGATAGTGTTGGGGGTGTAAGAGTAGTATACCCTTTTGTTTAGTGGGATAGGTTAGTTGTAGGTGTGACTTGAAGGTCCAATTAGATACTAATGAGAGACCATTATTTTGTAGTCGTCGTCTGTTACAATTTATGTGATTGACCATATAGTGTAGTGTTTGTTTTCCTCTTAGGGACTGTTTCTGTAGTGTGCCATGTATGATTCTTTTCTTGTGACGGGTTGTTGCCTATAGTGTTAGGTATCACGAGTAGTGTGTGTTTCACGTTGGGTTGGTATCACTCTTGAATGAGCGGTTGGTTAGTAGAGGCTTGTTAATGCCAAGGGATTAGAGTGGTGTAGTTGTTTTAGGAAGGATGATCATGGGGGTGTTAGTACTTGAGGTTCCTGTATTGGAGAATAAGTTAGTTTAAGGGTGATCCCAGTATTCGGGAAGACAGTAGTGATTGATCACATTATTGATAGTTTTGAGGAGACAGTTGGGTGTTGAGCATTTTGGATTCTTATGTTCATTTTTGTTTGAGGATTTGTTAGCAAGGCATTGCCGTGTGAATGTTCTTTTCTAATGGTAAATAGTGGTTGTTATGGGAGTAGTGAGAGCTATACTTGTTCTTTGTTTACAATGATATTATCTTAAGGATGTTCGAGGAAAGATCATTTAGAGTTGACTTGATGGTTTAATGGGCTAAAAGGTGTGAAAAGTTATTGGAATGAGTGACAATGGAAGTGTTATGATGTCATGGTGTGATGTTTAGTGCTGATGAGAACGATGGTTTCTGGTATGATCCGAAGATGGATTAGAGATCATGAGTGTTGTTGCATGTTGTTAGGTAAGTGATGTGTGTGTTGGGAAATGTGCTAGTTTTAAAAACTTTATGAGGGATTTTCATACATAGATCTTGATTCATTACATAGAGACAAGTTTTATACAAAAATAAAATATGATGTATTATTCAATTAACAGATTGATACTTACATCAAAGGTCTAAGTAAAACTTTAATTCTTTCCTCTAAAGTGAATGTTCTCACTTATTGTAGATCCCTTAGCATGATGCCTTCTCCTTGGATCTCCATCTTCTTGGTAATTGTTTTGCCTTTAGGAATCACTCATAAGCCTCTATGAATGACCTTGGAAAACTAGGCTTGTGGGAGGCTCCATTAGATGAGAACATAAACCCTAATTTTCTAGAGAGAGAAAATATATTCCTTTTTCCTTCTCATAAAAATCACCCCTAAAATATACATAGACCATGTATATTTATAGGCAACATAAAGATAAAGAAAAGGAAACAACAAATCCTTCTCAATCTCTAATTCACATGTCTCAAATCTAATAGGATTCCAATCTCAAGTTGGGCTATGAGTGAGAATCCTTTGGGCTTATTATTTTATTGGCTATAATGAATTAATAATTGGCCCGATCCATGGACCCAATTCAAGTAATTCATAAATTAATTTCTACTTCACTAAAAGAAATTAATTGAACTCCAATTAAATAATAAATAACCTTTAAGTCAACATTGCACTTTGACCCCTCGATGCATAATTTGTTATCGGATAAATAAAGCCATCAATCCGACTATTTAATTAATATATTTATTTTGGTACCATTGATTATTTCTAGCTTGATCACAATAAAACATTTGTTTGACAAAAATAATAATTTAAATAAATAAATATATAATAAATCATTTTGTCTAAAAACACACGAAGGCCTTCGAATTTACTTTATGATCAACCATAATCAATACAAAATAAATACAAGTAGCAATGATGCAAATATTGAAAATATAACCCTCTAATTATTAATTACATAACTACCCAAAGTGTCGGTCTAAGGATCCCAAAGAATCCGCCGAACAAATCAAAGTAATTATTAATTAATAAAAGAGTCTATACTTTTCTCATGCTTAAGAGTCAAATGCCATGACGGTGATAGTGAGCGATTGCATGCGATGGCTTTCACAATATATCTCAACCTAACGCGGATCAAGTTCAAGTCTTAATTAATTATGAGTCTATCCATAATTACCGACTATGACCAATTTATGATTACTATTTATATTCATGTATTGATCGCCACCACATACATATATAAATATTTCTTGTAATCAAGTGGACACTATCAGTTCTATAATGAATCAAAACATAATACATTGAATTCACCAATTGTATAAAGCATAAATATTTCAGAAACATCAGGAACATATGTCACTATAATCCAAATGGGAATTTACTATGCCAGGGCATATAAATCCCAACAGCTCCCACTTACCCTCATAGCCAATTCAAATTACATCTACCTCCAATGTTATCCAGATGACGATCAAAATTATTGATCTATGACACCTCTGTTAATGGATCAACAAAGTTGTGTTCCAATGCATTGTTCTAGCCATGAGTACATTTTTTTGCCGGACAATCTCATGTAAGACATGATACTTCCTATCAATGTACCTTGTTCCTCTATGGAACCTTGGATCATTGGTTTGGACTACTTCTGCACTATTGTCGCAATATAGCTCGATAGGTAGGCTAATATGCTCCACAACCTCTAAATTAGTGAGATCAAACCAAAAAGGCTTCCATTACCGCCTTTAAGGCTGCAATGTACTCCACCTGCAGGTTTAAGTCAGCAGTTGAAATTTGCTTAACAATCTACTAACTGATTTCCCTTCCATTGAGTGAATAGACACTAAGTCATGAACCTCATAGTATCTACTTCTGATTGAAAATCAGAACTAGCATACCTGACTAGGACCATATCATCACATCCATAAATGAGTATGATATCATTGGTTCTCCTTAGGTACTTAATGATATTTTTCACAACAGACCAATTATCAAGCCCAGGATTAGACTGATATCATCTGACTATCCCTACAATGTAGCGGATGTCCTATTTGGTATATAGACCATAGCATATATGAGACTCCCATATGCTAAAGCATATAGTTTCAGTCTCATTTGCTCAATCTCCTCTGCTAGTCTTGGAAAACTACTTACTAGAGAAAGCAATCCATATCAATAAAGCAAGAACTCATTCTTTGAGTTATGCATACCAAACCTGGTCAAAATTTTATCAATGTAGCATTATTAAGATAAGCCTATTTTCCTTTTAACCTGATCTTACAAAAGCTTGATCCTAGGAATATAGCTTACATCTTTAAAATCCTTCATTTCAAAATAATTGAGCAACTACCTCTTTACTGATGACAAAACTTTCCACGTCATTATAAATGAGTAGGATGTCATCAATATATAGAATTAGGAAAAATAATGACATTCCCTTATACACTCATGATTTAATTACTAAGAAATCTTCTGGTATCCTTTTTTAGACTAACTTGTCTTCCTTAGGTATCACCCTACTAGAAAGTTCTACAAGATCCTAGATTTTATTAGAATACATAGATTCCAACTCTGATTTCATAGCAACTCGCCAAAACAATCTGGATCCATATCGGTTCATGCTTCCGTGTAGTTTACTAGGTCCAACTCATGTTTAACAGGGATGTCCATAACGGTCTTACCTAAAAACATGATTCTGTCGGATTGGATGATAATCCTCCTACTACAATAATGTACCGATGCAGAAATCTGTGTATTAGATGATGCTGACGCATCAATAGGGAATTCATATATTATTCTCAATCCTATAATAAGTGTGTTCACATGTGGTACATCTAGTACTCATACCATATTATCTGACATTATGATATCAGGTATGTGATTCATAATATGATCCTCCTATAGATAAACAGTGAGTGTAAACAATTAACTTTTATCATTGAGATCATAAAATAATCCATCCTAGTGACTTTAGAGTAGCTATCAAATCTATCATGCGTATGATCTGTTTCCAACTTACTTATCCATATCAAGCGCACATGTGCAAGACTACCCCATATGTGCATGTGATTCAAACTAAGATTTAGCAAAAAACACAGCTCAAAAGATATCCTTGAGACAGACTAAGATGAAATGCAGTTCATAATGCGCATCGATATTATTAGTGCTAAACTCTTAAATGAAAGAGATAATGTAGCATAACTGTTTATAGATCTAACCATGTTAAGTGAAATTCTGTTATTCCTATTTAACACCTCAATTCATTGAGTGTCTATTGCGGAAAACTGGTACACAACACCCTCATTGACTATATAGTCTTTACACTATCCCAAGAAATACTCATATCCACGATCAGATTGAAGTGTTTTGATAAGTTTACCTAATCTGTGCTCCACGTCAGTCTTGACACTTTCGGAATATACCAAAAATTTAAGACTTGTGTCCCATCAGATAAATTTATCCAAAACGTGAGTAATCTTGCTTGGATGTTCATAAGACCACACGTGTCTGTGTGTACCGACTCCAATTGTTCTTTATGTCTATTTCATTTGGCTGATTAAGCCCTTAGAGTTATCTATCCTTCAAAACAGGATTCACAAGTTTGGTTTAGGCTCCTCTGCCTCACTAGGTAATAAACCTTCTTTGACCAATCTTTGAATCTTATTTTGATTAATTACAACCCAAAATAAACACTAAAAATACAATGAGTCAGGAATAACAAATTTTCTTTTTACATTCAATCTAGAAGATGCAACTAGTTTCTACATCCTGTAAATCTTAAGAGCTTGCGATTATAGTATATTAACCATCTTTCAATGCACCAGAAGCAATCGCATATCTATTCAATTTTATAAAACCAGTTTTACAAAATAACAATCCAAGTTTTATAAACCACAAGTGAAACAAGAATTAGATAGCGTCTAACTTCTGTGCATAAAGATAGTTTTCTAATACTAATATCCTCATACTCTCTAATTTCAGATGTAATACTCCCACTGACTTAGCTACAACCTCGATATCAGATCAAAAGACAAATATATATCCATATCATCGAGGCTTTTGGATTCCTGAAATCCTTGCAACGAATTGCAAATATGTTTAGTGGCTCTAGTATCTATCCATCAAGAATTAATAGATACAACCACATAACATAGCTCAATGATTAAATATACATTTTCCTATGCCACGTCATTGCTTAGACAGTTCATCCTTTAGTGTCTTAGTTAGTGACAAAAGAAACACTTTTCTTCGCCCTCAACATACACTGCCTTATTCCCTTTAACCTTTTTGAATACCCATGTTTTGTGCTAGCCTAGTCCTATTATCATCTTTCTTCTTTTCTTTGCCCTTCCACTTGGGCCTAGAAGAAGATGGTATAGACTAGGTTAGATTAATAAGAACGCCTATACTTTTGATTATCCCTTCATCTGTTACCAATTCTATAAGAATATCTGCGAGTGTGAACTCAAACTGATTCCTTATTTAGTTCACTCTGAAAAAAACCGAACCAGTTTGGTAACAAGGCAATAATCATGTCAATTTGAAACTTACCATTCAAATCAGCCCTATTGACCTCTAGTTCAATTTTTAAGTAATAAACAATAATTTTTCAAAATCCGATATCAAACTGGAGTTCCTCAGGCTATCTTGATGGTATTTAAATTTGACACAGTAATTAGGCAAATGCTCTATCTAATCTCACCAAAACATCTCATTGACATTTAATATGATGCTTGAAGAAAATAAAATAATGCAAATGTTAGCTTTGGAGCATATTCGAGCTAAACTCTAGAATATTGTACTAAATCATATCATTTGCCCTATCTAATTTATTAAAAGCATTAATGCCAAATTCGGTATCTCAAAGTAAAAGGATTAGGTATAGGAGTAGTAAATACATTTTGTACCCTTACGTTGTGAATAAAATATCTAAGTTCCTTTTCCAGTCATTATAAATAAGGTCCAATATCATAGAATATGTAAGCATGCAGGTAAAATGGATTAGACATAATTCATCTAAATATAAATGCATTCATACAATATGCAAAGTGAATTATTAATACTGTCATGCATATTTAAAATTAAAATGAGTTTGTTAACCACATAATGTAATAAATCTCAATCGAACAAGAGATCATTATCATTATTGGTGAACAATCCCTTTTAATTAATGCGGGTCCCTCAACTCTGTAGCATAATAAATCAACCAATCAATATGTCAATAACTTATCGTATTGGAGGAGTTCATTATTACTATTGTTGAGATTCATTTGCTATTAGGCGAGTATTTCCATTAAAATAAGTATGTGGGTCCCTTAACCACTGTATGAAAAATCGGATAACCAATACGCCAATAATTTTTTCGATTGGCGAAGTTCATTATTGCTATTGGCGGGCAAATCCCATCATCTCTATATCTCTTAAGACAATGCCTTGTCTATCTATATGAAATGATTCCCGATTATGTTTAGCCTTTCTAAAATCACCTAGTATAGACCACTCCGTTGGGGAGCTAACACTATTGATTTTAGATTGAGTGTATAACGTTATTAATGCTCTAATGAAAAATAAAACATTAAATATCTTATCATTATAATCTAGACCCTTTAAATCATACGTAGGGCCTTATTTTTAGAGATCCAATTACAATAAACATTTAATATTTTAATTTTCATGAGACAACCATTCTTGTAATATTAAGACTCTTCAAATCATGCGTGGGGCCTTATTTTTGAAGATCTAATTACAATGGTTTTAATAACGAAGGCCATGGGGCAATGTATAAAAATCTCCGCTCCCACTCAATTTTTAATCATACATAATTAGGGTTTTAAATTTATTCATTTACATGATATGATGTATGAAAAACGTCTTGATTTTAATTCAATTAAATTTAGAAAATAATTGGACTTTTAAATGATTCACTAATATTTAATTGGAGGCACACTTTAAAAATAATTTCCAAAAATAATTTTTCGTTTCCCAATAAGTGCCCACTAATTAATCAGTAATCAAATTCAATTAATTTTCATAACTTAATTAATATAAATCAAGCCATTTAAATAAATATCATCGATCCAATGCATGAATAATAATAATAAACAATTAATTATTCCATACATCAGATAAATAAATAAATAACAGACAGAAGCAATTTAAATGGCCATTGGATTCAACTTTTAACATTTAATTACTCTAAGTATTGTACAGGCGTCCTCCAACAGCTTGTAAACACCTGTAGGAGGCTGTAACCCGACCCCACGCGCCACCAAACACAATTAGACGCCTCAAAACACATCCCACGCTCACAAACGCGCTCAAGAAGGTTCCCAGCGCGTGCCATGCACTCCCACGCGCCTGCACGCGCTGGAGGGAGTTGTATATGCCTCTCACGCGCCCCCATGCGCATGTGTGGTGCGCTTTCAATTGGCGCGTGCTTCTCACACGCCTTGAGACACTGACTTGGTCAGCGAGTGTAGTCCCCGTGCCTGAGCAGCTGACTTGGTCAGCACATGCAGTTCACGCGCCTGGCATTATTGATTTAGTCCGGTGCGTGCTCCTCACACGCCGGAAACCTTGACATTCTCTGGCGTATGCTCCTCACGCACCAAATGGTAGATTGCACCTGTTCCGCGACACACAGGATAAATCCCCTTGATCCAAAGGCTCAAATTCCAGTTGCACCATATAATTGTGTTCCGCGAAGCATGTGATCATCAGTCCTCCTATCTCCGGCCAATACCTCCCCTCCGGCAACTCTCCGGTCGCTGGAAAAACGCCGAAAATTCCAGAAAATATTTTAAAAATTCCATAAAATATAAATTAAGCCTAAAAAATTCCAGAAAAATTCTAAAAAATTCCAGAAAAATTCCTAAAGCCTAATTTAACCCTTTTGGACCTTCTTGAAGCTTCATAACACCCTTTGATGAATATTACATGGCTTTAAATAAATTTATAATTTGAAATACAATGGAAAAAATTAAATTACATCATTGAACTTTTAAACGGCTAAATCAAAGCCTTAATTACATTCATCCAAAGGTAAAATTACATTCAATGAATCTATAAGCTTCATCCATAGCCCAAACATACATCAACATTCATCCAATCACAAATATATATACATCATGATTATATAAACAAAAAAAATATACATATGCATATATAAATTTGGATCCATGAATGATGATTTTTATAAAATCATGATCTCTAGTAATGAATCAAACCATGCTCTGATACTATTATTGGGAAACGTGCTAGTTTTAAAAACTTTCTGAGGGATTTTCATACATAGATCTTGATTCATCACATAGAGATAAGTTTTATGCAAAAATAAAATATAATGTATCATTCAATTAAGAGATTGATACTTATATCAAAGGTCTGAGTAAACCTTTAATTCTTTCCTCTAAAGTGAATGTTCTCACTTATTGTAAATCCCTTAGCAAGATGCCTTCTCCTTAGATCTCCATCTTCTTGGTAATTGTTTTGCCTTTAGGAATCACTCATAAGCCTCCATGAATGACCTTGGAAAACTAGGCTTGTGGGAGCCTCCATTAGATGAGAACATAAACCCTAATTTTCTAGAGAGAGAAAATATATTCCTTTTTCTTCTCATAAAAATCACCCCTAAAATATATATAGACCATGTATATTTATAGGCAACATAAAGATAAAGAAAAGAAAATAACAAATCCTTCTCAATCTCTAATTTACATGTCTCAAATCTAATAGGATTCCAATCTCAAGTTGGGCTATGAGTGAGAATCCTTTGGGCTTATTATTTTATTGGCTATAACGAATTAATAATTGGCCCGATCCATAAACCCAATTCAATTAATTCATAAATTAATTTCTACTCCACTGAAAGAAATTAATTGAACTCCAATTAAATAATAAATGACCTCTAAGTCAATATTGCACTTTGACCCCTCTATGCATAATTAGTTATCGGATAAATAAAGCCATCAATCCGACTACTTAATTAATATATTTATTTTGGTACCATTGATTATTTCTGACTCAATCACAATAAAACATTTATTTGACAAAAATAATAATTTAAATAAATAAATATATAATAAATCATTTTGTCTAAAAACACACGAAGGCCTTCGAATTTACTTTATGATCAACCATAATCAATACAAAATAAATACAAGTAGCAATGATGCAAATATTGAAAATATAACCCTCTAACTATTAATTACATAACTACCCAAAGTGTCAGTCTGAGGATCCCGAAGAATCCGCCGAACAAATTAAAGTAATTATTAATTAATAAAAGAGTCTATACTTTTCTCATACTTAAGAGTCAAATGCCATGACGGTGATAGTGAGCAATTGCATATGACGGCTTTCGCAATATATCTCAACGTAATGCGGATCCAGTTCAAGTCTTAATTAATTATGAGTCCATCCATAATTACTGACTATGACCAATTTATGATTACTATTTATATTCATGTATTGATCGCCATCACATACATATATAAATATTTCTTGTAATCAAGTGGGCATTATCAATTCTATAATAAATCGAAACATAATACATTGAATTCACCAATTGTATAAAGCATAAATATTTCAGAAACGTCAGGAACATATGTCACTATAATTCAAATGGGAATTTGCTATGCCAGGGCATATAAATCCCAACAGTGTGTGCCAGTTGAAGCGATTGTGGACGGCTTAGTCCTTAGAACCAACAAGAGCGGTGTTACCGAATATGCATCTTTTTCTTTTGAGGAGTCAGTGGACAGTCGTGATTGAGGTTACGAGTCTTGAATGTACGGTATTCGAGGTAGTGACGTCTAAGAGAACGATGGTGGAATAGGTGGTTCGGTGTTTTTCTTTTTCGATTTAAAGGTTGTCATTTGGAGTAACAGTTTTTTTGATGGGAGGGGACGCGGTGTCCAATGTACAGTGATGGTTCCTAGTGTTAGTATGTTAAGGGCGTTGGTGCTTTTATCTAATTAGTTTTGGTTAGCATAGTGTTGCAGAGAAGTGTGTACGAGGTTTTTGTGTTAATTGCGTAGGACAGTCCGGTAATGGGTGAGGTCGCTTAGATTAGTGCTCGTGGTTCCGTATGCATTCCAAGTTGGTTCTTCTCCTTGGGTATAAGGAGTTCAGTTCATCTCAGGTGAGATTGGGTGTTCATGGTTGGACGACTGGTGAGTAATGTGTGATAGGATATCTGGTTCATTAAGGTACGAGTTGTTGGTCTCTTGTGAGAGCGGGGTTTATTACCCTTCCGTTTGTTCTAGTCTTGGTAAGGACATCATTGTTGTGGGTCTTGTCTATACTTAGGAGTTGTACTCGTCCGTGGACGGACAGATTTATGAGTAGGTGTTGCGTTGTTAGAATTTGACGATTGAGGTTCTAATTGAAAGGGGTCGACTTACTTCCACAGAGGGAGGTATAGCCTTTAGCTTTGTAGTGTTTGTTTTGAGAATGGTTTTGATTGGTAGGATATGAGGCATGGGTTACCGATTAGGGATTGTGTTTTCGTTATTGGCACTAGCGGTGATGGTTAGGAAATGTGTCGCGAATCGCAGTTTGAGGATAATTGGGTGATGTGATGTGACTCATGTATTTGGTTATTTTTAGAAGTGATTGATTCTAGTAGTGTCTTGAGGACAGGTGTTGGAATTGTTGAATGTTATGTAGTTAGAGAATGATTATGGAATTCCACTGGGGATAATAGGAATGATTGATCTTGGGTTTTAGACCTTAGGTATGAGATAGTTGCATTCTATATTTTGACGAGGTCAGAATTGGATTGGATGATGTTATGGAGTTGTTTACCTGGTATAGGTATTATGAGAAGATTAGGAAATTTTGATGCTGATCGATGATTGAGACATACGGTGCTATATCATTTTGTTTGTTATGGTTATATAGTTAAGGTATGATTGAGATTATGAGAGTAGGTGTATGACTATATAATTGTTAAGGTTATGTAGAGCGATGGATTGATTAGAAAGTGGATCTTGTGGTTGCTTTGTGGACTGTGTGAGACTGTGTTTGAGGTTTAGACCTGAGGACAGGGACGATGTTTATGTCGAGGTCAGATTAAGGATGAGAATGGCCTGGCCAACCATTTCTCTTGAATCAATCCTTCTTTGGCACGATGTCGGGTTAAAGGTCAATGATTGTTCCGACTTGTTAGTGATTGTGAGAGTATGGTGCTGTACGTTGTATAGGTGTGATAATGTGGACTTATATGATTTATCTTGGGTGATGAAAGGTGTTAGGTGGTATTGGGTGTTTGATAACGGGTTAGTGGTACAGTCATTGATTATTGAGAATCTCGTTTTGAGGATTTGTGTTCAAAATACAAGGTAACACGTTTTATCATTTTGAGGATTTGTGTGATCATATGAATGTTGGGAGATTCGTCATTTAGGTATCTTAAGGTTGATCCGGATGATAATTACCGGTTAGTGTGATTAGTGATCATTATATGATTATGTAGTTGTATAGCCGTATGTTGGATGACAAGTATTCGATTGACAGTAATGTGTTGATCTGAGGTTAAATCTAATCTACGTTGGGGTTTGGTTGTCCTATAAAGGGACGGGTAGAGATAGAACGTTTTCATATTCAGGGGTCTTGTGACCATTTTTTTTTCGAGCCTTGTATAGCCGTATAGAGAGGACCAGTATCGGTCTTAAGTCGAGTATAGAATTCGGTGGGTTTTGTGTATGATGATGTGAGTGATGAGTTCCCTCATAGGGTGGTGATCATTGGGTTTTCTGGCGGCAGAGTGTGTTTGCCTGTTGGCGCTGGTGTCAAAGGCAATAAGGTTGTTGAGTCCTTCGTCTTGGGGTTTTGTAAAGTGTTTCTTAAGAAGGTATGTGGTTGTGCCTTCTTCTTTAAGGAGGGTAGATTTCGAGGATGAAATCTCTTTAAGGAGGGTAGATTGTGACGTTTCTGATTTTTACCATTTTTTATTTTTTCAAAAAATTTTATCTCCGCAAGGGCATTTTTGTCATTTCATGTTTCGCGTACCGGACACCGTGGGGTGTGCCGGGTATGTCGGTTATTCGTTTGGGACATTTCATTGAGTTCGGCACTCTTTGAAATGCAAGGTTGATCATTTTCACAATTTACCGTTTTTCAGGACGGACGGTCCCGTGTGGGACCCGCTACTGGTATTGTCGCGTACATGAATTTTGGTTGGGTCCATTTGCATTGTATACATTTTATTTTATGTGAATTATATAGCATTCCTAAGGTGGTATATTGTATATGTATCTGTGGTATGGAAATGAGAGTAAAAGAAAAAGGAAAAAGGAAAAAGAAAAGAAAATTGGTGGGACCCACCACCCACTTTCTAAATGGTCTTGAGACCATATGTTGATCACCCTCATTCGCTCTCCCCGCTAGTCTCTTTCTCTCTCTCATTTTCTCTTCATTTTTCTTTTTCTTTTGGAAGCAAATTTTAAGCTTTGATTCCATCTTCAATACTTGCCGGATTTAAGTGCCGTTTGAGGCAAAATGAAGCCCACGACGAACTCTACGCATCAGTACAAGCAATTCCAGATTTGGTGCTCCCTTTGGCCTTCGAATTTTGAAACCCATTTTGAGGGTTTTTCGCATTTTGGAGGTAAGGGCCCTTAATCCATGAAATCTTGTGCTTTAGTGAGTTGATCTACTTGATTTGTGTCTTAGAATGCTTAATTATGTTAATTATAGTTCAAATTGACTTGATTGAGATATATGAACATGTGAGAATGTGTGTTAAATATGTTGTATGAAAAGCATGCTTATATGATAACCATGGAACTATGTGGATTAAATGGTTTATGTAAAGAGCATGTTTATGTGTTGATTTTCATATGCAAAAAATGCTAGAATCTTGTTATATGCCGTTATGTGGTAAATCCTTTGGGAATTTTTGTGAACCATGTTTTGTTAGTTAAATTTGAACTAGTCGTGGGATTATAAGCATGGACATAGCATTGGTGCATTCATGCACTAGCATTGGGCATGAAAGGGAAGAAATCATTTTGAAAAGAAAAAGAGAATTTTGGGAAAGTATTTTAATGAATTGGTTTTGTGAAAACCCGGTCGCCGCGGGGGTACCAAAGGGCCGGAAGGTTAATATAGCCTAGAGGGAACTAGGGAGATTGCCTTAGCGTGGTTGAGCTAGCTGGGCCCCATAATGACGCCGCGGGGGTACCAAGGGTCAGGGACACTAGCCAATCATTCTCTCGTGTCGCTGCGTGGTCACCAAAGGGCGGGTTATATTAATAGTTTACAAGTGATGGTTTTAATTTTGAAAACGGGGAGTGACATCGGCATGTATTGCATTCCCATTGCATTATGTTACTTATGTGGAGATTGATTATTATATTGTGGTTTCCCTACATGGCCTGATCCCCATTCTTATTGCTCTATTCTATGCTTGGATTCACGGGGACACAAGAAGCTTGTCTTAAGTGCTACCTATTGAGCTTTATGCTTACCCTATTGTTTAATAATATTTTTCAGGAAGTAGGAAAGAAGTGGCAGATGACTTTCCACCACGGGCCTAATTTGGATTAGAAGACTTCTTTTTGCTATTTTTGTATTAAGTCCCATATTTTTGTAAAATCTTAGTTTGTTATATTTGGTATAAAGATTTGTGAACTCTTGTTATTGTAACTATATTTTGGGACTGTAATTATGATAATTTGGATTAAACGGTATGTAGATGTTTCACCATGAGATGAACCATGTTGAGGTATAATGAATGGATGGATGGGATGTTGGAGAATATTAATTGTATTATGTGCTGGGACAGGTTGGAAGTGTTTTGAAAGGCCAGGAAGGGCCATTGCGTTTTTTTTTTATTTGAGCAGGTGGTTGTAGTCCCCTTTTTAGGGGAGGTCATGCCAATTTTTTTTTTAAAAAATGGTGTCAGTTTAGGGTCGTTACAGAAGTGTCTAAGACACACCTCTTATGACCCCGTGAATTCACATAAGGAAGAGGTAAAAAAGAATGGGATCATACCATAGGGAAACACGTATTCTCAACCACAACAACAAGTATATTGCAAATGTCAATCGATCACAGATTTACTATAATGCCATGAAGTGCAATGTTATGTAAATGTCACTCCCCATTTCCAAAACAATTCCATTTCAACAACCAAACCGTTAGTGTAATCCGACCCAAGGCACCTCTAAGGCGTCACGAAAGGGGGATTGACTAACTATCCACGACCACAAGGCACCTCTAAGGCATCGCATCTGGCCTAGTTAGCTCAACCACACTCCCTTCTAGACTACACTTACATCACGGACCCCTAGGCTCCTCCTAAGCGTCCGGTTTTTGCAAACACTTTTAGAAATACTTTCCCAAAATAATTCCGTTTATTTTTCAAAAAAAAAAAAAATTTCCCAAAAATTAATTTCATTACTTTTTATAACTAACTTTCCTTTCTTTCCCAATGAGGTGTATGAATGTTACATGCTATAACTAATAAAAAAATTTCATAAACCTTCCATCATGCGTAATCAACTACAACAACATAACATGCTTTAATAGAAATTTAAAAATAGACAACATGCACTCATACAATAAATCCAACATATATATACAAAAATTTTGTCATTTAAATACACGTTATCACAAAATAGCAATTAGCACATGGCATACCTATTTTACACAATAAAATTTCATATACAACATTTGTATCACATTTCAAGGGATCTACACCAATTAAGCATGCTAGTATCAAATTAATGAAGGAAAAATTCACCAAGGGCAAAGAATACATGAATTAGAGGACCCCTATCTCAAATTTGTAGAAAAACCCCCAAATGGGTCCAAATTTTCAGAATTCTTAGAGTGGCCAAAAGCTGAAATTGTTTACACCTACATATAGATCTCACCGTGCTTTTCGATTTGCCGCAAAAGGCACCCAAAAATTCCAAATGGTTGATAGAAGTTGTAAAAGAAAAAGAAAAAACAAAGTTAGTGGGAGAGAGAGAAAACTGGCCAAGAGAGATGGTGAGGTTCTACTACAAATTTTGCTATAAAGCCATTATATTTGTTATAATATCATGTAGGTCCCACCATTTTTAATTATCCTTTTCTTTTATTTTTGTTCTAATTTTTTTTTTTACTACAAAATTATATACATGCACACAACCATATAAAACACACATAACACATTAAATAAAATATATGAGATGGAAATGGACCCCACTAAAATCCTTGTATTCAACAATTCCAGTAGCGGGTCCCACATGGTACCGTCCGGCCCGAGAAACGGAGAAATGCAAAAATAACAATCATTGCATTTCTAGGAGTCCTGAACTCAAAGAAATGCCCCAATCAACTCTTGAACACATCCGGCACACCCCACGATGTCTGACACGTAAAACGAGAAAAGACGAAAATACCCTCAAAAAATCTAAAAATTACAAAAAAATGAAAAATGGCAAAAATGGGAAACATTACATTTTACCCTCCTTAAAAGATTTCGTCCTTGAAATCTACCCTCCTTAAAGTAGGAAGTCCACAACCACAAACCTTCCCGAGAAACACTTCACTAAATCGCAGAGCTATGAATTCAACAACCTTATTGTCTTTGACACCCGATGCCAATAGACAATCACACATTGTCGTCAGAAAACCGAATGCTCACCACCCTATGAGGGTACTCACAACATCTTACACAAAACCCGTTGGATTTTACGCTTGACTTAAAACCAACATTGATCCCCTTTACGCTGCTACACAAGGCTTTGGAGCCGAAAGAAGAACAGTCACAAGACCCCTGACCATAACAATATCCTATCTCAGCCCATCCTTTAAAGGACACACAAAATCCCAAACAAGGAACCCCGTTCATTACACAATCAAGCTCAAACTCAATCTACACGTCCCTATCAGACCAAGCACTCGCCACTTAACATAGCTACACCACCACATATCGGTACAAGCGACCACCAACCACAGCATTCAGCAATCATTACACTTAACAACGTCAAGATGACCCAACAATAATTCTTCCAACGATTGCACAATCATGAGTCACCAATCAATAAAGCGTAATATCATGTACCAAGGACTCAAATCCTCAAAACAAGATCTTCAATAATCAATGATTGTGCCACAAACCCTTTTATTGGACACTTGGTCTTACCTAGCACACCTTGTTACCTGAGACAACCACCTGAATCCACACTATCACACCAACTCAACCCGCGATACCGTACTCTCACTATTCCTGAAAAACCAAAACAATCATTGACCTTTGACCCGACATCGCGCTAAAGATGGACTGACTCAGGAGAAATGGTTGGCCAAGCCATTCTCATCATCAATATGATCTTAACACAGACGTCGTTCCTGTCCTTAGGTCTAAAGCTCAAACACATCCCCACACAGTCCACAAAATAACCAAGAGATCCACTCACTATCAATCTATCGTTCTATGCAACCTCAACAACTATACAGTCATATACCTGTTCTAAAAATCCCAATCATTCTTTAATCATGTACATAACCCATAACAAGCTAAAAACACCAAACGTCACAATCATTGACCAGCACTAAAGATCCCTAATTTCCTTATAACATCCACACCAAGTAAACAACTCATAACATTATTCAATTCAATTCCTACCCTATCAAAACACACAATGCGACTATCTCATGCCTAAAACCTCAAAACCAAGGTCAATCATTCCTACAGTTCTTCAACGGAATCCCATAATCACGCTCTAGCTGCAAAACATTCAAACAATACCAACACCTATCCTCAAGACACTGTTAGAATCAATCACCTCTAAAAACATCCAAATACATGAGTCACATCACATCACCTAATTATCTTCAAGCTGCGATTCACGACACATTTCCTAGCCATCACCGCTAGTGCTAAACATCGGAAACAAAACCCCTATTCGGCAACTTGTGCCTCACATCCTACCAATCAAAACCACTCTCAAAACAAACACTACAAAAATCAAACACTCCACCTCACTCTGTGGGAATGAGTCGACCACTTCACTCAGGACCTCAGTCGATGAGCTCTAACAGTATAACAAACCGCTTATATATCCGTCGGCCTACAGACGTGCACAACTCCTAGATGGAGAACAAGTCTCGCGATAAACGACATCTTTGCCAGGACTAGAACAATGGAAAGGGTAATGAACCTCGCTCTCACAAGAGGTTAACAACTCACACCTGAATGCACCCGACACCCTGTCACATGCTACTCACCAATCGTCTAACCGTGGACACCGAATCTCACCTGAGATGAAATTAACTCCTTACACACAAGGAGAATAACCAACTGGAAACATATACGGGACTACGAACGTAATTCTAGGCAACTTCGCCACTAACGAGCCATCACACACTGTCAACACAGAAACCTTGCATACGATATACCGCGATACCCCTACTAACCAAAACCAATCAGGTAAGAGCACCGACACTCATAGCATACTAACACTAGAAACAATCACAGCCCTTCGGACACCACGTCCTGTTCTACCTAGAATCAATCACTCCCAACCGACAACCTCTACGCCATAAAATGACATTTTACCATCCACTTCATCTCTACATACCTAAGTGACACTACCTCGATAACTGTGTGCACAAGACCCGTGACCTCAGTCCCAACAACCCATTAACTCTTCAAAAAAAAAAAAAAGATACCTACATGGTAACACCTCTTTCTTTGGTTCTAAAGACTTAGCTGACCACAATTGCCCCAATTGACGCACAATCCCATCACTTACATGATAGCATACAACAAACAACTCATAATCCCCGAACCACATATGGATCATACCTTAAACCGTTCTACTTATCATCATTAAACGTCACACCATAAAACCTTCACTGTCACTCATCCAAATCAACAATTCAAACTTATTATTCCACCAGACCATCAAGCCACTACTAAGTAATTATTCTTCCAATATCCTTAAGGTAACACCTTCATAACAATATAATAAACACCACTATCGATATTCCCCACAACGACCACTATCTACCACTAGAAAAGAACCTCCATACGGTAATCTCATGCTGACAAATCCTCAAAACAAAAATGAACATAAAAATCAGAATGCTCAACACTCAACTATCACCTTAAAACCATCAACGATGTAATTAATCATTAATGCTTAACCAGCTACTCAAACCACTCTTTCTAAGCAACCTACATGCCTAAACAAGAAAACTTCATGTCCAAGGTTCAACATCATTATCTCCCCCGCATTGTTCCTCAGAATACCCTTGGCCCCGACAAAGGTCAAATGAGGCTACCTGCTAGACCTACAAGATCAACCTTGTCTCAATCATTCTTATCATCAGTCACACTTTTTGAATCCTCAAATACCAAGCACTATCTTCTGATACTTCCGACACAATTTGAAATACAACTCCAGCCTATAACTTCTAATTTCCTAAACACAACCCATTTAGTATAAAACACCTATCATCTATCCCTCTATCCATAAATGACCAATCATACTGTTGTCCACATATTACCTGTCTTATCGTGCAATCCTGCAATCCTGCTCTACATAACTAAAACTAACCACTATACACTACCTTGAGACTCTCTCGACAACCGTGACAACCTATAACCCCACTCATCTACCGAACCATGTAATCAACTCACTGAGAGTTAATTAACAGTAACACGCTCCTACACTATCCAAAATGAGAATCACTCCTTGATAACCCAATCTCCAAAATAGACTCTTACAAGACACAAAATGCTCCACACCCTGCAACCGGTCCTATATCACCCCAGACCTACAAAATCCAACAAGTACCCACGACAGTCAGAACCAACATGCCTCCTTAGACCATACCAGAAGATACACATCTACATCCCATAGACTACATTCGTGACTCAAACAACTTCTGTTATATCTATCACGACTGGTTCGAAAAGAACCTCTACACCAAACTGTGACCCAAGTCACAAACACTAACCTTCAAGCTTATACCTTTCTCCCTCGAAACCTTCACTCGCACACCTGACCTCCATGGCCACAAGAACCCATCCACCGATGCATAAAACTCACAAACAACAAAGGCACCATGCCATGAAATATAAACCCGTTCTAAAGTCGTGCCCTAAGCACCGCACAAAATGTAACAAGAAAATCAAGATGATTATACACTGAATTGCTCAATCCAAGAGCTAGAAATCCATGTCATTCGTTCGATAAGAACCGACACCCCAACAACCCTGGAGCAACCGAGCTCCTCGCCTACTTAGGTCAAAACCCACACATCCGTCTATGTCGCAACAAGTACTTTATCGTATTAGTGACAATCTTAGGCTCAACTGCATATGAACATAAATATATAGATATCTATATGTAAAATGACTGTAACTCACAATACCATATGAAACGCACTTTCATATACCATACCCACTACTTGCCACATTATTATTTAAATTTAAAACTGCACAAACTGTGCCTACCACTTGCCATTGCCATGCATCTCAGACTTGTCATCTTGTCACAATTAACTCGCTTTCAAATCACATATACACTTCCTTTTCATATTCTAACATCTAAACACATAAGCACTTAGCAAATAGGCATGTCTGTCAAACATTAAACATTAAAATAGGAAATAAGGAAGCATGCTTCTTAAACAATTAAACACCTTAACATATAAGCACTTAAACATGCAATTCAACTTCCACACAACCCTAGGTAGGCCTCTACCCGTAGTCCTAATGGTTTTTGAACCATCGCTCTAATATTAACTTTGTAACGACTCGAACCAGAGGGTCCGAATCACTAACAGGTCCTTATTCGAACTCGAGATCAACTAAGGACACTACTATCCTTTCCTAAGTCAATACATAATATATGTGTTATCCCAGGCTTTTAAAAATAAAATAGTAATAGTAATAATAATAAAAAGAGATCATAGTTACAAAATATGTCAAAACAATCCACTAACCATCGAACCTTATTGAGGAGTGTCGTCCGCCACTTCCTTTCCTTATCCTGAAAAAAAATGTTAAAATGATGAAGTGAGCTAGACGCTCAGTAGGAAGTGTCTAAGACACACCTTTTATGACCCCGTGAATCCGCATAAGGAAGAGGTAAAAAAGAACGGGATCATACCATAGGGAAATACGTATTCTCAAGCACAACAACAAGTATATTGCAAATGTCAACCGATCACATATTTTCTACAATGCCATGAAGTGCAATGTTATGCAAATGCCACTCCTTATTTCTGAAACAATTCCGTTTAGCAACCAAATTGTTAGTGTAATCTGACCCAAGACACCTCAAAGGTGTCACGAAAGGGGGATTGACTAACTATCCACGATCACAAGGCACCTCCAAGGCGTTGCATCCGGCCTAGTTAGCTCAACCATACTCCCTTCTAGACTGTACTGACATCACAGACCACTAGGCGTCTCCTAGGCGTCCGGTTTTCGTATACACTTTTAAAAATACTTTCCCAAAACAATTCCATTTGTTTTTTTAAAAAAAAAAAAAAACAATTTCCCAAAAATCAATTTCATTACTTTTTATAACAAACTTTCCTTTCTTTCCCAATGAGGTGTATGAATGTTACATGCTATAACCAATCAAAAAATTTCATAACCTTCCATCATGCGTAATTACCTACAACAACATAACATGCTTTAATAGAAATTTAAAAATAGACAACATGCACTCATACAATAAATCCAACATATACATACATAATTTTTGTCATTTAAATACACATTATCACAAAATAGCAATTAACAAATGACATACCTATTTTACACAATAAAATTTCATATACAACATTTGTATCACATCTCAAGGGATCTACACCAATTAAGCATGCTAGTATCAAATTAATGAAGGAAAAATTCACTGAGGGCAAAGTATACATGAATTAGAGCACCCCTACCTCAAATTTGTAGAAAAACCCCCAAATGGGTCCAAATTTTTAGAATTCTTAGAGTGACCAAAAGTTGAAATTATTTACACCCACGCGTAGATCTCGCCGTGCTCTCCGGTTTGCCGCAAACGGCACCCAAAAATTCCAAGTGGTTGAAGAGTAATAAAAAATAGAAGTTGTAAAAGAAAAAGAAAAAACAAAGTCAGCGGGAGAGAGAGAAAACTGGCCAAGAGAGATGGTGAGGTTTTGCTAAAATGATTTGGCTATAAAGCTATTATATTTGTTATAATATCATGTGGGTCCCACCATTTTTAATTATCTTTTTCTTTTATTTTTCTTCTAATTTTTTTTTTTACCACAAAATTATATACATGCACAACCATATAAAACCCACATAACACATTAAATAAAATATATGAGATGCACATGGACCTAACTAAAATCCCTGTATGCAATAATTCCAGTACCGAGTCCCACACGAGACCGTCTGGCCCGAGAAACGAAAAAATGCAAAAATGACAACCATTGTATTTTTAGGAGTCCCGAACTCAAAGAAATGTCCAAATCAACTCTTGGACACACCCGGCACACCTTACGGTGTCCTACACGCAAAACAAGAAAAGATGAAAATACCCTTAAAAAATCTGAAAATTTCAAAAAAAATGAAAAATGGCAAAAATGAGAAACATTACATTCTATGCCTGCTCTTGTCATAGTGTCAAAAGAGACTTGAGATAAAGGACTGGGATCCTCTACTGTAAACAGGTCGTGCTGTACCCATGCTGTAGTGAAAATAGAAATTGTTTTTAAATTGGTAACTGTAGAGTCCAACGGAAAAAGGAACGACGTTAAAAAAAAAAAAAAAAAGAAAGTAAAAAAGGAAAATAAAATATCCTTTCTACCGCATCCCTACCAAAAAAAACAAACAGAAAAAAAAGGAAAACAAACTTCAGAGCCTCCCTCCCTTGTCGCCGTACACCATCTCCCTTTCTCGTTACGGTGTATCTCAAAATAGCATATTGGGTACTGGGGTTTTCAGGCATCACTTCGTCCCTGTCTTGCGGCTGTATTTTCAAGTACTCACCCTTTCTTTCTCTCTTTTCCTCTTCATAAACCCTAACTCTCTCTCTCTAAAAATCACACTTATTTCTGCATAGTATATCATTATACTGGAAAAGACAAATCATTTAGAATAAAAAATTCAACATATAAATTTTGTATGCTGATTTTTCCTTTTTAATTTTCACGCTATTTTGGAAAGAAAACTTGGTTCTTCCATATAAACCTCTTTTTTGTTGTAAATGAGAAAGATAAGAAACCAAATTTTGGGTTATTCTAATCTAAATTTAATTTCCTCCCATATATCAATTTACAATGTATAATATTCATACTGAAAATAAAACAAATATAGATAATTGATAATCCATAAAGTAAATTAATATGTGGAATGTGAATAATTTATATGTAAGTAAGACAACTTTTTATTATATATATGACCAACGATTATTCACAAATCATGACGGCTCCATTTAGATTCTCATTTATTTATTTATTTTTATTTCAGTATATATATATATATATTAGTTGTCATACGTTTATCATCGTTATGTTTCATGCAATTGCAGTGACAAAACTCATGCAACTTGAGTGTAGTGAGAATTAGAGAAATTAGGTAATTAACAATTAGTACTTGCGAAGATTTGTCCTAATATCATAGAACTAGAGATTAAATAAAACTAAACTTAACAAAACTAAAATTAGAATTAACCTTTAGTTTGATTGGTGGTAAAACGTGAGAAGAGAAAACAAAATCAAAATCTGAATCAATTGGAATTTCATTATTTAATACCTTCCAGAATCAACATATCTTAATTCACACTTCTGACTTGAATTGAGTGAAGTTATTCAAATACGGGTTACCCAATCGACATAAGAATGAAATTTTTAATTCCTTTTCCCCTCCATTTTCTCGACAAACAAACGTAGTAAAAGTATTCAGTTATAGATTAGTCTAAATTATTAAAGAACACAACATATAACTTAGAAAAAAAAACTCTTACCTTCACCAAAAATGAAGTTCCATAAATTTCTAATTAGCTCGATTATTCCAGTCAAATTCAAATACTGGAAAAGGCAAATCATTTGAAATAAAAAATTCAACATATAAATTTTGTATGCTAATTTTTCATTTTTAATTTTCACGCTATTTCGGAAAAGAAAACTCGGTTCTTCCATATAAACCTCTTTTTTGTTGCCGAGAAGGCAGAGGAGAAGGATAGGAAACCAAAATTTGGGTTCTTCTTAGATCCATTTACTTACACCCCCTAGAATACACTTAGGCAGATTGAACACCTTTAACAAAAGGTAGTTGATGAAGTGGGTTCTGTAACTGAAAAAAATTCAATGTTTGATTATGGCTAACAATATAGTCAAGGCAAGTTATTTAAATTTTTAGCTAGCATTTAAAAATTGTAATTGTATCGTATCATTTAAGAACAAAATTGAATTTTTTGATTGTGTTATTAATTATGACCCGAAAGAGCTTTGAATTGAAACAAATTTTTGGTATCCTAATGATTTTAGGATTTGAATGTCATGATTTGAACTTTAAAGGTAAGATAGTTCTTATCATTTGTGCTTTTTTCTTTTCTTTTCTTCTTCTTCTTTTTTTTTTTTTTTTTTTTTTTTTTTTTTTTTTTTTTTTTTTTTCCAATTTTCATGTCTCATTGACTGGTGAACACCTTATTTGACTTGATAGTTTGTTTGAAATCAAAGTTAAATTTACTTAAATGTCTGTTTTTATTAGGTTACATTCTTGTTCAAAACGGTTTATGTGCCTTTTCTTGATTAGTCTAAATTATTAAAGAACGCAATACATAACTTAAAAAAAAAAAAAAAAAAACTCATTCCTTCACCAAAAATGAAGTTCCATAAATTTCTAATTGACTCGATTATTCCTGTCAAATTCAAATATTGGAAAAGGCAAATCATTTAGAATCAGAAATTCAACATGTAAATTTTGTATGCTGATTTTTCCTTTTTAATTTTCATGTTGTTTTGGAAAGAAAACTCGGTTCTTTTGTATAAACCTTATCATCATTTTCCCCTCCCCATCTCTTGGTTGGTGGGATTTTTCTTTTATGTTTTAGTCCTCTCTTTATTGTTATTGCCTTTTTGTTTGTGGGATGGGGTGTCTTGGGAAAAGGAGTGGAGGTGGTCTACCGTCTTCCTTTTTGTTGTATTCTGCTTGGGATAGTTTAATGAAAGTCTGAGATTTCTTCATATATGTGTGTTTGTGTAAATAATAAACAGACACAAAAAAAAATAGACATGTAAACAAGTGGGTTCATGCATTCTCTAAGACATGTTGTTATCTTATTATAGGTGGTGGTTTTAAATGGATAGTCCATTAGGTGAAGGAGGCCGTAAACCCAAAATTGGAATGATGTTAAAGTCCTTTGAAAATGCATATGACTTTTACAATACATACTGACGTGAAGTTGGATTTAGTGTGAGAATAGATTATTCCAATTAAAACATTAAAACTGGAGAAATTACTTTTGCCCAATTTGTATGTTGTAAGGAGGGTTACAAAGTAAATGACAAAAGGGACCATCTTACAAAAGAAGCTAGGGCAAAAACAAGGGTCGGATGTGGTGTATTCATGCATATAAAATTTGAAAAGGGGGAAGGAATATATTTTGCAGACAG
Source organism: Cornus florida (assembly GCF_030987335.1). NCBI lineage: Eukaryota > Viridiplantae > Streptophyta > Magnoliopsida > Cornales > Cornaceae > Cornus > Cornus florida. Next base: position 88,825,113 of record NW_026775575.1, on the reverse strand, counting down.
ATTTGAAGAGAAGCACAACCATAAACTTATTAGAAAAGATTGCACTTATTTGATGCCTTCACAACGGAACATCTCTATACCTTAAGCAATTGACGTCGACTTGGCTAATGATTCTGGACTACCAGTTGGTTCTTCATATGAACTAATGGAACTATAATTCGCGGCAAGAGAAGCGCTTGGGTTTACAAAAGTAGACCAAAAAAATTATTTGAGAACTAAGAGACAAAAACAATTACAGTCTGGAGAGGCTGGATCCATATTTGAGTATTTTCAATCCCAGATGTTGGAAAATCCCTCATTTTTTCATGCGGTTCAGCTAGACAAAGATGACTTTATAACCAATATATTTTGGGCTGATGCAAGGATGATTATTAATTATGGTCATTTTGGAGATATTGTGTTGTTCGACACAACATACAAGGTGAATAATGTGAATCAACCATTTGCCGCTTTTGTTGGTCTGAATCATCATAGAGAAACAGTTATATTTGGAGGTGCTTTGATGTATGATGAGACATCTGATTCATTTGTATGGTTGTTTGAAACATTTCTTAAAGCAATGTCTCATAAATTTCCGAAGACAATTATAAGTGACCAAGATGTGGCTATTACAAAGGCATTAGCGTTGGTGATGCTCGAGACACACCACCATCTTTGTATATGGCATATTATGCAAAATGGTACGAAGCATTTAGGTAATGTTATCAAGGGTCTGGTGGGTATAACAGGCATTTTATCTGAGTTTATGATAAAACATGAGGACGAAGATGATTTTGAAATATGCTAGGAGTCCATGCTAACTGAGTGTGGTGTTCGTAACAACAAATGGTTGTCTGAAACGTATAATTTAAGGACTAAATGGGCAAAGGCATTTGTGAAAAGTCACTGGTGTGCTGGTATGCATAGCACTCAACTTAGTGAAAGCTTCAATTTTGGTTTGAAAAAATTCGCTAAATCTGACCATAATATTCCTGATTTTTTCAAACACTTTGATACGATGGTCACTGAGAAAAGGTATATTGAGCTAAAGGCGGAGTACGATTTGACTCACTAAGAGCTGAATGTTAAACTTTTGTGCACGATGGTAGTCAAAGCTGGTGAGATTTATACGAAAAAAATATTTCAGTTATTTTAAAAGTACAGTTGAATTCTATTTCAAAGAATCAATTCAGCGGGATGGAGAAGTTATATACAAAGTGGTCTCACTTGAAAAACATGATCAAGAATGGCGTGTGAGAAGGAAAACAGATGACTTTTTAACATGCAGTTGTTGGATGTTTGAATTGGATGGTATTCCGTGTTCACACATGTTAAAGGTCATGAGAGAAGTGCTACACAAAACTGAATTACCTAAAGAATACGTACTGAAACGGTGGACGCGAGAGGCAAGAGATGGGGCAGTGTTAGATTTCATTGGCCGTGAAGTGCAAACGGATCCTGAATTGCAACAACGACAAAGATATAGAGACATGTGTTATCTATTCACTCGCGTTAGTTCATTAGCATCAGAGGGTGAAGATTTTTTTTAATTTATCCATTATCCTCGGGGAACATTTGCTTAAGCTTCTGTAAGAAATGAGAAGGCAAAAGCAGGTGCAACATAATGATGAATACTCGTCCAAGGTTGGCAATGGGCATCAAATTCATGTCACTTACGAGCAAAGTAGCCATGACATTACTATAAATGGTTTAAAAAAATGGGACACATCAAGAGGGAATGTCATACGTGAAGCATAAGGTGAGTAGCACTCTAATATGTTACAAATGTTTAAAACATACTGGTTTGACTACCATTGGATTTTCATTTTTATTTTTATTTTTTTTAGGGTGCTGAAATTCCAAGCGAGTATGCATGGATGTCCATACCACCAAGTCCACCCCCAAGCCCTAACTTGCAAAGGAGTTACGACTACTAGAGGCTTCAATTTCTTAATCGGTGTGATATAGATAGGGTAACAAGCGCAGAAATATTGAACTGTGATTTGTCACAAGCCACTACAGAAGTGAATATTGCTTCTCAATCATCTTATTGTCCATTTATCAAGCAGGTTATTACCTATTTCATATATTATTATATTGTAATTTTTTTTGTTTGTTTAAATAGTTATGACAATTATTTATATAACACTCTTGTGGCTAGGTTAATGAGAAAACCAATCATGCTAAAGATATTACATCAGAAAATCTACGCAGTGATTGGGTAAGCCTATCATTTTATTTATTTATTTTTTATAATCATAATTGGCTATTTATTGATGGTAATACATAATTTATTTTTATTTATTGTGTGTGTGTGTTTTTTTTTTTTTTTTTAAATGCAGCCCTTTGGTCTAAACTTTTGAAGTTGTAGTTGAGAAGACATATATGGCATTGTTTTTGTATTTGTCAGACCTTTGCTTACCCCCTATAATTTTGTAGATGAAGTAGATGGTACAGTGGGTAAGTGAAATAAAAATACTCTCTCTTTGTTTCTATAAAGAATTCTCTGTCATAATTTTTACTTTATTTTTAATCTTGTTTTCAACACTTTTACTGAAAGTTCGATGAGGGAAACGAAATATAGGTCACAAAAATGAAGCTATTGCTTAGGAGATGTAGAAAAATGAAAAACCAAGAAGAGCTGATCTAAAAACAATTAGAATTCCACAAAAGGGTGAAAAAAAAAAGAGGGCTTTTACACTAGAAAACCTCATTAGAACTGAAATGAAATGTGTTGGTCTGAGATGTGTTAAGGTTAAAAATTAAAATTTTAAAACACAATGACTATATAAACCCAAGAAGATATAAGTGGATAGTAGAAGAGGAAAGCGGCACTTTGCCTAAGGGTTTGTTAGTGATGGTACAGAAAAAAAAAAAGACCATATTCCAAAACTTAAGGATTTTTGTTTTTTTAATCTATATTTCTGATTTATGTTAAGAAAATTTATTTAATTTTCTGTATTGATTTGCAGGTTCTTGAGATCATTCCTTCATTGATTGGATGTTTTAATCTGCGCTTGGACTTCTATGGGATGACCTGCTGCTGTTATCCTCTTTTAAGTCAAAATCATTTTCTTAGTATTGCACTCATTATTGTTAATGGTTGCAAAATTTCAATGTGATGAATTTTTAATTTTTAGTTCATTTGAATGTGTTACTTTAGATGGAATGGAACTAAATGATGTAACTGAATATTGATATTGTATGGAAGCACATTTCAATGTGATGAATTTTTAGTTTTTAGTTCATTTGAATGTGTTACTTTTGATGGAATCTCTGCCCATTGTAAAAAGTGATCAAGGCAGTTTTGGCAAGTCTTAAAAAATGTGAGAAATTAAAATTCATAAAGCCATATACATACAATTAATTGTCTAATATACCTTTTAATCTTATTATTAACAATTTTAATATCTAGCCCAACACCTTTTAATCTTGTTTTCAACACCTTCTAATCTTATTCTCAATACCTTAAATATATTTCTCAACACTTTTAATCTTTAACTTAACACTTTTTAATCTCTAACTCAACACCTTTTAATCTTATTCTCAAAACCTTAAATCTTATTCTCAACACATTTTAATCTTATTCTCAACACATTTTAATCTTATTTAACAACACCTTTAATTTAGTATTATTCTCAACACCTTTGATCTTCTTCTCAACACTTTTTAATCTTGTTCTCAATAACTTTTAATCGTATTCTCAGCACTTTTTAATCTTATTCCCAACACTTTTTAATCTCTAACTCAACACTTTTTAATCTTGTTCTTAATACTTTTAATCTTGTTCTCAACACTTTTTAATCTTGTTCTTAACAACATTTAATCTTCTTCTCGACACTTTTAATCTTGTTCTCAATACTTTTTAATCTTACTCTTAACAACTTTTAATCTTATTCTTAAATTTTTTAATCTTGTTCTCAACACTTTTTAATCTCTAGCTCAACTCTTTTAAATCTTATTGTCAACACCTTAAATCTTATTTTCAACACTTTTAATCTTCTTCTCAACACTTTTTAATCTTCTTCTCAACAACTTTTAATCTTGTTCTAAACACTTTTAATCTTATTCTCAACACTTTTTAATCTTATTCTTAACAACTTTTAATCTTATTCTCAACAAATTTTTAATCTTATTCTCAACACCGTAAATCTTGTTCTTAACACTTTTAATCTTCTTCTCAACACTTTTTAATCTTGTTATCAATAACTTTTTATCTTATTAGCAACACTTTTTAATCTCTAGCTCAACACTTTTTAATTTTGTTCTCAACACCTTTTAATCTTTTTCTCAACACTTTTTAATCTTATTCTCAACAGTTTTTAATCGTATTTTTAACACCTTAAATCTTATTCTCAACACTTTTAATCTTCTTTTCAACACTTTTTAATCTTGTTCTCAACAACTTTTAATCTTGTTTTCAACACTTTTTAATCTTATTCTCAACAACTTTTAATCTTGTTCTCAACACTTTTTAATCTCTAACTCAATACTTTTTAATCTTAATCTCAACACTTTTTAATCTTGTTCTCAACAACTTTTAATCGTATTCTCAACACTTTTAATCTTGTTCTCAACACTTTTTAATCTTACTCTCAACAACTTTTAATCTTATTCTCAAAACTTAACATCTTATTCTCAACAACTTTTAATCTTGTTCTCAACACTTTTTAATCTTGTTCTCAACAACTTTTAATCTTATTCCCAATAAATTTTTAATCTTATTCTTAACACCTTAAATCTTGTTCTCAACACTTTTAATCTTCTTCACAACACTTTTTAATCTTGTTCTCAACAGCTTTTAATCTTATTATCAACACTTTTTAATCTCTAGCTCAACACTTTTTAATTTTGTTCTCAACACTTTTTAATCTTGTTCTCAACATTTTTTAATCTTATTCTCAACACCTTAAATCTTATTCTCAACACTTTTGATCTTGTTCTCAACACTTTTTAATCTTATTCTCAACAACTTTTAATCTTGTCCTCAATACTTTTTAATCTCTAACTCAACACTTTTTAATCTTATTCTCAACACATTTTAATCTTATTCTCAACAACTTTTAATCGTATTCTCAACACTTTTAATCTTGTTCTAAATAACTTTCAATCTTATTTTCAACACTTTTTAATCTCTAACTTAATACTTTTAATCTTGTTCTCAACACTTTTCAATCTTGTTCTCAACAACTTTTAATCTTGCTCTTAACACTTTTTAATCTTGCTCTCAACAACTTTTAATCTTATTCTCAAAACTTAAAATCTTGTTCTCAACAACTTTTAATCTTGTTCTCAACACTTTTTAATCTTGTTCTCAACAACTTTTAGTCTTATTCTCAACAAATTTTTAATCTTGTTCTCAACACCTTAAATCTTATTCTCAACACTTTTAATCTTCTTCTCAACACTTTTTAATCTTGTTCTCAACAACTTTTAATCTTATTATCAACACTTTTTATTCTCTAACCAACACTTTTTAAATTTTGTTCTCAACACCTTTTAATATTTTTCTCAACACTTTTTAATCTTGTTCTCAACACTTTTTAATCTTATTCTCAACACTTTTTAATCTTCTTCTCAACACCTTAAATCTTATTCTCAACACTTTTAATCTTCTTCTCAACACTTTTTAATCTTGTTCTCAACAACTTTTAATCTTGTTCTCAATACTTTTTAATCTCTAGCTCAACACTTTTTAATCTTATTCTCTACACTTTTTAATCTTGTTCTCAACAACTTTTAATCTTATTCTCAACAACTTTTAATCTTATTCTCCACACTTTTTAATCTCTAACTTAACACTTTTAATCTTCTTCTCAACATTTTTCAATCTTGTTCTCAACAACTTTTAATCTTGTTCTCAAAACTTTTTAATCTTGCTCTCAACAACTTTTAATCTTATTCTCAAAACTTTTAATCTTATTCTCAATAACTTTTAATCTTATTCTCAAAACTTTTTAATCTTGTTCTCAACAACTTTTAATCTTATTCTCAACTAATTTTTAATCTTGTTCTCAACATGTTAAATCTTGTTCTCAACACTTTTAATCTTCTTCTCAACACTTTTTAATCTTGTTCTCTACAACTTTTAATCTTATTATCAACACTTTTTAATTTTGTTCTCAATACTTTTTAATTTTGTTCTTAACACCTTTTAATTTTTTTCTCAACACTTTTTAATCTTATTCTCAATACTTTTTAATCTTGTTCTGAACAACTTTTAATCTTCTTCTCAACACTTTTTAATCTTATTCTCAACAACTTTTAATCGTATTATCAACACTTTTTAATCTCTAGCTCAAGACTTTTTAATTTTGTTCTCAACACCTTTTAATCTTTTTCTCAACACTTTTTAATCTTATTCTCAACACTAGTAATGATGTCATATCAATGGTTGGTGAGTGTGTAGGATCTTTCTTTTCCTAGAGAGGATCCTTATCCTATATATATAACATATAGAATTAAATTCTTGTTCAAAAAGCAATTTCATAACTTTAGATCAAATATGATTCTTTTAATCAAGAATGGCGTCTGTACAAATCTTACAATACTGGCATTTGTTTTAGTTTGATGAAATATTTAACAAGTTTCATTCTTATGTAGACAAGAATGCAATATGCTACATTCACCACTGAACAAATCAATAAAAAGATTAACTTTGTTAATTTTGAGGTTGATAAAAATTTTTTTTTCTTTGAAGAAGATAAAGTGAAGGGAACAAATCAATCAAAAGATGAACTTTGTTGAATTCACTTATGAACAAAGAAACAATATTTCTTGATGTATTTCTAATTAATTTTCTTAATTCAATCAAATTAAAAAAATAAACTTATAAGTCAACCAGATAAAATCAATGGATAATGAAATGTACACGTTGTTACAATATCTTATTTGAAAAATCATTTTTTTTTTTAATCTTTTTGCATAATATCCCTCAACTTTTGAATGTGTTTGTTATCTTTATCTAAGAGTAGCTCTAATCCAAGCTTACATCTCATTTCATAAGGGTCTACCTGCAAACAAGAGCAGCCACACCGAATTACATTTAGACATATGAATTTTGACATTTATAAGATGAAGCCACTATGGCTATGAAATTTTTTAACATATTGTGTCAAACTTGAGCTCCAATTCGCCATTAAAAAGTTGCATGTACCTCATCATGAACACTCCACAACTATCCCTAATATTCAATAACATAGACAAAAATTGGATGACAAACTGAGATCTTAAATAACATTTTAACATAATAAAAAATTTTCGTAATTAAATTAGTTAATTTACTTTAAAAAAATAAAAATAAAAATAAAAAACAAACTCATACCCATCGGATTGTTGTGGGACTTTCACATCAATAGTTTTGAATTTTCTAAATTTATTGTTAAATAAAATTTCATGAATTCCTTCTGCAATTATAAATGATATTCATACACATTAGTTAATAACATTGAAACTTCAAAAGTAACAGAAAAAAAAACACATTGAAACTTCTAATTAGGAGTTCAGTAAAACCTCATTACCAGTAAGTAAACATATTTTCTTCTAATCTTGTTGTCAAGGGAGTCTAGGTAGCAAATGGTTAATTTGTCAATATCAATAACATAGAGGAGCCAATGGTTGTCATTTGACGTAGGGAAAAAGAACTAGAACACATCATAATTATAAATATAAAAAATAGAATACGGATAATGAAACGAATTATCAATAGTTAAATGAATCATACATACCCGCCTACATTTTAGAATTTCATCTTCATTTAATTTAAACATCATCAAGCTATTCTTCCATACATCATCCAAGAAAACTCTCTGCATAGTACCAGCATACTCATGACCCTTTAAAATTAATAACTACACATGTACAAAGCAACATCAACAACAAATGCCTAAATCATTGATAAAACAATATTTTATACAAAAGACTTACCCCAATAGAAGTTTCAAAGAAGAATTATCTCTTTTGATTGTTTTTAATCAGCAATACTTTCACGAGAATGTCAACAAGTTGAAACTTTAATGTGTTAGTTGTTAATATCGTATTTAAATACATTAGTAACGTAAATACATTTCATGAAACAATAACACCGACCGGGCTATCAATCCATTCTCTGCTCAATAATATCCAAACTTGTCTGCCGCTTAAGTAATGTTCATGCATATCCACCAATATTTCCCTAAGAATATAAGAACAAAATGAATATTAGATAACTATTATATAATCAGGATTTTTTTTAACATTTGCACATATATACATACTTATCGGGTGCATCAAGGTTTGATGCATACTTCAATACTCTCTTTGTATATTTGTTAGAGAAAATTTTACGCTTCTTAACCGATTCAATGTAAAATGGAGATTTTACGAATCGACTTGGTTGCTTGACACGCACTGATTTTGAAGGCTTCACTGAAGAGTTTTCTAGGTGACAAAGATCTATCACAACACGGCCAGACTGTTGTATTATTTGCTCCTCTTTCTCAATATCCTTATCATTTTGAATATCTCTCTCAATTTTTAAATCACCTCCATCTTTCTCTCTGTTTTTCTCCATCTCTTTATCTTTATTATTGTCAATATGTACCAATATTTCCCTAATAATAAAAGAAATAAATTTATATTAGATTTTTATTATATAAAGTTTGACTTTTTGAATAGTTTAACATGTACACTTACTTATCGGGCAACTCAGGGTTTGATGCATACTTCATTTGGACATGTGCACTTTCTTTGTCTCCGTCTTTTTTAAGAGATCCATCAAATCGGGGCGAGGCAGCTATTTTGTTCGCTCTCCCAAATTTTGAGAGAATTTTTGATATGTTTGTCCTCATACGTTTTTGAATTTGATGGACTTAATGGAAGTCCCTCTCCAAATTCTCTAATAAAACCTGTGTAAAAATATTAATATAACAAGGTTAAAGGAATAGATGAATTGATTTAAATAATTGTAACAAGTGTTAACCAAATAGAACGATTTGCTCAAATCAAATGAAATTTAACCATCTTAACAAAATTAATTAGCACTCCGAAAAAATTTTAGTGTCGTAATATTAGATAGGCTTAACTGTGTGATAACTAATATATATTTTTACAATTAATTTCCTTAACATCAACATCAACATCAACATCGACATCATCCTCCTCCCCGTCGTCATCCTCCTTCTCTTGTGGTATAATCTATTGACAATATGAAATCATGCAATTAAACATACAATTTAGCATAATTTGAAATATTTGTGAATGGAATAAAAACTTAAGGTTACCTTTTCGAGTCAAAATTGCCATAATTCAGACATTTCATATTCTAGGCGCTCCTTAATTAATGGTTCAGGCCAATCACTAGCAACATTAGGGTATTTGTTCAGTTTTGGACAATTGGCATCAACACGGACCAAATAAAACAACTACATGCACATTGACAAGCCACTTATAAATTAATGCAACTAATAGTTTAAAATAAATTTTAATACACTTGGGTCATGCATACCTTTAAAAAAGGTAGACTACCATTGCAACCACTATTTTTAGATGCCTTCAATTTATTAACCCATTTTACCAAATCATTAAGCACACATTTTGCCCAATTGTATTGGTTTATCTTCTCTACATCATCAACCATTCCAAAAAAGTATTTCGACACCTCATGAGCAGTGTTTGGAAACAATATGCATCCACATGCATATACTACAAAAAGTCGCTTAAAATCATCATCAGCGCATTGATCACCCCAATTTCGAAGCATCTCACCAATTTTGGCAACCTTCAAAGTCTTTTTTTTCATGAAACCACCTTCTTTCACCCAACTCCAATTGGTTATACCCTTGTCTCCTTCTGAGTTCACCATTACTAAGTGACCATTGGGTATCCCAAGAATGTGCTCGAAATTTGTCGCTGTTATCGGAATGAGTTTATCAGAAATCCTCAAACCGCATTTGCACTCATCAAAATTTTCTACCAGGTACTGACAAAGATATTGGTTCAAGTGAGTACACTTCAACTCAAGAATATTTCCAAAACCTATATCCCAAACAGCAGAAACCTGGTCTTCTTTAAAACTAGATATAGTTTCAAAAAAAATCTTCACCGGCATTGTGCTCACTCTTTTATTTGATAAATGCCCTACCTAATAAATTTATAATATTAATAATCATTGATGAGAGAAAACCAAATATAACAGTACAAAATAGTCTTTAAAGAATTGTAAAGGGGACGTTATTCTATTATCCACATTGTAAAAATACATAACAGTTTTCAAAGAGTTGTAATAAACTAGAACCCCTTGAATATTACTATCAACTACAATGTAGAAATTCTTACCTTATGTTTTTTTATGCTTTTTCTCCTCTTTCTTTTTCTTAGTATAAGACACAATATTCTTTTTTTATCGATCTCTAAATGACATTTTATCAATTTCTGACATCGAATTCCATTCTATTGAATACTCCTTGTTTTGCCCCACCACATTTGTACCAGTTTTTTTATTATGTTTCCTAATAACATGACATAAAATCAAATATATTAAGAACAACAAAATATATACATAAAATATTTTAACAAAGTAATATTTTATAAAATTTGTACCTATATAATAAGTAGTAATTGGTCGACTTATGTGGAGTATTTTCCACATCTGCAGGACTCGAGGAAGTAGCTTGACGTTTCCGTTTTACACCAGTTGAACGTCCCATCATGAAACTATAAATTTTAAATAAATAAATAAAAAAACAAATTTGTTCGTAACGCTAGTCTTAGTCCCAATCAGAATGGTGGAAGGTAATCTAAAGAAGAAAGAGGGTACTAAGAATAACTATCAAATTAGCTTTAACGCATACTAAAATATATGTATCATATTCCATTTTGAAAGATAAACACATCTGTGATGATGTTGAATATAAGGGGAAGAAAAAAATTAAAGAAAAAGTATATACAAGGGGGAGCCTCATTATATCAACTATAACACAGAAAATTAAATGTCAAGCTGTCAGAAATCACAAGATCAAGCTTACAAAATCATAAAAATTGGATATGGACAATGCAAAATGACATTAAATTGTAAAACAGATCATCGACATGTAGCTGTAGTTGTAACAGTTAGGCATAAGACACACATCACCCCTTATCAAATCACAACTACAGAACAAGGGCATCTGATTGATAACTCTAATGTAGAGAAAAGGTTTCCCCAGTGACTAATAAGCTTATACTAACTCTATAGTCCAATTTCATAACACAACATCAGAGGGAAGTCAGAGAATGGAAAAATGGTAGGATGGGAATAAAGGAAGAATAGAATAAGATATGAAGCATGATTGCCCCCCATGCTGGTCTAATTATATAGCTAAAACCATTAGGATACCAAAACTTTGTTTGAATTCAAAGCTCTTTCAAGTCATAATTAATACCACAATAAAAAAATTCCCTTGTGTTCTTAAATGATACCATACAATTTACCATCCATATGAATCTTTTTATTGTTAATTAATCACATAAACATACCATATTAAAGTTAGTATATAACAATACCTTTGAAGTTGTTACCATCAAGAGTTAAAACCTCAATCAAAGTTGAGTTCCCAGCTAGAGTAAAAAACCCAATTCGTTTCTCTCATCAAATCCCAAAGTGGAATCAAAATTCAAGCTTTTCACTACCATTTCATCTACAGTTTCAACTGAATTTGCAGACCCACTTGAAGAAGAAATCAAGATCAACAACCAGGATGAGAAATTCGATTGGTTTTCATAGTGGTATCCGGTAATGCCGGTTTGTGATCTGGACAAGAAGGTACCACATGGGAAAAAAGTTAGTAGAAATTGTTGTTTGTTGTCATTCATATTACATTCTTGAAGTTAATTGTAATCAGAATAAGGATTCCCAAATTAATATAATTTCCTTGTTTTTCCTTTTACGTATCTTTCGCTCCTTTCTTCCCGTTATTTCAAGATAATAGCCAAAACAGGTCTGTTCTATTATAATACAAAAAATGGTTAACAGAGTGAATCGAGTGATATAAGATAAGTCAACGATCAATCGGGACTGAAGTCAGAATAGCGTACAAAAAGGTTCATCTAAAAAAGAATGGCTGCAACATGTAACAACAATTTTCATCCGATTTTTCCCATTTTTAAAGGTGAAAATTATTGTTTTTGGAGTACAAAAATGAAAACTCTGTTGATTTCTCTTGATTTGTGAGAACTAGTTCAGAGTGGCTATGCAAAATATGATTATCAAGAAAAGAGAATTACGGTTGTACAAAGAAATTGTTGTGGTGTGGTGGGACAAGAACGAGAATGCACGGAAGGTGTTTGATGATGCGTGTCCTCAAAGGTTGGCTGTATTTGAATAACTTCACTCAATTCAAGCCAAAAGCATCCTGGATTTCCAGATTCAAAAAGAAAAAAAGCCAACTCCCAGAAGAGAAAATAAGAACACCGTTTTTATTGTAACTTTTTTATGACAATTCCGTAACATTAATGCATTGCAGACCCACTGCTGCTTTATGTTGTTATCCCATTAGTTACAACATAAAGATATATTCCTGCTGCTGCTTTATGTTGTTATCCCATTAGTTTCTCTAGTCATGTTTCTATTGCGTTTGACAGTTGATTTGATAGAATGCAAACTGATACCATTTTCTATTTCAGATTGGCATTCTTGCCTCATTTGCCATAGAACCTCAAAATTTCAATGTTTTTGCTGCCCATATGCTGTGTGCCAAAGCTGCATCGCAGCTTTGGAATTTGGGCATGTTAGAGGAAAGAAAGGTTTCTGCATTAATTGTGTATTCTCCAAATGCATCAGCCCTCCATCTTCAAACTTCGAAAGGTCATTATTCCCAGACCCGGACTGAAAAGAATGAGCATCACTGGACATGCCTGAGCACGATAATTCACCTCCATCTCTATCTCCCATCCTACCAACATATCCTCTGCCTTGCCTAAGACCACCATCAGTCTGGCCACGCAAACTACTCCTGCTTGTATAAGAACCATACTCAATTTTATGCCCACCATGCCGACCACGACTTCTACTCAATTCTAAGTCACGGTAATCTTTTCTATCGTGATGAATTTCTTTTCTAGACGAGTCAAAATCTCTATTCCTTGGAACATCGAATCTTCCTGCTGCCATAATGATTATCAACCAATAACTCTTCTTGAGCAACCAATTAAACCCAAAAACAAAGATACAGAATTGAATATGTTAAGTCAAACCTAGTCGGACAGTGTATAAACAACCCTATCCTAGAACCCACAATTCAATTTTTTTTTCTTAATAAACGAAAAAAAACCATAGATTTGGGACACAATCTAAAACTCCAGAATATGCATACACAACCACAAATTTAATTGATCATGATATAAGGAAATACATATATGTTAGTTATATAACAGAATTGATCGAAAAAAGAAGCATGAATATGAGAGATGAATCGTGATACGAAGGAACAAAACAATCTTGCACTACTTGTAGAGGAAAACATGGACGTTGACTCTGACGGAATATGGTAGTTTCTAACAACGCTTGTAAATTACAATCTTGAATTTATTTTAGTTTATATTACCTTTCAGAATAAATTAATTTCCTGATTATTGTTTTTTGTTTCTTTTTTAAATCGTTTCCGTGTCTTTAAGAAAGAAAGACCTTGTTGGAAACGTGTTTTACATACACAGGCACATAGAGAGAGAGAGATTGATAATTTTAGTTTTGTTTACTTCTTGTATGATTCATACTACCATCGGAAAAGAGAGAAAGAGAAAGGGTGAGTACCTGAAAATGCAGCCGTGAGCATGAACAACCCAAGTAGACCGTGACGATAGACGGCGGCACTGAAGCAGAAGAGGATATTTTATTTTCCTTTCTTTTTTCTTTTTTATTATCGTTTTCCCTTCCCCATAGAATCTCTCCCTATTTCAGTTTAACTCTATGATTAATTAGAGCACTGGTCGGTAGTAATAAGCTATTTTTTCCATTTTTTTTTTTTTTTTAACGTCGTTCCTTTTTCCGTTGGACTTTACAGTTACCCATTTAAAAACAATTCTTTTTTTCACTATAGCATGGGTACAGCACGACCCATTTACAGCAGAGGATCCCAGTCCTGAGATAAAATGGCTTCACCATTGCATCTCCTTAGCTTGTCGCGCGTAATCTTTCTACTCGCAACATTCTTCCATTTCATTGCTATTAACAGTACCTCCTCTTCCGTTCAGCCATTCTGCCATGATAAGGAGAGCTCTGCTTTGATGCAATTCAAGCAAAGCTTTTCTATAAAGAAGTCTGCTTCTGGTGACCCTTCTGCCTATCCAAAGGTTGCGTCGTGGAAGCAGCCTGAAGGGGAAGGTAGTAATAGTAGTAGTAGTAGTGACTGTTGCTCATGGGATGGCATTACATGTCATGGGGACACCGGCCATGTGATCGGCCTTGACCTCAGCAACAGCCGTCTGTATGGTTCTATCAATTCAAGCAGCAGCCTCTTTCACCTTGTTCATCTTCGGAGACTCAACCTCGCAGACAATGACTTCAATCACTCACAAATCCCACCTGCTGTAGGACTTCTTTCAAGGTTAACTCATCTCAATCTCTCATTTTCTGCATTTGATGGTCAAATCCCGTTAGAAATTTCACAACTAAACAAAATTGTTTCTCTTGATCTCTCTGAGAATCCATTATTGAAGCTCCAAAAGCCTGGTCTAGCAACTCTGGTTCAGAACTTGACTGACTTAAAAGAACTTCACCTCAGTGAGGTGAACATATCTTCTGTAGTACCTGAGTTTTTGGCTGGTTTTTCTTCTCTAACGTGTCTACGTCTCAGAGATTGTGGATTACATGGTGCATTTCCAGCCGACATTTTTAAGCTACCAAACCTACAGTTTCTAAACGTGGCCATCAATCCAGATCTAAGCGGCTATTTCCCCGAGTTCCACAGGAGGAGTCCACTTAAGTCATTGAAACTAGGGATCACAAGCTTTTCCGGACAGCTTCCAAATTCAATCGGAAATCTCGACTCGTTGAATTACTTGGATGTCCAAGTATGCAACTTCTCAGGGTCAATACCAACTTCAATTGGGTAATCTAGCTTGCACAACTCCTTTTTCTGGACCTTTCCACAAACTTCTTCTCAGGGTCAATACCATCCTCAATTGGTAATCTTACAAAACTCGTAAATTTGTTGATGACCGCTAATCATCTAACTGGTCAAAATCCCATCTTCGCTTATGAATCTGACTCAATTAACATTGCTAGAGCTTTCAAATAATACGTTGCAGGGTCCCATCCCAGAGTCAGTATCTCAACTTGTAAATATACAAATGTTTCATATTGCTGGAAACAATCTGACTGGAAGAGTGAAGCTAGACGTGTTTACCATGACAAATCTTTTTGATCTTGCCCTATCATATAACCGACTCACATTTCTCAGCAGTACCAATTATACCAAGACCACTCTTCCAACTCTTTATCATCTCGAATTGGCTTCATGCAACCTGACTAAGTTCCCAGATTTCTTGAGATATCAAGATGGCTAGCAATATCTTGACCTTGCAAACAACAGAATTCAAGGCCTCGTGCCTAAATGGATTTGGAACATGAGCACCGAAACCCTGCAGGATTTGTTTTGGAAAACAACTTTCTAATTAGCTTTGACCAACCTCCTTCAGTTCTTCCGGGGAGTGGACTAAGCGTTTTAGATCTTAATTCTAACATGCTACACGGATTACTCCCGATCCCACCATCATCCACTCATGTGTATGAAGTCTCAAACAACAAACTAACCGGAGCAATTCCACCATCAATTTGCAATATGAGTTCTCTTTTTGTCCTCGATTTATCCAACAATAACTTAAATGGCATGATTCCCCAGTGCTTGGGAAACTTTTCCACTTCGCTGTTAATGTTGAATCTTCGAAGCAGTAACTTTCATGGCCCTATTCCTCAAACATACATCAAGGGAAGCACACTAAAGATGATCATTTTCAGTCAAAATCAATTTCAAGGACCAGTGCCTAGATCCTTGGCCAATTGCAAACTTTTAGAGATGCTTGATCTTGGAAACAATCAGATTAATGATAGTTTCCCTTTTTGGATGGGAACTGATCTTCCGGAGTTGAAAGTTCTTGTTCTGGGATAAAATAGATTCCACGATGCAATACCGAAGAAGCACCCAGCTGAATCTAGTTCCACATTGTTCCCCAAGTTGCTCATCATTGATCTCTCTCACAATGGTTTTACTGGTAAGTTGCCTTCAGAGTACTTCCGGTCTTGGGAAGCCATGAAAACTGTTGGTGTCAATCAGTCAAGATATATGCAAGCAAGCACAGCTTTGTATGTACCTTACTATACATGGCGTGCTTCTTACAATTACTCAATGACACTAACAAACAAAGGTGTGCTTACATTGTTTCGGCAGATCCCAAGTATCCTCACTGCCATTGATTTCTCAAGTAACCAATTTGATGGAGAGATTCCAGAATCTATTTGGAATCTCAATGTGCTTGTCATGCTCAACCTTTCCGACAACAATTTATTGGTCACATCCCATCTTCTTTGGGGAACCTAACAGAGCTTGAATCATTAGACCTTTCTCAAAATAAGCTCTCGGGAGAGATACCCCAGCAGCTGACCCAACTCACATTCCTTGAAATCTTCGATGTCTCTCATAATTATCTCACAGGTCCTATTCCACGAGGAAGACAATTTGATACATTTGAAAATAGTTCCTATGAAGGGAATTCAGGATTGTGTGGAGACCCTTTGTCGAAGAAATGTGGCAATTTAGAAGCATCACCACCAACTTCAAAATTGAAGCAAAATGAAGATGATGATTCATGGTTTCCAATTGATAAAAGTGATTGGATTGTGATATGCATGGGCTATGGAGGTGGGTTAGTAGTTGCGCTGATCATTGGGAACACTCTGACCACAAGGCATCATTAATGGTTTGTCAGCACCTTCGTAATGAAGAAAAAGAGCGGGAGAAGAAGCTAAATTTGATGAGCTCATCTTCGTTCATGGTAACATCAAAAAAATAATTTCAGATCTAGCATGGAGTTTCCACCAGGCCATCCATGCTATGAGGTCTAGGTTTGTCTTCAATATACCTTTTATGTGTTAGTGTTGTGTTTCTTCTTCAGTTGTCTGCATGTGAGGCTTTCTATAGGATGAACTATTTGCAATTACAATAAAATAAAAGTACTTTTTTTTTTTTGTCTAGTCAACCCTCTACCCTTCAGATTGAAATGAGAGGAAATACTATTAGGCCACAGGCCTTAGTAAATTAAAAAAAAAAAAATTATGTTAATTATGGGCGCCAAATGTTATCGTGTGATTTTGGACTATTGTTTTTGAGAAGATAATGTTACAAAAGGTAGTGTTTTCAGATAGTTGTTCAAGAGATTATATAACACAGGCTTAAGATAATGCACGTATGGCATTTTGGCGTAAATTCTTACACAGTAGGCTTGTAATTATTTTATTTTATATTTTTTGGTAAAGAGTTAATTTATTATGTGGAAAAACTCAACCTAGCTATGAAGGAAAGGATTCAGACTACTCAAAAGGCTGAGCAATGACTACTAGTGCTACTTTTATAATTGTTGAATGCAAGTATCTTTGTATAATGAAGTTGTAGACATAATCAGGTACAAAATATTATCTCTAAGAAAATTTAAAAAGTCTGGGCCCAATTTGTAGATTGTGAGGGAATAAAATTTGCGGGATTCCATTTTGGAAGGACAAAGTAATATGTCTGTGTTAGACCTGCTTTCTCAGTATAGTTTTATACTCCATTATTTTGCCTGTGAAAGAGACTCTTTTGCAATCCCTTAGATAAATATGCCAGATTATGTTATTTTAAGTGAAATACAATTTTTTAGATTAGTGGATAAAAATTGCAAAGTTTGAATAATTTTACCTGCCAAGGGGCTGTATGGAAGGCTCTATATTTTCATGTTAGAAGGCTAAAAATAATACTATGGAAGTATTAAGGTAGCAGAAATCAAGTTGCTAGGACAAGGTTTTTTCATATTGAACAAGATCAAAATTTTGAATCAATCGACGTTTGAATATAGTGCCTTTTTTTTTTTTTTTCCTTCTAAATGGTTCCATCATTTTCACCAACTTGTAATTGCTAAATTGTCTTCTATCTACTTGAATAAGAGCTCCTCCATTTTGACTGATGGTTGCTGAGGATTAAAGATGAGTGAAGAAGATACTCTGAAGGACAGGTCCAGATATTCTAGCGTCATCTTGTAGAACCAAAACAATGATTATTATTATTATTATTATTATTATTTTATTTCAAATTTGAAACATTGAACTGTCATATATATCTTGAAAACCATGTTTCACATTTATTGCTTATGTATATGTATGTATGTATGTATGCAGTTAGAATTGTTTATTTACATGGGAATGTACTCACTGAGAATAATGGGAAGCCCTTTGTTTTTCTTCTATTGTACCACAATCCCAATCTTGAAGAAGAAGTGGAGCTAGAGAGTACCTTTCAGAGTCAAGCAAATTCAAAAAATGAGTGATACCTGGAGGCCATTGCAAATAAGTTTTGGAACAACTATCATCATAGATGAATCAGTTCTATTATTTGTATTTGGATGTTGTTACCACTTTTATTTGGATTCGTATTCTATTTGATGTACTTTATCTTGCACGCACTTGATATAATGTTATTCAGCTAGTGCATGTCATGTCTAATTTTTGCATTTCGGTTAAAAGAAAAAACACATTTTTATCAAACACACTTTCTGTTTGTTGTTTTTCTGAAAACAATCTACATTATTAAACATGATTTACTTTCTGTTTCAGTTTCAAGAAATCAAAATTATGATTTGCTTTTAGAGAAAACTTAAAAAGGAATTACTTCGTGTTAGTGAATGACCCATAGTGTTTAGAGTCCCTTTATAGTCAAACACACTAGTGCAAGTGTACACACATATACTTATAAAACTTGTTAAGGGTTGAATCTTAAAAATAAGGTGTGGTGGTGCTGCGGAGTGGAAAGGCCCTTTAGTTTCCTCTCACCCTATGGTCTTCGGTTCGATTTCACTTATTTAATTAATGCATTATTATTATGACGTAAATATCTTTCTCAAAAATATTTCTTTTAGGTAAAATATTTTTTATTTTTATTTTTCAGTATTTGACAAAAGTTTAAATCAAGGTCAAAATCGAGTCTATTGGATTGGGCGTGCAAAATAATTTACTAAAAATTGATGTGTAAATTATTTTTATCAGGTTTTAATAAAATATTTTACTTAAATTTTTGACAACCAAACAACAAAATAA
Organism: Cornus florida; assembly: GCF_030987335.1. Taxonomy (NCBI): domain Eukaryota; kingdom Viridiplantae; phylum Streptophyta; class Magnoliopsida; order Cornales; family Cornaceae; genus Cornus; species Cornus florida. The sequence goes on along the minus strand of NW_026775575.1, from coordinate 88,805,840 downwards.
TAAAGAAAAAAATATGTTTTACATCCAAACTAAGCTTAGAAGTGTGGTTTTTTTTTTTTTTTTTTAGTTAACCCAGGGTGTCTGGGATGGCACGAATCCTTAAGGCCCCTCAACAACCCGACTAATTCTCGATGACCCGGAAGGACATCTCTCCATCCGGATTGGGTAAGTCACTACAGAACAGCGGAGGTTAGCCACAAAGTACACCCAGCGGGACTCGAACCCCCAAACTTTGGGCTTACTAAGTTCCAAAGTCCAGCGAGTATACCGCTGGGCTATATCCGAAGTGAATTAAAGAAAAATTATTAAATGATAAAAACAACACAATTTTTAAAAATTATAAATATATATTTATTTTTTAATTACCACTTAAAAAGCACTTAAAATTTTGAATTCTCTTAAAACTATTTTATTCCTTCTTCAAATTATTTTGTTGTTTTATTATTATTTTTTTAGGGTTGTTTAAAACTGAACCAAACAAGGCTGGTAGATTTTCAACCCTCTGTTTTTAATTTGGGGCTGATCATTGGGCACTTTGAGCGCAAAGTATCATGAATGGTTTGTCATTACTTTCGGAAGGATACTGAACTTGATTAACCAATGTATGCTTCTTGGATGTTTGCCTTTGTAGACTTTTCAACTGGAGATTGAGCTAAGACTTTCAGATTCAACCAGGGTTCTATCAACAATGACAAGGTATGTCTTCAATGTATTTGCATAATATAATTAATCCATATATGTGTTGGTTTTTTTTTTTTTTTTTTTTTTCACTTCTAAGTGATCCAATAATGAAGTTTAGACCTTTTCTATATTCCCCTGTTAGGGTTTTATAATTTAGGTGCAATAATAAATATAGGAATTCCAAATGTGAGAACATTGGTTCAAGTAATGATATATATCGTCTTTGTTTAAAAATTGACAACGTTACACCTGTACTCACTGTAACCTTCCTGGTATTCTCAATCATTGAATGCAGGATGAGTAATGATCTTTTTACAGGGGTTCATGTTACTCAAATTAATAGGAACAGTCATTTGGGAGGGTGAAAGCGGCAAAATTGAAATCACACAACAGAAAATTGGGAACAAGAGCGTGAGAGAGAGAGAGCCTTGTCATCAGGTTTAAAAAAAAAAAATAGATCGTCGCCATCGTCCTATGTCCTTATCCCATTTGAATAGGTCTTGGGCCAAATTTAGCCACAACCTTTTGACACCAAAAAATAAATTGAATTGAATAGACTTTTTGTTCTTGCACTAAAGTCTGTATATTTTTAAATGAACCAAATGGTGAAAACCTGCCTTAATTTCCAAAAGTCACTTTCAACATGGTCCTCTAATTGTCATGTCTCAACCAAAATCGAGGGAAACACATTTTCTTCAAACTTTTCTCTCCCTTTCCGTTTAAATTATAGTCGTGACAGTAACTTGTATTGAAACCAATCACCGTCTCCTCATGTTAGTATTGACCAAATAAAATATATGTGCCAGTTGAAGACAATCCGCATTGGCGACAGGTAGATGGAGACAAAAAAGAAAACATCCAAAGATGTTGGGTTAGGTGCATAGATCTTAACATTTGAAATCAGTACATAATGATCTATAAAATTAATCATAATAAATCTAAAGACATTTCTCAGTTTCTTGAAACCACTTGATTTACCTAGACAGACTTGATTTAGCTGCATTAATATTGATACAATACACTTTAGTGCATGCGCAGTCTATTATTTCCAACTTTATTGACAAAGTGAAGCCATGCCTTGTATATAAGGAAGGAGAAGGTTCTTGAAGATATAAAAGAATATTCAAAACATATACAATTGTTGGTAAACCCTTAAAAATATTTATATTATATATTATAGAATGTAATTCAATATTGCATATGGAGTATATAAATATACATGTCTATACAAGTAACCATGCAAGTGGAATCTAGAAGAAGTCCCTTCTGATAGAAACTTGAAATAAAGTTCCACCAACAATACTGGATCAAGAACTATGGGACCGGAGTGACCATGCGAGTGGAATCTGGAAGACGTCCATTCTTAAATAAAACAGTTCTAGACCTTATCAATTGTGGAACCTAAGTTTTTTTTGGAAGTAAAATGAACACACATTTCAAATCCAATGTATAATACCATAACCAGCTTGATACATGGATCCTAGCCTTCCAATTAATCCATTGTGAAAGACAAAAGCATAACAAATCTCAGAACAGTCATCAGTATGGTAAGTCATGCATCTGACGGTCAGGACCTAGTGATTACAACATTTTATGGTGAAACTGGCCGTCATTTAACATCTGCCTTAATACTTCTTGATTTACGTAGACAACTTGACTCGACAGCAACAATAATTTTGGGATGGTGCCTAAAACTCATAAGGTTGGAACCAAGTATAAAAACACATTCTATGCTTGCTCTTATCATAGTGTCAAAAGAGAATCAAGACAAAATGCCTTCACCATTGCATCTGTTTACCTTCTTGCGTTTGCTCTTTCAACTCACAACATTCCATTTCATTGTTATTAACACTTCATCTTCCATTGAGCCACTCTGCCATGATAATGAGAGCTCTGTTTTGATGCAATTCAAGCAAAGCTTTTCTATAAACAAGTCTGCTTCTAGCGATCCTTCTGTTTATCCAAAGGTTGCACCCTGGAATACTAGTAGCAGTGATAGATGCTGCTCATGGGATGGGGCCGGTCACGTGTGATGAGGACACCAGCCGTGTGATTGGCCTTGACCTTAGTAGCAGCCTTCTCTATGGTTCAATCAACTCCAGGAGTAGCTTCTTCCGCCTTGTTCACCTTCAGAGACTCAACCTTGCAGACAATGAATTTTGTAACTCTCAAATCCCATGTGTTGTTGGACTTCTTTCAAGGTTAACTTATCTCAATCTCTCACTCTCTCTATTTTCCAGCCAAATCCCATCTTCTTTTGTAAACCTGACCCAACTTGAGAGTTTGGACATGTTAGGTAATCAACTAACCGGTCAAATCCCATATTTTCTTACCCAATTAAAAACTCTACGCCTTTCATTTAATTTGTTACAGGGTTCGGTTCAAGAGTTGAAGATGCAAGAAATTCACTCCTCTTTCTCTCTCTAGAATTCTTACACTTCAACAAAAAATAAACTCTAAAAAATTCCCCTCTTATCCACTCGTAATGGTCTATTTATAAACCATTGCAAATACTCTAATCAACTTATTACATAGGGCTCCTATTCAAGGGCTTTCTTCCTTTTGGGCCTGACTTTCCAATGGGCTTGGTCCTCTTTAGTGGATCCTCCAAGCTCGGCCCATTCCGTGGTGCTTTTGTATGGGCCATACTTCAATTGTTCGTCCCGATCCCATGCCAGCGAGCCATAACCGGCCCATACCACTTATTGCATCATCAACTGCCCCCATAATTACTCCCTATTGATTAGGGGGTAATTATTAGAGGTTGTTAATCATGACTTGACGGCTCAAGAAGATCACATAGGAGAATGGACGGTTAGATTTGGGGGTCGGCGTTTCGAGATTCAAAAAACTCCTCGCTTTCCTAACTCCTTGGCCCACAGGCCCACCTTGGCTTTATAAGCCCCATAGATGTTCCATCGACTCTCTTTACCGTCTCCATCTCACTTTTTTGTTGTTCGAATCTTCTCCGGCGATTTCTTACAAAAGCTCCTCTTTCCAGCGACCTTGCAGTACTCTTTGATGTTCTCACTCTCTGAGGTTAGTTTCATTTGCCTTTTTCTTTCGGAAGACCTCTTTCCCTTCCTTAAATCCTCATTCATTCTTACCATGACTGTAGATCTAGATGTTCTTCGCATGAGACTTCACCTTCCTGACGATATACAAATTAGATATTGCCCTAAAAAGGTGAATATTAGAATCGGTGCCGGCCTTCTTCCCGGCGAGGTTTTGTTTTCACACCTTCATCTTAACATCCTTAGGTTCCCTTTGCATCCCTTCTGTTGCTACGTTTTTAATAAACTAAAACTTTTCCCTTTGCAAGTAAACCCAAATTTCCTTAGGATTTTATCTGTCATGCTGCTTCTGATCCATGACAGAGGTCTAGATCTGGACCTCGTAGATTTTCTCCTCTGTTACAAGGTTAGCAAAATCAGAACTGATGAACCGTTTTACCACTTTTACCCCATTGAGAAGAGGTCCATCTGCACAGATAAGATCAAATCCAAGAAGGGTTGGAGGAAAAATATAATTGGGGTTAGGGGAGCCTGGTTTTCTCCAGCTGCAGAGGATTTCCCTATCCCGAGCGCCTTTGGAGAGTGCTCTGTCTCTTCTTATAAAAAATACAAAACCCATAAGAGTGACTGTCCTTGCGAGATTTGCATTCCTCATTTTTGTACTTTCTTGTGCCATTCCTTAGGCATTCCTTGTGATGATTTGAGCTACGGTGTGTGCATGGATAGGGATAACTACCTGAAGCAGTACGTTCTGACCAACATTCCCTCCTGCTCGGACCTTCTCACTTCAGATAACCTTCTTGCTCTCTCAGGCCTCAGCAAGACAATGAGTCAACTCCAGATCCCTTCCTTTGGCAGGAGGAAAACTGCCCCCAGGCCCGTTGTTGCCCCTGCAGCAACTTCTTCTCCAGCTTCAGTATCTTCCTCCGCCACCATTTCTGATACCACTCCTTCCACCGATCCGGTCGTGTCGGCTATTGACCCGATCTCCAACACAGCGACCGCTAGTCCGAACGTGACCCCCTCTGTCAGCAACCTTCCTAGTTCTACTACTACTTCCGTACGGGAAAAGACAAGAGGGAAAAGGCATCAGCCTGATAGTACCCTCAGCCTCGATAATGTTCCCTTGTCATAGAGGGTTAGGCCTTCTGAGCCGAATGTGTCCGTGCTACCTCTAGCCAAGCCTCCTCAGACTAGGCCCCCTACCCCTTCTAGGCATGCCTCTACCTCAAGAACGGCACCATGGAACCCTCGCTTCATTCGAACAGACGGATCATCTGTCAAACCGCACGAGACCATGTTCAAGGATGGTCAGACCGCTATGGCATACTACAGGAGCATGTGGACTCCTAAGGACATTGAGGTAGCCAAGGGTCTGTCTCAGAAGGAAGTGTTCAGCCGATTTCCCTTATCTGCCATGGAGGTAACTTCTGCCTCTTAGTCAATGAATCTTTATACAGTCTTTACACTTGATTTCTTCTAACCATCTGCTCGGCTTAACCAGTTGTCATGTATATCTCTACAGACCTTGTACGGGATGATGGCTATGCAAAAACAGGTTGAACTAGTGAACACCAAGGTTCGCACGCTCTCTGACAGCCTTGGTGCAGCGAACAAGGAGAACGATGCTTTGGCTGCTCAGAAGACCGGGTTAATGGTTCAGCTTGGCAACGTTGAAAATGAGAGGGACTCCCAGAGGAAGGAGACGGACTCTCTACAGGATGAAAGGAATGCATTGCAGCTCGAGAAGAGCGTTTGGCATACCAAGCGAGAATCCTTTAAGGCTGAAAAGGAAAAACTGCTATGCCTTCTGAGTGATGAGCAATCCGCTCAGATGGCCTTCGAGAAAAGGCTTTGGACGAGCGCAATGCTTTGCTCGACACCATTAGTAGGGTAAATGGTGGTATGATAGCTCTGCACGCTCGATTTTTCAGAGTTGGGGCTCTCAGATATGCTTAGAGGTTCCGAGAGGGTTATGCCGATCGTGTTCTGGGTGAGGGTCAGACTAGTTCTACCCCTGATGAGGTTGACAGGGAGCTAGAGATTGATCCTCCGGGTATTTATGCCGATCCAGACTCCACCGCTACTAAGGGCATATTTGATGAGTGCCAAGAGATTGCCTCTTCCCGGATCACTCCTACTCCCTCTACCGCTCTGACTTTAGATGTTCTTTCTCTGTCCACCGTGACTCCATCTGTTACTGCTGCTAAAGATAACCTCGGCGGAATGATTCTTCCGACTCTACTGAGGATAGGACTTAGCAAAATGATTCTGTCATTCAGCTCGACTCTCCTCCCCGTGAAGATGGTAACGCCAATAATGATGAGGAGGCCGTTCAGCACCATCAAGAAGCTGATGGAGCAAACGCTTCTAGTTAGAACCTTTTTGATGTATTGACCTTCCTTCTTTTGTATTTTTACCATCTGTATACCTCATCATTTTTTGTAACTCTTAAACTTCATCATTAATGAAATGGCCGACTTTTGATCGAACTCTTACCATAAATCCCTTGATTTAATGATTCAATGCTATTTAATCTGGTTCCTCCCTGTATGTCAGTGGTTGGCTTTCAGCTAGTGTGTCACAGCAGAAGTTTTTTGTGCAAGTTTCTGGCATTTGGCTCATGGTGTTAATGGCTACTTATTTTGCTGAGCGGTTGGCGCTTGGCTAAAATGCCACTTTCAACTTTCATTTTATTTTTTGGCAAGTTTTTGGCGTTCGACTCATAGTGCCAGCTACCACTTACTTTGCTGAGTGGTTAGCGCTCGGCTAGAATGCCACTTGCCACTTTCTCTTTTTTGTTGTTTGGCAAGTTTTTGGCATTCGGCTCATAGTGCCAGCTGCCACTTATTTTGCTGAGTGGTTGGCGCTCGCCTAGAATGCCACTTGCCACTTGCCACTTTCACTCTTTTGTTTTTTGGCAAGTTTTTAGCATTCGGCTCATAGTGCCAGCTGCCATTTACTTTGCTGAGTGGTTGGCGCTCGGCTAGAATGCCCCTTGCCACTTTCACTCTTTTGTTTTTTGACTAGTTTTTGGCGTTCGGCTCATAGTGCCAGCTGCCACTTACTTTGCTGAGTGGTTAGCGCTCGGCTAGAATGCCCTTTGCCACTTTCACTATTTTATTTTTTTGGCAAGTTTTTGGCTTTCGGCTCATAATGCCAGCTGCCACTTTCTTTACTGATTTTTAAACATTCAATTTTTGCATAAGAAGATATCTTTTTATAGATTTCAAAATTTTATTCATTCGTGTGTACACAATTTGAGAATGATCAATGATAAAATTGGAACTCGATTTTCTATTGATAATACCTTTTCAGAGACGTAGCATTCCATGGCTTGTTGACTAGCCTTTCAGCCATGGTTTCTAAAGTGTAGGCTCCCTTCCCTAAGACTTCTGCAACTCTATATGGGCCTTCCCAAGGTGTCACCATTTTCTTAACCATTTCCTACATTCTTCTTCAGAACCAGATCACCTTGTACGAAGTCTCAGTGCTTTACCTTTTTGTTGTGGCTATTTATAAGTGTCTGTTGGTAGGATGCAAGCCTTACTGCCACTGCATCTCTTTTTTCTTCCAACATATCGAGGTTAAATCTCAACATATTGTCGTTATGCTCTCGGTTCCATGCTAAGCTTCGGACAGTCGGAACCAAGTGTTAAACCGGTATAACTGCCTCGGTACCATATGCCATAGTGAATGAGCTTTCTCCGGTCGGTCACCTTAGGGTCGTTCTATAAGCCCATAAGACGTTCGGCAGTTCGTCTAACCACTTTCCTTTCTTATCTTCAAGCTTCTTCTTGATGCAAGTAAAGATTGTTCTATTCGTGATTTCTGCTTGTCCATTAGCCTGGGGATGACTTACTACCACCAGCTTTTGATTAATTCCATATTCCTCAAACAACTCTCTTACTTGCTTGCTGTCAAGGTTGGTCCCATTATCCATGACGATTCACCTTGGAACACCAAACCGGTAAATAATATTACTCCAAATGAACCGTCTCACATGAGTTTGAGTTACGCTCGGGTATGGCTCTACTTCCACCCACTTAGTAAAGTAATCTATAGCCAGCAGCACATACTTGTTCTGAGCTCTTGCAGTTGGCAGAGGACCAACCACATCGATCCCCCATTGTGCGAAAGGCCATGGTGTGGCCATTACGTGTAAGTCCTCAGGTGGTTGGTGGATCAGTGGTCCGAATCTTTGGCACCTGTCGCACCTTCTGGATAATTCTTTTGCGTCTCGCGACATGTTTGGCCAGAAGTACCCTTATGTCATTGCTTTGTGCGCCAAAGACCTTCCTCCTGAATGGTTTCCATATACACCATCATGAATAGCTCGTAATATCTACCGAGCCTCTGTGGGGGTGACACACTTTAAGTACGGCCCGGAAAAAGATCTTCTGTACAACTGGTTATGCATTATGGTGTACTTTGCAGCATTTGATTTGATTTTCCTAGCCTCATCTCTTTGCTCAAACAAAGTACCATCCCAGATGTAAGTTATGATCGGATCAATCCAACTTGGCTCATATGGAATAACATTCACTTGCCAAAGATCTGAGCCCGAAGGTTCTTCAAAAATAGATGGCTGGTTTAATATTCCTACTGGAACCACCCTTGCCAATGTTTCTCCAGAACCTGAGGCACTACATGCTAACCGATCGGCATCCTCATTATGCTCCCTTGGAATTTGAATGAATTCAATTTTTTAAAAGTTTTTGGCCTCCCGCATAATAGCAGAATGATATGCCTCCATTGTTTCATCTTTGGTTTCATACTCGCCATTCACCTGCCTAACAATTAATTGCGAGTCACTAAAAATAGTCAAATTTCTGACCTTCAGCTCCCTGGCAAGCTTAAGTCCTGCCAGCAGTGCTTTATACTCCGCCTCATTATTGGTAGCTCTGAATTCAAGCCGGAGCGCTTGACTTAAGGATGTACCTTCTGGCGTCTGCAGTTTGATCCCAATGCCTGTACCCATCTGATTTGAAGATCCATCGACAAAGAGTTTCCATAAGCAACCACGGAGGTCTTCCTCCATGTCCTCTGAATCACATTCCAGTAAAAAATATGCCACTGCTTACCCTTTAACTGCCGCTCTGGGTTCGTATGTGATATCAAATGAGCTTAACTCTATGGCCCACTTTGTCATCCTTCTTGAGAGGCCTGGTTTGTGCAGGATTATTTTGATAGGAAAGTGGTTAGAACGATGATAGGATGGGATTTAAAATAATGCCTGAGCTTTCTTTTCGCATGCACTAGCGAGAGTATCACCCGCTCCGCCTTTGAATAACGTCTTTCGGCCTCAGTCATTGTCTTGCTAACGTAGAACACTGGATATTGCTTCCCCTCTGCACAATGGATCAAAACACCACTTGTCGCGATGCTGGATACTTCGAGATACAAAAATAGCTTTTCGCCTGGTTCTGGAGCTGACAGGAGAGGAAGGTTTTGCATATACTCTTTCAGAGCAGTTAATGCTAGGTGGTGTTCATCCCCCCAAACTTGCCTGCCATGGCTTCGTATTGTGTCAAAAAATGGTTTGCAACGATCTGACAATTTGGAAATGAATCGGCTCAGTGCAGCGATCCGTCTCGTAAGTGTTTGCACTTCTTTGACTGTCGTCGGCTGGGCATTCTTAGTCAGAGCTTCTACTTGGGCAGGGCTTGCCTCTATGCCTCTATGATTAACCACGTGCCCCAGGAATTGGCCAAAACTTACACCGAATGAGCACTTGGTTAGATTGAGCTTCATTCCATATTGCCTCAACACATCAAATACGTCTTGTAGATGTTTCAGATGGTCAAATTTCTTCTTACTTTTTACCACCATGTCATCAATGTAAGCCTCCACGGTCTTCCCTATTTGGCCCTTAAAAATTTTGCTAATAAGTCTTTGGTAAGTTGCTCCGACATTCTTCAGTCCGAATGGCATGACTTTGTAGCAATACGTCCCGCGTTCGGTGACAAAAGAAGTTTTCTCTTCATCAGTAGGGTCCATGGGGATCTGATTATAACCTGAATAAGCATCTAAAAAGGTCAAACGTTCATATCTAGTAGTTGCATCCACCATTTGATCAATCTTTGGCAGCGGAAAGCTATCCTTCGGACAGGCTTTATTTAAATTGGTGAAATCAATGCACACTCACCATTTCCCATTCTTTTTCTGCACAACAACAACATTTGACAACCAGTCAGGATAGTACACTTCTCTTATAAATCCCGCATCAAGTAGTCTGTCAACCTCCTCGGCTATGATATGGTTACGCTCTGGAGTAAACCTTCGCTATTTCTGCTTTACAGGTCCTGCATTGGGATTTACGTTCAATGAGTGACAGGATACAGAAGGGTCGATTCCAGGTATGTCTAGGTGGCTCCACACAAATACATCGACGTTTTGAGACAAGAAATCAACTAACTCCTGTTTCTCCGCCACATCAAGTCGTTCCCCCACTCTGGTTGTTCGTTCTAGCTAGACCCGATCGATCTGTACATTGACCAAGGGTTCTTCAGTCATGTCCACTGGCTCCTCCTCCCCATTCTACTTGGGGGAAGGTTCTTGTAATTGCTATCTCGGGCTTGCCGAACGGATGGGTGCTTTCCCTTTTCCAGTATACTTCAGCGTTACTAAATAACACTCTTTAGCCGCAACCTGGTCTCCATGAATGTCGATCACCTTAGCTCTGTCTGGCCCCAGGCATCTCATTACTTGATGCAAAGTGGAAGGAACACCTTGAACTCGATGGATCCATCCTCTGCCCATCAGAAGGTTGTAAGAGGGATAAATTTCGACAACCACAAAGGTTTCCATCAGAACCCTCTCGGTAGCATGTATCGCTACCTCCACCGTACCGATGGGCTCCACTCATTTTCCATCAAACCCTAGTAGAGGATTCCTGGTGGATTTAAGTCAATCCTGCTTGATCTCGAGCCCATCAAATGTATCCCTCGGCATGACGTTCACACTACTTCCAGGATCAATCAGAACTCTGCTCACCAAACATTCGGCCACTGTCAAACTGATGACCAACGGGTCCTTATGAGGGATCTGAACACGCAATAGATCTATTCTGTCAAACTTTATCTGTGTTGATGCGCTCTGTTGGTGTAGAGTGTTTACACTGCCTATCATTCTCTTCATCCGTGCCTGGCCAAGGCGTGTTCGAAACAGTTCATCTAACTCCTCAGTAGGCTCAGGCCGACCATGAATTGCATTAATTATTCAGACTGGTTGTGTATTGTGAGAGTTCGACTTCTGATTCCTCTTCACGTGCTCCATTGGTCGGTTTTGTTCCACCGTCGGGCCTTGAATATAACTTGCGAACTCCCCTCTAGCTATCAGCATCTCTACCTGTCTCTTTAGGTTCCTGCATTCGTTAGTCTGATGGCCAAAGTCAGAATGAAATGCACAATGCTTAGACTGATCCCTCTGTTTGAGGGGTTGTCTGATTGGTAAAGGAGGTCGGAACTTATCTTTATTTTCTTGGTACAGCCTTGCTAAGGTAACTTTCAATGGAGTAACCAGCTCTTCCTCTCTGGGCCTCTTCTTAGATTTCTACGAGGAACGTTGTGGCTGAACCTGCTTTTGTCTGATCTTTGCTTTGGTTTCTTCCTTCGTGGATATGACATATGTCTTCCGAGAGTTTGCTTCCTCTTCTTCTTCCGAGCGCACAAATCCATCAGCTCTTTCATTAAGTTAGTCCATAGTCTTCGGCGTGTTCACTACCAAGCTTGTGCGTAATGGAGTGCCACGAGTCATGGCCAGTATAAATGCTTGAACCGCTGTAGAAGGGTGACATTCAATCACCATGCTCTTGGTAAGGTTAAACCTGGTTAGGAAAGCTTGGAGACGCTCATCGTCATGCTGCTTCATTGTGAATAGGCTCAAAATGTCCTTCGCTGGATGCTTATTTCCATAATATTGGCTTATGAACCGATCACACAAGCTTCGGAAACTATCCACTGAGCCCCTCGGCAGGTTCTTAAACCAATTGAGCGCTAGTCCAGCCAGACTCGTAGGAAAGCACTTGCACATCAAAGAGTCATTCTCAGTGTTCAGAGCCATTTTCAACTGAATGTGATACACATGATCGATCGGATCGGTCGTTCCATCGAACAGAATGAAAATGGGCATGGAAAATTTCCTCAGACTCGGAGCATTCAGGATCTCATCGGTAAACAGTGAATCAACCATTCGAGCTGCTGAACGGAGTGCTTCATTTTCCCTCTGGAACCCGTGGTTGTTCTTTGGTCTACAGATCTCCTCTCTGAGCCGCAATAGTCGAATGTCGCCAGGGAAGGCCGATAAGTCGGATCGAATGATCTATCCTCAACGAACTCTCTGTGCCATGGAGGTATAACCTTGTGACGAACAAACTCTATTGTTTTACCTCGACTAAGCATTTCTTGATGTGGATCAAAAGTCATGGCTTCATTTTGCCTGATCTGCTCACGCCGTGGATCCACGTGAGTCGTGTAACGACCCTAGCTGATGCCAAGAATTTTACAAAAAATTCGGCATAACCTCCCCTAAAAATAGGCCTACCATACCCTGTTTAAATTCATTTTTTACCTATCATGGCTCAAATTCTGAATTCACGGCAACAGTATATGATCATACACAATCAAATAACACCGATAATTACTTTAACTAAAATTATCCTTCCCATTCATCAACAAGGTTACATGACAAAGTTTTGCAAAATATACATATATACCTTTATACTTTTAGTGCTTTGCAAAAATAATGGGAAATATACAAAAGACACAAAAGTGAGCTTCTAGTATCGCTCAAGCTTGAGGTGGGTTGTCGTCCACCGATTCTTTTCCAAGACCTGAAAAAAAATGTATAAATAGTAGGGTGAGCTATATGCTCAGTAGGTGACACTTAAGACACAAATCTTGTGTCCTTGTGAATTCAAGCAAAGCATAGGCCAATGGGAGATAGGGATCATACAACGTAGGGGATCAAATACAATATACAAGTCAATTCTAAGTATAAACAATGCAATGCAATGAAATGACATGCAATGCATGTCAATGACACTCCCCATTTTCATTCTCAAAATCATCACTTTCAAACGTTAATACAGCCCGCCCTTTGGTAACCCCGCCGCGACACGAAAGGAGGATTGGCTAGTGTCCCTGACCCTTGGTAACCCCGCGGCGTCATTATGGGGCCCAGCTAGCTCAACCACGCTAGGGCGACTCCCTAGTCCCCTCTAGGCTATATTAACCTCCGGCCCGTTGGTAACCCCGCAGCGACCGGGTTTCGCATAAAACCATTTTATCAAAAACACTTCCCTGAAATTCCCCATATTTATTTCAAGAACAATTTCTCCCATTTCATGCAAACCCAATGGTATGTGCATGTATATATGTTCCATACATTCAATGTCATGGCATTTAAAATTTTCCATCATAAAATTAAACATTCAACATGTTCAACATCTCCCAAGTAATTATTAACACATTAAAATACAACAAAATACATTTAAGCATGTGCATGTATATATATATATGAGCTCAACATCATCAATTGGGAAATTTGGCGCAATTTAAATAAGCATACTCTCAAACATCAATTTCAGCATGCTAGCACATAGTAAACATAGGAAATCAACAACTAAATATAATTTGCACATGAACCAACCATATTAAAGATCGTGAAAACCCTCTAGACATCATTAATACCATCATAGATATAATTAACTCTAAATTAAGCATATTTAATACAACATGGAGGTAAAGTTCACAATAGAACAACACTAGAGTGGATTAAGATGCCCCTACCTCAAAATAGGCAAAACCCTATAAATGGGTTTAAATTTTCGAGTTCCAAAGAAGGCTCAAAACTGGAAATTGCTTGCATCAACGCGTAGAGCTCGTCACACTCGTCGTTTTGCCTCAAACGGCACCTAAATCCGGCAAGTAATGAAGATGGAATCAAGGATTGAAGTTGAAAAAGAAAAAAGAAAAGAAAAAAGCAGAAGCAGCGAGAGAGAGAGATATGAGCTGCCGAGAGAGAAAACAATTTGGAAATAAATGGGTCTGCAATGACCCTTATAACTCAAGTGGGCCCCACAGTTGAAAAGTCAAAAACTTTACATTCTCCCCAACTTGAAAAAAGATTTCGTCCCCGAAATCAAGACATACCTGGAGAAGAAAACAACGCTGGGTACTTGGACCGAACCTCCTGTTCGAGCTCCCAAGTAGCTTCCTCGACTTCGTGGTGTCTCCAAAGGACTTTCACCATTGGTATCGTCTTGTTCCTCAACACCTTCTGTTGTGTGTCAAGAATCTAAACTGGTCCTTCCTCATAGGAAACATCCTTATCAATGTCCACATCAACCCAACTCAAAATGTGAGATGGATTTGGCTCGTACTTCCGTAACATCGATACATGGAAAACATTATGGACCCTATCCAACTGTGGTGGCAAAGCAAGCTTGTAGGCAACCTCTCCTACTCGGTCCAAAATCTCAAACGGTCCAATAAATCGTGGCGACAACTTGCCACTTTTTCCGAATCTCATCAATCCCTTCCGTGGAGAAACCCGTAGAAAAACATGGTCTCCCACCTCAAAGGATAACAGTCGTCTCCGCTTATCCGCATAGCTCTTCTGTCGGCTCTGAGCTATAAGTAACCTCTGTCTTATCAACTTAATCTTCTTAGTAGTCTCGAGTACAATGTCGGGTCCTAAGGCGGCTGTCTCACTTACCTCAGTCCAACAAACAGGAGACCTACAAGGTCTACCATACAACGCCTCAAATGGAGCCATTTGGATGCTCGCCTGATAACTGTTGTTGTAGGCAAACTCAATAAGTGGAAGGTGATCCTCCCAACTACCTCCCAAATCAAGTACACATGCCCGAAGCATATCCTCCAAATTCTAGAAAGTACGCTCCGACTGACCGTCCGTCTGTGGATGGAATGCCGTACTAAGATGCAACGCTGAACCAAACGCTACTTGAAGTCCTTCCCAGAACTTTGAAGTGAACTTAGCATCCCTATCTGACACAATGGTTACAGGAACTCCATGCAACCTTACAATCTCCTTCACATAAAGAACACCAAGCTTCTCTGCATCATCTGTTGCCTTAAAAGGCAAAAAGTGAGCCGTCTTGGTCAATCTGTCAATGATGACCCATACGGCCTCATTGCCCCTCCGTGACCTTGGAAAACCTGTCATAAAATCCATAGCAATATGCTCCCATTTCCATTGCGCTACAGGTAATGGTTGCAACAAACCAACTGGCCTCTGATGCTCGGCCTTCACCTGCTGACAGGTAAGGCATCTAGCCACAAACTGTGCAACATCATTCTTTATCCCGCTCCACCAATACTGACGTCTCAAATTGTGATACATTTTAGAACCACCTGGATGAACTGCAAAACGGGAAGTGTGAAACTCCCGTAGGACATCCTCACGACAAACTGTGGGAACCACCAACAAACCCCTGAACCGTAGACCCCCATCTGCATACAAGGCCCAATCTTTCACTGTCTCACCACTAGAGATCAAAGCGTGGATGGCATCTGAGTCCGGGTCCTGTCTCTGTGACTTAATCACTCGTACAACAAGAGTAGGCTGACCCACAAGACTAAATAAGAATGCCGACTCACTGCAACCATCAACATCACAACATTGTAATCCTATCTCTACCAGACCTTCAAGCATCTTCCACTTCCGAATAGCTAAACTGGCCAAAGTTCCACGAGATTTTCAGCTTAAGGCATCGGCTACAACATTTGCCTTGCCCGGATGATACTGCAAATCAAAGTTGTAATCTTCCAAGTACTCAACCCATCGTCTCTGTCTGTTGTTCAAGTCCTTCAAGCATCTTCCACTTCCGAATAGCTAAACTGGCCAAAGTTCCATGAGATTTTCAGCTTAAGGCATCAGCTACAACATTTGCCTTGCCCTGATGATACTGCAAATCAAAGTTGTAATCTTCCAAGTACTCAACCCATCGTCTCTGTCTGTTGTTCAAGTCCTTTTTTGAGACTTTTGTGATCTGAAAATACCTCGAATCTCTCACCATACAAGTAGTGTCTCCAACACTTCAAGGCAAACACAACTGCCATTAACTCCAAATCATGAGTAGGGTAATTAAGCTCGTGAGTCTTCAACTGTTGAGACCCATAAGCCACTACTCTACCATCCTGCATCAACACACATCCCAACCCGTCACGTGAAGCATCACAATAGATCACATAACCCAAGCCACGCTCAGGTATCACCAACACTGGAGCTGTAGTCAATCTCGTCTTCAACTCCTAAAAATATGAATCACAGGCCTCATTCCAGACAAACTTGACCCCTTTCCGTGTCAAACAGGTTATAGGAGCTGCCAA
Organism: Cornus florida; assembly: GCF_030987335.1. NCBI lineage: Eukaryota > Viridiplantae > Streptophyta > Magnoliopsida > Cornales > Cornaceae > Cornus > Cornus florida. The sequence continues at coordinate 88,789,789 of NW_026775575.1, read as the reverse complement.
ACGGGAGAAATCCTTCACAAATCTCTGATAATAACCCGCTAAACCAAGAAAACTGCGGATCTCAAACACATTCTTGGTTGCTCCCAAGTCAAAACTGCTTCAACCTTTGATGGATCAACTGATACTCCACCTTCTGAAACAACATGCCCCAAAAACTTCACCTCCTGTAGCCAAAACTCACATTTCTCGTATTTGGCATACAATCGGTGTTCCCGCAAAATCTGTAAAACAATACTCAAATGGACCTCGTGATCTTCCCGAGTCCGTGAGTATACAAGAATGTCATCCACGAAAACTACCACAAACTGGTCCAAGTAATCGTGAAAGACGCTATTCATCAAGTCCATGAATGCCGCTGGCGCATTAGTCAAGCCAAAAGGCATAACAAGGAACTCATAGTGTCCATACCGTGTACGGAATGCTATCTTCGGGATATCCTCATCCCTAACCCGCAACTGATAATAGCCAGACCTCAAGTCAATCTTCGAGAAACAACTGGCTCCCCTCAACTGATCAAATAAATCATCTATCCTTGGCAAAGGAAACTTGTTCTTGATGGTGGCATGATTCAACTTCCGATAATCAATGCACAACCTCAACGAACCATCTTTCTTCTTAGCAAACAAGACCGGTGCGCCCCACGGTGACACACTCGGTCGGATGAAACCTTTCATCCTCAAATCATCAAGCTGCCTCTTCAATTCTTCCAGTTCAACTGGTGCCATACGATACGGTGCCATAGAAATCGGCGCGGTACCTGGCATTAACTCAATAGAGAACTCCACTTCTTGGTGTGGAGACAACTCTGTCAAATCTTCTGGAAAAACATCCAAGAAGTCACAAACAATCGCCGGATAAACTTCTCCCACGACATCATCTTCTTCGGCTAGAAGACTAGCTAAGAAATAATCACCATGACTTCATCCACGAACTCCATAAAACGATGAAATGTGGGACTCACTCCGATCTCCCACGAAAAAGAAACAGTCTCCATCGGAAGTGCAAACTGTAACCCTTCCTCTGTTACAGTCGATCGTGGCATGAAATGAAGCCAACCAATCCATCCCGAGAATGACATCAAAGCTAGTCATCTCCAGGAGGATAAGGTCAAACACGAAAGTCCGCCCGACTATCACAATGGGACACTCTCGCACAATTCGGCTCAAAGACACTGAAACCCCAACTGGCGTATCAACACTCAACGCCCGTTCCAAGAAACTAACTTCCAACCCCGATGCAAGTGCAAATGATGATGAAATGAAAGAATGAGATGCACCAGAGTCAAATAAAACACGGGCCCAACAACCAAACACTGGAAATATACCTCGAAGGACTGACGGTCCAGAAGATGCATCAGTCTGTGCCAGTGCAAAAACACGTCCCTGTGGTACCTGTGCCTGATGACTGCCAACCTGAACACCTGGCTGCTGCACTGACATAGTAGGAGTATCCCTCCTAACTGATCGTGAACCCTGTGAAGACATAGTAGGCTGTGGTGGTGGTGGTCTGAAACCTGACTGAACTGTAGCCGATTGTGACGGCCTCTGCTGTGACCCTCTGCCACTAATGGTGCCTGCTCTCTGACTCGGACAATCACGAATCAAGTGACCCTGCTGCCCACACCCATAACAAGCCTTCGGAGCTGACGGAACTGAAGACGATCTCATCGGACAACTGGACTTGTAATGTCCGGGCTGCTGACACTGATAACAAACAACTGCACTCTAGTCAGATCCAGCTGGCATAGGAGTGGTAGGAGTAGATCTTGTAGACTGTTGCCCCTGAAACTGAGATGGATTGCCCCTGTTCCTTTTCCAAGAAGATCCCTCTAAGGATGGCCCTGCACCCCTCTTTTGCTTCAATTACTCTCTTCTTGCATCCTTCTCTCTATTATCAGCCTCCAGCATCAAAACCCTTTCCACTGCTTCAGAGTAAACCTTAATAAACTGTGCCGTGATCAACGGCCTCATTAAATCATTAAGACCCGAGATAAACTTTCGAGTCTTGTTAGCTTCATCTCTCACCACTTCTGGAGCAAAACGGGAGAGTGAGGTGAACTTGTTCTCATACTCCGCCACTGACATGTTCCCTTGATTAAGATTATGAAACTGGTCTTGTAACTCCCATCTTTTAGAAAGCGAAAAGTACTTTTCATAGAACAGTTCCTTGAACCTGTCCCAACTCATCTCGTCAATCTTATACTGGTTAGTGATCGACTTCCACCAAACCTTGGCATCCATAGTAAACTTGTAAGTTACTAGGATGATCTTCAAGTGATCCTCTGTCACATCCATTGAGGTCAACTGAGTTTCGACTTGATCCATGTAGTTGTCGGCTACCATTGGATCCGCACCGCCCTCAAACATAACCAGCATCAGCTGAGAAAACCCCTTAATGATCTTGAGACGCTTCTGAGCTGGAGTCTCCTCAACTCGAACAGTAGCTTGTGGTACCAACTGCGGTTGAGCAACAATCGTTGCCCTCACGACATTTTGCAACAAATGATTAAACTCCAGTGCCACAGAACCTTCACCCACTTCTACGGGTACGGGTGTTTCAACATTCTCTCTTCTTGGGGGAACAGCTCTTGGGGGAATCAAGTCCCTAAGAAGCATGTTCTCTTCAACTAGCTCTGCCAGATTGGAGCTAGAGCTCTCACCAACATCGCCCCTTGTTGGCCTATGGCGAACTTCTCTAGGTTCCTCACGCCGTGACATCGTGCTATAAAACGAGAAAACGATTCAGAAACATCACACTAAGGTCCACTGTGGACGACTCAACAAGAATTAATACCGTACAACACTTAGCATGCAAGACCATGCAAGAAACATTTTAACATAAATAAGTAAGCAAATAAGCACATAGGCAGTTAAGCATGCTCATTTAAATATGATACCACGTAGCAAGTAGTCAAGTAAGCAACACAAACAACATTCCATGCGACTCTATGTAGGCCTCTACCCGTCGTCCTAAAGGTTTTCGAACCTTTGCTCTGATACCAAATTTGTAACGACCCTAGCTGATGCCAAGAATTTTACAAAAAATTCGGCATAACCTCCCCTAAAAATAGGCCTACCATACCCTGTTTAAATTCATTTTTTACCTATCATGGCTCAAATTCCGAATTCATGGCAACAGTATATGATCATACACAATCAAATAACACCGATAATTACTTTAACTAAAATTATCCTTCCCATTCATCAACAAGGTTACATGACAAAGTTTTGCAAAATATACATATATACCTTTATACTTTTAGTGCTTTGCAAAAATAATGGGAAATATACAAAAGACACAAAAGTGAGCTTCTAGTATCGCTCAAGCTTGAGGTGGGTTGTCGTCCACCGATTCTTTTCCAAGACTTGAAAAAAAATGTATAAATAGTAGGGTGAGCTATATGCTCAGTTGGTGACACTTAAGACACAAATCTTGTGTCCTTGTGAATTCAAGCAAAGTATAGGCCAATGGGAGATAGGGATCATACAACGTAGGGGATCAAATACAACATACAAGTCAATTCTAAGTATAAACAATGCAATGCAATGAAATGACATGCAATGCATGTCAATGACACTCCCCATTTTCATTCTCAAAATCATCACTTTCAAACGTTAATACAGCCCGCCCTTTGGTAACCCCGCCGCGACACGAAAGGAGGATTGGCTAGTGTCCCTGACCCTTAGTAACCCCGCGGCGTCATTATGGGGCCCAGCTAGCTCAACCACGCTAGGGCGACTCCCTAGTCCCCTCTAGGCTATATTAACCTCCGGCCCGTTGGTAACCCCGCAGCGACCGGGTTTCGCATAAAACCATTTTATCAAAAATACTTCCCTGAAATTCCCCATATTTATTTCAAGAACAATTTCTCCCATTTCATGCAAACCCAATGGTATGTGCATGTATATATGTTCCATACATTCAATGTCATGGCATTTAAAATTTTCCATCATAATATTAAACATTCAACATGTTCAACATCTCCCAAGTAATTATTAACACATTAAAATACAACAAAATACATTTAAGCATGTGCATGTATATATATATATGAGCTCAACATCATGAATTGGGAAATTTGGCGCAATTTAAATAAGCATACTCTCAAACATCAATTTCAGCATGCTAGCACATAGTAAACATAGGAAATCAACAACTAAATATAATTTGCACATGAACCAACCATATTCAAGATCGTGAAAACCCTCTAGACATCATTAATACCATCATAGATATAATTAACTCTAAATTAAGCATATTTAATACAACATGGAGGTAAAATTCACAATAGAACAAAACTAGAGTGGATTAAGATGCCCTTACCTCAAAATAGGCAAAACCCCAGAAATGGGTTTAAATTTTAGAGTTCCAAAGAAGGCTCAAAACTGGAAATTGCTTGCATCAACGCGTAAAGCTCGTCACACTCGTCGTTTTGCCTCAAACGGCACCTAAATCCGGCAAGTAATGAAGATGGAATCAAGGATTGAAGTTGAAAAAGAAAAAAGAAAAGAAAAAAGCAGAAGCAGCGAGAGAATGAGAGATACGAGCTGCCGAGAGAGAAAACAATTTGGAAATAAATGGGTCTGCAATGACCCTTATAACTCAAGTGGGTCCCACAGTTGAAAAGTCAAAAACTTTACATTCTCCCCAACTTCAAAAAAGATTTCGTCCCCGAAATCAAGACATACCTAGGGAAGAAAACAACGCTGGGTACTTGGACCGAACCTCCTGTTCGAGCTCCCAAGTAGCCTCCACGACTCCGTGGTGTCTCCAAAGGACTTTCACCATTAGTATCATCTTGTTCCTCAACACCTTCTGTTGTGTGTCAAGAATCTGAACTGGTCCTTCCTCGTAGGAAACATCCTCATCAATGTCCACATCAACATAACTCAAAATGTGAGATGGATCTGGCTCGTACTTTCGTAACATCGATACATGGAAAACATTGTGGACCCTATCCAACTGTGGTGGCAAAGCAAGCTTGTAGGCAACCTCTCCTACTCGGTCCAAAATCTCAAACGGTCCAATATATCGTGGCGACAACTTGCCACTTTTCCCGAATCTCATCAATCCCTTCCGTGGAGAAACCCGTAGAAAAACATGGTCTCCCACCTCAAAGGATAACGGTCGTCTCCGCTTATCCGCATAGCTCTTCTGTCGGCTCTGAGCTGTAAATAACCTCTGTCTTATCAACTTAATCTTCTTAGTAGTCTCGAGTACAATGTCGGGTCCTAAGGCGGCTGTCTCACCTACCTCAGTCCAACAAACAGGAGACCTACAAGGTCTACCATACAACGCCTCAAATGGAGCCATCTGGATGCTCGCCTGATAACTGTTGTTGTAGGCAAACTCAATAAGTGGAAGGTGATCCTCCCAACTACCTCCCAAATCAAGTACACATGCCCGAAGCATATCCTCCAAAATCTGGATCGTACGCTGCGACTGACCGTCCGTCTGTGGATGGAATGCCGTACTAAGATGCAACGCTGAACCAAACGCTACTTAAAGTCCTTCCCAGAACTTCGAAGTGAACTTAGCATCCTTATCTGACACAATGGTTACAGGAACTCCATGCAACCTTACAATCTCCTTCACATAAATAACACCAAGCTTCTCTGCATCATCTGTTGCCTTAATAGGCAAAAAGTGAGCCGTCTTGGTCAATCTGTCAATGATGACCCATACGGCCTCATTGCCCCTCTATGACCTTGGAAAACCTGTCATAAAATCCATAGCAATATGCTCCCATTTCCATTGCGCTACAGGTAATAGTTACAACAAACCAGTTGGCCTCTGATGCTCGGCCTTCACCTGCTGACAGGTAAGGCATCTAGCCACAAACTGTGCAACATCATTCTTCATCCCGCTCCACCAATACTGACGTCTCAAATTGTGATACATTTTAGTACCACCTGGATGAACTGCAAAACGGGAAGTGTGAAACTCCCGTAAGACATCCTCACGACAAACTGTGGGAACCACCAACAAACCCCTGAACCGTAGACCCCCATCTGCATGCAAAGCCCAATCTTTCACTGTCTCACCACTAGAGATCAAAGCGTGGATGGCATCTAAGTCCGAGTCGTGTCTCTGTGACTCAATCACTCGTACAACAAGAGTAGGCTGAGCCACAAGACTAAATAAGAATACCTACTCACTGCAACCATCATCATCACAACACTATAATCCTATCTCTACCAGATCTTCAAGCATCTTCCACTTCCGAATAGCTAAACTGGCCAAAGTTCCACGAGATTTTCAGCTTAAGGCATCAGCTATAACATTTGCCTTGCCCGGATGATACTGCAAATCAAAGTTGTAATCTTCTAAGTACTCAACCCATCGTCTCTGTCTGTTGTTCAAGTTCTTTTGGGAGAAAAGGTACTTGAGACTTTTGTGATCTGAAAATACCTCGAATCTCTCACCATACAAGTAGTGTCTCCAACACTTCAAGGCAAACACAACTGCCGCTAACTCCAAATCATGAGTAGGGTAGTTAAGCTCGTGAGTCTTCAACTATCGAGACCCATAAGCCACTACTCTACCATCTTGCATCAACACACATCCCAACCCGTCACGTGAAGCATCACAATAGATCACATAACCCAAGCCACGCTCAGGTATCACCAACACTGGAGCTGTAGTCAATCTCGTCTTCAACTCCTGAAAAGATGAATCACAGGCCTCATTCCAGACAAACTTGACCCCTTTCCGGGTCAAACAGGTCATAGGAGCTGCCAAACGGGAGAAATCCTTCACAAATCTCCGATAGTAACCCGCTAAACCAAGAAAACTGCGGATCTCAAACACATTCTTGGGTCGCTCCCAAGTCAAAACTGCTTCAACCTTTGATGGATCAACTGATACTCCACCTTCTGAAACAACATGCCCCAAAAACTTCACCTCCTGTCGCCAAAACTCACATTTCTCGTATTTGGCATACAATCGGTGTTCCCGCAAAATCTGTAAAACAATACTCAAATGGACCTCGTGATCTTCCCGAGTCCGTGAGTACACAAGAATGTCATCCACGAAAACTACCACAAACTGGTCCAAGTAATCGTGAAAGACGCGGTTCATCAAGTCCATGAATGCCGCTGGCGCATTAGTCAAGCCAAAAGGCATAACAAGGAACTCATAGTGTCCATACCATGTGCGGAATGCTGTCTTTGGGATATCCTCATCCCTAACCCGCAACTGATAATAGCAAGACCTTAAGTCAATCTTCGAGAAACAACTGGCTCCCCTCAACTGATCAAATAAATCATCTATCCTTGGCAAAGGATACTTGTTCTTGATGGTGGCATGATTCAACTTCCGATAATCAATGCACAACCTCAACGAACCATCTTTCTTCTTAGCAAACAAGACCGGTGCGCCCCACGGTGACACACTCGGTCGGATGAAACCTTTCATCCTCAAATCATCAAACTGCCTCTTCAATTCTTCCAGTTCAACTGGTGCCATACGATACGGTGCCATAGAAATTGGCGCGGTACCTGGCATTAACTCAATAGAGAACTCCACTTCTCAGTGTGGAGGCAACTCTGTCAAATCTTCTGGAAAAACATCCAAGAAGTCACAAACAATCGCCGGATAAACTTCTCCCATGACATCATCTTCTTCGGCTAGAAGACTAGCTAAGAAATAATCACCATGACTTCGTCCACGAACTCCATAAAACGATGAAATATGGGAATCACTCCGATCTCCCACGAAAAAGAAACAGTCTCCCTCGGAAGTGCAAACTGTAACCCTTCCTCTGTAACAGTCAATCGTGGCATGAAATGAAGCCAACCAATCCATCCCAAGAATGACATCAAAGCTAGTCATCTCCAGGAGGAAAAGGTTAAACACGAAAGTCCGCCCGACTATCACAATGGGACACTCCCGCACAATTCGGCTCAAAGACACTGAAACCCCAACTGGCGTATCAACACTCAACGCCCGTTCCAAGAAACTAACTTCCAACCCCGATGCAAGTGCAAATGATGATGAAATGAAAGAAAGAGATGCACCAGAGTCAAATAAAACATGGGCCCAACAACCAAACACTGGAAATATACCTCGAAGGATTGACGGTCCAGAAGATGCATCAGTCTATGCCAGTGCAAAAACACGTCCCTGTGGTACCTGTGCCTGAGGACTGCCAACCTGAACACCTGACTGCTGCACTGACATAGTAGGAGTATCCCTCCTAACTGATCGTGAACCCTACGAAGACATAGTAAGCTGTGGTGGTGGTGGTCTGAAACCTGGCTGAACTGTAGCCGATTGTGACAGCCTCTGCTGTGACCCTCTGCCACTAATGGTGCCTGCTCTCTTACTCGGACAATCACGAATCAAGTGACCCTGCTGCCCACACCCATAACAAGCCTTCGGAGCTGACGAAACTGAAGACGATCTCATCGGACAACTGGACTTGTAATGTCCGGGCTGCTGACACTGATAACAAACAACTGCACTCTAGTCAGATCCAGCTGGCATAGGAGTGGTAGGAGCAGATCTTATAGACTGTTGCCCCTGAAACTGAGATGGACTGCCCCTGTTCCTTTTCCAAGAAGATCCCTCTGAGGATGGCCTTGCACCCCTCTTTTGCTTCAATTGCTCTCTTCTTGCATCTTTCTCTCTATTATCAGCCTCCAGCATCAAAGCCCTTTCCACTGCTTCAGAGTAAACCTTAATAAACTGTGCCGTGATCAACGGCCTCATTCGATCATTAAGACCCGAGACAAACTTCTGAGTCTTGTTAGCTTCATCTCTCACCACTTTTGGAGCAAAACGGGAGAGTGAGGTGAACTTGTTCTCATACTCCGCCACTGACATGTTCCCTTGAATAAGATTATAAAATTGGTCTTGTAACTCCCATCTTTTAGAAAGCGGAAAGTACTTTTCATAGAACAGTTCCTTGAACTTGTCCCAACTCATCTCGTCAATCTTATACTGGTTAGTGATCGACTTCCACCAAACCTTGGCATCCATAGTAAACTTGTGTTGCTAGGATGATCTTCAAGTGATCCTCTGTCACATCCATTGAGGTCAACTGAGTTTTGACTTGATCCATGTAGTTGTCGGCTACCATTGGATCTGCATCGCCCTCAAACATAACCGGCATCAGCTGAGAAAACCCCTTAATGATCTTGAGACGCTTCTGAGCTGGAGTCTCCTCAACTTGAACTGTAGGTTATGGTACCAACTGCGGCTGAGCAACAATCGTTGCCCTCACGACATTTTGCAACAAACGATTAAACTCCAGTGCCACAGAACCTTCACCCACTTCTACGGGTACGGGTGTTTCAACATTCTCTCTTCTTGGGGGAACAGCTCTTGGGGGAATCAAGTCCCTAAGAAGCATGTTCTCATCAACTGGCTCCGCCGGATTGGAGCTAGAGCTCTTACCAACATCGCCCCTTGTTGGCCTAGGGCCAACTTCTCTAGGTTCCTCACGCCGTGACATCGTGCTATAAAACGAGAAAACGATTCAGAAACATGACACTAAGGTCCACTGTGGACGACTCAACAAGAATTAATACCGTACAACACTTAGCATGCAAGACTATGCAAGAAACATTTTAACATAAACAAGTAAGCAAGTAAGCACATAGGCAGTTAAGCATGCTCATTTAAATAAGATACCACATAGCAAGTAGTCAAGTAAGCAACACAAACAACATTCCATACGACTCTATGTAGGCCTCTACCCGTCGTCCTAAAGGTTTTCGAACCTTTGCTCTGATACCAAATTTGTAACGACCCTAGCTGATGCCAAGAATTTTACAAAAAATTCGGCATAACCTCCCCTAAAAATAGGCCTACCATACCCTGTTTAAATTCATTTTTTACCTATCATGGCTTAAATTCCGAATTCACGGCAACAGTATATGATCATACACAATCAAATAACACCGATAATTACTTTAACTAAAATTATCCTTCCCATTCATCAACAAGGTTACATGACAAAGTTTTGCAAAATATACATATATACCTTTATACTTTTAGTGCTTTGCAAAAATAATGGGAAATATACAAAAGACACAAAAGTGAGCTTTTAGTATCGCTCAAGCTTGAGGTGGGTTGTCGTCCACCGATTCTTTTCCAAGACCTGAAAAAAAATGTATAAATAGTAGGGTGAGCTATATGCTCAGTATGTGACACTTAAGACACAAATCTTGTGTCCTTGTGAATTCAAGCAAAGCATAGGCCAATGGGAGATAGGGATCATACAACGTAGGGGATCAAATACAACATACAAGTCAATTCCAAGTATAAACAATGCAATGCAATGAAATGACATGCAATGCATGTCAATGACACTCCCTATTTTCATTCTCAAAATCATCACTTTCAAATGTTAATACAGCCCGCCCTTTGGTAAACCCGCCGCGACACGAAAGGAGGATTGGCTAGTGTCCCTGACCCTTGGTAACCCCGCGGCGTCATTATAGGGCCCAGCTAGCTCAACCACGCTAGGGCGACTCCCTAGTCCCCTCTAGGCTATATTAACCTCCGACCCGTTGGTAACCCTGCAGCGACTGGGTTTCGCATAAAACCATTTTATCAAAAACACTTCCCTGAAATTCCCCATATTTATTTCAAGAACAATTTCTCCCATTTCATGTAAACCCAATGGTATGTGCATGTATATATGTTCCATACATTCAATGTCATGGCATTTAAAATTTTCCATCATAAAATTAAACATTCAACATGTTCAACATCTCCCAAGTAATTATTAACACATTAAAATACAACAAAATACATTTAAGCATGTGCATGTATATATATATATGAGCTCAACATCATGAATTGGGAAATTTGGCGCAATTTAAATAAGCATACTCTCAAACATCAATTTCAGCATGCTAGCACATAGTAAACATAGGAAATCAACAACTAAATATAATTTGCACATGAACCAACCATATTCAAGATCGTGAAAACCCTCTAGACATCATTAATACCATCATAGATATAATTAACTCTAAATTAAGCATATTTAATACAACATGGAGGTAAAATTCACAATAGAACAACACTAGAGTGGATTAAGATGCCCCTACCTCAAAATAGGCAAAACCCTAGAAATGGTTTAAATTTTCGAGTTCCAAATAAGGCTCAAAACTGGAAATTGCTTGCATCAACGCGTAGAGCTCGTCACACTCGTCGTTTTGCCTCAAACGGCACCTAAATCCGGCAAGTAATGAAGATAGAATCAAGGATTGAAGTTGAAAAAGAAAAAAGAAAAGCAAAAAGCTGAAGCAGCGAGAGAGAGAGATATGAGCTACCGAGAGAGAAAACAATTTGGAAATAAATGGGTCTGCAATGACCCTTATAACTCAAGTGGGACCCACAGTTGAAAAGTCAAAAACTTTACAAGTCGATCCTTCACGATCATCAATACGACGAGAATTTGGCGGCAAATTGTTTGGCCGGACTTCCTTACGGTGAAGATCTGTCAGATTGTTCCCTACCTCCTTGCCGTGATGTGCCGCATCGGTACGTGCAACTTTTTCTCTTACCGAGAGCAGTCGCGGAATCACCGAAACTTCTTGACGCTGCATTTCAGTCCTTAGATCCGCATTTTCTCTCTGGAGAGCTTCGATCATGTTCATCAACTCATCAACTTTCATCTGCTGGACGTTCTCTACCGTATTGGAGTTTTCGCCCCCTATCATGATTCCAGAGCGAAGCAAAGGCATGAATTACGAATTCCTAAACAGAACTGAGCGTCACCGATGAGAATTCCGTTAGATCTGGACCCAACTTCACCGAATCGTGGTCACCGTTTGCTAGATTTGAGCTTTTCTGGCTTTGAACTCACCGGATCCGACTGCAATTGAACAAATCACAGTTGCATAATTCCGAAGCAAATGCCTCAGAATCAACAATAAGCAAGAATCTTCTGAATAAACTACAATCTCGCTGATCTGGATTCAACTTCCAGAAATCAAACTGTGTGTTCACAAATTTGATTGAACTAACATGATACTGATCAAACTTGAATCGATTTTCTTCGTCGTTCCCACAGACGGTGCCAATTGAAGATGCAAGAAATTCACTCCTCTTTCTCTCTCTAGAATTCTTACACTTCAACAAAAAATAAACTCTAAAATATTCCCCTCTTATCCACTCGTAATGGTCTATTTATAGACCATTCCAAATACTCTAATCAACTTATTACATAGGGCTCCTATTCAAGGGCTTTCTTCCTTTTGGGCCTGACTTTCCAATGGGTTTGGTCCTCTTCAGTGGATCCTCCAAGCTCAGCCCATTCCGTGGTGCTTTTGTATGGGCCATACTTCAATTGTTCGCCCCGATCCCATGCCAGCGAGCCATAACCGGCCCATACCACTTATTGCATCCTCAAAAGTCGATCTCTCAACTTTTGAAACTCAATCATTTTACTGTTACTTATTACAACTTGAGCGGAACAGTGATGCTAGATGTATTCCTAAACCTAAAAAATCTTATTCATCTTAGACTAGCATATAATCAACTAACAGTACTCACCAGTAGTAGCTCTATAAATGGCAATGCTACACTAACCCCCAAGTTTGAGTACCTGGGTTTGGCCTCGTGCAACTTAGCTTTTCCAGATTTCTTGAGTAATCAACATGACTTGCAGTTGCTAGGCCTTGCTGACAACAGAATTCAAGTGCTCGTGCCTAAATTGATATGGAACATGAGTACAGAAACTTTGTGGTTATGGACCTTTATCATAACTTTCTAACTGGCTTTGACCAACCTCCTTTAGTGCTTCCTTGGGTTAGACTGCACATTTTAAACCTTAGTTCTAACATGCTGCAAGGATCACTTCCGACTCTACCCTTGTCCACCATTGTTTATAATGTCTCAGACAACAAACTAGATGGAGAGATTTCACAACTGATCTGCAATTTGAGTTCTCTATATGCCCTTGATTTATCTTACAACTACTTCAGTGGCATTATTCCCCAATGCTTGGGAAGCTCTACTGATTCTCTGTCAATATTGAATCTTCGAAACAATAATCTTAGTGGCCCCATTCCTCAAATATACGAAAGAGGAAGCAAACTAAAAATCGTCGATTTGAGTCAAAACCAAATTGCACGGGATGGTGCCAAGATCTTTGGTGAACTGTTCCATTTTAGAGATTTTAAATCTTGGGGACAATCAAATCAATGATATTTTCCCCATTTGGCTAGGAACTCTTTCTGAGTTGAAGGTTCTCATTCTGCATGTCAATAGATTTCATGGTGCAATAAGGCAACCTGAATCGAGCTTTGCTTTTCCCAAGTTGCACATCATTGACCTTTCTCATAACAGTTTTACAGGGGAGCTGCCTTCAAATTACTTCCAAACCTGGGGAGCGATGAAAGTCGTTGACAATAATCAGTCATATTTGCAGGCAAGGAAAGAGTTAACTAAATTTGGTTGGCAGGTAAATTACAGTTACTCAATGACAGTAACAAACAAAGGGGTGCAAATAATATATTTGAAGATCCTGAATATCTTTACTGTCATTGATCTCTCCAGTAACCAATTCGAAGGAAAGGTTTCAGAATCTATTGGGATTCTTAAGGGGCTTCACGTTCTCAATCTTTCCGACAATAATCTTATTGGCCAAATCCCATCTTCCTTGGGGAACCTAACAGAGCTTGAATCATTAGACCTTTCTCAAAACAAGCTCTCAGGAGAGATACCTCAACAACTAATCCCACTCACATTCCTTGCAATCTTCAATGTCTCATAATCATCTCACTGGTCCTATTCCATGAGGAAGACAATTTGATAAATTTCAAAACAGTTCGTATGAGGCCCTTTGTCAAAGAAATGTGGCAATTTAGAAGCATCACTGCCACCACCACCTTCAAAATTCAAGCATGGTTTCCAATTGATAATACTGTTTGGATTGTCATATGCATGGGCTATGGAGGTGGGTTAGTAGTTGGGCTGATCATTGGGCACGCTCTGACAACAAGGTATCATGAATGGTTTGTCAGCACCTTTGGAAGGAACCAAAAGAAACACTTGTAAATTCATAGGAAAAGATGAGGGTCCGATTGATGATTGGAACAATTTATGAGTAACCAATGTCAAGAGACCTATTCCAAATAAAAGGAGAAATTGAGTGATTGCTTTCAATCCTAGGGCTTAAGGTGATAGAGTTCAGTCACTTTGTGACAAGAAGACCATTGAAGCTAGTAGAAAAGATTGATGGGGAAGAGACTAATTGTAGGAAATCGGAATGCTCATGACAAACATTGATGATGAATGATTCAAATGCAAAGTGTGGAGAGACAGATTTAACTAAAACGTAGTTGTGAGGGAGATTAATTAAGGAATAAGACATAATTGGTTGTGTTTTAAAATGAGACATGAATGAATGTAGCAGAATATGGTATTGAGAGAGGTTAAGTAAAGCAAATGTTTCAGATCGATGTACATACAATTGGCTATATTATATCCAAACATGACATTTGCCAAATTATGCCACGTAGACCAATTAGGACAATCCAAAAGAGGGGTTTTAGTGCTCAAACACTCAGAAATTTTGAGATAATTGTGAAGACCGATTTATAAGACTGAATTTGATATTCAAATTATTCTAACTTTGGTCTTACTATTGGAAATATAAAAATCAGTCAACTGAATGGTTGATACCATGTAATTTGGATGCAGAGTAAATGGTTTTAGAGTAAATGGTTTTATTATTATTATTTTTTTCCCGGAAGTTAAGCAGAGTAAATGATTGATAAACATTACACAACAAACATTACAGGGCAACGTGATTTTAACATTGCTGAATAGAAATAAACCTATTTAGCCAGGAGGATTGATTGCATAATTAAGAAAGCTAAAATATATTTGTCAGGAAAAATAGAAGAAAACGTAGAGGTTTGGGACACGTGTTGACTAAAGAAATAATCAATGGAACTATCTTAAATCACCAACACTCTTGTTATTAAGTGGATCTTGCAACATTTCTATAGTAAATTTGAACAAGTTAGAATGGAGAAGATGGTGGATGATTTTTATTTCCATGTATTTATATCTTAAATATTTCCATCTTCTTTTTCTAGTTATGAACTTGTTGTTTGAAAAGTTTTCGTTATATACGTTCTTTCTTTCTCAATTTCTGATTTTTGGGTTAAGCTTTATAGGGATTTTCCTGAGAAAGCAAGACTGGGAAGAAAAAGTCTTTTTTGGTATTTGGTCTTTTTGTTAGAAGGAAAATTGTACTTTAACCGACAAGTGACATTGTGAGTTGGACTATCAGTACGCCTATAAATGGATCGGATTCGAATTGGATTTCTTATAATCCATATTTGATTTGTTTAACTAAAGGATTAACGGATTGAATTTCCCAATCCATATCTTAATTATTGTCTCCAATTCGGATTTGGATAAAAATCGGATCCATTGATATGTCTAGTTATAAAATTAGGTGCAGTGGAGTGGAGAGTTGTTAACATATAAAATGATGCATCATATAATTGTGCTACGAAATGAATCTAAAAGTAGATAATTAATATATATAAATTTAATGGTAGATAACTAGTATATATAACATACACATATAGTATATTTTAATGTAATGTTTCAAATTTTACCATTTTTTGGAACTTTTTAATTTTTTGAGGGTATTTTCGTCTTTTTTCGTTTTGCGTGCCGGACACCGTGGGGTGTGCCGGTTGTGTCCGAGTGTTGGTTGGGACATTTCATTGTGTTCATGACTCTTTGAAATGCAAGGTTTGTCATTTTTGTATTTTTCCGTTTTTCCTGCCGAAAGGTCCCGTGTGGGACCCGCTACCGGAATTGCCATGTACGGGGGTGTTGTTTAAGTCCATTTTGCATCACATTTATTTTATTCAATGTGTTATATGTGGTGGAGAATTGTTATGTGTATGAAAATATATATATATATATAGAATTGTGGTGTAAAAATAAAAAAAAAAAAGAAAAATTTTAATTAAAAGTGGTGGGATCCACCACTTATACAAATTGTGGCCAAAAGGCTATGTTGGCCTCACATTTTTTCCCACTCCCGTAAGCTCTCTTTCTCTCCCCCTTTTTGGTCCATTTTATTTTTCTTTTCAAAACAAAAATTTAATCCTTAATTTCTCCTTCATCTTTTGGTATTTTTGGGAGCTGTTTGCGGCAAAACGAAGAGTGCGTCGAGATCTATGATTTGATCGAAGCAAAAGTGGTTTTGGTGCACTCTAGGGATTTCGAATTTAGGACCCATTTTGAGGGTTTTTCTACAAAATTGAGGTACGTGGATTCACGGAGTTATAAGAGGTGTGTCTTATGCACCTCTTACTGAGTGTTTATGTAATGTTTCTAAATTTTATCATTTTTCAATTTCTGAAATTTTCTGATTTTTTGAGGGTATTCTCGTCTTTTCTCATTTTACATGCCGGACATCATAAGGTGTGCCGGGTGTGTCCGAGAGTTAATTAGGGTATTTCATTGAGTTCAGGACTCTTTGAAATGCAATGATTGTCATTTTTGCATTTTTCAGTTTTTCGGGCCTGACTGTCCTGTGTGGGACCTGTTACCAGAGTTGTTGTGTATGGTAGTTATCTCTCGGGTCATTTGTATACCATGCATTATTATTATTTTTTTGCCTAAGTAAATTGTTAAAGTGCTAAATTGTGTGGCTATGATATAATTAGAGCTTATATGTATAATTTATGATGGAAAATAAATCAAAAAGGAAATTATTTTTGGTGGTGGGACCCACCACCACATTAAGTGGCCAAGAGGCCATGTTTGGCCTCCATTCTCCTCCCTCTTTCCCACAAGTCTCTCTCCCTCCTTCACTTTCTAGACTTTCCTTTTTCTTTTAATTTCCAATTTTTCCAACTTTGATTTCTCCTTCATCTTTTGGAGTTTTTAAGTGCCATTTGCGGCAAATTGAAGAGCACGATAAGATCTACGATTTGATCCGAGAAATTTCTAGTTTGGTGCACCATGGAATTTCGAAATTGAGGCTAGGAATTGGGGATTTTTTCTTAATTGGAGGTAGGGGTTCCTAATCCATGAAATTCTTGTTCCCTTGTGAATTTTTCTTTGCTAATTATAGCCAAGCATGCTTAATTTGAAATGATTGCTTCCAAAATGATTTAGTTGTTGTATATGAAGCTTATGATTATGTGTATAATTTGATTTGTGTGAAATGCATGCTTAATTGTGATTAACTCTTGAATGATTTGTCTATCTATGTGAAATTTTATGTGTAGAGGATATTTGTGTAAGTAGTTTGTGGAATTGTTGTGAGAATCATGCTTACGTGGATTTGTTTTCACATACTTTGTGCTTAACATGCTAAAATTTTTATTTGCTTTAAAGCATGATACGTTATTTGTGTTATTGTAAAGCATGTTAGGTGGTTAAGCTTAAATTAAAAGCATGATAATGAATATTGACATGGCATGAGATGGTATGATACATTCATGCATGAGCATTGGGAAGAAATGGGGAAAAGATTTGAAAAGGGAAGAAAAATGATTTTTGGTAAATGTTTTGAAAAGTGTTTGCAAAAACCCAGACGCCTAGGAGGCGCCTAGTGGTCCGTGGTGTTAATGTAGTCTAGAAGGGAGTATGGTTGAGCTAACTAGGCCGGATGTGACGCCTTGGAGGTGCCTTGTGGTCGTGGATAGTTAGCCAACCCTCCATTCGTAATGCCTTGGAGGTGCCTTGTGTCGGATTACACTAACGGTTTGGATGTTGAAACGGAAATGTTTCGGAAAATGGGGAGCGGCATGAGCATGGCATTGCACTTCATTGGCATACATGGCGTGATTGTGACTTGGATTGTTTGCTATTGATATTATAGTTATCTTTCTCCTCCGAGTTGTATGATCCCGTTTTCTTTGCTCTTTTCATTGTTTGGAATTCACGAGGTTACAAGAGGTGTGTCTTAGGCACCTCCTACTGAGCTTTATGCTCACCCCTGTATATTTAACATTTTCAGGGCATGGAAAAGAAGTGGTGGGCAATAATCCACCACAGCCTTAGCTTGGACTAAAAGACTGTCTAATTTGTTATATTTTGGCGTCTAAGCCTCATTTTGCAAAGAATTGGCACAATATATATTATTTTGTAATAACTAAAATGAACTGGTATTATTTTGAAATTGTCACTGAAGTGGAGTGACTATTCTTTTGGATACATACATATATATATAAATATATGTATATTTTGACGTATTTAGAGATGTAATAAAGATAAATAAATAAATAACCTTACTAAATCCTTTTGGTGTATTTTTCTTGGAACGTGTTATGTATTATCCAAAATTTTTGTTACCAATGTTGTTATTGCATTGGGTGTTGAAATGTATATAAATATGTACGTGGGTATGGTGGACAGTTGCATTTAAGTGTGGATAACCCAGAACCAGTCGACGTGAAATTCCCACACGTCGACCGGATGACCTGAACTAGTCGACATGAAATTCCCACACGTTGACCGGCATCTTGGCAGTAGCTGTTTCACTGTGCATAACCCAAACCAGTTGACGTGTAATGCATGCACGTTGACCGGTTCCTGTTCCTCACATTTTTTGTTTAATTTCTCTGATTATCATTTTATTCAAAGTTACGAGTATTTATTTTAGGACCCAATAAAATTTAATAATTATTTTTTGTTATCACAGAAAAGACTATATTGCCCCGAACTCTATCTTATTTATTAAGTGACATAAGTAAATGACCATTATGCCCCTTTGAGTCTCAGACCATTAGAATTGTGACAAATGACCATCTTGTCCTTGTTGGACTTTAATGTACAAATTTAACGTGAAAGGACCATATTATCCTTGGATGATTTTGGGTTGAGTACGGACCCGTTTAATTATCCGAATCCAGTGGATTTGGATCGTTACAAAAATGGTATCAGACCTTTAGGTTCAAAAACCTAAGGACGACGAGTAGGGTTGACTTAAGAAGGACTTGACTTGATTTAGATGCATTGCATGTTAATGTGTTTATTGTTTTGAGAAGTACGCTTACTTGCTTAGTTGCTTATATGTTTATGGTTTTGAAAAGCATGCTTACTTGCGTACTTGATTATTTGATTATGTGATCACATGTTAAGGTGTTCAAAATAATGTGTACTATTACCATAATAATGATAGAAAGCATGTTGATTTTGATATGATGACAAGTAGAAGGAATATAGTGATGAAAAGTGGTAGACACGGTGTGTGCAGTTCTAATTTAAAGGTTAATGTAGCAAGTTGTGAGCACGGTACATGCAAACGTGTTTGTATGGTATTGTGACAGTCATTTGGGCATGGTTTATGCAATCATTTTTCTTATGGGAGATAGGGTGTTTAATTTTTTTAAAAAAGAAAATGAAGGGACACAATTGTATCATAGTATGAGGTACGATATTTATCTGTGTATGCGTTTACACGGTTGAGCATAGGATGGTTGTGTGAGTTTTAACCTGAGTAGACGAGGAGCTCGGTTGCTCCAGGGTTACTTGGGTGCCAGTTTTTATCGAACAAATGGTTTGGACTTCTAGCTCGTGGATTGAGCTATTAGGTGTAGTCATTATAGTCTTCTTATTGCATTTTGTGCAGTGTTTAGAGCACGACTTTTAAATGGGTTCGTATTTCATGGCACGGTGGCTGTGTTGTGTGTGTGTCTCATGCATTGGTGGATGGGTTCTTATGACTGTGGAGGTCAGGTGTGTGGGTAAGGGTTTCGGTGTGACCTCAGGAGGTTAATGTTTGTGACTTGGGTCACGTTTTGGTGCAGAGGTTCTTTTCGAATCAGTCGTGGTAGGTGTGACAGAGGTTGTCTAAGTCACGAATGTAGTTTATGGGTTGTAGATGTGTATTGTGGGGGTCTAAGGAGCGTGTTGTGGTTAATTGACTCTCGGTGAGTTAATTTCATAGCTCGATGAATGAGTAGGGTTGTAAGTCGTATCAGTTATCGAGAGAGCCTTGAGGTGGTGTATAGTGGTTAGTTTTAGCTGTATAGTGTAGGGCTGCACAATATGACAGGTTGTATGAGGTCGTTAAAGTGTTTGGTTGTTTGCAAATGAGGTAATTGATGGTAGGTGCTATGTTATCAAATGAACTATGTATCTAATGGATTATGTTTTTGGAATTGGAAGCTGTGGACTAGAGTTGAATTTTATGTTGTGTCTGGGGTACGAGGAAGTAATAGATGTTGTTTAAGGATCCGAAAGGATAGACAAATGATTAGAATAACTGTAATGAGGGTGATCTCGTAGGTCTCATTGGTAGTCTCATTTGGCTTTTGTCGGGGCCAAGGGTGTTCTGAGAGATAGGAATGATGAGAAGTAATGATGTTGACCCTAGGACGCGAAGTTTTCTGGTTTAGGCATGTTGATTGCCTTAAAATGAGTGGTTTGAGTAACCAGTTGAGTGTTAGTGATTGATTGCATCGTTGATGGTTTTTAAGAGACAATTAGGTGTTGAATATTCTGGGTTTTGAGCCCATTTTGTTTTGAGGATTTGTCGGCATGGCATTGCCGTATGGAGGTTCTTTTCTAGTGGTAAATAGTAGTCATTGTGGGAGTATTAAAAGTAATGCTGATTCTTTTGTTATTGTGACGACCCTGGTTTTTAGGCCAGCGTGTCCTGTGATGAACCGTAAGGATAATCCGATAACGGATCCGAATGCGGAAGCGAAAACAAAAAACAAGACTCTAAGAAGTCAAAGTGACCTTCCATGAGGTCGTGGAACTCAACAAGAACTAATGCGAAAGCAAAAGATCAAAAATATGACAAATAAGCCCCCAAGGGCAAAATAGTCATTTCTGAAAACTGTAGATTCGGGTGTTGGAATTTCATATCTTTTCTGCCCGGACTCAGAATCAGACGATTCTTGAGTCTAATTTTGTTCATTTTTCGTTATCCTTCCAATGGTGTGCACAGTGGCACCCTTTTCAATGAGAAGTGACCATTTTGCCCTTAGTTCATCTCTTTTCGGGTTAGACATTCTTGCTTCATTTGCTTGGCTCATTTGAGTTCCGTGGTTTCATGGAGAGTCATTTTGGGGCCTTAGGGATGACGTATATCTCTTGAGGTCATTTGGCTTCTTTTACTTCCGCATTTCGGGTCCGTTATCGGATCAACTTCCGGTTCATCACTAACGCACCAGGTTGAGAAATCCAGGTCATTACAGGTGGTATCAGAGCTCCTAGGTTTGAATACCTTGGACGACGGGTTTTGGGTGCATATCATGCTTATGTTGCCATGCTCTATGTGTTTATATGCTTCATGATAACATGTTTTGGTTTGATAACATGTTTATGTGCTTACGTGCTACATGTGGTATGCCGTTTGTTTAGCATGATTTAATTATTATGTAAAGAGCATGACATATGATGTATTCTAGATCAGATTTGTATATACATAACTGTGTTGCATATTTGGCATGACACAAGATTGGTCATTGAGGCTCGAGTTGAGGTTGATGGTGATTGTAGTCACGGTTATATTGTAGTTTAGGTTGTTGTTGACCTAGAGTTAGTTTTGAGGTAGATGGAGAGACACCTTTTGTTTAGGCTCTCGTGGGGTGAGCCATTAGGCACAACCGTAGTACTGGATTTGTTAATTTTAGGCCATGGTTAGGTTTTCGACCTTTTAGGATCCTTCGTTGTTTTGGAAGGTTCTTCTGAGATTGCAATTTTCGTGGGCGGGTACGTTATGGGCGGGTGCATGGCACTGTCATGCTACCGTACTGGCAAGTTACGAGTGCAGTTCGGATGGAATCAGCGTTAGGTTTTGTTCCAACAGGTGTAGTCCTTTTGATCGATAATAATGATGGTTGTTTTGGGGATCAGTCGTAGTGATCAATTTGGTTGCTGATTGTATGGCTAGAGTTGCCATTTTCTTTGAGTTCTCCTTACGCGATGACGCTTTTGGGGTTAAGTCGATTGATAGATGCTTCGGGTAGAGAGAGCATTGCATTGTTAGTGTCACTTGTAGTGTCACCCTTAGATTCAGAGATGGATTGTAGGAGTCTTACCATTGTGGTAAGGGCTCACATTTGTTTTGAGACAGGTTGTTATTGCATTGGTTTTTGGAGTCACTATATAGCTAGGACTGGTCCTTCCTTTTTACCTAGACACTCTAGGACACGATGTCCATAGGGTTTATTGTTGCATCACTTTTGCTTTCTACAGTTTCATTTACTACCATGTTAGTAGTATGATTTATGATATTGTGATGCATGAGTAAGTGGAGGTCTATCCACGTTTGTCTTCTTGTTGTGTGGCAATAGCATGCCTTTCTTATATGCTTTAAGATGCCATATTGTTACTGCGCTTTAATGACATGCTTTTGTGTTTATGTGGAGACGTGCAGCATATGCTTTTGATTTTCATCTATGTAAGTAGATTTTCTTTCTGGTAGTTGCATTCCTTGTCATATGCATGACTTTCAGGTTTGGTTTTCCCATTCGTTTCCCTTAGTTGCACGTAGTCTGTATGCGGGTTTCCACAATGGTTTTGTGCTGGTTCGTGTTAGGGACTTCACAAGGAGTGAGTCTCTTCCCTCTGTTGCGTTGTGCACTGTTTTGGGGTTGGTTGGTCCATGAAGATCATTGTTGTTGTCTTGAGTCCTTGGTGAGGATTTGATATATTTTGGTCGACTTACTTCCAAGTAGGGGGTGAAGTCTTTGACCTTATTGTCTTTTGTTTCAGAGGTGGAGTCGTGGTGTTGTCCTTCTTAGGACTAGTGGTTTTCCTTCTTTCGTGTCTTCCCTTGGGGAGTTTTTACCGTGTTAGTTGATGGAGTTATGGTGCTCAGGGTGAGTTGATTTGTGTGAGATCATTTTACGAGGACTTGTGTCCATATTAGTGAGGATCTTTTTTATTCGTAAGGGGAGCTCGATGCTCTTTTGAGGATGTCTTTTGGAGACTTGTTTCGATTTTGGAGACCTGGATATGGTTAACCCTTGGGAGAAGTTTTGAAGGATTGCGGTTAGATTCGGCTTATTTGTGAATTTTTCTCGTCCTAGTTATGGCTAGGCATCGTTTTGAGGAATTGTAACTCTAGTGATTGGGCACAGAATGAAATTGAGGAATTTTGATTTAGCCTGGTATTGCCAAGCACGGTTTTGAGAGACACTTTTTTTAAGACCATGGATGTCAGAATTTTGATGTGTATGCCACGTGGTAGACTTGTTTTTCGAGGACTTAGTTATCCATGATAGGGATGTGGATCTGATGTTTGATTTCGGTGTAGTTTTGTAGTTGATCTGTTTCAAGGAGATATGTGGGACTTTCGATGAAATGTCTTGTATTGAGGTTCGTTTTGATTTATGGTGGTGTTGATTTATCTGGCAGGCTTTAGATTTTTGGTTGATGTTGTTACTAGGAGTGTTTTGAGACATTGGAGTTGTTGGTTTTGTTGTATTGAGGATTTAAGACCTTAAGTGTCGCGGTGCCTATGACATTGTTGTCAGAGTTTTGGGATTAGCTATCCCAAGTCTCACACGATGCCTGGTTTCCGTAGTGCATTTGGTGATGATCTTTTCCCGACATTAATGTCATTTGTATCGAGAGGTTTCATGGGTAGACCTAATGGGAAGCAGGTCATGAATTAGTACCTAGTACCGTCATGCTACCTTACTGACGAGTAAGTGTGGGCGGGTTATGGTCGCTATTCGTACTGCCACGTTGTCCTTGTTTTGTACTTTGATTTGATCTGTGATGATTTTGGAGTTCTTTTTGGGTTGTTTTTGGATCGGTATGATGGTTCATCAGGAGAAATGCTTACGATTATTGTCTTCCGTTCCTTTGTCTGGCATTGGGTTCTGTGAGTGACCTTTGACTTGTCGTGTGGCTGTGCAGTCATTTTTCTTTTGAAAGGTTGTCCAGTCATAAGCAAGTGGGTGCAAATGTCATTGGCTTGAGCGTTGTCTTTCAGCCTTGGGGTTGTTTTCGTTGCATGTTGTTTGGGGTACTCGGAGATGTACTCCGTAGTTATCCTAGTTTTGCTTTTGTTTTGTTGGGGCTGGATTTCGGGGACGAAATCCCTTTAAGGTGGGAAGGTTGTAATGACCTGGTGATTTTCTTCCTTTTCCCTTTTTCTTCAAATTTTGCGGATAAATTTTTTTTTCATTATCTTTTCCTTTTCGGGTTCGATTTTTGCGCCTTTTAGTGTCGTCTCAAGTGCTCGGAAATGGTTTCTGAGACTCTTTCCTTTGGATTGACAACTTCCTTTGAGGACCGAGTCATTTCCACATTTTTTTGTTTTTTGACACTATTCATTTTTCATCTTTTCCTTATTTTGTCCTCTTCTCGTTTTTCACTTTTACTTGCATAATCTCATTTTTTGTGCTCGGATTTGATTCCGGTTTTGCATACGTTCATGATATTTAAATTCCATGACATCTACATTTTTACTTTTGTAGAAATGCATATTAAATGCTTACTTTCTTTGTAAAAGTCATGAAAACAAGACTTTTTGCAATTATCCATAACTTGAGGGGTTTTTGGGTAATTAAGTAAAATAATTATTTTTCGTCTTAGGGACCATTTTGCAAATTAAATTGAAAGATATTTTTAAAAAGGACCTTTTTGCAATTTTTGGAAAATGTGACAAGTGTCACATTCCTATGGTGCCACTTGTTGATTTTTTGGTGGAACCACTTGGAGGCTTAATCTCATGACACATGGAGGTTAGAGATTCACCAACTTGTTGTCCTAGGATTGGTGCACTTGTTGGCATAGATGGTTGACAAGTGTAGGGTTAATATTTAATCTTAGAAGCTTACTTGGATTCACGACAAGTGTAGGACTCACATTTAGTCTTGCATTAGTGTGTGTGAGAGAGGTAGTGCAAGAGCACCTAGTGAGTGGAGAAGCCCACCAATTTAGCTTAGGGTTTACACATTTTAATTCATTCATCACTTTCCTGTCAAGAACCCTAAGAAAGCCACCATTGGAGAAAAGCTTGACTAGTAGCTTTGACTTCATTTTTGGTGCCCTTTCACTCACCTTAGAACTTTGAACTTGGAATACTTTTTGTTCCCCTGATCCTCCTCTTCAAAACCCTTGAAGGATCTAGCCTAACTCCTAGTTTTGCTTTGGTATCTAGAGATTCAATTCTCTAGTGAGGTATTGATCTATTATTTTGAAGTATTTTTATGTCATTATTGAGTGTTTTACATGCATGGAAGAGAATGACTTGTATTTTGCCCTTAAACTGTTTTAACTTGAAATTAATCTTGTCAAATTAAATATAGAATATAAAAATATACTCAATTAGCTTTCATTTAGTTTTGGTTTCATGTAATTTGGATTTAAAATGAATTAGTTATGAATTTTTGAAGTTGCAAGCTAGTTGTTGGAAATTTGAAGCTTTTCCTTTTTAGTCCGGAAATAAATTTTTTATATGGAGCTGTGGTACTTCAATTGCCTTGAAATTTTTACTAGAACTTTCCCCATAGGTTTTACACTACTCAGAATTTTTTCACGATTTTACAGCATTTCTATTTTTTTTTTAAAATCCAAAACTATCTGTTGTCCATGTTTTTATTGCAACTGGAAAACATATTTTTAGATGATTTATTTCACTAACCTTTTGACATTGGATCATGGCTTAAATTTCTAGTTTTACACTCTCATATGTTTACTTCCAAAATAAATTAGGTTTGCCCAATTTGGATGTCAAATGAATTTTTTCATGAATTTTCAAAGTTGGAAGCTACAGGCTAAAAATGTGTTTTCTGGGCAGAATTTGTTTCAAAATTGTGGGTCAAAACTGTTTCAATTGGGAAAATATTTTGTTAAACTAAATTGATATTATCAAATTACAGTGTTTAAGCTTTCATTGGGCTTTGGATTCATTGAATTTGGGTTAGAATTGAATTTTTTATGAATTTTACAAGTTGAAGGTAGCAAGCTGAAAAATCTATTTTGCGGACCAAAAATTTGGGGCGATTTTATTTTGGTGGTAATTGGGATTTTCATTCCAATAGAGGTAGGGAATGTTTTAGGATTATTTGTGTATTTTATTGTGTGTTTGCCATGATTATACAACATATATGTATGCTTTGTATCAAATCTAGAAAGTTAGTAATTTTTATTTGTTTGTATAAGATTTAAAATTTATGATGATGTATAACTTTGATTTGAATTGTAACATGCTAGGAAATTATGCTTAGATATATTGGTTAACATATATTAAATTTGGATCATTTGATTAAGAATTACAACTTTTATTTAATATTTATCTTTAGTGAAAGTTTAATTCACATGGTTGTATCAAGCATTAAATCAAGTTGTAATGTGATATTTAAATAGGCCTTGGCATGTTCTCTAACATAGATTAAATTGAGGGCATTTAGAATTGTTTAAAAATCTAGAGGAAATTAATTAATTAGCTTGATTAATTTTGTTTTAAGTGTTTTAATTACTTAACTTGTCATTTAATGTTATATATATGATGACCATGACATGTTTTTCAATATATATTAAATTGAGATTATTTGGATTAACTTGGAATTTAGAGAATTTAACTATTTATGTTTAATTAAATTCTACTTTATTACTCCATGGATTTAATTGCATTTTAGAAGTTATTTCTATATTTAAATCATGGATTTGGATTTGATGTATGTTCACTTGATTACTTTTGAGTATTGGATAACATAGTTGTTACTTTTATATTCATGAGAATATGTGTTTCCTTATTGAATATATTGTTGTTATGTGTAAGGAATTGCACATTTTGTATTTGACATCTTACATGCTAGAGTAGTTGTGAATTTTGAGCATGTATTGTATAAGTTTCCAAAATTTGGATTGTGCTTGGTAAATAGTTGATATCTTGTATATACATGTTGATATATATACGTTGTTGCACAATTTGTTGATTTTGGAAACTTGGGGATGTCGTTTTTTGGCTATGGCTAGGACTTGGTTCTAGTACGGGGGATTGTCCCTCTATACAGTCTAGTGCGCACATAAGGAGGTTACCCATGGGCTAGTAACCCTAAAGTAACTATGTTGTCGGTTTGATCCAACGTGACGTCCGAGTATCCACTTTGTTTGATTTCGTATTTCATTTTAAGTTGACAACTAGATGATATCGTAACTTGTTGTTCCATATTTGATTTCCTATTTTGAGCTTAAGATGTAGCTTTGTGAAAGCATGTTTCATGCGTTGTATTAGAAGTTCCATTGTTGGTTAAATTGCATCGATATCATAATTTGTGTTTTGATGTTCAAATGTAGTTTAGGAATGACCTTATAGATTCATTTT
Organism: Cornus florida; assembly: GCF_030987335.1. Classification (NCBI taxonomy): domain Eukaryota; kingdom Viridiplantae; phylum Streptophyta; class Magnoliopsida; order Cornales; family Cornaceae; genus Cornus; species Cornus florida. Next base: position 88,762,545 of record NW_026775575.1, on the reverse strand, counting down.
GAACATAGACGTTAGGTGGCATGACCCACACTTGTTGTTTTCGTATTTTGGATTTCAAGTTGAAGACTTTGAGAATCTATATCTTGTTGCCTTGTATAACATGTTTCCATGTTGTTTAAATTGCATGAACAATGTGATTATGATAGAAATGATCTAGGTAGCTTAGGATGCTCCCTGGGTCTCATCTTGACATAGACGTTAGGTGGCATGAGCCCCTTTAACATGTTTCACCATAAGGTGATAAAATTGTAAAATGCTAGGTCGATGCATGCTCATCTCCTACGAGTAGCTTTATATTACTCACCCCTACGATACTGGGGCATATTTCAGATACAGGACTCAGGATTTGAAGATTCCATTGCTCCTTGGATGGCTTACAGTTTCTAAGTTTCTATTTTATGCAAGTGTTAGCATAAGATGCCTCTTTGTAGCCCTAGTTGTTTAAACTTGTATTCGTTGATTCGTATATGTAAAGTATACGTAAGTGCACTCTTTTCAATGTATTTAACATGTATGAGATGAGGCCGGAGGCCAATGACATGCATCTCGTTTTCTATGCACTTTTGTTTTCAAAATTTATTATGAAAATATTGGAAAATGTTAAGTCATTGCTTCATAACTTTCGCATCGGGTGTTGGAATTTCATATCTTTTCTGCCCGGACTCAGAATCAGACGATTCTTGAGTCTAATTTTGTTCATTTTTCGTTGTCCTTCCAATGGTGTGCACGGTGGCACCCTTTTCAGTGAGAAATGACCATTTTGCCCTTAGTTCATCTCTTTTCGGGTTAGACATTCTTGCTTCATTTGCTTGGCTCATTTGAGTTCCGTGGCTTCATGGAGATTCATTTTGGGGCCTTAGGGATGACGTACATCTCTTGAGGTCATTTGGCTTCTTTTACTTCCGCATTTCAGGTCTGTTATCGGGTCAACTTCCGGTTCATCACTAACGCACCGGGTTGAGAAATTTGGGTCGTTACAGTTATGGTGGTATTATTTTAAGAATGTGTAAGGAAGAATCCTTTGGTAGTGGTTTGATGGTCCTGTAGGATGATAAGTATGAACTGTTGTTAGAATAAGTGGCAGTAGAGATATTATGGTGTTATGGTGTGGTGTTCAGTACTGATGAGCGAAATAGTTTAAGGTGTGATTCAACGGTGGATTAGAGTCTACGAGTTATTTGTTATGAGTTGCTAGATAGGTGATAGGATTATACGTTAATTGAGGGGATTATAGACGGTTTAATCGTTAGAGTCAGTGAGGACAACTTAGCCAGTTAGGCACCTTCTTCTTTTGACGAGTCACTGGGTTGTTGTGACTGAGGTCATGGGTCTTGTGCATAAGGTGATCGAGGAAGTGTCGCCTTCGTAGGAAGAGATAAAGTGGATGGTAAAGTGTTATTTTATAGCGTAGAGGTTGTCGGTTGGGAGTGATTGATTCTAGGTTGAACGAGACACGGCGTTCAAAGGGCTGTGATTGTTTCTAGTGTTAGTATGCCGTGAGCGTCAGTGTTCTTACCTGATTGGTTTTGGTTAGTAAGGGTATCGCGGTGTACCATATGTTAGGTTTTTGTGTTGATAAAGTGTGATGGTCCATTAGTAGCGAGGTCGCCTGGAATCAAGGTCGTAATCCCGTATGTTTTTTCAGTTGGTTCTTCTCCTTGTGTGTAAGGAATTCACTTCATCTCATGTGAGATTGGGTGTCCATGGTTGGACGATTGGTGAGTAACGTGTAATAGGGTGTCGAATGCATTCGAGTACGAGTTATCAGTCTCTTGTGAGAGCGAGGTTCGTTACCCTTTCCGTTTGTTCTAGTCCTTGTAAGGGCGTCATTTGTCGTAGTCTTGTTCTCCCTTTAGAAGTTGTGTGTGTTCCTAGGTGGACGGACCTATGTGTGGTTTATAGTGCTGTTGGAGTTCACTGGTAAAGGTATGGTTGAATGGATCGACTCACTCCCATGGAGGGAAGTGGAGTCTTCGGTTTTGTGGTGCTTGTTCTGAGAGTGTTCTTGACAGGTGGTGTGTGAGGCACGAGTTGCCGATTAGGGATGGTATATTTCCGATGTTAGGTACTAGCGGTGATGGCTAGGGGATGTATCGTGAACTGTAAGTGTGAGGATGATTAAATGATGGGATGTGTGTCATGCACTCGGATGTTTTTATAGCCGTTTGATTCGACTAGTGTCTTGAGGATAAGTGTCGATGTTGTCTTAGAGTTTTGTGATTAGAGAAAGTGAATGTGTGATTCCATTGAGGAAATATAGAAATGATTGACTTTGATTTTGAGATTTCAGGTATGAGACAGTCGTATTGTGTGTTTCAAACAGGTAAGAATTGAACCGAATGATGACATAAAGTTGTTTGCCTGATATGGGTGTTATGAGGAAATTAGAGATCTCTCGTGCAGGTTGAGGATTGTGACGCTTGGTACCGTGTTGTTTTTACCTTGTTGTGAGTTGTATGATTGAGGAATGATTGAGATTCTTAGTGTTGGTATGTGATTGTATAGTTGTTGAGGCTACGTATAGCGATGGGTGGATAGTGAGTGGATCTCATGGTTGTTTTGTGGACTATGTGAGACTGTGTTTGAGGTTTAGACCTGAGGACAGGAATGATGTCTGTGTCAAGGTCGGATTGAGGATGAGAATGGCCTAGCCAACCATTTCTCCTGAACCAATCCCTCTTTAGCACGATGTCGGGTCAAAGGTCAATGATTATTTTAATTTGTCAGGGATAGTGAGAGCACGGTATTACGTGTTGTGTCAGTGTGATAGTGTGGATTCAGATAGTTTATTTTGGATGACGAAGTGTATTAGGTTGTACTAAGTGTCTGATGTAGGGTTTGCAATTCGATCATTTATTATTGAAGATTTTGTTTCGATGATTTGTAACTTGGGTACAAAATGATATGTTTTATTATTCTGGTGACTCATGATTATGTAGTCGTTAGGAGATTCATTGTTTACTCATTTTGGGGTTGTTCAGTATAATGATTGTTGAATGGTGCGGTTGGTGGTCGTTTGTACTGATATGTGATGGGTAGGGTTCCTTGTCTGGAATTTTGGGTGTCCTTTAAAGGGATGAGTTGATATATGATGTTGTCATGTTCAGAAGTCTTGTGACCGTTCTTCTTTCAACCCTAAAGCCTTGTGTAGCGGTGTAGAGGGGACTAGTATTGGTTTTAAGTTAAGTGCAGAATTCAATGGGTTTTGTGTATGATGTTGTGACTGACGAGTACCCTCATAAGGTGGTGATCATTGGGTTTTCTGGCGACAGTGTGTGATTGCCTATTGGCGCCGGGTGTCAAAGGCAATATGGTTGTTGAGCTCTTAGTCTCGGGGTTTTGTGAGGTGTTCTCGGAAAGTGTGTGGCTACGGGTCTTCTTCTTTAAGGAGGGTAGATTTCGAGAACGAAATCTTTTAAGGAGGGTAGAATGTAATGTTTTTGAATTTTACCATTTTTTAATTTCTGGAATTTTTAAATTTTTCGAGGGTATTCTTGTCTTTTCTCGTTTTACGTGCCAGACACCATGGGGTGTACCGAGTGTGTCCGAGAGTTAATTAGGGCATTTCATTGAGTTCAGGACTCTTTGAAATGCAAAGATTGTCATTTTTGCATTTTTCAGTTTTTCGGGCCTGACTGTCCTGTGTGGGACCTGTTTCCAGATTTGTTGTGTACGGAAGTTGTGTCTCGGGTCATTTGCATACCATGCATTATTATTATTTTTGTGCTTAAGCAAATTGTTAAAGTGCTAAATTGTGTGGCTATGATATAATTAGAGCTTATATGTATAATTTATGGTGGAAAATAAATCAAAAAGGAAATTATTTTTGGTGGTGGGACACACCACCACATTAAGTGGCTAAGAGGCCATGTTTGGCCTCCATTCTCCTCCTCTTTCCCATAAGTCTCTCTCTCTCCTTCACTTTCTATACTTTTCTCTTTCTTTTAATTTCCAATTTTTCCAACTTTGATTTCTCCTTCATCTTTTGGAGTTTTTAAGTGTCGTTTGCGGCAAATTGAAGAGCACGATGAGATCTACGATTTGATCCAAGAAATTTCTAGTTTGGTGCACCTTGGAATTTTGAAATTGGGGCTAGGAATTGGGGATTTTTGCTTCATTGGAGGTCAGGGTTCCTAATCCATGAAATGCTTGTTCCCTTGTGAATTTTTCTTTTCTAATTATAGCCAAGCATGCTTAATTTGAGATGATTGCTTCAAAAATGATTTAGTTATTGTATATCAAGCTCATGATTATGTGTATAATTTGATTTGTGTGAAATGCATGCTTAATTGTGATTCACTCTTGAATGATTTGTATATCTATGTGAAATTTTATGTGTAGAGGATATATGTGTAAGTAGTTTGTGGAATTGTTGTGAGAAGCATACTTACGTGGATTTGTTTTCACATACTTTGTGCTTAACATGCTAAAATTTTTATTTGCTTGGAAGCATGATACGTTGTTTGTGTTATTGTAAAGCGTGTTAGGTGGTTAAGCTTAAATTAAAAGCATGATAATGAATATTGACATGACATGAGATGGCATGATACATTTATGCATAAGCATTGGGAAGAAATGGGAAAAATTTTTGAAAAGGGAAGAAAAATGATTTTTGGTAAATGTTTTGAAAAGTGTTTATGAAAACCCGGACGCCTAGGAGGCGCCTAATGGTCTGTGGTGTTAGTATAGTCTAGAAGGGAGTATGGTTGAGCTAACTAGGCCGGATGCGATGCCTTGGAAGTGCCTTGTGGTCGTGGATAGTTAGCCAACCCTCCATTCGTCACGCCTTGGAGGTGCCTTGGGTCGGATTACTCTAACGGTTTGGATGTTGAAACAGAAATGTTTCAAAAAATGGGGAGCGACATGAGCATGGCATTGTACTTCATTGGCATACATGGCGTGATTGTGACTTGGATTGTTTGTTGTTGATATTATGGTTATTTTTCTCCTCCGAGTTATGTGATCCTGTTTTCTTCGCTCTTTTCATTGTTTGGAATTCACGGGGTCACAAGAGGTGTGTTTTAGGCACCTCCTACTGAGCTTTATGCTCACCCCTGTATATTTAACATTTTCAGGGCATGGAAAAGAAGTGGTGGGTGACAATCCACCATAGCCTTAGCTTGGACTAGAAGACTGTCTAATTTGTTATATTTTGGCGTCTAAGCCTCATTTTGCAAAGAATTGGCACAATATATATTATTTTGTAATAACTAAAACGAACTGGTATTATTTTTAAATTGTCACTGAAGTGGAGTGACTATTCTTTTTGATACATACACATATATATAAATATATGTATATTTTGACATATTTGGAGATGTAATAAAAAAAAAATATAAAAAAATTAACCTTACTAAATCGTTTTGGTGTATTTTTCTTGGAACGTGTTATGTATCATGCAAAATTTTTGTTACCATATTGCATTGGGTGTTGAAATGTATATAAATATATACGTGGGTATGGTGGTGTTGGGTATTTGGTTATCAAAGTTGGTGTATCTCGGTTTTTGCTTCAGACAGTTGCATTTAAGTGTGGATAACCCAGAACAAGTCGATGTGATTCCCACACGTCGACCGGATGACCTGAACCAGTCGACGTGAAATTCCCACACGTCGACCGGTATCTTGGCAGTAGTTGTTTCATTGTGCAAGACCTGAACCAGTCGACGTGTAGCCTCCCACATGTCTATCGGTATCTTGACATTGGGCAATGTCACTGTGCGTGACCCAAACCAGTTGACGTGTAATGCATGCACGTCGACCGGTTCCTGTTCCACACATTTTTTGTTTAGTTTCCCTAATTATCCTTTTATTCAAAGTTACGAGTATTTATTTTAGGACCCAATAAAATTCAATAATTATTTTTTGTTATCACAGAAAAGACTATATTGCCCCGAACTCTATCTTATTTATTAAGTGACATAAGTAAATGACCATTATGCCCCTTTGAGTCACAGACCATTAGAATTGTGACAAATGACCATCTTTAACTTGTTGGACTATAATGTACAAATTTAACGTGAAAGGACCATATTATCCTTGGATGATTTTAGGTTGGGTAAGGACCCGTTTAATGATCTGAATCCAGTGGATTTGGGTCATTACAGAAATGGTATCAGAGCTTTAGGTTCGAAAACCTAAGGACGACGGGTAGGGTTGACTTAAAAAGGACTTGAGTTGATTTAGATACATTGCATGTTAAAGTGTTTATCGTTTTAAGAAGTACACTTACTTGCTTAGTTGCTTATATGTTTACGGTTTTGAAAAGCATGCTTAATTGCGTACTTGATTATTTGATTATGTGATCACATGCTAAGGTGTTTAAGATAATGTGTACTATTACCACGATAATGATAGAAAGCATGCTGATTTTGATATGATGACAAGTAGAAGGAATATGGTGATGAAAAGTGGTAGGCACGGTGTGTGCAGTTCTAATTTAAAGGTTAGTGTAGCAAGTTGTGAGCACGGTACGTGCAAACGTGTTTGTATAGTATTGTGACGGTCATTTGGGCATGGTTTATGCAATCATTTTTCTTATGGGAGATGGGGTGTTTAATTTTTTTTTTTTTTTTTTAAATGAAGGGACACAATTGTATCATCATATGAGATACGGTATTTATTTGTGTATGTCTTTTAGAGCCAGTAAGGGCGATGTTGCCAGATAAACACTTTTTTCTTTTGACGAGTCTGTAGGTTGTTGTGACTGAGGTCACGGGTCTTGTGTGCACAGTGATCGAGGCAGTATTGTCTGGGAAGGTAGAGATGGAATGGGTGGTAAAGTTTTGTTTTATGGTTTAGAGGTTGTCATTTAGGAGTGACTAATTCTAGGTAGAACGGGATACGGTGTCTAACGTACTGTGATCGTCCCTAGTGTTAGTACGCTGTGAACATTGGTGCTCTTATCTGATGGTCGTGTTGTGAGCTGTATCCTAGTATTTGACGAATGGGTGGTATGGGTCTGATTGGTTTTGGCTAGCATGGGAATTGCGGTGTAGCGTATGCGAGGTTCCAGTATTGATAGTGTATTACGGTTTGTTATTGGCGGGATCCCCTAGATTCGAGTTCATAGTTCTGTATGGGTATCCGGTTGGTTCTCCTCCTTATGTGTAAGGAGTTCATTTCATCTTAGGTGAGATTGGGTGTCCACGGTTGGACAATTGGTGAGTAGCGTGTGACAGAGTGTTGGGTGTATTCGGGTACGAGTTGTCAGTCTCTGTTGAGTGCGGGGTTCATTACCCTTCCATTTATTTTGATCTTGACAAGGACGTCGTTTTTCATAAGTCTTGTTCTCCGTTTAGGAGTTATACGTGTCCGCGGATGGACGGACCCGTGTGTGGTTTGTTATGCTGTTAGAGTTCATCGGTAAAGGTTTGGTTGAATGGGTCGACTCACTCCCACGGGGGAAGGTGGAGTCTTTGGTTTTTATAGTGCTTGTTCTGAGAGTGGTCTTGACCGGTGGTGTGTAGTAGTGAGGGCTAGGGGATGTGTCATGAACTGTAAGTTTGAGGATGATTAGGTGTTGTAATGTAAGTCATGCATTCAGATATTTTTATAGGCAATTGATTTGAACAGTGTCTTGAGGATAAGTGTCGATGTCGCCTTAAAATTACGTGATTAGAGAAAGTGAATATGTGATTCTATTGGGGAATAATAAGAATGATTAACTTTGGTTTTGAGATCTTCGATATGAGATAGTCGCATTGTGTGTTTGACGAGGTAAGAATTGAATCAAATGATGCTAGGGAGTTGTTTACATGGTATGGGTGTTATGAAGAGATCAGAGTTCTTATGCATTGGTCAATGATTATGGTACTTGGTGTCATATTGCTTTTAACTTGTTATGAGTTGTGTGATTAAGGTATGCTTGGGATTTTTAGAACAGGTATATGACTGTATAATTCTTAAGGATTACATGGAGTGATGGATTATTAGTGAGTGGATCTCATGGTTGTTTTGTAGACCGTGTAAGATTGTGTTTGAGGTTTAGACCTGAAGACAGGAACGACGTCTATGCTGAGACCGGATCGAGGATAAGAATGGCCTGGCCAACCATTTCTCTTTAATTAGTCCATCTGTAGCACGATGTCAGGTCAAAGGTTAATGATTCCTTCAATTTATCAGGGATAGTGAGAGCATGGTATCGTGTGTTATATCGATGTGACAGTGTGGATTCGGGTGGTTAGTTTCAGGTGACGAGGTGTGTTAGGTAGGACCAAGTGTACGATAAAGGTTTGTAGTGCGACCACTTAATTGTTGAGGATCTTGTTTTGAAGATTTGTGTTTTAAGTACAAGATAATACGCTTTACTAATTTGGTGACTCATGTTTATGTGGTATTGGGAGATTGATCGTTTAGTCATTTTGAGGTTGTAAAGTTTAATGATTGTCGAACAGTATGGTTAGTAGTCGTTGGTGCCCAGTTATGCGATGGTGTAGCTATGCGGGAGATAGCAAGTGTTTGGTCTAACAGGGATGTATAGATTTTAGTTTGAGCTTAATTGTGAGATGGATGGAGTTCCTTGTCTGGAATTTTGTATGTCCTTTAAAGGATAAATTGAGATCGAATGTTGTCATGTTTAGGGGTGTTGTGACCGTTCTTCTTTCAGGTTTCGAAGCCTTGCGTAGTGGTGTAAAGTGGACCAGTGTCAGTTTTGAGTCGGGTATAGACTCTAGTTGGTATATGTTATGATGTTGTGAGTGATGAGTACCCTCGCAGGGTGGTGAGCATTGCTTTTGGTGACAGTGACGTGTGATTGCCTGTCAACGTCTAGTGTTAAAGCAATATGGTTGGTGACCTCATAGTTTTGGGGATTTTGTGAAGTGTTTCTTGGAAGGTGTGTAGCTGTGGGCCTCCTTCTTTAAGGAAGGTAGATTTCGAGGACAAAATCTCTTTAAGAAGGGTAGATTGTAATGATCTTCATTTTTACAATTTATCATTTTTTGGGATTTTTTTTTTTATTTTCAGGTTAATTTCCATTTTGTCTCATTTTGCGTGCCAGGTACCCTTAGGTGTGCCGGATGGGTCCCGAGATTAGTTGGGGTGTTTCCTTGAGTTTAGGACTCTTGGAAATGCATTAGTTGCCATTTCGGTATTTTTCATTTTTTGGACCGAGATGTTCCAGGTGGGACCCACTACCGGAGTGTTGAGCGTGAAGATTATTTTTCGGGATCATTGCATTTCATACATTATTATTTTGGTACTCATTTACTTGGTTGTATGATTAATTATGTGGTTGTGGTGTGTTAAGTGTAGGTATATATATATAAAGAAAAAAAGAAGATTTTTTATATATTATGGGACCCACCAATAACTTTTAGTCATTATAATGACCAAATGGTTACTATAGTCCATTCATTTCTTTTTTTTCTTCTCACGACAGTTCTTTCCTTCTCTGTATTTCCATCTTATTCTTTTTTTCTTTTTCTACTCCACACAAAAGCTTGGATCCACTCTCCACCTTTGGGAATTTGATCTTGCTACTTAGAGCAAAGTTAATAAGTGCGTTGTGTAACGACCTAACTAGATACCAAAAGAATAATAATAAAATAAATAAAATTTTGGCATGACCTCTGCAGAAAAAATCCCTCTACAACCTGTTGAAATACCAAAAAAAAAATACAATGGCCTCACTGAGCCTTAGAAATAACCCGTCCTGTCCCAACGCACAATACAAGTATTACATCACATTCCCAAAATAATTACATACATATCAAAAATCCCCTTCCACCACTTCATCTAAACAGAAACACATCTTAGTTAAATCAAGTTACAGTCCATAAAATGTAGCTAAAATTTAAAAGTCCATAGCTTACAACATGGTACCCATTAAACTAGAGTTTCACAAAATAGTTAAGAGTACATTACAAAATATTAAGGTTCTAATACAAAAGATAGCGAAAATGAAATGGGTCTTTAAGCTCGTCTAAACCTGTGGTGGATGATCTTTTCCATGTCCTAAAAAATGTTAAAAAATAATGAGGTGAGCATAAGCTCAGTAGAAAGTGTCTAAGACACACTTTTTATATCCTCATGAATCCCAAACAAAGAATTGATAAAAGGAAACGGGGTCATACCATGGGAAAAATATAATCTCAATCACAACAAGAAGCATGGTATAAATAACATCCAACCACAAATTTCCCACATATACCTGAAGTGTAATGTCATGCCTATGTCACTCTCCATTTTCGAAACAATTCCGTTTCAACAACCAAACCGTTACTGTAATCCGACCCAAGGCACCTCCAAGGCGTCACGAAAGGAAGGTTGGTTAACTATCCACGACCACAAGGCACCTCTAAGGCGTCACATCCTACCTAGTTAACTCAACTACATTCCCCTCTAGACTACACCAATATCACGGACCACTAGGCACCTCCTAGGCGTCCAATTTTCGCAACACTTTTAGAAAATATTTTTCCCAAAATAATTTCGTTTGTTTTAAAAATATTTTTCCTCTTTTCTCTTTCCCAATGAATGCATGAATGTGTGTGTTTCAATTTATCAATTCAACTATAGGCTTTCACACATTTCATTTACATCATCATCACAATTCAATAAGAATTTCTAAGCATTCATTTATTTTATTTATTTATTTATTTATAACCATAGCATCAATTTTTTCAAGGCAATAAATAAATAAATAATCATAGGACATACAACATATCAAACACTAAGCATGCTTATTTACCGTAATGAAAATAGACATGTATATGAAGTCAAATAACACATGGAACACATTTATCATTTTAATTACACATAACTACAACAACAACAAGCTAGGTAATCAAAATTTAGCATGTTTAGGATCAAATTTAAGGGGAAAAATTCACAAAAAGCCAAGAAGTTGTAGATTAGAACACCCCTACCTCAATTTGATGAAAACCCCCAATTTGAGCCCAAGAACCCTAGAATCTCAAACTCCCTAGAGTGCACCAAAACTGAAATTGCTTACACCCACTTGAAGATCTCGCCGTGCTCTCCATTTTGCCGCAAACGGCTCCCAAAAACTCCAAGAAATGAGGAAGTAATCAAAGATTGAAATGGTAGAAGAAAAAAAAAAAAAAAAAAAAAAAAAAAAAAAAAGGGAAGCTCAGTCCCGAGTCTGGAGTAAAAATGGCTACAAAATGATGTGTGTGATATAAAATATGTTTAGTGCTTTGTAGGGTCCACAAAAAAAAACAAATATCTCTTTTATACATATGCACATTTAATAAACATTACACGTCGAGACCTTCATTTTGATCGGAGCAAAGTATTGTTTGGCCACCATTTGGGATTTCAAATTTTGGGTTCAAATTGGGCCTTTTTATCTTTATTGAGGTAGGGGTATTCTAATACATATTTCTTTGATTTTTTTGTGAATTATCCTTTATGAATTTTATTAATAGCATGCTCAATTTGTGTATTTTGTCCTTGGCAATTATTGTTTAATGTATAAAATGTGATGGATGTGCTTTATGGATTAATGTTCTATTACAAGTGTATTTATTTGAATTGTGAAGGAGCATGCTTAGTACTAAATTGTGGTGTGCTTTATATTTACAATTGCCATGAAAATTGAAGTTGTAATTGTGAAAGTTAATGCTTAGAATTTCTTTTAATTATGTGAGCATGATGTAGATAAAATGTATGAAATTTTATTGTTGAGTTGGCATTTGGTAGTATGAAGCATTCATGTATTCATTGGAAAAGAAAAAGGAAATTTTGGAAAGGGTTTGAAAATGAAGTTTTCTTTTGGAAAGGTTGTTCTTTGAAAGGGGAAATATCTTATTTAAAATGAACCGGATTTCCCGAGTCCGGGGCTAGCTTGACCTAGAGGGTGCTCAGCCCGGTGTAGGGCGTGAAAAAATTGATACTAGGCCTTATAACGGTTATCGGCTTTGGAACCGGCGATAACTATCAATCTTACCTTGGTAAAGTCAGTTAGCGGGTTTTCGAAAAGTAAGTGTTGGGTCAGTATATACTAAGTTTGGGATGGGATGAATCACACTTCATATCATGTGCATGGTTTTGAAGAATTGTGATATGTGACTGTATGTATTGATTGTTATGTTATTAATGTTATATGGACTCCCATTGCATGATCCCGTTTACTTGTACTCTATTCTTTGTGTGGATTCATGGGATCATTAAAAGGTATGTCTTAGACACCTCCTACTAAGCGGCTGGCTCACTTCATCATATTATTACATTTTTCAGGTCACGGGAAGGAAGTGGCGGATGACGCTCTTCCACAAGTTTGGACGGGTTAGTGGATTGTTTTGACATCTCTTTTATATGCGATCTTTTTTTTTTTTGTGTAAGCCTTGGGATGACACGTATATTATGTATCGACTTTGGAATTGACCATAGTGCCATTAGACGATCTCGGGTTTGAGTAAGGACCCGGTTAGCGATTCGGACCATCGGGTTCGGGTTGTTACACATATATAATATCATTATTGTTGTTGGCTTTCTTGCCATCGTACTCTCACAATCCTTTAGTTTTTCTTTTTTCTATGCTCCCAAGATTGTTGATAAAGATTTATATTTAATTCTTATAAACGCCATCTTTAGGCTTCGTTTGGTTAGATGGAAATAGTAAGAAAAGAAAGGAAATAGAATTTTTAAAAACATTTTAGGGGTTTAGTTAACAGGAAAAGGAAAATTTTGAGGAAAATCACTTTCCATAACAACCTAATTTTCCCTTAAAATTTTCTTCCAAAAATCACAAGAAAATTTTGATTTATTGAGAAAGTTTTGTGAACTTACCTTATCGTCTTTATGGTAAATTACATGCTATTTAAATTATAAAATAATAATTTTACATAATTTTTTTTGAAAAAAATTTCAAGTGCTAACCAAATTGACTTGGAAACTTAATTTTCCTTCATTTCACTTTCACTTTTTTTACTTTCAAATTTCAAGTGCTAACTAAGTGAAAGTCCAATTTACAAAGCAAAGATTTTTACTTTCCCCTTTGTCATGCATTAGTTGTGGTGGGGAAGGTGGTGGATGATTTTGATTCCAATCTATTTATATATTAAATCTTCTTTTTTCTAATTACAAACTTGTTAGTGTGAAAAGTTGTCATTTGGAAGCACCAATGAGCTTTAGGGAAAGAGTCTTTCCTACTTCTCAACATTATCTGATTCGTGTGATACAGATTGTGTTTGATCATGTCTTTAGAATTAGTTTTGTGAACTTTAGTCTATGTGGGTCTCTAGCACACCGTTAAAATCACCAAACATTCCTTCACATTCTTCACATTGTCTTGTGACATGTCATGTCACATTGACAAAGTTTGGATAGCTGAATTACAAAGAAAGATGGTGAGAGGAAATTTCCAAAAGCTTTTCCGGGCAATGGGTGCTCAAACACATGAGAAACACGATGTGCACCCAGTTGTATCCCAATAATACTTCTTATGTGTGTGTGTGTGTGTGTGTTTCATGTGCGGGGTGATGATTTTTTGGAAGACCTTAGTTAGTATTGATTTGACTCGACCTTATTCTTGTAATACTTGACATATATATATATAAATCTCTAAAAGCTTTTCTGGGAAATAGGTGCTCAAACACATGAGAAACACGATGGGCACCCAGTCGTATCCCAATAATAGCTTCTTGTGTGTGTGTGTGTTTCATGTGCGGGGTGATGATTTTTTGGAAGACCTTAGCTAGTATTGATTTGACTCGACCTTATTCTTGCAATACTTGACATATATATACATGTTTATATAGAAGAATATCAAAATGATATATATATATATATATATATATACACCCACCCATTCTCAATTATATGATATATAAAATTCTCTTTCTTTGGCACTTTTATATATATATATATATATATATATATATATATCATTTTGATATTCTTCTATATAAACACCACCTCTTGATTATCATATATACTTATATAAGTGCCAAAGAAAGAGAATTTTATATATCATATAATTGAGAATGGGTGGGTGTTCACCAATATTATTATTCTTGCACTACTTGCTCTTCTTCCTACTCATCATCACTACATCTCCTTACTTAATGCTTGTTCACTCTTTCCCTTCTCTCCACCAACAGAAGCCACTCTGCCACCACGATGACGGCTCTACTTTGTTGTACTTCAGTTAAAGCCTTTCAGTTATAAAGTCTATACCTATATATGTGGATCCTTTAGCTTATCCAAAGGTTGCATCGTGGAATACTAGTAGCAGTGATTGCTGCTCATGGGACGGTGTCACTTGTGATGATGACACCGGCCGTGTCATTGGCCTTGACCTCAATAGCAGCTTTCTCTCTGGTTTTATCAACTCCAACAACACCCTCTTCTGCCTTGTTCACCTTCAGAGACTCAACCTTGCTGACAATTACTTCAATGACTCTCAAATCCCATCTGTCGTTGGACTTCTTTCGAGATTAACTTATCTCAATCTCTCATTTTCTATATTTGATGGTCAAATTCCTTTGGAAATTTCAAATTTAACCAAATTAACTTCTCTTGATCTCTCAAGAAATCCAAATCTGGAGCTCTTAATGCCTGGTCTAACAAGCTTGGTTCAGGACTTGACGGATTTAAAACAACTTCACCTCAATCAGGTGAACATAGCTTCTCCGGTACCTGAGATTTTGGCAAATTTTTCTTCTTTAACATCTCTACTTCTTGAAAATTGTGGATTATACGATGAATTTCCAGTAGGCATTTTTAAGCTACCAAACCTAGAGTTCTTTAGCGTTTCCTACAATAAAAATCTCAGCGACTATTTACCCGAGTTCCACAGGAGGTGGCCACTCAAGTTATTGAGACTTGGAGGCACAAGCTTTTCAGGGGAGCTGCCAAATTCAATCGGAAATCTAGACTCATTGAATGAATTGAATATTGGAGAATGCAACTTCTCAGGGAGGATACCAACTTCAATTGGTAATCTTGCACAACTTGTTTCTCTAGACCTTTCTGAAAACAACTTCTCAATAGTGTCAATACCGTCTTAGATCGGTAATCTATCACAACTTAAAAGATTGTACATGAGGTTTACTCAGCTAACTGGTCAAATCCCTTCTTGGCTAATGAATCTGACCCAATTAACATTGCTAGACCTTTCATATAATATGTTACATGGTCCCATTCCAGAGTCGATATCTCAACTTGTAAATCTACAAATTCTTTCTATTGGTTTCAACAACCTAAGTGGAAGAGTGAAGCCAAACTTATTTCTTACCTTGAAAAATCTTGCTGCTCTTCAGCTATCATATAACCAACACACACTACTCGGCGATAGCAATTACACCAATTCCACCCTTCCAAAGTCTAATGATCTCCAATTGGTGTCATACAACTTAATTGAGTTTCCAGATTTCTTGAAAACTCAAGATAAGTTGTAACTGTTAAACCTCAGCAACAACTGCATTCAAGGCCCCCTGCCTACATGGATATGGAACATGAGTACACAAACTCAGTCTACCCTTGACCTTTCTCAAAACTTTATAACTAGCTTTCACCAACCTCCTCCTTTAGTCCTTCCATGGGGCACACTGTGCATTTTAGACCTTAGTCTTAACAAGCTGCAAGGATCACTCCCCGTCCCACCATCATCCACCTTGGTTTATAATGTCACAAACAACAAACTGACTGGGCAGATTCCACTACTAATCTACAAAGCAAGTTCTCTTTATATCCTGGATTTATCTTATAACAGCCTGAGTGGAATCATTCCCCAATGCTTGGGCAATTTTTCTGATAGTCTGACATTATTGAATCTTCGAAACAATAAATTGCGCAGCCCCATTCCTCAAACATACAAGAATAGAACCCAACTAATGATAATCAATTTGAGTCAAAACCAATTGGAAGGGCCAGTGCCAAGATCATTGATCAATTGCTCACTTCTGGAGAGTCCTGATCTTGGGAACAATCAGATCAATGATATTTTTCCCTTTTGGCTAGGAACACTTTCAAAGTTGAAGATTCTGATTTTGCGATTCAATAGATTCCATGGTACAATATGGAACCCTGACACAAGATTTGCTTTTCCCAAGTTGCACGTTCTTGATGTTTCTCATAATGGTTTCACTAGTAAGTTACCTTCCGATTACTTCCAGATCTGGACAGCCATGAAAACTATTGATGTTAATCAATCGGCATGCATTGGAAGAATTGAGAGAGTAGACAATCTTGTTAACAATTACAGTAGTTACGCGTTGTCACTGACAAACAAAGGTATGCCACTAGTGTATTTGTATATCCTAAATAGCTTTACTGCCATTGATCTCTCGAGTAACCGATTTGAAGGAGAGATTCCGGATTCTATTAGGATTCTTAAGTGTCTTCACATGCTCAACCTTTTCAACAACAATCTCATTGGTCAACTTCCATCTTCATTGGGGAATCTAACAAAGCTTGAATCATTGGATCTTTCTTAAAACAAGTTCTTAGGAGAGATACCTTTGCAGCTAATTCGACTCAACTTCCTTAAAATCTTCAATGTCTCTCATAATCATTTCACAGATTCTATTCCACGGGGAAGGCAATTTGATACACTTGAAAATAGTTCGTATGAAGGGAATTTAGGATTGTGTGGAGAGCCTTTGTCGAAGAAATGTGGCAATTTAGAAGCATCACCACCAACAATTTCAAAATTCAAGCAAGGTGGTGATGATGATGATTCATGGGTTTCAATTGACAAAAGTGATTGGATTGTGATATGCACCGGGTATGGAGGTGGGTTGGTAGTTGGGCTGATCATTAGGCACACTCTGACCACATGGTATCATGAATGGTTTGTCGACACTTTTGGAAGGAACCAAAAGAAGCAAGGAAGGACGAAAACCAGTAAGCGAAGAAACAAAATTTGACGAGTTCATCTTCTTCATTCATAGTGACATCAGGAAACTAATTTCAGATGTAGCATAGAGTTTCCACTAGTTATAAAGTCTAGGTATGTCTCCAGTTTATATGTTGTTGCTGTGATGTTTCCAATTTTTCACATATTTCATTTTTCTGGAATTTCGTCGCCGCGAGGGCATTTATGTATTTTCACATTTTTCGTACGGGAAATTATTTGGGTCCATTTGCATCATAATTATTTTTATTTATTATGTTTTAAGTGGTTGCAAATTAAAAGTGTACATATAGGTATGTGTGGTGTAGAAATTGAATCAAAAGAAAAATAGAAAATAAAAAGATGGTGGTGGGACCCACCACTATCACATATGTGATCTAGAGACCACATTTTGGTCTCAAATCTCACTCTCTCCCATAAGTCTCTCTCTCTTCTCTTTTCTTTGCAATTTTTCTTCCATTCTCACAAGCAAACTTCAAGTCTAGATTCCATCTTCAATACTTGGAATTTTTTAGTGTCGTTTGAGGCAAAACGGAGAGCATGACGAACTCTACATGTGGGTACCAACAATTTCAGCTTTGGGCCTCCATTGGGACTTTGAAATTTGGAACCCATTTTGAGGGTTTTGCACAAACTTGAGGTAACGGGTCCTTAATCCACAAAGTCTTGTGCTTTAGTGAGTCAATTTACTTGATTTATGTTCTAGCATGCTTAATTGTATTGATTATAGTTTACTTTGACTTGATTGAACATGTATGAATATATGAGGATGTGTATTAATTTAAGTTGTATGATAAGCATGCTTGTATGTGAGTTCCTAAGTCTACTATGTTGTTAACATGCTATAAATGATGTATAAGAAAATGTTTAATTGTGTTGTGGGAAATTTGTTAGTATTATTGCAATGAAAGCACGAGACACATATACACATCATTGGGCTTGTATGGAAGGAATCGTTTTGATTTGAAAAAGAGGATTTTGGGAAGAAGTTTTTGATTAAAATGTTTTATGAAAACCCGGTCGCCGCGGGAGTACCAAAGGGCCGGAGTGTTAATATAGCCTAGAGGGAACTAGGGAGATTGCCCTAGCGTGGTTGAGTTAGCTGGGCCCCATAATGACACCGCGGGGGTACCAAGGGTTAGAGACACTAGCTAATCCTTTTCTCATGTCGCTGCAGGGTCACCAAAGGGCGGGTTATATATTTACAGTTTGAAAGTGAAAA
The DNA here is from genome assembly GCF_030987335.1 of Cornus florida. Classification (NCBI taxonomy): domain Eukaryota; kingdom Viridiplantae; phylum Streptophyta; class Magnoliopsida; order Cornales; family Cornaceae; genus Cornus; species Cornus florida. Next base: position 88,744,499 of record NW_026775575.1, on the reverse strand, counting down.
TGGGGAGTGATTATAACGACCCGCACCCGGAGGTCCGAATTGTTGACCGGGTCCTGACTCGAACCCGAAGTCACTAGGTCAAACTCAACATTTCTAGCGTTAAACGTCACCTTTTGGATCATCATTAAGTTTCATAAGGGCTCAAAACAAATTCCCAAGAGTCGAGAGTAGAAGAACAATGAAAGAAGAGCAAAGTGGGCCAACAAATGCATTTTGGTCGACCGAAGCAACCCTTTTTCAAACATGAAGGCCAAAAGTGAGATCCCGAGAGTGAGAGGGTGGTTCGGTCAACCGAACCCCATTTCGGTTGACTAAAAAAGGAGATCCTGAGAGCCTAGAAACAGTTCGGTCAACTGAACCCCATTTCGGTTGACCGAAAAGGGAAATGCTGAGTCTGCAGGTGGTTCGGTCGATCGATGTGCCATTTCGGTCGACTGAAATGGCTCTTCCGAGCCTAGAACCTATTACTAAGATGCTGCACTTAAAGAAGTGAAAGGAAACTGAGATGAAGACTTCAAAATGCTCCGAACTTAAACAAAACAATCTAAAATCGGTCATTCTACGGCCCTGAAATAGAATATCATCACACAACTAATGTACTACGACACCTAGTACAGTTTCATGGAAATTTATACATATACAATGATTCCATTAGTTTCATATACATCAAATAAAAGGTAAGCTTCATTCTTATATTACATGGCCATAAATGTTAACATTGATTACATTTCAAAAACATTGAGTATACAAAAGAATGGCCAAAATACAAAATAACAAAATAGTGAACTTCGATCACTTCGTCATGATTGGGGAGGATTTTCATCCACCGGTTCCTTTCCGTAACCTAAAAAATGATAATTATAATGGGGTGAGCGAATCGCTCAATAGGTAGCACTTAAGACACGCTTCTTGTGTCCCCGTGAATCCAAACATAGAATAGAGCAATGGGAATGGGGATCAAGCCATGTAAGGAAACCACAACATAATAATCAATCTCAACATAAGTAACATAATGCAATGGGAATGTAATGCATGCCAATGTCGCTCCCCATTTTCATAATCAAAACCATCACTTGTAAACTGTTAATATAACCCGCCCTTTAGTGACCCCGCCGCAGCGACACGAGAGAAGGATTGGCTAGTGTCCCTGACCCTTGGTACCCCTGTGGCATCATTATATGGCCCAACTAGCTCAACCACGCTAGGGCAATCTCCCTAGTTCCCTCTAGGCTATATTAACCTTCCGACCCATTGGTACCCCTACGGCGACTGGGTTTTCACAAAATACTTTAATCAAACTTCTTCCCCAAAATCCCTTTTTTTTCAATTCAAAACGATTCCTTCCATGCAAACCCAATGATGTGCATATGTGTCTCATACTTTTATTACAATCATACTAAGAAATTTCTCACAACACAATTAAGTATGTTCTCATACATCATTTATAGCATGTTAACAACATAATAGGCATAAGAACTCAACATATAAGCATGTTTTTCATACAACCTATTTAACACACATTCTCACATGTTCACATATCTCAATCAAGTCAATTTAAACTATAATTAACATAATTAAGCATTCTAAGACACAAATTAAGTAGATCAACTCACTAAAGCACAAGACTTCATGGATTAACGGCCCCTACCTCAAATTTGAGCAAAACCCTCAAAACGGGTCTAGATTTTCGGAATCTAAAGGAAGCACCAAATCTGAAATTGTTGGTAACACGTAGAACTCATCGTGTTCTCCGTTTCGCCTCAAACGACACTCAAAATCACCAAGAAATGAGAATGGAATCAAGCTTCAAAGTTTGCTTCTCAAAAAGAAAAGAAAAAAAAAAAAAGAAATGAGAGAGAGGAAGGAGTTACGGGAGTGAGAGAGAAAAATGAAAGAGCAAAGGTGGTCTCTAAACCACTTAAACAATGGTGGTGGGCCCACCACCAATCTTTGACTTCTCCTTTTTCCTTTACTTTTATTTTTTCACCACCTATATACATGTAATACACCACCAAGTAAATGCCACATAAATCTCATAAAATAAAATATACAAAATGCAAGTGGACTCAACTGAAATTACCCGTATGCGAAACATAAAAAGACCGAAATACCCTTGCGGTGACAAAATTTCTGGAAAAATTGAAAAATGCTGAAAATCAGAAACATCACAGTGACATCGATATGCATTACAATCCATTGCATTACATTGCTTATACTTGAGATTGATTAGTATGTTACAATATCCCGACATGGTATGATCCCAATTCCCATTGTTTTATTCTTTGTTGTGGGTTCATGGGGACACAAGTGGCATGTCTTAAGTGCCATCTAATGAGCAAATTGCTCACCCCATATACTTATCATTTTTCAGGTCATGGAAAGGAATTGGCGGATGATAATCCACCGCAGGCTTGAAAGTTGTTAGAAGATCATTTTGCTATTTTGTATTTTGGCTATTCGGTGTATAACCATATGAGAATGTAACAAATGCTAATATTCATGGCTTTGTAACTTAAGAATGAAACGTAGTTTTCATTGAATGTAAATGGGATTAATGTAATATTGTGTATAACTTCATATAATGACTTTAAAAGATGTTATAAGTTGATTATGCGATAGTACTCATGTTCATGATCGTGGAATGTCTCATTTTTGATGGTTTAGCCCACGTTTGAATCATTCTAAAGTCCCCATCTTAGTTTTCCTTTCATTTCCAAAGTGCAGCATGTCAGTTCCAGCTTTAGGGCTCGAAGAAGCCACTTCGGTCAACCAAAATGATGTATCGGTTGACCGAACCTACTCGGGATCTCCTGTTTCGGTCAACCGAAATGGGGTTCGGTCGACCAAACCATCTTCACACTCTCGGGATCTCTTGTATCGGTCGACCATTTCTTGAAGGTCTTCTTCGGTCGACCGAAGGTCTTCTTCGGTCGACCGAAGCTCCACTTCGGTCGACCGAAGTGCACCTGTTTGGGTTGCTTTGGTCTTCCTCACTTGTTTCTCCACTCTTGATCCTTGGGGATTTGATTTGAGCCAATGTGAAAGCCTAGTTATGATCCTATAAGTGTCATCACACCTCTAGAAATGATGGGTTTGACATAGATGACCTCGGGTTTGAGTAAGGACCCGGCTAACGGTTTCCGACCTCCGGGTCCGGGTCGTCACAGAAATAGTATCAGAGCGATGGTTTGAAAACCTATAGGACGACGGGTAGAGGCCTACATAGGATTGCATGGGATATTGATTACATTGTTTATGTGACTTTTTGCTACTTGCTTATTACCTAAAGAAGCATGCTTAACTGCTTATGTGCTTACGTGCTTAAATGTTTATGGTAAAATGTTTCTTATATAGTTTTGCATGCTAAGTGTCGTTACGGCATCATTTCATGTTGAGTCAACCACAGTGGACCTTAGTGTCTTGTTATTGAACCATTTTCTCATTTTATAGCACGATGTCACGGCGTGAGGAATTCAGGGAAGTTGGCCGTAGGCCAACTAAGGGTGATGTTGGCGAGAGCTCCAACTCCAATCCGGAGGAGCTAAATAATGAGGACACACTTCTTAGAGATTTGATTCGCCTGAGAGGTGTCCCCACAAGGAGGGATAATGTTGAAGCACCCGTAGAAGTGGGTGAAGGTTCTGCGAAACTAGTGTTGAATCGTTTGTTGCAAAGTGCCTTCAGGGTAACAATTGTTGCTCAGCCGCAGCCGGCACCACAACCTATAGTTCAAGTAGAGGAGACGCCAACTCAGAAGCATCTCAAGATCATTAAGGGGTTTTCTCAGCTGATGCCAGTTATATTTGAGGGCGGTGTAGATCCAATGGTAGTAGATGATTACATGGATCAAGTTGAAACTCAGTTGACCTCAATGGATGTGACAGAGGATCACTTGAAGATCATCCTAGTAACTTACAAGTTTGCTAAGGATGCCAAGCTTTGGTGGAAGACGGTTACGAATTGGCATAAGGTGGAAGAGATGAGTTGGGATAAATTCAAGAAGCTATTTTACAAGAAGTATTTTCTGATTTCTAAAAGATGGGAGTTAAAAGACCAATATCTTGGCCTTATCCAAGGCAATATGTCAATGGCGGAGTATGAGAACAAATTCACTTCACTTTCTCGCTTTGTTCCAAAAATGGTGAAAGATGAAATTGATAAGACTCGGAAATTTGTCTCTGGACATAATGATCGAATGAGGCCGTTGCTAATGGCACAGTTCATCAAGGTTTATTCTGAAGCAGTAGAGAGGGCTTTAATGCTTGAGGATGATATCAAAGATAAGGATACAAGAAGGGAATAGTAGAAGCAAAAGAAAGGTGCAGGGCCATCTTCAGAAAGATCTTCTTGGAAAAAGAACAAGGGTGGTTTGTTTCAGTTTCAGGGGCAGTAGTCCGCACGATCTGCTCCTACCACTCCTATACCAGCTGAGTCTGACAGGAGTGGAATTGTTTGTTTTCAATTTCAGCAGCCTGGGCATTACAAGTCCAGTTGTCCTATGAGATCGTCTTCAGTTTCTTTAACTCCAAAGGCTTACTATAGATGTGGCCAGTAGGGTCACTTGATTCGAGACTGTTCGAGTCAAGAAGCAGGCACCGGTAGTGGCAGAGGGTTACGACAGAGGCCGTCACAATCGACGATAGTTCAGTCAGGTTTTAGACTACCGCCACCACCACAGCCTGCTATGTCTTCTCAAGGTTCATGATCCATTAGGAGGGATGCTCCTACTGTGCCAGCACAATAGTTCAGTATTCAGGTTGGCAGTTCTCAGGCACAAGCACTGCAGGGCCGTGTCTTTGCACTTGCACCGGCTGATGCATCTTCTGGACCGTCAGTTCTCTGAGGTATCTTTTTAGTGTTTGGTTCTTAGGCTCATGTTTTGTTTGACTCTGGTGCATCTCATTCCTTTATTTCATCATCATTTGCACTTGCATCGGGGTTAGAGGTTAGTTTCATGGATCAGGCATTGTGTGTTGATACGCTAGTTGGGATTTTAGTGTCTTTGAGCCGAGTTGTACGGGATTGTTCCATTATGATAGCCGGGCGGACTTTCGTGTTTGACCTTATCCTCTTAGAGATGACTAGTTTTGATGTCATTCTTGGGATAGATTGGTTAGCTTCCTTTCGTGCCACGATCGACTGTTTCAGAGGAAGAGTTACGGTTTGCACTTCAAAAGGAGATTGTTTCTTTTTTGTAGGAGATCGAAGTGATTCCCATACTTCATTGTTGTATGGGGTTCGTGAACGAAGTCGTAGAGATTATTTCTTGGCTAGTCTTCTGGGTGAAGAAGATGATGTTGTGGGAGAAGACTGTCCAGAGGTAGTTCGTGATTTTCTGGACGTGTTTCCAGAGAATTTGACAGAGTTGCCTCCACACCGAGAAGTGGAGTTTACTATTGACTTGATGCTCGGTACCGCACCGATTTCTATGGCACCGTCTCGTATGGCTCCAGTTGAGTTGGAAAAGTTGAAGAAACAGCTTGATGATTTAAGGGTGAAAGGTTTCATCCGACCGAGTGTGTCGCCGTGGGGGGCACGGATCTTGTTTGCTAAGAAGAAAGATGGTTCTTTGAGGTTGTGTATTGATTATCAGAAGTTGAATCATGCCACCATCAAGAACAAGTATCCTTTGCCAAGGATAGATGATTTATTTGATCAGTTAAGGGGAGCCAGTTGTTTCTCGAAGATTGACTTGAGGTCAGGCTAATATTAGTTGCGGGTTAGGGATGAGGATATCCCGAAGACAGCGTTCCGTACACGGTATGGACACTATGAGTTCCTTGTTATGCCTTTTAGCTTAACTAATGCGCCAGCGGGATTCATGGACTTGATGAACCGCGTCTTCCACGATTACTTGGACCAGTTTGTGGTAGTTTTCATGGACGACATTCTTGTGTACTCACGGACTCGAGAGGAGCACGAGGTCCAATTGAGTGTTGTTTTACAGATTTTGCAGGAACACCAATTGTATGCCAAATATGAGAAGTGTGAGTTTTGGCTACAAGAAGTGAAGTTTTTGGGGCATGTTGTTTCGGAAGGAGGAGTGTCAGTAGATCCATCAAAGATAGAAGCTGTTTTAAATTGGGAACAACCCAAGAATGTGTTTGAAATTCGGAGTTTCCTTGGCCTAGCGGGTTACTATCGGAGATTTGTGAAAGATTTCTCCCTTTGGCAGCTTCTATGACCCGATTGACCCGAAAAGGAATCAAGTTTATGTGGAATGAAGCCTGTGAGTCATCTTTTCAAGAGCTGAAGACAAGATTGACTACAGCTCCAGTGTTAGTGATACTTGAGTGTGGCTTGGGTTATGTAATCTATTGTGATGCTTCACGTGATGGGTTAGAATGTGTGTTGATGCAGGATGGTAGAGTAGTGGCTTATGGGTCTCGACAGTTAAAGACTCATAAGTACAACTACCCTACTCATGATCTAGAGTTGGCGGCAGTCGTGTTTGCACTGAAGTGTTGAAGATACTATTTGTATGGTAAGAGATTCGAGGTATTCTCGGATCACAAGAGTCTCAAGTACCTTTTCTCCCAAAAGGACTTGAATAACAAACAGAGACAATGGGTTGAATTTTTGGAAGATTATAATTTTGATTTACAGTATCATCCGGGCAAGGCAAATATGGTAGCAGATGCCTTAAGCTGAAAATCTCATGGAACTTTGGCCGGATTAGCTATTTAGAAATGGAAGACGCTTAATAATCTGGCGGAGATGGGATTGTATTGTGTTGACGATGATGGTTGCGGTGAATCGGCATTCTTGTTTAGTCTTGTGGCTCAGCCTACTTTTATTGTAAAAGTGATTGAGTCACAGAGACAGGACTCAGATTTAGATGTCATCCACGCTTTAATCTCCAGTGGTGAGATAGTGAAAGATTGGGCCTTGCATGCAGATGGGGACCTACGGTTCAGGGATTTATTGGTGGTTCCCACAGTTTGTCGGGAGGACGTCTTGCGGGAGTTTCACACTTCCCGCTTTGCAGTTCATCCAGGTGGTACTAAGATGTATCACAATTTGAGGCGTCAGTATTGGTGGAACGGGATGAAGAAGGATGTTACACAGTTTTTGGCTAGATGCTTTACCTGTCAACAGGTGAAGGCCGAGCATCAGAAATCGGCTGGGTTGTTGCAACCATTGCCTGTAGCGCAATGGAAATGGGAGCAGATTACTATGGATTTTGTGATAGGTCTTCCAAGGTCACGAAGAGGCAACGAGGCCGTATGGGTCATCATTGATAGACTGACCAAGACGGCTCACTTTTTGCCTATTAAGGCAACAGATGATACGGAGGCACTTGGTAATCTTTACGTGAAGGAGATTGTAAGGTTACATGGAGTCCCAGTAACCATTGTCTCAGATAGGGATGCCAAGTTTACTTCAAAGTTCTAGGAAGGACTTCAAGTAGCGTTTGGTTTAGCGTTGCATCTTAGTACGACATTCCATCCATAGACAGACGGCCAGTCGGAGCGTACTATCTAGATCTTGGAGGATATGCTTTGGGCATGTGTGCTTGACTTGGGTGGCAGTTGGGAGGACCATCTTCCACTCATTGAGTTTGCATACAACAACAGTTATCAGGTGAGCATTGAGATGGCTCCTTTTGAGGCGTTGTATGGAAGACCCTGTAAATCTCCAGATTGTTGGATTGAGGTAGGCGAAACAGCTATCTTAGGACTCGACATGGTACTCGAGACTACCGAGAAGATTAAATTGATCAGACAGAGATTGCTCACAGCTCAGAGCTGACAAAAGAGCTATGCAGATAGGCAGAGACGACCGCTATCTTTTGAGGTGGGAGACCATGTTTTTCTGCGGGTTTCTCCATGGAAGGGTTTGATGAGGTTTAGGAAGAGTGGCAAGTTGTCACCACGATTCATTGGACCGTTTGAGATTTTGGACCGTGTAGGAGAAGTTGCCTACAAACTTGCTTTGCCACCACAGATGGACAGGGTTCACAATGTTTTTCATGTGTCGATGCTACGAAAGTATGAACCAGATCCATCTCATGTTTTGGATTGGGTTAACGTGGACATTGATGAAGATGTCTCTTATGAAGAGGGACCGGTGCAGATCCTTGACACACGGCAAAGGGTGTTGAGGGGTAAAACAGTCCAATTAGTAAAAGTTCTTTGGGGGCACCACGGAGTTGAGGAGGCTACTTGGGAGCTCGAACAGCAGGTTCGTTCCAAGTACCCAGAGTTATTTTCTTCCCCAGGTATAGCTTGATTTCGGGGATGAAATCCTTTTTAAGTTGGGGAGATTGTGATGTTTCCAATTTTCCACATATTTCATTTTTTTGGAATTTCGTCGCCGTAAGGGCATTTATGTCTTTTCACATTTTTCGTACGGGATTTTAGTTGGGTCCATTTGCATCATAATTATTTTTATTTATTATGTTTTAAGTGGTTGCAAATTAAATGTGTACATATGGGTATGTGGTGTAGAAATTGAATCAAAAGAAAAATAGAAAATAAAAAGATAGTGGTGGGACCCACCACTATCACATATGTGATCTAGAGACCACATTTTGGTGTCAAATCTCACTTTCTCCCGTAAGTCTCTCTCTATTTTCTTTTCTTTGCAATTTTTCTTCCATTCTCACAAGCAAACTTCAAGTCTAGATTCCATCTTCAATACTTAGAATTTTTTAGTGTCGTTTGAGGCAAAACGGAGAGCACGACGAACTCTACGTGTGAGTACCAACAATTTCAGCTTTAGGCCTCCATTGGGACTTTGAAATTTGGAACCCATTTTGAGGGTTTTGCACAAACTTGAGGTAGGGGTCCTTAATCCACGAAGTCTTGTGCTTTAGTAAGTCAATTTACTTGATTTGTGTTTTAGCATGCTTAATTGTATTGATTATAGTTTACTTTGACTTGATTGAACCTGTATGAATATATAAGGATGTGTATTAATTTAAGTTGTATGATAAACATGCTTGTATGTGAGTTCCTAAGTCTACTACGTTGTTAACATACTATAAATGATGTATGAGAAAATATTTAATTGTGTTGTGGGAAATTTCTTAGTATTATTGCAATGAAAGCATGAGACACATATGCACATCATTGGGCTTGCAGGGAAGGAATCGTTTTGATTTGAAAAAGGAGATTTTGGGAAGAAGTTTTTGATTAAAATGTTTTATGAAAACCCGATCGTCGCGGGGGTACCAAAGGGCCGGAATGTTAATATAGCCTAGAGAGAACTAGGAAGATTGCCCTAGCGTGGTTGAGCTAGCTGGGCCCCATAATGACGCCACGGGGGTACTAAGGGTCAGGGACACTAGCCAATCCTTCTCTCGTGTCGCTGCGGGGTCACCAAAGGACGGGTTATATTAATAGTTTGAAAGTGATAGTTTGAAAGTGAAAATGGGGATTGACATCAGCATGCATTGCAATCCATTGCATTATATTACTTGTACTTGAGATTGATTAGTATGTTGCAATATCCCGACATGGTATGATTCCCATTCCCATTGTTCTATTCTTTGTTGTGGGTTCACGGGGATACAAGAGGCGTGTCTTAAGTGCCATCTACTGAGCAAATTGCTCACCCCATATACTTATCATTTTTTAGGTCATGGAAAGGAATTAGCGGATGATAATCCACCGTAGGCGTGAAAGTTGTTAGAAGATCATTTTGCTATTTTGTATTTTGGCTATTCGGTGTATAACCATAGTTTTGAGAATGTAACAAATGTTAATATTCATGGCTTTGTAACTTAAGAATGAAACTTAGTTTTCATTGAATGTAAATGGGATTAATGTAATATTGTGTATAACTTCATGTAATAACTTAAAAAGATGTTGTAAGTTGATTATGCGATAGTACTCATGTTCATGATCGTGGAATGTATCATTTTTGATGGTTTAGCCCACGTTTGAATCATTCTAAAGTCCCCATCTTAGTTTTCCTTTCATTTCTAAAGTGCAGCATGTCAGTTCCAACTTCAAGGCTCGAAGAAGCCACTTCGGTCCACCGAAATGGTGCATCGGTCGACCGAACCTATTGTTGGCTCTCGGGATCTCCTGTTTCGGTCGACCGAACCTTCTTCACACTCTCAGGATCTCTTGTATCGGTCGACCGTTTCTTGAAGGTCTTCTTCGGTCGACCGAAGCTCCACTTCGGTCGACCGAAGTGCACCTGTTTGGGTTGCTTTGCTCTTCCTCACTTGTTTCTCCACTCTTGATCCTTGGGGATTTGATTTGAGCCAATGTGAAAGCCTTGTTATGATCCTATAAGTGTCGTCATACCTCTGGAAATGATGGGTTTGACTTAGATGACCTTGGGTCGAAGTAAGGACCCAGCTAATGGTTCAGACCTCCGGGTCTGGGTCGTCACAGTTGCGTTGTGTTTCTTCTTCGATTGTTTGCATGTGTAGTCAGTCCCACTTGGACACATTCAAACAAAAAGTATGTTACTTTTGACTATTTTTATTTTACACGATGATGTTGCAAAAAGTAGTGTTTTTATATGTATGACATTTTGGCATAAACTCTTACACGGTTAGGCTTGTATAATAATAAAGTAAAGAGTAAATATGTATTAAGAGGATTTATTTTATTTTATTTTATTTTTTATTTGATAATATCAAAGGTAGTCTTTTGTTTATACTAGAAAGGGTCGCGTGCGCTTTGCGTGCGCTTTACACCCCTGTGATATCGAGATAGTGCCCCCCATTGTTTGTTTACCTCCCCTATACTTTAAAAATTGTGCGAATTAGTGCATTTTGGACGTTGACTGCTATTAACCGGTACCAAAGCTACAAAAAGACTAAAATAACCCTCTACTTTTTATTTTAAAAAACTAATAGTATAACATAAAATGTGAAAAGACTAAAATAGCCCTCTCCATCTTTATTCTCATTCTCAACATTGATCTTGCCCCCTCCCTCTCTGCAACTGCAAACTACAAAACCATACAAGAATCAGAAGTACAAAACCCATATAGCAAGAATCAAAAGTTCAAAACCAACTAGGAAAAAAGTTCAAAACCTATTACCTATCAAAACCCATATCGGCATAGTATTTTAGATTGTTCAAAAAATTAAAACCCATATCTTTCAGTTTCCATTTCAGATTGTTCAAAAAATCAAAACCCATATCTTTCAGTTTCCATCGCCCTCTGTTCCAGTTCGGGTTCGCCGTTCGCCGTTCGGGATCAGAATAGGGATAAAAAAAAGAGGGTCTTTGAATTCGATTATTTTCACTCAATTTTACAAACGCAATTTCGAGAAATCTGCATATTTTTTAATTTTGAATTGAAATTGTAGAATTACAAAAAGTAAAAATGAAAAGGAGAGAGAGAGAGATCCAAAGAGATTAGAAAGTTTGAACTTGAGAATTGATAGTAGTTCAAAAAATTCAAGCTGTTTACAATAACAAATTGGATATCCAGAAACAAAATTGTTGCTTTTACATCTAAATTATTTCAACTTGAAACACAATTAATATCTCCCAACCAAAGACGCATTCGATAATAAAATTTAAAAAAAAAAAAAAATGGCTACTTTTGTAGCCTAATTCAATTACCTGTATGAAAAATGGGGGAAAACCCTCAAAAAAATAAATAATTATGGGGAAGATAATGAATTTTCATACCAATAGATACAATCCAATACAACAGAGAGCCATAATCGAGCTCTAAACGCCATTTTTGGCCACTTCAGATCGGATATCCTGGCAAAAACCCGGCGTGGATGACAAATGACTCGGTGGACCATAAGATTTCAGCGACAAAGCGACTTCTGGCGACGGAGCACCACCCTCGACACAAGCAGCTACGGGGGCAAATCCTCTATGCACACCCTACTCCTTGTCCTTTGACAGCCATCATTCTCTCTCAACTCTCAAGCTTGCCCCCTCTCTCTCTTTCTTTGCAACTTCTTGTATGTATGGGTTTTGTTTTAATTTTTTTTTCTTTCTAAATCAACTAATCAAGGTGGTGTTGGGATGGCAAATTCCCCATCCCCGCCCTACCCCGTTTATAGCGAGAATGGGGATCCTTTTAGCTAAACGGGGATGGGGATGGGGGCAAATTATGAATCCCCGCCGGAGCCGAGGTCGGGGGCGGGGATGAGGTAAACCCGCCCCGCCCCGCCCCGATTAAGTGTGAAGTTACTAATATACCCTTACATATAATAATTTATTACTAAATTAGATTTATTATATATATGAAAATAAGAGAAAATGAGTTTTTTTTTAATAAAAAAAATTATGAGGCCGGGGTCGAGGCCGGGGTGGGGCGGGGGCGGGATAAGGTGTCGGGGGCAGAGGCGGGTATAGAGATCATCGGGGATGGGGATGGGGAATGGAATCCCCTGTAATGTTTTTGATTTTCGCCATTTTTTATTTTCTGGAATTTTCAGATTTTTCGAAGGTATTTTCGTCTTCTCTCGTTTTGCATGCCAAGCACCATGTGGCGTGTCGGGTGTTTCCGAGAGTTGATTGGGACGTTTCATTGAGTTCGGGGCCTTTTTGAAATGCAAAGGTGGTCATTTTTTAATTTTTCCGTTTTTCGGGCCGGAAGGTCCCGTGTGGGGTCTGCTACCGGAATTGTTGCACACACGGATTTTGATTGGGTCCATTTGCATCATATTTACTTTTATTTATTGTGTTTTAAGTCATTACAAATTTAATGTGTGTTTATGTATGTATGTGGTGTAAATTAAAAAGAAAAGTAAAAGGAAAACAAAATAAAATTGGTGGGACCCACATCAAAGCTTTAAAATGGTCAAAGAGGCATTTTAGCCTCATTTTTTGCTTCCCTTTTCTCTCTCCTGCTGGTAGCTCTCTCTCTCTCCCTCTAGCCTCTATTTTTCTTTTCCTTTTTCTATCAGAACTTCAATCCAAGATCTTTCCTTCATTATTTAGAAATTTTGGAAGCCGTTTGCAGCAAATTGAAGCCCACGACGAGATCTTTAAGTTGATCGGAGCAATTTGGTGTTTAGTGCACTCTAGGAGAATTGGGATCTAGGGCACAAATTGGGGCTTTTGGCTTAGATTGAGGTAGTGGTTTCTAAGGCCCAATCTCTTGATTCTTTTGTGAATTACTTTTAAATATTTGGTGTATAACATGCTTAGTTATGTAAATTCATGAAATATAATTTTTATGCTTGTATGAAAATGTGCAAAACTATGTGTTACTTGTTTTGTTATGATGAGGATTGCTCCTATGATGCTAGTTCATGATGATATTTGTTTTTATGATGTTGATTCCTACCTTAATTGTTTGAATATCATGAATGATGTGTTGAACACTTGAAAGCTATCATGTTAATTACTATTCAAAGCATGGCATAAAATTGAGGGTTACAATGTTTGGACTTTCATAGTATTAGACATGATGAGAAATTCATGTATAAGCAATGGGAGGAAAAATGGGGAGTTAATTTCAAAGAAAATGAAAAAAATGGATTTTTGGGAAAAGTTTATGAAAGGGTTTACGAAAAACCCGGCCGCCTAGGACCTACCTAGGGACCGTGGGGTTAGTGTGGCCTAGGGGGGACTAGGGAGATTTTCTTAGTGCGGTTAAGTTAACTGGGCCCCAAATGACGCCCTGGAGTTGCCTTGTGGTCAGGGACAATTAGCCAATCCTCCACTCGTGCCACCATGGAGCTGCCATAGGACGGGTTACATTAACGATTTGGAAATGATGGTAGAGATGGTTTTGGAAAATGGGGAGCGACATGCATGGCATTGCATCCCATTGCACGGTATAATTTAGTTATGACTTGGAATATTGTAATACCCCTAATTTTAAAAGGATAGTCCGGGTATTTTATTTAATTGTTTTATTGCGTTTTAATTTATTTTTAATTGTTTAATTGCGATTTAATTGATTTAATTGTGAATTGGTTGTGAATTATTTAATGACTTGTGTTATTTAATTATTTTGTTTTCATTGTTATTTAATTGGGTTTATTTTATTCTGTTTGACTTACTTATATCTTTCGTTAGTTGATTTCTAATAATGGGTTAAATGTGTTTTGTTAAATTAGGTTTTTAGATGTCACGTATGTAGCCAACATAGTTAAACATTGATTAGGTTTTCTATGGGCCGACTAACGATTAGTGTAGGGTTTGAATTAAATTAGGGTTTTGTGTAAACCTGTAAACCTATAAATATATGTAATGAGTGTCTGCCTAGGGTTTTAGAACCCTATTCACGGCATACTGGAAGCAAGACATGTATAGAGAAGTCTGGGACAAAACCAAAGGATCGCCGAAAAAGCTTAGGAGAAAGACGTTGAGATTTATGAACCAAATCTCACAGGCAAGTTTTATAACTAACTCTATCCTTTGACTTGTGTTCTTTGCATCTCTAACTCAATTCCAGGAACCAATCTGGTTCACAGCTTGCATTGTTTAATAAACATATGTTCATGAACTGTTTAATTGTTCGTTATACAGTTTTGGTTGTTTTACAGTTTTGTTTTACATAATTCATGATTTAAAGGAAGTCAATTGATGGATTAAGAATTTTATTAGTTCTAAAACATATTAGGAAATCTTAAAATTAATCTGGAGCGCAGGGTTAGATACTTGAACAGAATGTGTTCTTGTATGGGTTTTAATCCACTTCGAAACTGTTTTTTCTAAATTCTTGTTCCAATTGACTTTGGTTAATAAGTAATGAATTAAATTAACTATGGATCACCCTAGGACTTAGTTTAATCAATCAAAGCATAATTAAAATCGTTAGAGGCTGTAACAGAGAGGAACGAAAACAATAGAGATCACCGGAGACGAAACAAACAACCAGGGAGAGAGGGGAAAGAAAAGGTGGCTCCATGGAATCATAGAGCTGGCTTAAAGAAGGTTGGAGGCGGCTCCAACATGTTTGGAGCCAACTCCTTCGACGGTTTCCAGTTTTTCGACTTTTCTGCGAACCTAGGTTGCTGTGGTTGAATTTTTAAGGTCCCTGGCTGATTCAATAGCTATTCTAGGGTTATTCAGTAGGTAGGAACCCTTGTTAAATGGGTAAAAGGTATGGTAATTCATAAGATACCATAGGAAGCTGAAATAGGGTCACAGTCTAACCCTTAGGGAAGTTTTCAGTTTAAACTTTGTTATGGACGATTCAAGTTGTTTAATTTTCTAAATTAGCATTTGAATTAGGAGTTTGATATGTAGATCATATAACAGTGGTATGAGATTAAGCCTGTTAACTAATATAAATTCAATTAATGCTTAATAAGAAACTAGTTGATGTTTACCGAGAATTGTTTATGTCAACTTGTGGGATGTTGCGAAGAAATTATAAGTAAGCATGTAATTACTATTAATATTATTGTTATGCTTATTGTGAGTTACAGGATGGTTATATTTATTCTCTGCATTTAAAATTTGTTAGAGAATCAAGTACTGGATGTATTGAACAAGCATGCTAGTTAAACATTCTTGTTTTGCTTATGATTGGATATGTTGATATTGATATGTTATGCTATTATATATATATATTATCAATACTGAATGGATGGTATGTATGCACCGGTATGGGACGATGACATACTAGGGGGATTAGATAAAAAAGAACGCTAAGTCCTACCTACTCTGGATTAAGGGATGGATTAACTACAAAAGTTAAGTCCTACCTGTATTTTGTGTCAGACCACTAAATAGTTGATGACACTTTGGTTTGGAATAGAATTTAAATATATTTTTATGGTGCCACGATATGAGCCTGAGTTTTAGAGTCGTTGACTAGGGAGCGTAGATGCATTGGGATGCATAGCTGGCTATGATGGTTAGATGTGTACCCTGCTAGGTCTAGGTAATCATGCCCACCTCAAGTGCATTTTGCATGGTGCCTACTAGTCAAGTTGAGACGGGCCTGTAGTCCAGTGAAAGTCCTGTAGTGTGATTATATATATATTTATCTACGGACTATTAGTTATTGTTGAATTGATTAGGATGTACATGGGTATCGGGTCTCTACTTAGGTCGTAGTAGTATAGAACTTGCTAGTGGGCCTGACCCACTTATCATTTTCAGGTGATGGGCGTTTCCAGTCTAGGGCTTGTTCGGGCTGAGTAGAGACGATCTTCCATTCTACCGACTATATAGGACTTTATTTCCTTATGTTAAATTTGGATTTTATCTTCAGTTATTTAATTGCATTCAGTTTGGGATTGTTATTAGGGGTCCATTAGAGATGGATTCCCGAGTTGTAAAATTATTGAAGGATTCTTTTTAAGAAGGTTTTGGATAATTGGATTTCAAGTATTTTAATTTCAAGGATTATGTTTAATATTCTTTTCAGCTTTGAAACTTTTATTTATTAAATTCATTTTGTATTCTATGTTCGGTTAAATATTAATTGGTTGGTATCCCTCGGATCTGTGCTCGGACTTGATCACCCGTGGCTCTAGAATCGAGGGGTATCACAGTTGGTATCAGAGCACTCCAGGTTCAAGTGTCTCTAGAATTCTATCGTTTAAGACTTCCGCATAGCGTTCTTTCTTGTTTAGAGCTTTAAGATTAGGATTCGTTGAATTCCGTTATGGTCCGTTTACAATTGTACTGATGTCTGTCTTTCTATGTTAACAGTATGGTTAACGCTAGAAGAGGACATAACATGAACAGTCGATTAAGGAGACTGGCACGTAGGCAGTAAGAACGCCTACGGCGTCGACAAATAGGGAAGAGCAGCAAGTGCCTAGGTTTCAGGAGGAAGATGGTCAGTTGCAGATAGAGCATGAGGAAGTTTAGCATACTCAGGAGTCTCAACATCAGGCCTACAATCAGGGCAGGGATCCAGAGGATTCTCCTCAGTTAGTTTACATCATTGCTCATGATGTAGCTGCAGGCGTAGCAGCGGCACCAGAGTCAGCTACATGTTCAACAAACACTTGAAGCAGTGCCAGTGGTGCAGAATGTGGTTAAAGTTCATTGTTTTGGCTGCGGAGAAGATGGGCATATATCCAACCAATGTCCTGAGTTAGCCCAAAGACAGCAGAATGGGGTACCACAGGCAGAACGGGATCAATTACGGTCTAACCAGCAGAGGAGGCCGTTTGGTACTTTTAGGGGTACTTGCTATACTTGTGGGGAGTACGGTCACATTGCTAGGCAGTGTCCTAGACGAGGAGGTATCGGGCCATCCCAACAGGAGGGTATCAAACCACAAGGAGGATGGCTCTTTTAAGAATGATTTTTTTTGTTATTAGTAGTAGAGGAGATTTTAATAAAAGTGTGGTATGGATTTAAACACGTACACTAGTTGTATGTTAAATATTATCTTACGATTTACGTTTGACAGTTATGGTTTGGAAAAGTTTTTTATAAAGTGAACTAGCGGTTTTAGTTATCTTTAGTATGTTTTGTGATGGCATTTTTGTGATATGTACATATATGGTTTTATTAAACTATATTGGGATGATTATGTTGCATTAATAGATGTTTATCCCAGTGGAGTGATTGGGGTTTGTGGGACAAGCAAACAAATAGTTGTTTGTAAATGCATGGTGTGGAGATAGGTTGATTACCAAGAAGTTTATAAGAAAAACTTGTGTAAATCAATAGGGTAGGTTTGGTTTAGAAAGAGGAATTCCCAGGATAGAACAATAGTCTAAAAAATGGGACGATTGCAGCGCATTTTGTTTTACCATATGTGTTTTGCTCTATGAAGTATTTAGAAACATGGGATTTTCATGGATTGGTTGGTGACACACATATGCAGTAGACCTTAGGATATTTCTACATTGTTGGGCAATACTGCCATTTTCATGAGAGTGATGTGCCTGTGACACTAGATATTGGTAGACTTGGATTTCTAGCTAATCTTTTGTCCTGGACATGCACACTTATGATGGGATACTTGGGATGGATTAGTTATCACTACCATGCTCAAGTTATTTGCTTTGGATGGGTCTATCGTGGTTACCATACCTAGTCAGAATGTTTATGTCATTGCTATGCCACGTTTTAACGGGAACATTAGCACCTATTTGTTTCGGATAGAGTAAGAGACGGAGGAGGGGATTACTGTATCATTGGATAGCATACCAATTGTACAAGTTTTTTCGGATGTTTTTCAGGAGACTCCAAGGTTACCACCTAGTCACGGGATCGATTTTGTGATAGACTTAGCTCCAGGCACTACGCCTATTGCTAGGGCACCATATAAGATATCACCTGTGGAGATGCGAGAGCTGAGGGATCAGGTTCAGCAGCTACTTAGCCAGGGTTTAATTTGAAGGAGTACTTTACCCTAGGGAGCACCAGTTTTGGTTGTGAAGAGAAAAGATAGTTCATTTCACCTGTGTATAAATTACAGGGAGTTGAACAAGGTTACTATTCGTAATAAGTACCCTTTTGACCAGGATTTATGACTTGTTTGATCAATTGAAGGGAGTTGCCTATTTCTCTAAGATTAATCTACGGTCTGGATGTCATCAACTTCGAGTTCAGGAGCAAGATGTTCTGAGGACAGCGTTCCTCACTGGATATGGACCTTATGAGTTTCGGGTGATGCCGTTCGGGTTGACTAAAGCACCAGCGGTCTTTATGGATTTAATGAACAGAGTCTTCAGGGCTTACTTAGATCAATTTGTCATTGTCTTCATAAATGACATTTTGATTTACTCAAGATCAGAGGACGACCATGCTAGACATCTGCGGATTGTGTTGCAGACGCTTCGTGAACACCAGTTATTTGCCTAGTTCGGGAAGTGTGAATTTTGGCAGTGGAAAGTGAAGTTTCTGGATCCCGTGGTGTCCAAAAGGGGGATAGCAGTAGATCCAGCCAAGGTTTTAGCCAAGGTTGAGTGGGGACAGCCTACTTCACCTACCGAGATTCGGAGTTTCCTCGGTTTGGCGGGATATTATCGGAGGTTCATCCAGGGGTTCTCTAAGATAGTTGGACCATTCACGCACCTAACTAAAAAGGGTGTATAGTTCATGTGGGATGAACACTGTCAGCGAGCTTTTGATGAGCTAAAGACTAAGTTGACTTCTGCACTGGTTCTGGCTACTCCACAGAGCGGGATAGAGTATCTAGTCTATACAGATACTTTTTTGTACGGTCTTGGATGTGTTTTGATGCAGGAGGAGCGAGCGATTTCATATGGATCTCGGAAGCTTAAGCCTCATAAGCTTAATTATCCAACACATGATTTGAAATTGGCAGCAATGGTCTTTGCCTTGCGCATATGGAGGCATTATCTGTTGGGTGAGTTCTTTAAATTATTCAGTGATCATAAGAGTCTGCAGTATTTATTCACTCAACGGAAGTTGAATATGAGACAGCGCAGGTGGTTGGAGTTTATGAATGACTATCATTTTTCTATACAGTACCATCCAGGGAAAGCGAATATGGTGGCGGATGCACGCAGTCGCCGACCTATTGGTAGTCTTTCCGCTCTATTCACTACTGAGTGGAAAGCGTTGAAGAAGGTGGATAAATTGTCGGATGCTTTTATGGCTTGCATGGTAGTTACACCTTCTATCATTCACAAAGTTTTGAAGGCACAACTCACCGATCAGCAGTGCATTGACAAAGTTGCAGAGATAGCTTCTGGGGAGGTTCTATTTTACCATGTTGGGACTGACGGAGGCTTAAGGTACAAGGGACACTTAGTGGTACCTTCTGCTGATCATTTGAAGAAGGACGTGATAACGGAGACTCATCATTCTGAGTTTTCGGTTCATCCAGGTGGAGATAAGATGTATCAGGATATGAAGCGGTAGTTTTGGTGGGCAGGTATGAAGAGGGATATTGCTCTATTTGTTTCTCGGTGTAGTACTTGTTAGATGGTTAAAATTGATCATCAGCAGCCGCTAGGAGCTCTACAACACTACCGATACCGGAGTGGAAATGGGAGAGCATTTCTATGGACTTTGTAGAAGGATTGCCACTTCTTTCAATGGTCACAATTCTATTTGGGTTGTCGTGGATAGACTGATGAAATCAGCTCACTTTTTACCTATTCGTATTGACTTCACTTCTGAGTAGTTGGCGAGGCTTTACATTTCAGAGATTGTAAAGTTGCATGGCATTTCATTGTTTATTATCTCGAACAGGGATTCGAGCTTTGTGTCAGGATTTTTGAAAAGTTTTCAGCAGGCTTTGGGCACAGAATTACACCTTAGTACTGCTTATCATCCTCAGACGGATGGATAGACTGAGCGGGTAAATCAGATCATGGAGGATATGCTCCGGTCATGTGTTCTTGATTTCAAGGGCCACTGGGAGGATTACTTACCACTGGTGGAGTTTACTTATAACAATAGTTTTCAGAAGACTATTGGGATGGCACCATTTGAGGCGCTATACGGCCAACCATATCGATCGCCTGT
This sequence comes from Cornus florida, assembly GCF_030987335.1. NCBI lineage: Eukaryota > Viridiplantae > Streptophyta > Magnoliopsida > Cornales > Cornaceae > Cornus > Cornus florida. The sequence goes on along the minus strand of NW_026775575.1, from coordinate 88,724,193 downwards.
TTATTGGATGGAGGTTGGTGAGAGTAGATACTTGGGACCAGAGTTCATCAAGGATACTTCTAAAAAGATCACTCTTATTCAAGATCGCATGTGTACTGCTCAGAGTAGGCAAAAGAGTTATGCCGATCGTCGTACTCATGCTTTGGAGTTTAGGGTTGGAGATCAAGTTTTACTCAAAGTGTCGCCTATGAAAGGTGTTATGTGCTTTAGGAAGAAAGGGAAGTTGTCTCTGCGATTTGTCGGTCCATTTATGATTACGGATCGAGTTGGAGCTGTCGCTTATCGGTTGGCACTTCCAAATAATTTGGATCACGTACACAACGTCTTCCATGTTTCCATGTTGCGGAAATTTCGGCGAAATGAGGATCGATATCAGCATATCGATGTTGGGTAGATTGAGTTGCAGCCAGATGCAACTTATTTGGAGTCACCGTGTCGTATTGTTGACTGTCAGGATCAAATCCTTTGTAACAAGGTTATCCCTTTGGTCCGTGTTCAGTGGAGTCATCACAATGATGTTGAGTCTACGTGAAAACGGGAGGATGTCTTTTGCACGCAATTTCCGGACTTATGGGAAGAAGGTAAGCGAATTTCGAGGATAGAATTCCTTTTCTTAGGGAGGAAGAATGTATTACCCCTAATTTTAAAAGGATAATCTGGGTATTTTATTTAATTATTTTGTTGTGTTTTAATTTATTTTTAATTGTTTAATTGCGATTTAATTGATTTAATTGTGAATTGGTTGTGAATTATTTAATGACTTTTGTTATTTAATTGTTTTGTTTTAATTGTTATTTAATTGGGCTTATTTTATTCAGTTTGACTTAATTATATCTTTCGTTAGTTGATTTCTAATAATGGGTTAAATGTGTTTTGTTAAATTAGGTTTTTAGATGTCACGTATGTAGCCGACATAGTTAAACATTGATTAGGTTTTCTTTGGGCCGACTAAGGATTAGTGTAGGGTTTGAATTAAATTAGGGTTTTGTGTAAACCTGTAAACCTATAAATATATGTAATGAGTGTCTGCCTAGGGTTTTAGAACATGTAATACCCCTAGTTTTCAAAATGATAAAATGGGAATTTAATTTGGATTTTTATAGCATTTTTTGTTTATTTGTGTGACTTATGTGGTTTATTTACTTAGTTGATTTAGTGTAAATTTATTTTCAATTAATTAATTCATTGTAATTATTTAATTCATTTTATTTAATTGGCTAATTGAAGTTATTTATTGGTTTTAGTTAATTGTTTACTTGTGCTTAAATTTCCTTATTGGTTTTAAATGACGTATTTTATTTGATAGTTTATTTGATTTAATTGTGTTATTTACATAAGTGCTGAGGTGGATTAGTTTGTTAAATTGTGTGTGTTGTGTATATTAGGGTTTTATTCTTTATGTAACTTAGGGTCGCCGACTTGTGGTTTAAAGGGTTTTAGAATTAGGGTTTAGTGGAAGCTATTATATATATACTGTATAATCCAACTTAGGGTTTAGTCGTATACATATATGCTTGGTTTATGTTAGCTAGGGTTGAAAACTCTATTCACATAGTAATTCTTGTGAGGAAAGCACAGAGGAAAACTTGAGAGGAAAACAGGGAGGGTCTTGAGAGATAACCCGTGAGGCTAAAGAAGAAAGAAAGGGTTGCTTCTGGATGGAACTAAGAGCAATGGAGGGGTGGGCAGTTTGGAATCTGACGAAAAACGCAGAGTCGGTGGTTTAGGTTTCAAAGCTGAAACCGAAGGCAAGTTTCACTCTATCTCTTTCTTGTAAACTTATGTTCTGTGCATTCTAAATAGTCTCCAGGAACCTAATTAACTTTTAAAATAGACTTGTATGCATATTAGATTAGGTTGTAATCTATGTATTTTCTTGCATGAACTGCTTTGTTTCGGTTTTAATTTTTGTCAAACAATGCTAGATGAGAGTTTGAGGAGTTTTTAAGGTTGAATGAACTTGAATTGAACCCTAGGAATGTAAGAAAAATTCTGGAACAGAGGGTTGAACTTCGCTGGACGCGAAGAAAACAAACAGATGAAGCATAAGCTGTTTCAATCATAGTTTAAGCTTTTGTCAAATAATTCGTACTGGAATGGGAGAAGTTTCTAAGATTGTTAGGACTTAATTTGAACCTTAAAAAGCTTTAACAAAGTTGGGACAGAGGACTGAGACTTGGCCGGACGCGAAGAAAGCAACACAGAGGAGGCAGAGCAGGAAAAACAAAGGCTGGAGAAGTGGAGGCGGCTCCACCCTTCAATGGAGGCGGCTCCATTGAAGTGGAGCCAGCTCCACAAAGTGTTAAGGAGGCCCCAATGTGGGTGGAGCCGGCTCAACTTAAAATTGGAGGAAGCTCCAATTTTATAAATGCCCATAATGTGTTTTTTTTTTATGGTTTTTGGACTGCAAGGGCTATAATGCAACACTAAAGTTTAGTTGGGGGTTTTAAAATAATATATATAACATATTTAAGGACCCATGAATATTGGTTTATAATCTAGAAAGGGGTATCATGAATTTTTAAAAAAAATCCAGGCATGCTACCAAGTAAGGAGGATGACTTAGTTTCCAATTTGTTGAGCAAACTAAATAAACTATAATGGGAGTTATGTTTTAAATTTTATATAAATGATGTTTATGTATAATTTAATGAAGTCCAGGAATGTTGGTTTTACGGTGTTAATGGAATCCATGAAATTTAAACAATAATTTACATGTCGTCAAATATGGAAGTTTGAGTACTAGTGGTTGTTTTAGCAAATTAAACGATCTAGTATTAAAAAATACTATTGGGACTTTATATAATGTACTCCGTCTAGACTTCTGAGTGCCATTATACCAAGTGTAGGAATTATGATTGAGGATTTAATAGATGTCATGAGATTTAAACATTTATTTGCATGCCGTCCCGGATATAAGAGGATTTGTTTACTAGCCTTTGTTTTATAGTAGTTCAAACGGGCTTGTATGGAAATATCGGTTGGAAATTCTAATATAATGTGATCAGTTTAAAATTCTGAAAATCATTATGTCATGTTATAGATGTTAATTGCTTAATTAATATATTTCTTGTTCTATCAATTATGGGGAATGGATGGTTTAAATTGTTTATCATTACTATAGCAATTTAAACGAATGTTTCGTGATATTAATCATATACTGGATGCATAATAGGAACTTAATAATACCTGTTTTCCATTATGCTGGTTTCTGGATATATTTGGTGTTCATTTGAATGTGCATCATCTGTGGATCATATGCATGTATGTACCGGTATGGGACGGTGACATACGGAGGGACGGATTAGATCAAAACGCTAATTCCAACCTATTCATACATAAGGAATGGATTAACTAAAACAGTTAAATCCTACATGAATGCATATCCTGTCAACTAAAACAGTTGAACGACATAATGGATATTTGTTTTATCTTTCTGCAGTAGGAAGGATAGGGATTTAATTGAAACATTTAAATCCTAAGTAAATGTCGTGTCTTTGCAATGAACAGTTGAGCGGTACTTCATTTGGTTTTAGATGGAATTTATATATATATTTATGTTACCACGATATGAGCTTGAGTCTCAGGATCGATGGTTAGGGAGCGTATATGCATTGGGATGCATAACTGGCTATGATGGTTTGATGTGTGCCCTGCTAGTTCTGCTAGTCAGGTTGAGACAGGCCTGTAGTCCAGGGAAAGTCCTGTAGTGTGCATATATTTATATATATAGACTATTTTAGATAATGCCGAGCTATCTAGGATGTATCTGTGTATCGGGTTTATGTACGGATTGTAGTAGGATGAAACTTGCATGTGGGCCTGACCCACTCTTATTTTTCAGGTGTTCGACAGTACCAAGCTTAGAGCTTGATCGTGTTGATGCAGATACAGATACTCACTCTTCCAACTACGTAGGATTTTCTTTCTTACTTTAGTTTTGGATTTTATTTTTGTAAACGTTTTATTAGTTGGAATTATTAGGGGTCCATTAGATGGATTCCCGAGTTGCACGGATTTGAAGGATTTAAATGATATTAATTTATTATTTAAAGTTTGAGGATTTTTATTTTAGATTTCTTTCAGCTTATTGTTAGGTTATTCTTAATTCAGTTTTTATTCCTGCTTATTTACATATTAATTGTTTGGTATCCCTCGGATTTATGCTCGGACTTGATCACCCGTGGCTCTAGAATCGAGTGGTATCATAGTTCGTATCAGAGCACTCCAAGTTCTAGTGTCCTTAGGAGTGTCTTTCGTTAGAAGTCTTCCGCGTTGCGTCTCTTAAAAAAAAAAAAAAAACTTAGAGCCATTTTAGGATTCGTTGTACTCTTTTACGGATCATTATGAAGAGCAGCTGTTGTCAATTACATTTCATAATTATGGACGACACTAGGAGGAGGATGGGGTCCAAGGCGATAGCGATACAGACCCAAAGAGGTAGAGGAGTACGTTATCGAGTTCTCTATTAGAAGTAGAACTCGGGATCAAAGGTTTAGTTCCGGTTGGCGTTACTTTTGAAGTATAAGTAAACGAAGGATTTAGGAGTGTATTTTAGGTCACCGTATAAAAGGACCAACAAGATTTTAGTTGTTCTCATAAAAGAGAGGATTCTAGTGGAGAAGATTTTAGCATACCCAAGAAGGAGGGTATTGAATTCTTGAAATTCAAGGATCGCGCAAGGGTGATTTAGTTCGCTAATAGTATAGTGAATGATACTAGTAGAGTTGGCATGGATCGACCTACATATAATTAAAGTTTTGTGTTCCTTTAAACGAGGTAGAGAAAGAACTCTTCAGGAGTTTAGGATCGGATGGAGTTCTTATCGGAACGCAGCAAAGATTATATAGCATGTTCCTGGGAGTAGGGGGATTAGGTTGTGACGATCTAAGTTACTTTATACAGCTACATTGACGGGTTGCATTCTGTGTATAAGGAGGTTGACGGTTAAGCCTTTGGAATTTTCTGAGGCAAATGGATGTTGTTTTGAGCTATGGTTTGAGCTTAGGTTTCGAGGTTGGATGATTACCTCTGGAACTAGAAAAGGAGATTGTGAACCAATGGGTTAAAGTTGATTTCTAAAAGAGATTTTCTTTGCTAGGAGGAATGATGTTTTACGTAGGGTTCTATTGTGTTTTTTGTGTGTGTATTATGTGTTTCATTTTTCATAAATTATTCAGGATTGGGAATGCGGTTTAGTTGGGGACACAAGTGTGTGATCAGCCAATTACCGTTTTGGAAGAATAACGTTAGTTACGCTAGGATTTTGAGCTTATGGTCATAGGATTTGGTAAGTATACCTACCTGAAGCCAATCTAATGAACCTAGACATGCGTGGTTATGGTATATTTTTATGATGGGGTAAGTAGACCAGCAGTTCGAGTCAAATGATATAAATTCATTTGATAAACTGTAAAGCCACGATGATTTATCGGAGGAACTGACTTTGCTGAATAGCTTCTCGGGAATTTTAAAAGGTATTCCCAAGTCAGCAGGAGGATCTTGTAATGGTTTAGGTATTTATTGGAACGCCACTAACTAAGGATAGTAGACGGATTAACTACTCATCGGTTTATCCTTAATCAAGAATTTGGTTCATGAGGGTGTGTTGTTAGAAGGAGTTACCGGAGTTACACATTGAGGATGAAGCAAAGTTTCTTCATTGGCATAAATAATGTGGAAATTTTTTATATATATATTTTTTTTAAGTCACAGTTCGCAACAAATAGTTGTTACTCAAAAACTGTTGACTAATTGGAAGATGAAAAGAGTCCATATGCGTTTGAAGTTAGACAAATTGGAAGGAAGGTGTAAGGACTGAGGTTCACAACTCTTAGTTCCTCACGGGGCTTGGTGGAAACATAATGCTTCGCAAAAGGAAGCAGATGTTGGGACGGCAGGTAGGAAGAGGGACATAGTGATTTGTCTCACTGTCTGATATCTAGTAGGTAATCTAGAGGGACAGTCATAAATCATTAGATCCTTCGGGAAATTCTCATACTAGCGCGGGACTGACAGAGTAGTTTCCACGGATCTAGATGAGAGATTACTGATTCTACGCAAGGGTTAGGATTCTGGTTGGGATATAGGTTGACTGATAAACTTATATCAATTTCTTTTTGTCTATTTGGAATTGGTAAAATATTAGTTCATACAAATAGCACGGCTCACGAGACGGCTTAGATGGATAGATGTGGTCATTCACACTTTGCATTAAGTTTCGTCTGGTGGTTACTCATTATAGTTGATAAAAGGTGCTATGTCACAGGAATTTTCTGAAGATGTTGGAGCAACAACTATGCTTCGCATTTCTAGACGGGAACTTTGATCAAAATATTATCGTTGATCATGGAAGATATGTTTCGGATATTTCTCTTAAGTGTGAATGGGAAATTGAAAGTGCTACTTTGCTTTTCAGTTTAATATGTGCTAGTATTGGCATAGGGAGGTTAGTGTGACCATGTTTAAGGTTTTGGATGCTACGTAGTGCAGCTCTCTCACTTGTTGTTCTGAAATGGAAGCAAGGTTATATAATAAGACCTTGACTTTATTTAAAGGATACATCGGAGAGAAATACTCTCTTTTATAATAATTGCGCACGGTTTGGAGGCAGAAGTTGGATTTTGTAATTGGTTAAACTCGGGTATTCGAGTTTTCTATCAGGAAATGGTTGGTGGGGATGTTTTCTGTATAGGAAGTAATGTTTTTGGAGGACGGTTAGTTTTACGTATGGTACTGACTTTTCACGGATTTTGGTTATTGATTTAGGCAGTCGTTTATTTCTTAGTCTTACCAATTTAGCTAGCACAGGATGCATACGAATTTTGTGCGTCTTTTCTATGGAACTTAGAAGAATAAGGATCGTTCCCATTCGCTAAATATTCGGTAAGATTGGATCATTGATAGATACAACCTAGGAGTTGTATTTCTTTGCTATTTCTTACACATAGAAACTTGGTTTATTGTTTGGATGTGTTGGAATTTGGTGGAGCCATATAAAGACGCTGTGTCACATGAAAACGGAAAGGAATTTTGAAAGGATATTAATTCAGAGTTTCGTGAATTCCGAGGACGAAATTCCTTTTGTTAGGGGGGAAGAATGTAATACCCTTAGTTTTCAAAAGGATAAAATGGGAATTTAATTTGGATTTTTATAGCATTTTTTGTTTATTTGTGTGACTTATGTGGTTTATTTGCTTAGTTGATTTAGTGTAAATTTATTTTAAATTAATTGGTTCATTGTAATCATTTAATTCGTTTTATTTAATTGGTTAATTGAAGTTATTTATTGGTTTTAGTTAATTTTTTACTTGTGCTTAAATTTCCTTATTGGTTTTAAATGATGTATTTTATTTGATAGTTTATTTGATTTAATTGTGTTATTTACATAAGTGCTGAGGTGGATTAGTTTGTTAAATTGTGTGTGTCGTGTATATTAGGGTTTTATTCTTTATGTAACTTAGGGTGGCCGACTTGTGAGTTAAAGGGTTTTAGAATTAGGGTTTAGTGGTAGCTATTATATATATACTGTATAGTCTGTAATACCCCTAGTTTTCAAAAGGATAAAATGGAAATATTTTGGTTTGTTTTTCATTTTTATTTAAATTATTGGACTTATTTGTTATTTGGTTAAATTAGTTGATTTATTATTATTTGTGTGTATTTAATTTAATTGTTATATAGTGAATTGGTTTGTTTAATTGATTAAGTGTGAATTATTTATTTTAGATTAATTGATTTATTTTAATTGTTTATTGGTTTTAAATTAATTGTTTAATTGAATTGGTGTTTTAAATTATTTATTTATTTATTTTAATTTAATTGGTTTTAACTGATGTGTCTTGTTTATGGCTTATATGGTTTATACTTTAGGGTTATTTTAATTTAAGTTAGGGTTTCATTTATTCATGGTGTAGCTGACTTGTAAATTTAATTGAATTAAACATAGGTTAAATAATAGCCTATATATATAAAATTGTATGGTCTGCTAGGGTTGGAGAAACAAAAACAAAACCCTATTCACAGAATAGTATTTTGAGAGGAAAACAGAGAGGGTTCTTAAGAGAATCTGTGAGGCTAATGGAGGAAGGATAGAGGACGAGCAGAGGAGTTGCTCGTGGGTAAGTCAAGAAACAACAGAGGAATAGAAGGTTTATCAAAGGAGGAAAACAATCTGGGGAATTCTGAAACGTAGAGACGGCGTAGAGGTTTTAATTCAAAATCTCATAGACAAGTTTCAGACTATCTCTTTCCCCATAAACTTGTGTTCTGTGCATCTTATAAAGACTCCAGGAACTTAATTAAACTATTAAAAACGGATTTTATGCATTGCTAGATGATTTCTGAAATCTGTTCTGTGTTTTTAAAGTTTAAACCCGTTGTTGCTTAAACTATTATGTTGTGAGTTTAATTTATGTCGTTTGATTTACACTGGAGTATGAAAGATTCTAGGACTATAAAAACTTAAATAGAATCCAAAGAATGCTACAAAAGTTTGGGATATGACACTGGACTTCGCCAGAAGCGAAGAAGAACTGAATTGGTTGTTTGCATAAACTGTTTTATCTTCAAATTAGATTTTTGCCAAACTATTATTAGGGAAATCAAAGGAGTTTCTAGGAGTATTAGGGCTTAAATTGAACTCTTATAATCCTTAAGAAACTTAGGACAGACAGTTGGAACTTCTGCTGGAAGCAAAGACGAAGTAGTGAAGCAGAGAGGGGCTCTCAGGGGTGAGAGCCGGCTCCTAAATGGTGGGAGCCGGCACCCATGAAGAGAGAGCCGGCTCTCCATGAGGGAGAGCCAGCTGTAGAAGCCTAGGAGCCGGCTCCAATAAAGGGGAGCCGGCTCCCATGGGAAAAAAACCCCTACGGGGGTTTTCTGCAATTTTTCTGAAGTTCAGGGGCTTAAAGGTAATTACTGGAAAGTGATAGGGGGTTTTAAATGATTAAAATTAACTTGTTAAAGCCTTCAAATAGTTGGTTTATGCTAAGGTGCTAAACCTAAATGCATGTCATAAAACATAAGCTTATAATAGGCCTACTGTCAAGGAAGGAGGAATGCTTGTTTTGCTAAGTTGTTTTGACAACTTAATTTGGACTGACATTGTAATTATTGTTAGAATTTATATCAATGATATATTTAGCATAGTTCAGTTCCAGGAATGTTGGTTATGACGTCATGTACTCGTATCTAATAAGTTGTATATTGTCGGGAGTAGTGGAAGGTTAGTTGCTAGTTTCGTGTTAGCAAATTAAATGACATTGGTATAAGATACTTTTGAAGTTTCATATGATGTACTTAAACTTTGGAGTGTCATTATATCCGACACAGAATTTGTAATGGGGAATTATATAGATGTCATGAGATTTAATTATAAATTTGCATGCCGTAAAGGATATGGGAGGATGTAAATGTTAGTCAACATTTTAACATTTAAAACGAACTAGTATGGATGTGTTGTTTTGAAATTCTAGTATAATGTGCAGTTTAAAATTCTGATTTTCATTATATTATGTTATGAAGGATAATTGCTGAACTGTCTTAATTTCTGTTCTGTCAATTACATGGAAATGGATGGTTTAAATTGTTTATTCTTATTTTAACAATTTAAAAGGAGGTTCTATGAATATAATCATATACTTGATGCATGATAGGAGCTTATCTATATCTGATTTCTATTATGTTGGTTCTGGATATACTTGATGTTCATTTTGAGTGTGCATCATGTGTGGATCATATGCATTATATGTACCGGTATGGGACGGTGACATATCAGGGATGGATTAGATCAAAAAGCTAAGTCCTACCCCTTTCATACATATGGAATGGATTAACTAAAATAGTTAAATCGTACATGGATGCATGTCCTGTCAACTAAAACAGTTGAACGACATAACGGATGTTTGTTTATTTTTCTGCATTAGGAAAGAATTTATATATATATTTATGGTACCGTGATACGAGCTTGAGTCTCCTGATCACGGTTAGGGTGCGTATATTGCAAAGGTTGAGTAGCTAGATATAGCAAATGTTCTCTGGTAGGTCTAGGTACTTGGCCGCTGAAAAGCGTGTTTTATATGTCACCTTCTACCCAGGCTGAACTATGTTATAGGCTAGTGAGCATCCTATAGTGTGTATTTATAGATCTATGGACTATTGTAGATATTGCCGAGCTATCTAGGATGTATCTGCGTATCGGGTTTATGTACGGATTGTAGTAGGATGGAACTTGCATGTGGGCCTGACCCACCTTTATTTTTCAGGTGTTCGTGAGTACCAGGCTTAGGGTTTGATCGTGGTGATGCAGATACAGTCACTCACTCTTCCGACTACATAGGATTTTCTTTCTTATTTTGGTTTTGGATTTTAATTCTGTAAATGTTTTACCAGTTGGAAATATTAGGGGTCCACTAGAGGGATTCCCGAGTTGTACGGATTGGAAAGTTTATTTATATTAAACCTTTTATTTTGGAGGTTTTACAATTAGAATTCTTTTCAGCGTATAATTATTTTATTCTTAATTCAGTTTTATTCTTGCTTGGTTACATATTGATTGTCTGGTATCCCTCGGATCTGTGCTCGGACTTGATCACCCGTGGCTCTAGAATCGAGGGGTATCACATAGTCCAACTTAGGGTTTAGCCGTATATATATATGCTTGGTTTATGTCGGCTAAGGTTGAAAACCCTATTCACGTAGTAATTCTTGTGAGGAAAGCACAAAGGGAAACTTGAGAGGAAAATAGAGAGGGTCTTGAGAGATAGCCTGTGAGGCTAAAGGAGAAAGAAAGGGTTGCTTCTGGATGGAACTAAGAGCAAAGGAGTGGTTGAACGGCAGTTGGGAATCTGTCGGAAAAATGCAGAGTCGGTGGTTTAGGTTTCAAAGCTGAAACTGAAGGCAAGTTTCATTCTATCTCTTTCTTGTAAACTTGTGTTCTGTGCATTCTAAATAGTCTCCAGGAACCTAATTAACTTTTAAAACAGACTTGTATGCATATTAGATTAGGTTGTAATCTGTGTTATGCTTATAAAACTGGAACTGTATTTTCTTGCATAAACTGCTTTATTTCGGTTTTAATTTTTGTCAAGCAATGCTAGATGAGAGTTTGAAGAGTTTCTAGGATTGAATGAACTTAAATTGAACCCTAGGAATGTAAGAAAAATTCTGGAACAGAGGGTTAAACTTCGCTGGACGCGAAGAAAACAAACAGAGGAAGCATGAACTGTTTCAGTCATTGTTTAAGCTTTTGTCAAATAATTCGTACTGGAATGGGAGAAGTTTCTAGGATTGTTAGGACTTAATTTGAACCTTAAAAAGCTTTGACAAAGTTGGGACAGAGGACTGAGACATGGTCGGACGCGAAGAAAGCAACACAGAGGAGGCAGATCAGGAAAAACAAAGGCTGGAGAAGTGGAGGCGGCTCCACCCTTCAATGGAGGCGGCTCCATTGAAGTGGAGCCGGCTCCACAAAGTGTTGAGGTGGCCCCAATGTGGGTGGAGCCGGATTAACTTAAAATTGGAGGAGGATCCAATTTTATAAATGCCCAGAACGTGTTTTTTTTATGGTTTTTGGACTGTAGGGGCTATAATGCAATACTGAAGTTTAGTTGGGGGTTTTAAAATAATATATATAACATATATAAGGACCCAAGAATATTGGTTTATAATCTAGAAAGGGGTATCATGAATTTTTAAAAGAAATCTAAGCATGCTACCAAGTAAGAATGATGACTTAGTTTCCAGTTTGTTGAGCAAACTAAATGGACTAGAATGGGAGTTATATTTTAGATTTTATATAAATGATGTTTATGTATAATTCAATGAAGTCCAGGAATGTTGGTTTTACGGTGTTAATGGAATCCATGAAATTTAAACAATAATTTACATGTCGTCAAATATGAAAGTTTGAGTACTAGTGGTTGTTTTAGAAAATTAAACGATCTAGTATTAAAAATACTATTGGGACTTTATATAATGTACTCCGTCTAGACTTCTGAGTGCCATTATACCAAGTGTAGGAATTATGATTGAGGATTTAATAGATGTCATGAGATTTAAACATTTATTTGCATGCCGTCCCAGATATAAGAGTATTTGTTTACTAGCCTTTGTTTTATAGTAGTTCAAACGGGCTAGTATGGAAATATCGGTTGGAAATTCTAATATAATGTGATCAGTTTAAAATTCTGAAAATCATTATGTCATGTTATAGATGTTAATTGCTGAATTAATATATTTCTTATTCTATCAATTATGGGGAATGGATGGTTTAAATTGTTTATCATTACTATAACAATTTAAACGAATGTTTCGTGATATTAATCATATACTGGATGCATAATAGGATCTTAATAATACATGTTTTCCATTATGCTGGTTTTTGGATATATTTGGTGTTCATTTTAATGTGCATCATCTGTGGACCATATGCATGTATGTACCGGTATGGGACGGTGACATACGGAGGGACGGATTAGATCAAAACGCTAATTCCAACCCATTCATACATAAGGAATGGATTAACTAAAACAGTTAAATCCTACATGAATGCATATCCTGTCAACTAAAACAGTTGAACGACATAATGGATATTTGTTTTATCTTTCTGCAGTAGGAAGGATAGGGATTTAATTGAAACATTTAAATCCTAAGTAAATGTCGTGTCTTTGCAATGAACAGTTGAGCGGCACTTCATTTGGTTTTAGATGGAATTTATATATATATTTATGTTACCACGATATGAGCTTGAGTCTCAGGATTAATGGTTAGGGAGCGTATATGCGTTGGGATGCATAACTGGCTATGATGGTTTGATGTGTGCCCTGCTAAGTCTGCTAATCAGGTTGAGACAGGCCATTAGTCCAGGGGAAGTCCTGTAGTGTGGATATATTTATATATATGGACTATTTTATATAATGCAGAACTATCTAGGATGTATTTGCGTATCGGGTTTATGTACAGATTGTAGTAGAATGGAACTTGCATGTGGGCTTGACCTACTCTTATTTTTCAGGTGTTCGACAGTACCAGGCTTAGAGCTTGATCGTGTTGATGCAAATACAGACACTTACTCTTCCGACTACATAGGATTTTCTTTCTTACTTTAGTTTTGGATTTTATTTTTGTAAACGTTTTATCAGTTGGAATTATTAGGGGTCCACTAGATGGATTCCCGAGTTGTACGGATTTGAAGGATTTAAATGATATTAATATATTATTTAAAGTTTGAGGATTTTTATTTTAGATTTCTTTCAGCGTATTATTAATTTATTCTTAATTCAATTTTTATTCCTGCTTGTTTACATATTAATTGTTTGGTATCCCTCGGATCTGTGCTCGAACTTGATCACCCGTGGCTCTAGAATCGAGGGGTATCACAAAACCCTATTCATGGTATATTGGAAGCAAGACGTGTATAGAGAAGTCTGGGACAAAACCAAAGGATCGCCGGAAAAGCTTAGGAGAAAAACGTTCAGATTTTTGAACCAAATCTCACTGGCAAGTTTTATAACTAACTCTATCCCTTTGAATTGTGTTCTTTGCATCTCTAACTCAATTCCAGGAGCAAATAAAGGTTTAAAATCAATCTGGTTCGCATGCTTGCATTGTTTAATAAATATTTACTTTTAAATATTTAGTCTATAACATGCTTAGTTGTGTAAATTCATGAAATATAATTTTTATGCTTGTATGAAAATGTGCAAAGCTATGTGTTACTTGTTTTGTTAGATGAGGAATGCTCCTATGATGCTAGTTCATGATGATATTTGCTTTTATGATGTTGATTCCTACCTTAATTGTTTGAATATCATGAATGATGTGTTGAACACTTGAAAGCTATCATGTTAATTACTATTCAAAGCATGCTATAAAATTGAGGGTTACAATGTTTGGACTTTCATAGTATTAGACATGATGAGTCATTCATGCATAAGCAACGGGAAGGAAATATGGGGAGTTGATTTCAAAGAAAATGAAAAAAATTGATTTTTGGGAAAAGTTTTTGAAAGGGTTTGCGAAAAACCCGGCCGCCTAGGAGCTGCCTAGGGACCATGGGGTTAGTGTGGCCTAGGGGGACTAGGGAGATTTTCTTAGTGCGGTTGAGTTAACTGGGCCCAAATGAAGCCCTAGAGTTGCCTTGTGGTCAGGGACAGTTAGCCAATCCTCTTCTTGTGCCACCATGGAGCTGCCATTGGACAGGTTACATTAACGGTTTGGAAATGATGCTAGAGATGGTTTTGGAAAATGGGGAGCGACATGCATGGCATTGCATCCCATTGCACGGTATAATTTAGTTATGACTTGGACTATTGTAATACCCCTAATTTTAAAAGGATAGTCCGGGTATTTTATTTAATTGTTTTTTTGTGTTTTAATTTATTTTTAATTGTTTAATTGCGATTTAATTGATTTAATTGTGAATTGGTTGTGAATTATTAAATGACTTGTGTTATTTAATTGTTTTGTTTTAATTGGGTTTATTTTATTCTGTTTGACTTAATTATATCTTTCGTTAGTTGATTTCTAATAATGGGTTAAATGTGTTTTGTTAAATTAGGTTTTTAGATGTCACGTATGTAACCGACATAGTTAAACATTGATTAGGTTTTCTATGAGCTAACTAAGGATTAGTGTAGGGTTTGAATTAAATTAGGGTTTTGTGTAAACCTGTAAACCTATAAATATATGTAATGAGTGTCTGCCTAGGGTTTTAGAACCTTATTCATGGCATATTGGAAGCAAGACATGTATAGAGAAATCTGGGACAAAACCAAAGGATCGCCGGAAAAGCTTAGGAGAAAGACGTTGAGATTTTTGAACCAAATCTCACAGGCAAGTTTTATAACTAACTCTATCCCTTTGATTTGTGTTCTTTGCATCTCTAAATCAATTCCAGGAACAAATAATGGTTTAAAATCAATCTGGTTCGCATGCTTGCATTGTTTAATAAACATATGTTCATGAACTGTTTAATTGTTCGTTGTACAGTTTTGGTTGTTTTACAGTTTTGTTTTACATAATTCATGATTTAAAGGAAGTTAATTGATGGATTAAGAATTTTATTAGTTCTATAACATATTAGGAAATCTTAAAATTAATCTGGAGCGCAGGGTTAGATACTTGAACAAAATGTGTTCTTGTATGGGTTTTAATCCACTTAGAAATTTTTTTTGGTAAATTCTTGTTCCAATTGACTTTGGTTAGTAAGTATTGAATTAAATTAACTATGGATCACCCTAGGACTTAGTTTAATCAGTCAAAGCATAATTAAAAGCATTAGAGGCTGTAACAGAGAGGAACGGAAACAATGGAGATCACCGGAGATGAAATAAACAACCAGGGAGAGAGGGGAAAGAAGTGGCGGCTCCATGGAATCGTGGAGCCGGATCAAAGAAGGTTGGAGGTAGCTCCAACATGTTTGGAGCCGGCTCCATCATGTTTGGAGGCGGCTCCTTCGACGGTTTCCAGTTTTTTGACTTTTTTGCGAACCTAGGCTGCTGTGGTTGAATTTTTAAGGTCCCTGGCTGATTCAAGAGCTATTCTATGGTTATTCAGTAAGGTAGGAACCCTTGTTAATTGGGCAGAAGGTATGGTAATTCATAAGATACCATAAGAAGCTGAAATAGGGTCACAGTCTAACCCTTAGGGAAGTTTTCAGTTTAAACTTTGTTGCGGACGATTCAAGTTGTTTAATTTTCTAAATTAACAATCGAATTAGGAGTTTGATATGTAGATCATATAACAGTGGTATGAGATTAAGCCTATTAACTAATATAAATTCAGTTAATGCTTAATAAGAAACTAGTTGATGTTTACCGAGAATTGTTTATGTCAACTTGTGGGATGTTGCGGAGAAATTATAAGTAAGCATGTAATTACTGTTAATATTATTGTTATGCTTATTGTGAGTTACAGGATGGTTATATTTATGCTCTGCATTTAAAATTTGTTAGAGAATCAAGTACTGGATGTATTGAACAAGCATGCTAGTTAAACATTTTTGTTATGCTTATGATTGGATATGTTGATATTGATATGTTATGCTGTCATATATATATTATCAATACTGGATGGATGGTATGTATGCACCGGCATGGGAGGATGACATACTAGGGGGATTAGCTAAAAAAGAACGCTAAGTCCTACCTACTCTGGCTTAAGGGATGGATTAATTACAAAAGTTAAGTCCTACCTGTATTTTGTGTCAAATCACTAAATAGTTGAGTGACACTTTGGTTTGGAATAGAATTTAAATATATTTTTATGGTGCCACGATATGAGCCTGAGTCTCAGAGTCGTTGACTAGGGAGCGTATATGCATTGGGATGCATAGCTGGCTATGATGGTTAAATGTGTACCCTGCTAAGTCTAGGTAGTCATGCCCACCTCAGGTGTGTTTTGTATGGTGCCTACTAGTCAAGTTGAGACGGGCCTGTAGTCCAGTGAGAGTCCTATAGTGTGATTATATATATATTTATCTACGGACTATTACTTATTGTTGGATTGGTTAGGATGTACATGCGTATCGGGTCTCTACTTAGGTAGTAGTAGTATAGAACTTGCTAGTGGGCCTGACCCACTTATCATTTTCAGGTGACGGGCGTTTCCAATCTAGGGCTTGTTCGGGCTGAGCAGAGACGATCTTCCATTCTACCGACGATGTAGGACTTTATTTCCTTATGTTAGATTTGGATTTTATCTTTAGTTATTTAATTACATTCAGTTTAGGATTATTATTAGGGGTCCACTAGAGATGGATTCCTGAGTTGTACAATTATTGAATGATTCTTTTTAAGAAGGTTTTGGATAATTGGATTTCAAGTATTTTAATTTCAAGGATTATGTTTAGTATTCTTTTCAGCTTTTAAACTTTTATTTATTAAATTCATTTTGTATTCTGTGTTCGGTTAAATATTAATTGGTTGGTATCCCTCGGATCTGTGCTAGGACTTGATCACCCGTGGCTCTAGAATCGAGGGGTATCACAACTATCGATCTTGTTGCTATGTTACCCCTGTATGGCATAATCCCGCTTCTTTATTTTTCTATTCACTGTATGGATTCGTGGGGTCTCAAGAGGTGTGTCTTAGGCACCACCTACTGAGTAATTTTGCTCACCTCTTATTATTAATATTTTTCAGGGCATGACAAAGAAGTGGCGAACGACGATCCACCACCATTTTAGTGAGGTTGACGGACTTGGACTCTTTTATGTTCAAAGTGTATATTAACCATTTTTGTTGTAAATGATATTAGAGGACATTTTGTATCTCCTGCATGTTTGGAAATGGTCTTGAGACCATTTATTTGTATTTTGCGGTATCATCATGATTTCAATATCAATGTAAGGCCCTAGGCCATATTTTTTATGTATAACGGATTTGCTTAAATTTTAATGATGTATCGGACTTGAGTATGGCCTCATTTAATTTCATTACTACCTAATTGTGTTAGTTTCACCATTAAATGGAAGATTTGAGATAGGTTTAAACTTTGAATAAAGTCACCAATGGACCTAAGGAGTGCCCCCATGTATGTGTTTCAGTTTTAGGCCTTTCTGGGTAAAATTTTTAGGTTCTGAACTTCTGGAGCCTGTTCAGTGTTCAGGGAACAAGTTCAGAGGGTATTTTGGGTTAGGTTTAGGCATTCTGCCCATTTGGAACCTGTTCCAAATGTTGGGATCAAGTTCAAGATTTACGTTTGGGTATTCTGTCCATTTGGAACCTGTTCCAAAAGTTGGGATCAGGTTTAAGTCCTCCAGTTTTGAAAAAAAAATAAAAAAATAAAAATAATAATAATAATAATAATAATAATAATAATAATAAAACTTAGTTTATCGGCTTTGATTACTTAACTTCATTTGACTAGTTTAAGGATGGATTACCCTCTCATATTGTAAAATGACCATTTTACCCCTAGTGTGTCATCGGGTTGGGTTAGGGACCCAGTTAACGATTCGGACCCACGGGTTCGGGTCATTACATCCTTGCCCCACCCCGCCCCATTGCCATCCCTAAGGTGGTGGCTTAATTTGTTACCCCCTCTCTCTCTCTCTATAACTGCAAATTACAAAATTTACAAAAATCAGAAGTTCAAAACCCATATATACAAATATATATATATATATATATATGGTAAGGGGGTAGAAAAGTAATATTAAAAGGGCAATTCTGGAATAAAGGGTTTAAAATGGTCATGTGCATGGCACATGACCAACTGGCATCCAGTTCTCACCGGAATAGTCACCGGTATGACTTATTTGCACATTTTTATATCTGGTAGGGACTTATATAAATAAATCTAACTAAAAGGATCTAAGTCGCACAAATTTAAAACCACAGGAGTGTTTTTCAGACTTTCCCCTGCTAGATACTAGTTGGGATTTGGAAGACAAAAATTTTTTTCTTTTCTTTTTATAGTCGACGATGTTAGTTTCCAAGGCCGGAGACTCAGAGCCAGAATTTTTTATTTGGGCAAAACCTAATTAGTATCGTGAAATTTAAATTCGAATTTATAAGTTAATTGTATTAAAATTTTCTTTGTATTATTATTCTTATTAGTATATATATGGACCCGTCTCCTTTGGTACTTTCCAAGTTTATACTTTGTTATTTAGCTTTGGGTTATATTTATATATTACATATCATATTATATTGGACAAAAAATAAAAATTATACAATACAAGAGGTTGTTACTGGGTTGGGCTTAAAATAAAGTAAATAAATGTTTTCTGTAACTAGGTTGGGTTAATATAATATTAGAAAAGGGCTGATATTTTAATTCTGTTAGACTGGGCTAATCTTAAATACTAAATGTAAATGGATTGGGCTAGATACTTGGAAGGTAGAGTTTGGGCTCATGTACATTTTAAACTGATGGGCCATTTTAATATTAAATTTTTTGGGCCCCTCTCTCCACATAAGGGCAATAACCCATGTTTTAGGTTTTTCTCCTTTAAAATCTACTTGCAATGTTAAATTCTTAGAATTACATCTATCATATGTCAGTAATATCCATTTTTCCCCAACCCGCTTTCTCATTTCATTTGATAAATCAGATGGACGTAAGTAACTTGGCTCAGGTAAGTAAGTCATTTGACTCTTGTCGATGGCAATGGGAGGTTTGGGGCGGGGATCTCATATCCTATTCCCGTTTAATTTTTTCACCTATATAACTACCCCAAAACCCGTCTGATTTTTCAAAACAGCCCCCATTCATGTCCCCATTTACATAATCAGTTCCCCGAAATCACCCCAAATGGGGCGGGACCCCACCAGAGTGAGAATGTTTGCCATCCTATGCATGCAATGAAATGAGGGCAAAGGTTTCCTCTTGCGTGTGTATATATATACACTTAGCCTATTTTAGTAATATATTATATTATATAAGGGTAATTTAATAAATTAATAGTCTATTCGGGGCGGGGCAACCCTCCTCTGAAACCGCCCCAAAGATCGTCGGGTTTTTCAAAGTACGTAACCCCAATTCCCATCGCCATTTATATAATCGATTCTTCAAAACCGTCCCCAAACAAGGTGGGGATGGGGTGGGAAATTTTGTCATCCCTACGCTTGTGTCTCAAGAAGTAACAAGTTTAAGATTCAACTCATCTTGAATGCGGAAATAATATGTTCTTAGCAAGTATACGAAAGAAGCTCTAAAACTAGGTTAGGCATTGCTTTTGAAGTACTAATTCTATATCATGCATTGTTCATTCTATATAGTAATTACATTGTTTAGTTCAATGCTTTACCCATTTTTTTTAAAAGTTCTCCTACAAATATTACCAATCCTGATAAATTTGCAGGCTTAATATAATACACTTGGGAAATGGTGAAAAACAATAAAGAAATGATTAAAATGTGCTAATAATGTCAAAGTTTAATGGAATGGAAATCATGAAATAGGAAAAAATTGGCTGTATATGGAAGACATTTTGTACTTTGAATTAGGAAGTTTCCTTTGGGAAGATACCCCATAAAACAAGGAATACCCAACAAATCCTCTCTTCTCTCCATTAATTACACAAGAACATGACCACAAAGAAAACATACAAACATTTCTAGCTAAATTTTTGAAAACATTGATGAAGTTCAGATTCCACAATTTATAGCTTTGAGATAAGAGAGCAGTTAGAGTTGGATGTCCTCTTTCTCACATTACTTCTTGTTACCATTATTTGTTTGTGTTGAAGGTGAAATCCGCACGGTCCAATACGACACCGTTTACCTGCAAGGGAAAGAGGAGAAAATCGATGAACCTTGACAGTACCGGTGTAGTGCCTGCCAAGAGATCTCCGACGATCAAGTTAGTTACCAGAGGTCTAAAAAGGAAGGCAGGGATTTAATAATAGTTTTATCGTCGTACCTTATTCCCGAGTCGTCGTCTTATTTATCGTCACTTCCCTTATTCTTGATAAGGGAATTTCATCATCCTTATCCCATGGAACTTATCCCATGGAGGTCTTATCCCATAGAGATCTTATCCTTGATAAGATTTGTCATTATTTTAATCCATGAAAATCGTTACCTCTAATAATGAAATATTATCATTGATAACCGAAGAAGTCTGGCGGTTGGTCAAAGTAGGTTAGGTTTATTTTTCCCTATCAGTTGCCCCGAAATTGAGGGTCATCCACCTCATTGGTGATGGTGACTTTATTGGAAAATAAAATAACATGTGAAATGATGAACTAAGATGCCCCCAGTCTTTATTTTGAATGACTTGATAAGGCTAATTCTAGCTGTGAGGCAATTGTTAATCGGTATACTTATCTGAGTCCTCCTCACTATATGTCATATCGTTTTGGCTAAAGAATGATCTTTTATAACTGGTATCCTTCTCATCCCTGGTGAGAGGGGCTGACCTCTTCTTGTCCTCTCCTTCATTTCCCTTCTGTGCATTCATAGCGTCTTTAGCGTTCATGTGTTTCTGCGCTCTGATCAACAACTCTGCCTTGCTGGTGGGAGGTTCTTTGGATAGGGCAAACAAGAATCTGGAGGTTTAGAGTCCTCATATGAAAGCGGTCAAGGCCACCTTGTCGTCCACCTCTTCTGCCTGCAACATCTCAGTGTTGAATCGGGTGATGTATTCCCGGATCGACTCGCCCTCCTGCTGCTTCACGGTAAGTAGGTAGGTGGCTGGCCTCCTATGCCTCTGACCTGCAATGAAGTGGCTCACAAATTGCTTACTCAGTTCTTTGAAGGTGTTGATGGTTCTTAGCTTCAGCTTGTTGAACCAAACTCTTGCTGATCCCTTAAGTGTAGTGGGAAAAGCTCAGCACATAATTTCGTTTGATACGGCGTATAAATACATAAGAGCTTGAAAGATTTCCAGGTGATCGAGGGGATCTTTGGTCCCATCGAAGCTTTCGAATGAGGGCATCTTGAACTTGCTACGCAGTGGACATTTCATAACGACAGGGCTGAACGGCAAGTGGGTCCTTTGTACCAGGTCATTTACGACTGTAGGACCTTTCCCTTTCATAGCCTGCATTACACCCTCCATTTTCCCCTTGAGATCCTAGACCTGTAGGTCGAAATAGGTAACTTTCTTTGCCTTTTCCTTAAGACAGAAAGCTGTGCCTTCCTGAGGTCGAGAATTCCGTGGGAGAGATGGGTGTACCACCTCTCTATGTCGGTTTCCCACCTGGCTTTGTTCCACTTCAGTCTCATTTTAGGAGGGATGATTATCCTGCTTTGCAAGATTCCCATTCCCTCCGTTTGGATTTGAGAGATCTTGTCGTGGCAAGTTTTATTGAACCGATGGAACAAGATGTTGCAGGAGCGTTGCATTTTGCTGGATCAACTGGTCCATTCTCTGACTCAGAGTTTGGACCTGCAGTTCCAACGCTGCAAGCCGTGTCTGGTTGTTTGGGACGTCTATGTTTTCACCCAACTCTACCCTTTGACCAGATCCCCGTGACGGTGTTCCTTCGGTAACCATACCGGACCGCAAACGTATATACCCAACCGAGTAATTAATCGATTCAAGGGAATCATCGTTCCTACAGACGGCGCCAACTGTTGAGGGTGAAATCCGCACGGTCCGATACGACACCGTTTACCTGCAAGGGAAAGAGGAGAAAATCGATGAACCTTGACAGCACCGGTGTGGTGCCTGCCAAGAGCTCTCCGACGATCAAGTTAGTCACCGGAGGTCTAAAAAGGAAGGCAGGGATTTAATAATAGTTTTTTCGTCGTACCTTATTCCCGAGTCGTCGTCGTCCTATTTATCGTCGGTTCCCTTATTCTTGATAAGGGAATTTCATCATCCTTATCCTATGAAACTTATCCCATGGAGGTCTTATCCCATGGAGATCTTATCCTTGATAAGATTTGTCATTATTTTAATCCATGGAAATCGTTACCTCTAATAATGAAATATTATCATTGATCACCGAAAAGGTCTGACGGCTAGTCAAAGTAGGTTAGGTTTATTTTTCCCTATCAGTTTGTTTGTTCATTTTGTTAACATTGTATCCATGTTTTTCTTAGCAAAGAGAATTTCAATGTTAGTTTAGGCTTTAAAATATATACAAATGATTTGTTTAAATCTGCTTGACTCTTCTGTCTGTAGCATGAAATTTATAATATGATTGATGTTAGTTAATTGACATCAATACAATATATCACATGTAAAAATTACAAACATGACAAATGGCTAATAAATTAGAGGCCTTAAGTGATATATAGTTCAGCACTGTATTTGTGGGAAAGATCTTCTGTCGCATGTGTGAATATTGTGAACTTTTGTATCCGGTAGCTATCACAAGTGTGAGAATTGTGAACCCTCAGATGCAATACAATATAAGTATTGTACTGCACCTGTTTAGAAACTGGGTAAAAAAATCAAACGGAAAATGAAAGGTAAAAATAGGAATCTAAATAATGATTTCTCCTTTTCTTTCTTTTTCAATATATGTATTTTTTCAATCATTTTCATTTATGTAAAACTGTTTTAAAATGTGTTAAAAATTTGTTTTACAACATTGATCAAAGGGTCACGAGCGATAAACACCCTATGATATATGCAAATAGGGTATATAACCCCCTGTAAAAGTTCATAATCTCTATTTTTGGTATGAACAAAAATACTAGCAGTACCCTCATGGTGACATCATTGATGGAGTTTCCACCAGCTACCGAGTCTAGGTAAGTCTCCAATAGTATCTTTTATGTGTTGCGTTTTGTTTCTTCCTCACTTGTTTGCATGTACTTGGACACACATTCAAACAAAAAGCTTGTTAATTATGTCCAAATGTTTTCATGTCATTTTTTACTCTCTTTTTTTTTTTTTTTTTTTTTTTTTTTTTTTTGTCTAAGATTATGATGTTGCAAAAGGTTGTGTTTTTAAAATTTAAATAACTTTTCAAGTAAATTTATTAAGAGGAAAAATCTAGCCTACAAAAGAAACATCGATGGGATTCAGTCTACTCAAAAGACTCGGAAAAATCTAGTGACACAATGTTTTGGACCGTTACAATTGTGTTTCTCCTTTGTTATATATATCATATTATATATTGGCAAATATATAATACAAGAGGTTGTTATCGGGTTGGGCTTAAAATAACGTAACTAAATATTTTCTTTAACTGGCTTGGGTTAATATTATGGTGTATATTAGAAATGGGCTGATATTTTCTTTGGTGTTAGATTGGGCTAATATTAACTACTAAATGTAATTGGGTTGGGCTTTATACTTTTATACAAGTTTGGGCTCATGTACATTTTAAACTGATGGGCCATTTTGCTATTAAAAATTTATCTCCGCCCCTTATCGTAAGTGCAGTAAACTATGTTTTAGGTTTGACCTTTAAAATCTACTTGCAATGAATGTTATTATACTTGTCATATATTAGAATTACGTGTCATATATCACTAATATCCATTTTGACCCAACCCAACTTGCATTGTCCGACCGGTATAACGGATTGGCTCAAGTAAGTAAGTCACTTGACTCTTGTATCTTTCATCTTTCGAAGTACAAAGTGAAATATAAGGTTTAATGTCCAACTTTTTTTAGATGCAACAAAACTATACTTTAATAATGTATATAAAAAGTTCTAAAATTAGCTTATTGTCGGAATCCCATTATTGACTTTATTTTTTATTTTTAAGAGTATGATGTTACAAACGGTAGTGTTTTTAACTTATTATTCAGGAGACTATATATATGTATGACATTTTAGCATAAACTCTTGTGCGGTTTGGCTTGTAGTCTAATATAGTAAAGAGTAAATGTACTAAGCAACCTATACAAAAGAAACATATAAATTACAATAAGACCAATAATAAAATAACAATTCTTTCATTAAATTGTATAATACATCAATTGAACAACAATATGAATATAATGATGAATAAGAAATTAACATGATAAATAATTCAGATTAATATAATAATATAAATTAAGAATAAAAACAACAATAATAAAATAGGTAAGAAAGAGCTGACTTGATTGTTGAGGCATGTGTAAACACATTGACTTAAAGTTGATAGTCCTCCCCTTCGTACGAGTATTGGTGAAACTAGTCAACTCCAAAATATAACCCAATCAGCTTGCAGCGGCGTCTCCTTCATGTACATGACCACATGAAGACTATATCCAAATCTATATTAGTCTAATTGCTCATAAACTCAATATTCAAATAACTCTCAAAGGAAAAAATAGAATAGGCTTACAACCCTTTCAAAAGTGTCACTCTATGATCTTGCCATATACTTAAAAGTCCTCCTATAGATGTTTTATACATAGAGTATATATAGAGAGTAAAATATATAACCGCTAAGGTATAATAATGATAGAAATAATATACAACATAAGTATAATTTAATTAGTGGAATAAAATCCCATTAAACCATAATTAATACAATATAATTATATTTTTATTAAAATATTTCCAACAATCCCCACTTATTTTAATAAAATATAATACGTAAAATATTATTGAGCAACTTTATACTATGCAATCAATGTGAGTACTTTTTGAGCTTGAACCTACATTTAATATGATAGTCTCCATTTGAGGAACCTGAATGAACTAAGTCTTGAATTTGGCCCCTTGAGCCAAACTTCAACATACCACACACAAAGCATTGACGATAGACTTGGTTTGGTGGGTTAGCGCACTTAATGGCTATGCGCTGGTATCTTGATTCTCATGAAAGCTCTAGGGAACAGCCTAACTCCTATGGTCGCGGCCTCAAGACGACTTTCACTTAGGTGATTCCTCCAATGGTATATCTCTTTATTTCACTTAGGTGTATCTCTTTATTTCTATAGTAGAAAATTGTTTTGTCTTCTCCCCGTGGACGTAGGCATAGCTGAACCACATAAATCCTTGCCTCGTTTGTGTGTGTGCCTTTTTTAATTTTTTTGTCATTAATTTTATCTTTTGTTCTCATAAACTCCTATTCGATCCTTATTTCATAACAATATGTTTATGGCAGAGTGCAATTTCTCAGGGTCAATGCCACCTTCGTTTGATAATTTTACATAGCTGTTATATCTAGACCTTGGTTTCAACAATTTTGCAAGTCAAATACTTTCTTCTTTTAGTAATTTTACACAGCTGCAATATCTAAACCTTGATTTCAACCATTTTGCAAGTGATATACATTATTCCTCTAGTAATTTTACAAAGCTCATCCTACTTGGCCTTTCTTCTAATTTGTTGCATGGCCTATAACAGCCCAAACTCGGACGTCCGGATCGCTAACCGGATCCTAACCCGACCTGGTGACATCAAGGGTAAAATGGTTATTTCAAGGTAAGAGAGAAAGGTGAGTTAACTCTAAATGAGTCAAAGTAAGTCTATGTAAGTCATCATGGCCTTATAAACACATTCCGTGAGGTTCTAGGTGCAAGTACAATGTTTTCACAAAGATGCTCCTTCTTGGTTTAGAAGATTCTCAGAGTAGTCCTCACTAAAATAGTCATAACTTTCTTTATGATTAGAATTTTTTAGTGAGGTTTGTTTCATTGGAAAGCTGACTCAAAAACCTTGAAAACAAAGTACGAAAAAGAATTAAAAATAAAAATTCAAAATAATCAGAAAAACTCGGGACATTACAGGCATAAATAATTGAATGAAAAACTCTATGAAAAAGCGTATGGTTGTAAATTCATTACAATAGTTTCATTTCATTTCTTTCACAAAACATGATTATTATCATTTCCTTTATTTTTGTTTATTAATCAACAAAATATGACAAACAATTAACACTATTATCTCATTTTTTTTTCTTTTCTTTTTACTCCCAACTAATGTTATCATTTCTTTTCTTTTATACCATACCAACCATAACTTAAAAAAATGATTAAAATGTGATAATGTCAAAATTTGATGGAAATCATGAAACAGTAAATATTTGGTTGCATACGGAAGACATTTTGTACTTTAAATTAGCAAGCGTGTACACATAAACGTATAAAATTTGTACCAGGTGAATCTTAGAAATAAGGTATGGTGGTGCTGCTGAGTGGAAAGGCCCTTTAGTTGCCTCTCACCCATTGGTCTTCGGTTCGATTTCCTCCCTCCCCCTGGCTACTAACCCTGGCAGGGACAGAACATTATGCTCCATATATAGTAGAAAGTTGAAACAATGCTTTGGACCACTTCATATGCGGGACCTAATTTTCTTTTTGCTTTTGCCTATTTTTCTTGTTCTTACTTAATTGCCAAAATCAATTGTTGGTCTTGACCATTCTTATCTATTACGGGACCGGTTGAAGCCTTTAAAGGGGAATCGGTCAATATGAATGGAGACAGATACATGCATCCTAGCCTTCCAATTAATCCATATTGAGAGTCAATAATAGCACAACAAATCTCAGACACAATCATCATCAGTCTAGTAAGTGACGCATCGGATGGTCAAGACCTAGTGATTGTATCATTTTATTGTGAAACCGGCTATCACTTAACATCTTCCTTAGTATCCCTTTATTTACGCAGACGACTTCACTCAACACCACCATTAATTAATTTTGGGAAGGTGCCTAAAATTGATGTGCTGCGTATCTGTCTACTCAACTGATAAGGTTGAAGGCAAGTATGGTTCTTCTATAAAATAAAATAAAAAAATTAAAAGAATAAATTGCTCTCACAAGTCACACATCTAACAACATATTTCAAAAGTCATATTTAATCCTGAATTTATTATTTAACAAAAATAACTCTAATCCATATTTATTTTCCTCTCACCCACCACGCCCCACCCATGAATATTATTATCTATTTTGGGACAGGAGTAAACAATTGCAGGGCGGGATAGTATTGACACGAGTTGAAACCTTTAAAGGGGAATTGGCCAAATATGAATGGAGATGGATACATGAATCATATCCTTCCAATTAATCCATCAGTCTAGTAATTTATGCATTGGATGGTCAAGAACTAGTGATTGTGGCATTTTATTGTGAAACCGGCTATCACTTAACAACTTCCTTAATACCCCTTTATTTATGCAGACGACTTGACTCAACAACACCATTAATTAATACCAATGAGGATTGAAGTTTAGCAATGATTGTGGCAAAAGATTTCTCCTGTACCTCTAATCTTACATTAGAATCAGAACTGAACTTAGCCTATCGTTTATGTAAATTCTGCGTAGTACAATCCGGTCCTCATAGTAAATTGGTAAACCCCTCCAAAAATATGTCATCATCACTAACGTAAATATACAATACTCAATTTTAACATAATTAAAATGAAAATATGTAGCATGGCTTCGTGAAAAAAGCAATTGCAGCTTAAATAACAGAATCCGTTATGCATGAGTGTATCAATTATTTGTTCCAAGTGTATGTGTATTAACTATTAACCGAGTTGTATAATCAAATCAATATACTATTCCTAAAATTGGAGCAAGACTATCAAAAATGGCTGATTATGTTAATAACATTTAGAGAGTTCTTTTAATCAATCACATTCAATTAATGACGCACTACAACGTTGTATTTTTCAACAAATGCCGAGTCACCTAACTCTATCTCAATTAGGCGGGTACTCCGGCTCACTCACCTCCACCTCTTAACCTGAACCTTTCATACCTACATGTTAAACATTGGTTAAAAATTTAACAAACATGACTCAATTGAAGTCTTAAAGAATGGCACCATTTTATCAATATTGGTGGCTCATATAAGTTGGTGAACAGTGTTTGCATTTTATGCAATTGCTATGCATATTTTGGCAGCTGCATCTGTTATGCAAATTTGCAACTGCACTATACAAATTGCTGCTGCTTATAAAGTCGACAAGCGCAGGTTATATTTCACCTTGTGTTATGGTAGTTGTTGGAATGCCTTTGCTATAAAAATAGCAAGAGGCAATATGCTCCGAAGAGTGTAGAGCAGAGAGCTCAAGGTGAGCAATTATAGATTGGGGCAATAACTCTTGTTCGAGATGTTTATTTTTAGGATGTGTTTGGTTGTATGGAGTTATAGTTTTGGATTTGAAATTTGTGAAATTGGAAAAAAATAACTCATAAAATTGAATCAAAATTTTTAATAATTTCATCATTGGGTCAATTACAAACTCACTCTCTATCGCATTTGATGTGTTGAATATTTATTGAAATAATCAGTGGAGGAAAATCCTCGAGTAATTGATGTAATTTCCTTTTATTGAAAACTTGCTGTTATTAGATGAATAGTGTAGACAAATCTTTCTTATTTTTTATTTCTTTTTATTCTCATATATGGAGAGAGATTATATATATGAGTTGAGATATTACAATAAAAGTGATATAACTTTGAGCTCTTTGTACGAGACTTTAGTGAGTAAACCACGTAATATTTTCTACGTGGATTTCTAAATATGAAGTAAGGATATGAATACGAAATACGGGTACGACACGACACATATACGGCGACACGATAAATTTCAAGACATTAGGACACGGACACGGCGGGAATACGCCTATAAAATAATATATATATATATATATATATATATATATATATATTCAAAATATAATTACTAGAACTTTACATATTCATTTTCCTAATAACAAGTATGTATAATATTCAAAATATAATTACTAGAACCTTACATATTCATTTTCCTAATAACAGGTATGTATAAATACAAAATTGCAAATAAAATAAAAACAACTAACAGGACAAATTTCAATAATTTCATTTCTGTTATAAGAAAAACATAGACAAAACAAAACAAAAAAATAAATGAAAAATAAAGTTGATCCAAATTCCAAATAAAGATGTGCAGAAGAGATCCAGCTATAATGAGCTAAATATGTACATGAATAAACATATATACTTTCAATCTTTCACAAAGTCTTGTTCATGTAACTTAAAAAAAAAAGAGATAATTGAAGAAGAGGAGAGACTGAGAGAGGAAGTGAGAGAAAATAAATTTTCAGTGTAATACTTTGTTGTCTGTAGTTATTTTTTTATTTTTTCAAAATTTTACTTTTAAACTTTTAAATTAGTAAACTACATTAGGTGTCCCATTTATCTTTTAAAAAAATTACAAAATATACTGTGCCATGTCCCCTGCATGTACGAGCCGTGTCCACCCCGTATCCGAGCCGTGTTCATCCCTTGTCTAATAAAAAATAATTTTTGGACACCACACGTGTTCTAGCCTCGAACACGCGTGTTTGTGTCAGAAAAGTGTTCGACACTGGTACAGAATTGCTTAAAGAAGTGTCCATACTTTATAAATTTCTAGACACCTTGAAAAACCACCCAACATTATTACATTTCTCTCATTATCTTCAGACATGTCATGTCACATTGACAAAGTTGGATAGCTAGCCTATAACAAAGTCATAGTGATAAAGATGGTGAAGGAAATTTCGCAAAGAGACAATTATGGAAAAAAATCACAAAAGACAAAACATGATCGATCACGACTAACACGAAGTGATGAATAGATTTAGATTTTTTTTTTTCTTTGTTGATTTAGATTTAATTAGGTAAGAAATATACCTTGATGAATTTGAAAAAATTATACTCAGTATTATATCTGGGCCCAATCTATTATACAATGGCCTGATATATTATATAATGGACCTAATTTAATTAATTTGGCCTGATATATTATATAATGGACTCAATTTAATTAATTTATAAATTAATTTTTACTTCACTAAGAGAAATTAATTGAACTCCAATTAAATAGTAAATAACCTCTAAATCAATTTTACATTTTGACCCCTCTATGTATAATTAGTTATCGGATAAATAAAGTCATCAATCCGACTACTAAATTAATATATTTATTTTGTTAACTTTGATTATTTCCGACTTGATCACAATAAATATTTGTTTGACAAAAATAATAATTTTGTAAATAAATATATAGAAAATCATTTTATCTAAAACACACGAAGGCCTTTGATTTTACTTTGTGATCAACCATAATCAATACAAAATAAATACAAGTAGCAATGATGCAAATATTGAGAATATAACCCTCTAACTATTAATTACATAACTACCCAGAGTGCCGGTCTTTGAATTTTGAAGAATCCGCCGAACAAATTAAAGTAATTACTAATTAATAAAAGAGTCTATACTTCTCTCATGCTTAAGAGTCCAATGCCATAACAGTAATAAAGAACAATTACATACGACGACTCTCGCAATATATCTCAACCTAACATGAATCCAGTTCAAGTCTTAGTTAATTAAGAGTCCATCCATTATTACCAACTATGAACTATTTATGATTACTATTTATATTCATGTATTGATCGCCATCACATACATATAAATATCTCTTATAATCAAGTGGACACTATCAATTCCATAATGAATCGAAACATAATATATTAAATTCACTAGTTGTATAAAGCATAAATATATCATTTCAGTTTTGTTAGGAATATATGACACTTTAATCCAAATAGGAATTTACTATGCCAAGGCACACAAATCCCAACAATCTCCAAAATTGCCCTCATAGCCAATTTGAATTGCATCTAACTCCCATGTTATCCCGGTGACGATCAAAACTATCGATCGATGACACTTTTGTGAATGAATCAACAAAGTTGTATTCCGATGCAATTTCAACCACGAGTACATTTTCTTGCTGAACAATATCATATAGGATATGATACTTCCTGTAACGACCCAAACCCGTGGGTCTGGACCGTTACCCGTGTCCTTGCCCTGACCCGAGGACTACTGAGTCATACAACCTAGTTCCAGTGTCCACACCGGCCATATGAAACAATTTGGGTTTCCAAAGTACTTTAGAATACATCCTTACAAGGGTGATCAAACAATACAAGTCAAAAGAGATGATCAGCCGGCTGATGGGCCTTTATCGGCTGGCTGTTAAGGCATGATCGGCCGGCTGACCTACATGGTCGTTCGGTCGAAACGGTGATGAAGTTTACAGGCTCCCGGGACTTTCACTGTAGGCGTTTCGGTCTGCTGACTATAGGAGTTCGGTCGGCTGAACCCAGGGCTTTGGTCGGCTGATAGAGGGGATCAGCCGGCCGAAACATGCTCTCCTGGGATTAAACTCACTGGAAGTGCATATTGATTTTGTGTTATGCATACTAAACCCACAATGAACCTATTAAGCACTGAAATTCCGAATTCACGGCAGCAATACATAACGAAACACAATTAAATAACCTCATTAACAGATTAAAATATGATTACGATTCCCATTCATCAACAAGTGTTTACATGTTATCAAATTTACATCCATAAATCATCAAGTATCTTAATTATAACATAACCATGATTTACAAATGAATAGGAAAATATACAAAAGGTATAGGATAAACTCCTAGTCATCCTCATGCTTGTGGAAGGTCAGCATCCACTACTTCTTTTCCGGTTCCTGAAAAATATTAAATAATGGGGTGAGCGTAAAGCTCAGTAGGTGGTGCCTAAGACGCAACTCTTGTAACCCCGTGAATCCAAATAATGAATAGATCAATAGGAAACGGGGTCATGCAAAGCAGGGTAAAAATACAATATCGATCCCAATTCAAAACAATTATGTGTCATGCCATGAATGCGAGTTATGCATGTCACTCCCCATTTTTCAGAAAATCCATCACTTCACAAACTGTTAATATAACCCGCCCTTTGGTGACTCCGCAGCGACACGAGAGAAGGATTGGCTACTATCCCTGACCTTTGGTACCCCCGTAGCGTCATTTTGGGCCCAGATAGCTCAACCACGCTAGGGCAATCTCCCTAATTCCCTCTAGGCTATATTAACACACCGGCCCTTTGGTGACTCCGCAGCGACCGAGTTTTCTCAAAAACCATTTATCCAAAATTCTCCCCAAAATCCCTTTTTCTTCTTTCTCAAAACATTTCACCCTTTTTATGCCCCATGTTTTGAATGCATGTTACATGCCCTTTTTGATACCATAAAATTTGGGAAAAATTAATGTTACACAACTAGCATGCTTCCTCATAACAATCTTTAACAATTTAATGAACACAACAAGCATAGAAGATGAACAATTAGGCATACTTTCCATGTAAGACAGCAATTACACATAATAGCATGCTTCACATACACAATTAAAATCATTTAAGAGATAATCAATACAAATATAACATGATTGGCAACAATTAAAGTAGGGAAAAATTTGAGTATTAGAGACCCCAACCTTAAAATTGTGCAAAACCCCCAATTTTTACACTTCAAACCCTAGGATTAAAGATCCTCCAAATGGTAGCCAAATGAAGATTGGCCCCGATCAACTCGTAGGCCTCGTCGTGGGTTTCAATTTGCCGCAAATGGCTCTTAAAAACACTAGGTATTGAGAGAGAGATTTAGGATTAAAGTTGGAAGCAAAAAGAAAAAAAAAAAATAAAGTGAAGCTAAGGAAGAGAGAAAGAGAACCAGTGGGAAGAGTGAGAATAGAGACCAAATGTGGTCTCAGAGCCTTTAACGTGGTGGTGGTGGGTCCCACCAATTTTCTTTTTATTTTCTCTTTTTCTTTTGTCTTCAATTTACACCAATTACATACATGTATAAACACACATTTAACTTCCAATAACTTAAAACACAATAAATAAAAATGAACATGATGCAAATAAACCCAATCAAAATACCCATATGCAACAATACTGGCAGCGGGTCCCACACGGGACAGTTCGGCCTGAAAAATTGAAAAATGTGTAAATGATCACCCTTACATTTCAAAGAGTCCTAGACTCAATGAAATGTCCCAACTAACTCTCGGACACAACCGGTGCACTCTGCAGTATTCGGTACACAAGACAACAAAAGACGAAAATGCCCCTGCAACGGCAAAATTCCCAAAAAATGAAAAATGCCAAAAATTGGAAACATCACACTTCCTCTTAATGTACCTTGTTCCTCTACGGAGCCTTGGATCATTGGTTTGGGCTACTTCCGCACTATTGTCACAATATAGCTTGATGGTAGGCTAGTATGCTCCACAACCTCTAAATCAGTGAGATCAAACCAAAAGGTTTTCTTTGCTGCCTTTAAGGCTGCAATGTACTCCACCTTCAAGGTTGAGTCAACAGTCAAAATCTGCTTAACACTCTACCAACTGATTTCCCTTCCATTGAGTGAACATACACCAAGTCATGGACCTCATAGTATCTACATCTGATTGAAAATCATAATCAACATATCCGACAGGGACCAAATCATCATATCAATAAATGAGCATGAGATCAGTGGTTCTCCTAAGGTACTTTATGATATTTTTCACAGTAGACCAGTTATCAAGTCTGGGATTGGACTAATATCTACTGACTATCCCTATAGTGTAGCGGATGTCCTATTTGGTATAGACCATGACATATATGAGAATCCCACATGCCGAAGCATATTATTCCAGTCTCATTTGCTCAATCTCCTATGTAGTCTTGGAAAACTACTTACTAGAGAAAGCAATCCATGTCAATAAAACAAAAACTCTTTTATCAATGTAGGATTGTTAAGATAAGCTTATTTTCCTTTTAACTCGATCTTGTAAAAGCTTGATCCTAGGAATATAGCTTATATCTTGAAGATCCTTCATTCCAAAGTAATTAAACAACTACCTCTTTATTGATGACGAAGTTTCCACGTCATTATAAATGAGTAGGATGTCATCAATATATAGAATTAAAAAAAATAATGACATTACCCTGTACACACATGGTTCATTGACATTTCGTTCAAAGTCAATAATTTGACTGCCTAATCAAAATGAATGTTTCTACTACGTAACGCTTGCTTGAGTTCATAAACGAACCTTTGCAACTTATCCATACGATCATCTTTGTCTTTCACTAAAAAATCTTCTGATACCCTCTTGTAGATTAACTTGCCATCAATAGGTATCATCCTACTAAGAAGTTCTACAAGATCTTAGATTTTATTAGAATACATAGATTCCAACACTGATTTCATAGTAACTTGCCAAAACAATTTGTATCTATATCAGTTCATGTTTCCATATATCTTATTGAGTCCAACTCATATTTAACAGAGATGTCCATAAAGGTCTCACCTAAAAACATGATTCTGTCATATTGGATGATAATCCTCTCACTACAACAAATGTACCGATGTAAGAATCTGTGTACGAGATGATGCTGCTGCATTAATAGGGAATTCATATGTCATATAATTCTGAATATCTATAATAAATGTGTTCATATGTGGTACAACTTGCTCGCCGACCATCTCCTCTAACACTATTATGCTACTAAGTATGTGATTCATAATATGATATTCCTATAAATAAACAGTGAGTGTTAATAATTAACTTTTATCATTGAGATCATAAAATAATTAATCCTAGTGCCTTTAGAGTAGCCATCAAATCAAGCATGCATATGATCTGCTTCCAACTTACTTGTCCATATCAAGCGCACATGTGCTAGACTACCTCATATGTGCATATGATTCAAACTAAGATTTTTTTCAAAAACATAGCTTAAACGGTACCTTGAGACAGACTAAGATGGAATGTTATTCATAATGTGCATCGATATCGTTAAAGCTAAACTCCAAAATAAAAGAGGTAATGTAACATAACTGATCATAGATCTAACCATGTCAAGCAGAATTTTGTTATTCCTCTTTGAAACCTCAATCCATTAAAAGTAGTCAAGTGTGAAAAACTTGTACACAACATCCTCATTAACCATGTAGTCTTTGTACTATCCCAAGAAATACTTACATCCATGATCAGATCGAAGTGTTTTGATAAGTTTACCTAATTTGTGCTCTATTTCAGTCTTAACACTCTTGGAATATACCAAAAGTTTAAGACTTGTGTCGCATCAGGTAAATGTATCCAAAACGTGAGTAATCTTGCTTGGATGTTCATAAGACTACACAAGTCAGTGTGTACCGATTCCAATTATTCTTTATATCTATTTCATTTGGCTGATAAAGCCCTTAGGGTTATCTATCCTTCAATACAAGAT
Organism: Cornus florida; assembly: GCF_030987335.1. Classification (NCBI taxonomy): domain Eukaryota; kingdom Viridiplantae; phylum Streptophyta; class Magnoliopsida; order Cornales; family Cornaceae; genus Cornus; species Cornus florida. Next base: position 88,688,775 of record NW_026775575.1, on the reverse strand, counting down.
TCACAAGTTAGTATAGGCTCTCCTACCTCACAAAGTAATAAACCTTCTTTGACCAATCTTTGAATCCCATTTTGACTGATTATAACCCAATAATAGGCACTAAAAATATAATAAGTCAAGAGTAACAAATTTTATCTTTACATTCAATCTAGAAGATGCAACATTCGTTTCTACACCATGCAAATATTAAGAGCTAATGGTTATAGTATATTAACCATTTTTCAATGCACCAGAAGTAATTGCACATCTATTTAATTTTATAAAAGCAGCTTTACCAAAAGTAATAACATAGTTTTTATAAAATAAAAGTGAAACAAGAATAAGATTGCATCTAACAACTGTGCATAAAGATAGTTCTCTAATACTAATATCCTCATACTCTCTAATTTAATATGTAATACTCCCACTGACTTAGCTACAACCATGGCATCAGTTCCAGAAGACAAATATATCTCCATATTATCGAGGCTTTTAGATTCCTGAAATCCATGCAACGAATTGCAAACATGTTTAGTAGCTCCATAATCTATCCATCAGGAATTAATAAATACAACCACATAACATGGCTCAATGATGAATATACATTTTCCTTTGCCACGTCGTTGCTTAGACAGTTCATCTGCAAGTGTCTTAGTTGGCCGTAAAAGAAACAGTTTCTTTCGCCCTCAATATTTACTGCCTTACCTATGTTTTGTGCTAACCCAGTCCTATTGTCATCCTTCTTACTTCCCTTACCCTTTCACTTACGTCTAAAAGAAGATGGTATCTGTAATGTTTATGTTTTGTTCTTATATATATATATCGTGAAAAGGTGGAAGAATTTTTTTTAAATGGTGGGACCCACGACTTATTTGATTTAGTGACTAAGAGGCTATATTTGGCCTCATTTTTCTCTCTCTCCCGTAAAGCCCTCTCTTCCTCTCTTTTCTTATTTTTCTTTTTCTTTCTTCGTGAATTTCAATCCTTGATTACTCCCTCAATTTTGAGAATTTGTTGGTGTCGTTTGCGGCAAATCGAAGAGCTCGTTGTGATCTTCACTTTGATAGGAGTAATTCACCATTTTGGCCAACCCTCGAATTTCGAATTTTGGGCTCATTTTGGGGGGTTTTGCATCTAAGTGAGGTAGGGGTTTCTAATTCACATTTCTTTAATTTTTGTGAATTATTCTCCTTAATTTGTGTTATAGCATGCTCAATTTGTATAAATTCCTTACAAAGTTGCTTAAATGTTATATATGAAATATGTGATTGTGTGTTATTTGGTATTTAAAGGTAAAACATGCTTAATTGATGAAAATTTATACCCATTGTGTCTTTAGTGCTAAATTTTGTGATTAGAAAGTATGAAATATATTTTAGAATTTTTCTTTTGTTGCAAAATATGTATATTATTGAATATTAACTTGGTGAGCAAGAATTTCTCTAATTGCACGGCATTGAAATATATGAGACATTCATGCATGACATTGGGTAATAAAATGGGAAAATTGATTTGAAATGAAAGAAAATGGGATTTTTAGAAAATTTTTTGATAAAAGGGTTTGCGAAAACCCAGTCGCCTAGGAGTTGCCTAGGGTTCATGGCATTAATGTAACCTAGAGGGAACTAGGGAGACTGCCCTAGCGTGATTGAGTTATCTGGGTCCGAAATGACACCATGGAGTTACCATGGGTCAGGGACAGTAGCAAATCTTTCTCTCGTACTGCCATGGAGTTGCCATGGGACGGGTTATGTTAACGGTTTGAAAAGTGATGAATGGAATGAATTTTTAAATGGGGAGCGATATAGCATGGCATTGTATTCCATAGCACATCATTGCATTCCATAGCACAACATCGTTTATTTATGACCTTGAAATTGTGTTGTATTTTTCCCAGCATGGCATAATCCCGCTTTCTGTTATTCCTATTCATTGTTTAGATTTACGGGGTTACAAGAGGTATGTCTTAGGTACCACCTACTGAGCAATTTGTCCACCCCTTTATATTAACTTTTTCAGGTCACGAAAAAGAGGTGGCGGATGACGATCCACCACAAGTTTGACAGGATTGGAGATCTACTTATTTTGCTATCTTTTGTATTAGAACTTTAATATTTTGTAAATGTAATCTTAACTATTTTGTGAAACTTTAGTTTAATTAGTATAATGTTGTAAGTTATGAACTTTTAAATTTTAGCTATATTTCATGGACTGTTACTTGATTTAATTAAAGTACGTTCCTTGTAAAGGATCATGGGATTACGTAGTGAACTGGTGATTTTTTGTCTGGATGTGATAGAGGAACGAGACCTTTTTATATGTATGTAGTTATTTTGGGAATGTGGTATATTATTTGCATTGTGTGTTGGGACATGATAGATTAGTTTTAAGGCTAAGTGAGGCCGTTGCATTTTTATGTATTTCAACAGGTTGTAGAGAGACTTTTTCTGAGGAAGTCATGCCGAAATTTTATATTGTTATTATTATTATTATTATTTTGGTATCATTTTGGGTCGTTACAAATTTGGTATCAGAACGATGGTTCGAAAACCCTTAGGACGATGGGTAGAAGCCTGCATAGGGTTGTGTGGGAAGTTATTTGTATATCTATGTTGCTATTTGCTATAGTGTTTTGTTATTTGAAAAGCATACTTAACTGTTTACTTGCTTACGTACTTATGTGTTTATGCCAATGTGCTTATTGCATAGCCTTGCATGCTAAGTGTTAGTATAATATCATTTTGTGTTGAGTCGCTCTCGGTTGGACAAAAAATTTTAGATTAATTTTAGAACTAATTAAGTGCTTCATTTATTTTAAACTCAAAGTTTATTTTAATTAATTATTTTTATAAAAGTATAATACAAAACATTTTTAATAATACCAGTAACTTAAAATTTATTGATAAGTCATTACTTTTGCTAATAAAATTTTTAAAAATTCATTAAAATTTATCAAAATTCACTAAAAACTCATCAAAATGTATTGCAATAATTGATAATATTACGTGACACGAGTTGATAACACTGTGTGACTGTGACCGTTATTGTGACCTATACCAACTATCATTTTAATATCATTTGACTCAACCAGTCCATTAATATTGGGAAGCTGCGTAAAATTAATGTGGGAGTTGCAGGGTCCCATTCCAGATTTAATTTCTGCTATATAAACACCATCTATGGTTGCTTATCAGAGTGAAAAAAGAACCAAGACAAAATGGCTTCACAACTGCATCTCTTTACCTTCTGGTGCCTACCCTTTCTACTCGCAACATTCCTCCATTCCATTGCTATTAACAGTACTTCCTCTTCCGTTCAGCCACTCTGCCATGATAATGAGAGCTCTGCTTTGATGGAGTTCAAGCGAAGCATTTCTATACGGAAGTCTGCTTCTGTGGATCCTTCTGCTTATCCAAAGCTTGCATCCTGGAATACGAGTAGTAGTCACGATGGCTGCTGCTCATGGGATGGAGTCACTTGTGATGAGGACACCGGTCGTGTGATCAGCCTTGACCTCAGTAGCAGCTTTCTCTATGGTTCAATCAACTCAAGCAGCACCCTCTTCCACCTTGTTCACCTTCACAGTCTCAACCTGGCTGACAACGACTTCAGTGACTCCCACATCCCATTTAGCATTGGGCGTCTTTCAAGGTTAAAATATCTCAACCTCTCATTCTCTGAGTTTTCTGGCCAAATCCCATCTTCTTTTGCAAACCTGACTCAACTTGACAGTTTATTCATGCAAGTTAATCAACTAACTGGTCAAATCCCACCTGTGCTTACAAATCTGACCCGATTAAGAAATCTAGACTTTTCCAAAAATTTGTTACAGGGTCCCATTCCAGAGTCGATCTCTCAACTTTTGAATCTGGAACTTTTTTTTGTTGCTTATAACAACTTGAGTGGAACGATGAAGCTAGACATATTCCTTAGCCTAAAAAATCTTACTCTTCTAAGACTAGGTTATAATCAACTAACATTGCTAACCGGTAATAGCTCTATTAATGACAATGCTACACTAATTCCAAAGTTTGTGTACCTAGGTTTGGCATCATGCAACTTAATTGAGTTTCCTGATTTCTTGAGTAAACAAGATGACTTGCAGTTGTTAGGCCTCGGTTTCAACAGAATTCAAGGCCTCATACCTAAATGGATAGGGAACATGAGTACACAAACTCTGTTGTTTATGGACCTTTCTCATAACAATCTAACCGGCTTTCACCAACCTCCTTTAGTCCTTCCGTGGGTTAAACTGATCCTTTTAAGCCTCGCCTTTAACATGCTGCAAGGATCACTTCCAACCCCACCCTTGTCCACCATTTATTATAATGTCTCAGGCAACAATCTGATTGGAGAGATTTCACAAGTGATCTGCAATATGAGTTCTCTTTATGCCCTTGATTTGTCTTACAACTACTTGAGTGGCAATATTCCTCAATGCTTGGGAAGTTCTACTGATTCTCTGTCAATATTGGATCTCGGAAACAATAATCTGCGTGGCTCCATTCCTCAAATATACAAAAGAGGAAGCAAACTAAAGATGATCGATTTGAGTCAAAACCAATTAGACGGGATGGTGCCAAGATCTTTGGTCAACTGCCCATTTTTAGAGATTCTAAATCTGGGAGAGAATCAAATCAATGATATTTTCCCCTTTTGGCTAGAATCTCTTTATGAGTTAAAGGTTCTCATTCTGCATTTCAATAGATTCCATGGTGCAATAAGGCAACCTTATTCGAGCTTTGCTTTCCCCAAGTTGCGCATCATTGACCTTTCTCATAACGGTTTTACAGGCGAGTTTCCTTCAAATTACTTCCTAACCTGGAGAGCCATGAAACTCATCGATGGTAATCAGTCATATTTGAAGGCGAGCAAAGAGTCCACTAAATTAGTTTGGCTTGCAAATTACAGTTACATAGTCACAGTAAACTACACTTACTCGATCACACTTACAAACAAAGGTGTGCAAACACTATTTTCGAAGATCCTGAATACCTTTACCGTCATTGATCTCTCAAGTAACCAATTCGAAGGAAAAATTTCAGAACTTGTTGGGAATCTCAAGGGGATTCACGTTCTCAACCTTTCCAACAACAATCTTATTGGCCACATCCCATCTTCCTTGGGAAATCTATCAGAGCTTGAAGCATTGGACCTTTCTCAGAACAAGCTCTCGGGAGAGATACCTCAGCAACTAACCCAACTCACGTTCCTTGAATTGTTCAATGTCTCCCATAATCATCTCACAGGTCCTATTCCACAAGGAAGGCAATTTAATACATTTGAAAACAATTCGTATGAAGGGAATTTAGGATTGTGTGGAGACCCATTGTCAAAGAAATGTGGCAATTTAGAAGCATCACCGCCACTACCTTCAAAATTGAAGCAAGATGATGATTCATGGTTTGCAATTGATAAAAGTGATTGGTTTGTGATATGCATGGGCTATGGAGGTGGGTTAGTAGTTGGGCTGATCATTGGGCATACTCTGACCACAAGGCATCATGAATGGTTTGTGAGCACATTCGGAAGGAACCAAAAGATCAGAGAAGGTAGGATGAAGAAGAGCGGACCAAGACGCTAAAATAAATTCCTTCACGGCAGCTTCAAGGAAAGAGTATCAGACCCAGCATGGAGTTTCCACCAGGCAGGTTTATGTTCAATATATTTTGCATACCATAATCTTGCATGTATATATATGCATTGCGTGTCTTCCTTCTTCGCTTGTTATTTCAGTTAAAGACTTCTTGCAAAAGGAAGTGTGTTTAAATAATTTTTCAAGAGACTTATCAGTCTTAGATAATGCATGTATAACATTTTGGAATAAATTCTTAAATGGTTGGCTTGTGATTGTTATTGGATTTATTTATTTATTTTTATTTTTTATTAAGAGTAAATGTATTAAGAGGAAAAAGTCAGCTTACGAAAGAATCGATGCGACTCAGACTACTCAAAAGGCCGAACAAAGAATCAGGATTGTTGAGGAAACAAAAAATTTCCAAAACACCTGAAGGGGCATAAAATTCCACTGGGCTTAGTCCAGCCCGACCCATCAGTCCAGAGGAAGGCCCGACAACCATCCAGCCCGCTGACTCTCATTCAAGGCCTGTTTTGACCAAGAGCGAGGTCTGTTCTGACGGGGTGAGGCCCAAGAAGAGATCCAGTCGGTTTAGGAGGGATGAAGTTCATATTATCTTAAGGTTTGGATAAGAACAGGGGATTCTTAGGGCAAGCAGAGACTTCTATAAATAGAAAAAGGCAAGAGGTATAAAGGGATTCGATTGAAGTGTAAAAAATAGACTTTTCTAACAGAGAGTAATTTCTTGCACATTCAACACCACTCAACTAAAAATAAGGATTTGAGTGGAAGGTTCGGGATTCATGTTTTGGTAAAGGCAAGGGGGTGTCTGCCTTTAAGAGTGAGCCATTCGAAACAATCAAAATACTCGCACGCGACCAGCAACGAATTGAATTAAAAGCCAATAAGAGTTGGGAGCAGCAGCAACATTAATTTGTTTGAAGTTATTTTCAGAACTTGAAAGACCCCAAATTAATTGTTACAGAAAGGGCCAACTAATTTTACTTGTACCACCATTTAAGTCAACAATATATACTAGTCTGCTGATTTTCCATAGCTTGCAACTCTTTCGATCATTCTTGTATTGGTTTTGATACAATATCAAATGATGGCCTCCTTGTTTTGAAGAAATGCCACATTTACCTGCTTGGACTTATCAATCCAAAGTGAAAATTCACTTCTCTGCCTTTTTATTTTTTATTTTTTTAATCATTGTATTATGGTTGATTGTAAATTACCAAGTTCTTACGCTTCTAGATGGAGAAAAACGTTGGTAGTTTATACTTTGAATGATTTAATCCAAAATGGTGGTGTACACCCAATTATTTATAGGTTGTACACGGTTCGATTTGAATTGATTTGGACTGGTTTGAGAGTTTTTTGAAACCAAACCGATTTTAACGGTTCTAGAAACTGTAGAACCAAACCCATCCATTTGACCAAATGAAACAAACCAAACCAAACCGTGAGAAACTGGTTCGGTTCGGTTCTACATGTTCTTTATTTATTTATTTTTTTAATGTTTTTTCTTTTTTTCTTTTTATTATTATTTCCTTACTACATAAGTATTCATATTTCAAAATCTAAATACACAACAACAATACAAGTTAACCAACACATTCAGAACTGTTAATATTCAAAACTTTTAATTCATTCATATCTATCATTCCTGAAACTGAAGTGAATACATACAGAATAGTTAATAACATACTACATTCAGAATTACTAATTTAACAAAAATCATTCGGCTACAATTCAGAAACCAACAAAATTCTGCTACTGTAAATTAATAAAAAAAAATAAGAATTACCTAATAAATTAAAAAGAATTAATAGTGTATAGTAGGATTTATAATTGATACAAACTTCTAAGTGATTTGAATTATAAAATTATATTATATTATATTATATATATAATTTAATATATATATATATGTGTGTGTGTGTGTGTGTGTGTGTGTGTGAGCAATTTCACAAGGAAGCAGAAGAAAAGGAGAAAAAGGGGGCAAAGAAAACTTAACTCTCTTACGCCTATATTTTTTTTTCACTCATTTAAGCCAATGTAAACTTTGTTCTCTTAGAACTATTTTCTTCTTTTAGAGTTTATCAAAACTAGAACAAAACAAGATTTACAGACATCTCAATAGAAGACTAGTGATATTATCGTGAGTATATTGATTACTATATTACAGGGTAGCTTATCCAGTCATCTTTTGATAATATGAGTGTGACCTTTCTCACTGGTAGAATTCAGACAATGGCCTTTCTAGATTGTTTGGTTGCAATTTTCTATTTTAAATTAATCTTTAACTCCGACTAGGGGCGGAGTTAGGAATTTGGTTCAAGGTAGGCATGCTAACACTGAAAAAATAATTTTTTTCAAGCAGTCCGAAAATATAATAGTGTAACAATAGTACATTAGAATAAGTGAATATGTAATGTTTCTTATTTCATCATTTTTCTTTTTTTGGATATATATTATTTAATTATGTTTCAGTTTATTGGATTTGGTTATGTTGCATTATATTTATATATATAGATATATTTAGATATTGTAGCATTTGATGGAATGAAAGTAGTAGTAGGCTGCCGATGAAGGAAGGAAAAAAAGAAAAAGAAAAATGGAAATGCTATTGCGGCTTGAGAAAGAGATTTGGTTTTATTGCATCTTTATATATATATATATATATATATATATATATAATTTGCATATGGAAGCTTCCGGACGAAATTGAAAGAAAAGATGGTATTGTGATTGTAGGGCCCACGTTGACTAACCCTTGTGCATATAACCTCATATAGCTAAATTGATAGTTATTCTCTTCTTCTCATTACGGCAGTATACCTCTCTCTCTTTTTCTCTTTTTCTTTTTTTTTTTCTTCAAACTTCAATTACTTCCTTATTTTTTGGAATTTTTTGATGCCGTTTGCGGCAAATCGAAGAGCTCGATGAGATCTTCAAGTTGATGTAAGCAATTTCAGCTTTTGGCCAACCTAGGAATTCCAAAAATTTAGACCCATTTGAGGGTTTTCTACAAAATTGAGGTAGGGGTGTTCTAATCCATGACTTCTTGCATTTTTGTGAATTTTACTCTTTAATTTGACAATAAGCATGCTTAATTTTAATTATCTTGTCCATTGCTATTGTGGTTGTATGTGCTCAAAATAACAAATATGTTTTACATGCTAATTGGGTTATATACACGGCGATTTACATTATTGTGAAGAAGCATGCTTAATTTTGGTATATTGTGTGACTTGTTAATTCTCAATTGCCATGGAAATTGATGTTGTGGTTGTTAAATAATTGTTTGGAATTTCCTATAAAAAAATAAAATAAAATAAAATAATAATAAAATGATGATGATGTAGAAAAGCATGTAGGATTTTATTGTTGAATTGTGCTTAGAAGTATGGAACATAAAGCATTCATGCATCCATTGGGAATAAAAGATAAAGGGAAAAGTGTTTTAGAAAACAAATGAAATTGTTTTGGAATTTTTTTTTTGAAATGTGTTTGTGAAAACTGGACGCCTAAGAGGCGCCTAGTGGTCCCTGGTGTTCGTGTAGTCTAGAATGGAGTGTAGTTGAGTTAACTAGGCCAGATGCGACGCCTTGGAGGTACCTTGTGGTCGTGGATAGTTAGCCAACCCTCCTTTCGTGACGCCTTGGAGGTGCCTTGGGTCGGATTATACTAACGGTTTGGAAGTTGAAATGGAGATGTTTCGGATAAGGGGAGCGACATGGGCATGGCATTGCACTTCATTGTCATACATGGTATACTTATGACTTTGATGACAATTGTGGTTATATTTGACGTTGTGGTTATGGATTGTATCCCTGGTATAGTATGATCCCGTTCTCTTGATTTCTATTCTATACGTAGATTCACGGGGTCATAAGAGGTGTGTCTTAGACACCTCCTACTGAGCTTATGTTCACCCCATTATTTTAACATTTTTCAGGTTTTGGGAAAGGAAGTAGCGGATGACATTCCTTTACAGGTTTTGATAGGTTAGTGGACTGTTTGATCTATTTTGTAGCTATGACCTCATATTATTATTATTATTATCATTATTATTATTATTTTTTATAAACCCTAAGATGACACGTATATTATGTATTGCCATAGGAAGGAATGGTAACGTCTTTGGTTGATCTCGGGTTTGGGTAAGGACCCGGTTAGTGATTCGAACCCTCGGGTTCGGGTCGTTACAAAAATGGTATCAGAGCAATGGTTCGAATACCATTAGGATGACGGGTAGAGGCCTACCTAGGGTTGCATGGGAAGTTGAATTACATGTTTATATACTTATGTATTAAGGTGTTAAGTTGTTTGAAAAGTATGTCCAACTGCTTAATTGCTTATGTGTTTACGGTTTTAAAAGGCATGCTTATTTTTCTAAATGTTTACATGCTTACGTGTTTAAATGTCAGTATATGTAAAGGAAGTGTATATGTGATTTGAAAGCAAGTTAATTGTGACAAGATGAAAAGTCTGAGATGCATGACAATGGCGAGTGGTAGGCACAGTTTGTGCAGATTTAAATTTAAATAATAATGTGGCAAGTAGTGGGTATGGTATATGAAAACACGTTTCATATGGTATTGTGGATTACAGTCATTTTTTATATAGATATTTATATATTTATGTGCATATGCGATTGAGCCTAGGATTGTTGCTAGTAGGGTAGAGTACTTGTTATGACGTAGACGGTAGTGTGGGTTTTGACCTGAGTAGGCGAAGAGCTCGGTTGCTCCAGGGTTGTTTGGGGTGTCGGTTCTTATTGAACGAATGGCATGGACTTCTAGCTCTGGGATTGAGCTATTCAGTGTGTAGTCATCTTGATTTTCTTGTTACATTTTGTGTGGTGCTTAGGGTACGACTTTAGAACGGGTTCATATTTCATGGTATGGTGCCCTTGTTGTGTGTGAGTTTCATACATCAGTGGATGAGTTCCTGTAACCATAAAGGTCAGGTGTGCGAGTGAGGGTTTCAAGGGAGAAATGTATGACCTTAGAAGGTTAGTGTTTATGACTCGGGTCACAGTTTTGTGCGGAGGTTCTTTTCGAACCAGTCGTGGTAGGTGTGACAGAAATTATTTAAGTCGTGAATGTAGTCTATGAGATGTAGATATGTATCTTCTGGTGCGGTCTGGGAAGGCGTGTTGGTTCTGACTGTCATGGGTACTTGTTGGATTCTATAGGTCTAAGGTGATATAGGACCGGTTGCAGGGTGTGGAGCATTTTGTGTCTTGTAAGAGTCTGTTTTGGAGACTGGGTTGTTAAGGAGTGATTCTCATTTTGGATAGTTGTAGGAGCGTGTTACAGGTAATTAACTCTTAGTGAGTTGATTACATGGTTTGGTGGATGAGTGGGGCTATAGGTTGTCAAGGTTGTCGAGAGAGTCTCAAGGTAGTGTATAGTGGTTAGTTTTAGTTGTGTAGAGCAGGATTGCACTATAAGGCAGGTTGTATAAGGTCATTGAAGTGCTCGATCATTTACGGATGAAGTGATTGATGGTAGGTACGGTGTTACCAAATAAATTGTGTTATAGGATTTGAAAGTTGTGGACTGGAGTTGGATTTTATGTTATGTCTGAGGTATTAGGAGATTGTGCTTGGTGTTTGAGGATTCAAAAAGGTAGACTGATGATTAGAATGATTGGAACGAGGTTGATTTTGTGGGTTTAGTTGTTAGCCCCATTTGACCTTTGTTGGGGCCAAGGGTGTTCTAAGGAACGGCGAAGAGGGGAAGTAATGGTGTTGAACCTAGGGTATTAAGTTTTCTTGTTTAGGCATGTAGATCGCCTTAGAAAGAGTGGTTTAAGTAGTTGGTTAAGAATTAATGATTGATTGCATAGTTTATGGTTTTGAGGAGACTGCTGGGTGTTAAGCATTCTGAGATTATGCCCATTTTATTTTGAGAATTTATCGGCATGGCATTGCCGTATGGAGGTTCTTTCCTAGTGGTAAATAGTGGTTGTTGTGGGGGGAGTATCGAGAGGAATGATTATTTCTTGTTTTGATGGTGTTACCTTAAGGATGTTTGAAGAAGAATCGCTTAGTTGGGGCTTGATGGTCTGGTAGGGTGATAGGTTTAAACCGTTGTTTCGAATAAGTGGTAGTAGAGGCGTTATGGTGTGATGTTTAACATTGATGAGCATAATGGTTTCAGGTATGATCTGAGGATAGATTAGAATTATGAGTGTTATTGTATGTTATCAGGTAGGTGATGGGATTGTACACCAGTTAAGGCGATTGTGGACGGCTTAGTTTTTAAAACCAGCGAGAGCGGTGTTGCTGGATCACCTTTTTCTTTTGAGGAGTCAGTGGATTATTGTGACCGAGGTCATAAGTCTTGTGAGCATGGCGTTTGAGGGAGTGTCGCCTAGAAAGGTAAAGAGGGAATGGATGGTAAAATGTCGTTTTATGGCGTAGAGGTTGTCGGTTGGGAGTGACTGATTCTAGGTAGAACGGGACGTGGTGTCCGAAAGGCTATGATTGTTTCTAGTGTTAGTGTGTCGTGAACGTTGGTGCTTTTACCTGATTGGTTTTGATTAGCAAGGGTATCGTGGTGTATAGTATGCGAGGTTTCTGTGTTGATAAAGCGTGACAGTCCGTTAGTGGTGAGGTCGCCTGGAATCGAGGTCGTAGTCCCATATGTGTTTCCAGTTGGTTCTTTTCCTTATGTGTAGGGAGTTCATTTCGTCTCAGGTGAGATTGGGTGTCCATGGTTGGACGATTGGTGAGTAGCGTGTGATAGGGTGTCGGGTGGATTCAGGTACAAGTGATCAATCTCTTGTGAGAGCGGGGTTGTTACCCTTTCCATTTGTTCTAGTCCTGGTAAGGACGTCGTTTGTCATGAGTCTTGTTCTCCGTTTACAAGTTGTGCGCGTCCGTGGGTGGACAGACTTGTGTGTGGTTGTTATGTTGTTAAAGTTCATTAGTAAAGGTTTGGTTAGTTTGGTCGAATCACTCCCACAGAGGGAGATAAAGTCATTGGTTTTTAGTAGCGTTTGTTTTGGGAGTGGTCTTGATCGGTGGAATGTGAGGCACGAGTTGCCGAATAGGAATTATATTTCCAGTGTTTGGTACTAACAGAGATGGCTAGGGGATGTGTATTGAACAGCAGTTTGAGGACGATTAGGTGATGTGATGTGAGTCATATACTCGGAAGTTTTTATAGGCGTTTGATTCGAGTAGTGCCTTGAGAACAAGTGTCGATGTTGTCTTAGAATTTTGTGATTAGAAAAAATGAATGTGTGATTCTATTGAGGAATAATAAGAATGATTGACTTTGGTTTTGAGATCTCATGCATGAAATAGTTACATTGTGTGTTTTGATGAGGTAAAAATTGAATCGAGTAATGCTATGGAGCTGTTTACCTGGTACGTGTGTTAAGAGAAGATTAAAGATCTATTTTACTAGTTGATGACTGTGGTATTTGGTGCTGTATTGCTTTTAATTTTTTATGGTTGTTTGATTAAAGTATGATTAGGATTTTTAGAGCAGGTGTATGACTGTATAGTTGTTGAGGTTACGTAGGACGATGGATTAATAGTGAATGGATTTTATGGTTTTCTTGTGGACTGTGTAAGAGTGTGTTTGAGGTTAGACCTGAGGACAGGAACGACGTCTGTGTTGAGACCAGATTGATGACGAGAATGGCCTAGCCAACCATTTCTCTTGAATCAATCCCTCTTCAGCACAATGTCGGGTCAAAGGTCAATGATTGTTTCGACTTGTCACGGACAATGAGAGCATGATACTATGCGTCATGTTAGTATGACAGTATGGATTCAAACGATTTGTCTCGGGTGATGAGGTATGTTAGGTAGGACCAAGTATCCGATAAAGGTTTATGGTGCGACCACTTGATTATCGAGGATCTATTTTAAGGATTGTGTCTTGAGTATGGGATAGTGTGTTGTACTGTTTGGGTGACTAATGTTTATACAGCCGTTGGGGATTCATTATTTAGCAATCTTGAGGTTATAGGTGTAATGATTGTCGTATAGTGTGGGTAATAGTCGTTAGTAAGATTATGTGATCGTGTAGATGTGTGTTAGATGGCGAGTATTGGTTTGACAAAGACATGTAGATTTGAGTTTGAGCTTGATTGTGAGATGGATAGGGTTCCTTGTCTAGAATTTTATGTGTCCTTTAAAGGATGAGTTGAGTTAGGATGTTGTCATATTCAAGGGTCTTGTGACCATTCTTCTTTCGATCTCCGAAGCCTTGTGTAGAGGTGTAGAGGGGACCAGTGTTGGTTTTAAGTCAAGTGTTGAATCCAACGGGTTTTATGTATGATGTTGTGAGCGGTGAATACCCTCATAGGGTGGTGAGCATTATGTTTTAGTGACAGTGGTTTCTGAATTACCTGGTTACGTCAGGTGTCAGAGGTAATAATGTTGTTGAATTCATGGTCTTGGGATTTTGTGAGGTTTTCTCAAGAAGGTGTGTGGCTGTGAGCCTCCTTCTTTAAGGAGGGTAGATTTCAAGGATGTAATGTTTCTTATTTTCATCATTTTTCTTTTTTTGGAGATATTTTATTTAATTGGGGATTTACCCAATTGAAGATTTATGTTTCAGTTTAATGGATTTGGTTATGTTGCATTATATATATATATATATAGATATATGTATATATATATATAGATATATGTATATATTATAGCATTTGATGGAATGAAAGTAGCAGTAAGCTGCCAATGAAGGAAGGAAAAAAAAAAAAAAAGGAAAATGGAAATGCTGTTGTGGGCCCCACTTGAGAAAAAGATTCGGTTTTATTGCATCTTTATATATATATATATATATATATATAATTTGCATCTGAAGGAAGAGAAGTTTGTGATACCCCTCGGATCCGAGACATGGGTTGATCAGGCCCAGGCCCAAACCAGAGGGAATATCAAACAATTAAAGTATTTTAAAGCGAACACAGAATAAAAATTTAAGAATTTAAATAAAGAACCAAAAGAAATATAAAATCCTCCAAACTGAAAATATTAATAATCTAATCCTTCCAAAACTTCCAAGGTTACATCTTGGGAATCCAACTAGTGAACCCCGAAATAAAACTTCAACTAAAACTGAATAAATGAAAATAAAAATAATCCAAGACTAAAGCAAGAAATGAAATCCTATGTTGCTGGTGGAATCAATGAGAGTCTCTACTTAGCACGATCAAGCTTGAGACTGGAACCATCTAATACCTGAAAAGAATAATAAAGGAGTGGGTCAGACCAACGAGCAAATTCCAATCTAACTGCAATCCATGCAATGGCCCAATACGCAGATACACCGTAGACACCTCACAATATCTATCTAGTTCATACATATAAATATATCCACACTAAGGGACATTCACTGGTCTATAATAGGGGTCTCAACCTGAATAGAAGGCAACATACGAATACGCACCCAAAGGTGGGTATGAGTACCTAGACCTAACAGGGTACACCTCAGCCTATTATAACCAGCTACGCATCCACTGCATATACGCACCCTAACCAACGAGTCTGACACTCAAGCTTATCCTGTGGTACCATAAACATATATATAAAGTCCGTCCAAAACCAGGATATGTAGTTCAAATATTTATTAAACTGACATACAATAAACAAACTAGTTAGTCACTCAACTTATTCAGTTGATATGACTTAACTACCATCCATTAATCTAGGAATCCATTTAACTTATTCACAGTTGATTAGACTTAGTCACAGTTAGGATTCAATATTTTCCAATCCATTCCTTTAATCCATTAGGTTAGGTTTATGCGTTTTGAGCTAAACCGTCCCTAGTATGACACCGTCCCATACCGGTGCATAAAATCCTCCATATCCATGTAAATTACAGCATATATATAATAGTTTAATAATTTACTGTCCAAAACCACTATCCAAATAATTGCAGAAAAGTGCTTAAAGTTTCAACAATTCAAATCCAAGAATTAAATCATATGGTTGCAGGAACCGATTTAATAATTTAACAACTATCGTTCGGAGCACGCGTAGATCAAATCTAATATATCAATGACTCTATCATGCACTTAGAATAAATCCTATAATCATATTATAGGCTACTAAATTGCTACATTAATTTAAGCAAATTATTTCTTTCCATCCGGCAACAGCGTACTTAGTTGTATACCTGAATTCTGTTTAGTCTTTTAGCACAGGGCCACACTATGCTACAAGTCTAGTTTGTTAAATAAAAGACTTCACTGTGTATTTAAAACAAGTTTTATAAACACATTAAATCCATTTAAATTGCTGAAATTTAATTAAGCAATTATTTTGTCTTCCATACGTTAATAGCATAGAAAATTCATTAACTGTATACTGTTAATCCCGACCACTTAGAATTAAACTTTAATTAATTTAAGGTCCTAATAACATCCTAAAACAATCTCTTAGTCCCTGTGTGAAGACCCAGACCCATTAGTACAGTGTCCATGCTTAACAGTACCAAACATGACGTGAAAAAACAAGTCTGGAAGTGGGAATTGAAGAGAGCCTGCTCTAGATTTTAAAGAGCAGGCTCTTTTGAGCCTGGAGCTGGCTCTAGTAGCCCTAGAGCTGGCTCTTCAAGTGTGGGAGCCGACTCCCACATCCATGGAGCCGGCTCTCACCTCCTTTGAGAGCCTTCGTCCCCGTTCTGCTCCGTTTCAGCCTATCTTTTCCACCTCCGGTCATTCCAATTCCTCTGTTTCTCTTAAATACTGAACTTAATAGTCTTATATATACCCAGTATCATTCCAATGGTCTATTTACAGTAGTTGAAAAGAATTACAAAGGCTAAAATTGCAACTAATTTAATATGCTTTAAGAACAGAATGCTGAAACGAAAACATACATAAGTTTTGTTTTACAGAATTAATATCAACACCTAAAGATCATTGATATAACATGTATTAAACATATAGGTTCCAGTTAATGTTCAATTAAACCCTAGAGACTATCTAGGTGCACAGAACACGAGCCAAAGAGATAGAGAAAGAGAAGAACTTGCCTGTGATTTCAGTTATGAACTCGTCTCTAAGTTTCTGGCAACTACTGAACACCGGTAAACCTTCTATTGCTCCGAATCTAACCTCAATCAACCTCCTTGTTCGTCTCTAAAATTCCCCCTCAAGCCTTGCTCTGTTTCTCTCACGTCTCTGTTTTCTCTCTGTGTTTCTTTCTGTGTCTTTGATACGTGAATAGGAGTGGTATAAAGACTTTTTAAAACCCTAAGTCGTCTTAATGATATATTTATAGGTTTTAAACTAAAACCCTAATCCAAAATTTCTATCCGAGAAGGAAACACAATTAATGTTATTCTCTACCTCAGCCAAATACGTGAAACCCTAAAAAAAATAAAACCTTACGATAAACATTAATTTAATTAAATTCAATAAAACAAACAATTAACAATACAATTAATTAACAAACAAATATAATCAAAATGCCAATTCATTTAAGCAACAAGCAAATAAATTTTAAATAAATCAACTAATGAAAACAAAACAAATAATACACACAATTAAACAATTAATTAAATAAAAATGCAATTAAATCAATTAAACAAATAAAATGCAATTTAAACAATAAATTAAATACCAGGACTATCCTTTTGAAATTAGGGGTATTACATTCAACTGTGATACCCCTTGGATCCGAGACACGGGTTGATCAAGCCGAGGCCCAAACCCGAGGGAATATCAAACAATTAAAGTATTTTAAAGCCAACACAGAATAGAAATTTAAGAATTTAAATGAAGAACCAAAAGAAATATAAAATCCTCCAGACTGAAAATATTAATAATCTAATCCTTCCAATACCTCCAAGGTTACAACTTGGGAATCCAACTAGTGGACCCCGAAATAAAACATCAATTGAAACCGAATAACTGAAAATAAAAATAATTCAAGACTAAAGCGTGAAATGAAATCCTACGTTGCTGGTGGAATGAATGAGAGTCTCTGCTTAGCACGATCAAGCTTGAGACTGGAACCGTCCAATACCTGAAAAGAATAATAAAGGAGTGGGTCAAACCCACGAGCAAGTTCTAATCTAACTGCAATCCATACAGTGACCCGATACGCAGATACACCGTAGACACCTCACAATATCTATCTAGTTCATACATATAAATATATCCACACTAAGGGACATTCAATGGTCTATAATAGGGGTCTCAACCTGAATAGAAGGTAACATGCGAATACGCACCCAAAGGTGGGCATAAATACCTAGACCTAACAGGGTATACCTCAACCTATTATAACCAGCTACGCATCCACTGCATATACGAACCCTAACCAATGAGTCTGAGACTCAAGCTCATCTCGTGGCACCATAAACATATATATAAAGTCTGTCCAAAACCAGGGTATGTAGTTCAAATATTTATTAAACTGACATACAATAAACCAACTAGTTAGTCACTCAACGTATTTAGTTGATATGACTTAACTACCATCCATTAATCTAGGAAGCCATTCAACTTATTCACAGTTGATCAGACTTAGTCACAGTTAGGATTCAATATTTTCCAATCCATTCCTTTAATCCATTAGGTTAGGTTTATGCGTTTTGAGCTAAACCGTCCCTAGTATGACACCGTCCCATATCGGTGCATACAATCCTCCATATCTATGTAAATTACAACATATATATAATAGTTTAATAATTTACTGTCCAAAACCACTATCCAAATAATTGCAGAAAAGTGCTTAAAGTTTCAACAATTTAAATCCAAGAAATCATATAGTTGCAGGAACCGATTTAATAATTTAACATCTATCGTTCAAAGCATGCGTAGATCAAATCTAATATATCAATGACTCTATCATGCCCTTAGAATAAATCCTATAATCATATTATAGGCCAATAAATTGCTACATTACTTTAAGCAAATTATTTTTTTCCATCCGGTAGCAGCGTACTTAGTTGTATACCTGAATTCCGTTTAATCTTTTAGCACAGGGCCACACTATGCTACAAGTCTAGTTTGTTAAATAAAAGACTTCATCATGTATTTAAAATAAGTTTTATAAACACATTAAATCCATTTAAATTGCTGAAATTTAATTAAGCAATTATTTTGTCTTCCATCCGTTAATAGCATAGAAAATTCATTAACTGTATACTGTTAATCCCAACCACTTAGAATTAAAATTTATTTAATTTAGAGTCCTAATAACATCCTAAAACAACCTCTTGGTCCCTGTGTGAAGACCCAGACCCATTAGTACAGTGTCCATGCTTAACAGTACCAAACATGACGTGAAAAAACAAGTCTGGAAGTGGGAATTGAAGAGAGCCTGCTCTAGATTTTAAAGTGCAGGCTCTTTTGAGCCTGGAGCCCTTTCTAACAGCCCTAGAGCCGGCTCTTCATGTGTGGGAGCCGGCTCCCATATCCATGGAGCCGGCTCTCACCTCTTTTGAGAGCCTTCGTCCCCGTTCTGCTCCGTTTCAGCCTATCTTTTCCACCTCCGGTCATTCCAGTTCCTCTGTTTCTCTTAAATATTGAACTTAATAGTCTTATATATACCCAGTATCATTCCAAGGGTCTATTTACAATAGTTGAAAAGAATTACAAAGGCTAAAATTGCAACTAACTTAACATGCTTTAAGAACAGAATGCTGAAACGAGAACATGCATAAGTTTTGTTTTACAGAATTAATATCAACACCTAAAGATCATTGGTATAACATGTATTAAACATATAGGTTCCAGTTAATGTTCAATTAAACCCTAGAGACTATCTAGGTGCGCAAAACACGAGTCAAAGAAAAGGAGAAAGAGAAGAACTTGCCTGTGATTTCAGTTATGAACTCGTCTCTAAATTTCTGGCAACTACTGAACACCGATAAACCTTCTATTGCTCCGAATCTAACCTCAATCAACCTCCTTGTTCCTCTCTAAAATTTCTCCTCAAGCCTTGCTCTGTTTCTCTCACGTCTCTGTTTTCTCTCTGTGTTTCTTTCGGTGTCTTTGATACGTGAATATGAGTGGTATAAAGACTTTTTAAAACCCTAAGTCGTCTTAATGATATATTTATAGGTTTTAAACTAAAACCCTAATCCAAAATTTCTATCCGAGAAGGAAACACAATTAATGTTATTCTCTACCTCAGCCAAATACGTGAAACCCTAAAAGAAATAAAACCCTACGATAAAAATTAATTTAATTAAATTCAATAAAACAATTAATTAACAATACAATTAATTAACAAACAAATATAATCAAAATGCCAATTCATTCAAACAACAAGCAAATAAATTTCAAATAAATCAACTAATGAAAACAAAACAAATAATACACACACTTAAACAATTAATTAAATAAAAATGCAATTAAATCAATTAAACAAATAAAATGCAATTTAAACAATAAATTAAATACCAAGACTATCCTTTTGAAATTAGGGGTATTCCATTCTTCCCCCCTAACAAAAGGAATTCCGTCATCGGAATTCGCTCTTACCTTCTTCCAATATTCCAGGAAACTGCGAGCGAGTGATATCCTCTCGTTCCCAAGTGGACTCAGCCTCATTGTGATGACTCCACTGAACACGCACCAAAGGAATCACCTTATTACAAAGGATCTGATCCTGACAATCGACAATACGACACGGTGGGTCCAGATAAATTGTATCCGGCTGCAACTCAATCTCCCTAACATCGATATACTGATATCGATCCTCATCTCGCAGAAATTTCCACAACATGGACACATGGAATATGTTGTGTACGTGGTCCAAATTATTCGGCAGTGCCAACCGATAAGCAACAGCTCTAACTCGATCCGTAATCATGAATGGACCGACAAACCGCGAAGACAACTTCGCTTTCTTCCCAAAGTGCATAACACCTTTCATAGGAGACACTTTGAGTAGAACCTGATCCCCAACCTGAAACTCCAATGCCCGAGTACGACGATCAGCATTGCTCTTCTGCTTACTTTGGGCAGTACGCATACGATCTCGAATAAGAGCTATCTTCTCAGAAGTATCCTTGATGAACTCAGGACCCAAGAATCTGCTCTTGCCAACCTCCATCCAACAAACGGGCGATCGACACGGTCGGCCGTATAACGCCTTAAAAGGTGCCATCCCAATAGTCTTCTGGAAACTATTGTTATAAGCAAACTCCACAAGTGGCAGATAATCCTCCCAGTGTCCCTTGAAGTCAAGAACACATGACCGTAGCATGTCTTCCATGATCTGATTAACCCTATCAGTCTGTCCATCAGTCTGAGGATGATAGGCAGTGCAAAGGTGCAATTCCGTACCCAAAGCCTGCTGAAAACTCTTCCAAAAACCAGACATAAAGCTCGAATCCCTGTCTGATATAATAGACAATGGAATGACATGCAGCTTCACAATCTCTAAAATGTAAAGCCTTGCCAACTGCTCCGAGGTGTAGTTAGTACCAATAGGTAAGAAATGCACTGATTTGGTTAACCTATCCACAATGACCCAAATGGAGTTATGACCCTTGAAAGAATTCGGCAATCCCTTCACAAAATCCATAGATATGCTCTCCCATTTCCACTCCGGAATCGGTAGTGGCTGTAGAGCTCCTGACGAACTCTGATGATCAATCTTAACCATCTGACAAGTACTACACTGAAAAACAAAAAGTGCAATGTCCCTCTTCATACCTGCCCACCAAAACTGCCGCTTCATATCCTGATACATCTTATCACCTCCTGGATGAACAGAGAACTCAGAGTGGTGAGTCTCAGTCATCACATCCTTCCTCAAATCATCAGCAAAAGGTACCACTAACCGTCCCTTGTATCTCAAACCTCCATCAGCCCCAACATAGTAAAATAGAACCTCGCCGGAAGCTATCACTGCAACTTTGTCAATGCACTGCTGATCCGCAAGTTGTGCCTTCAAAACCTTGTGAATGATAGAAGGTGTAACTACCATGCAAGCCATGAATGCATCCGACAATTCATCCACCTTCTTCAACGCATCCCACTCAGTAGTGAATAGAGCAGAAAGATTACCAACAGGTCGGCGACTGAGTGCATCCGCCACCACATTCGCTTTCCCTGGATTGTACTGTATAGAAAAATGATAGTCTTTCACAAACTCCAACCACCTGCGCTGTCTCATATTCAGCTCCCGCTGAGTGAACAAGTATTGCAGACTCTTGTGATCACTAAATAACCTGAAGGACTCAACCAATAGATAATGCCTCCAAATACGTAAGGCAAAGACCACATCTGCCAACTCCAAATCATGCGTTGGATAATTAAGCTCATGAGGCTTAAGCTTCCGAGATTCATAAGAAATTGATCACTTCTCCTGCATGAAAACACATCCAAGACCATGCAACGAAGCATCCGTGTAGACAAGATACTCTATCTCGCTTTGTGGAGTAGCTAGAACCGGTGCAGAAGTCAACTTCCTTTTCAGCTCATTAAAAGCTCGCTGACAGTGCTCATCCCACACGAACTGTACACCCTTCTTGGTTAAATGAGCGAGTGGTCCTGCTATCTTGGAGAACCCTTGGATGAACCAACGATAATATCCTGCCAAACTGAGAAAACTCCGAATCTCGGTAGTTGAAGTAGGCTATCCCCACTCTACCACAGCTGAAACCTTGGTTGGATCAACCGCTATCCCCCTTTCTGACACCACGTGACTCAGACACTTCACTTCCCGCTACCAAAATTCACACTTCTCGAACTTGGCATATAACTGGTGCTCACGAAGCTTCTGTAAGATTATGCGAAGATGTCTAGCATGGTCATCCTCAGACCTATAATAGATCAAGATATCATTAATAAAGACAATGACAAACTGATCCAAATAAGCCTGAAAGACTCTGTTCATTAAATCCATGAACACTACAGGTGCATTAGTCGTCCCAAACGGCATGACACGAAACTCATAAGAACCATATCTCGTGAGAAACGCTGTCTTAGGAACATCCTACTCCTTAACCCTCAGTTGATGATACCCAGAACGCAGATCAATCTTCAAGAAGTATGTGGCTCCCCATAACTGATTAAACAAATCATCGATCCTGGGTAGAGGGTACTTGTTACGAATAGTAACCTTGTTCAACTCCCTGTAATCTATACACAGGCGAAACGAACCATCCTTCTTCTTCACAAATAGAACCGGTGCTCCCCAAGGTGATGTTCTCCTACGAATAAAACCCTGGCTGAGTAACTGCTGAATCTGATCCATCAGCTCTCTCATCTCCACTGGTGCCATCCTATAGGGTGCCCTAGCAATAGGCGCAGTGACTGGAGCTAAGTCTATCACAAAATCGATCTCGCAACTAGGTTGCAACCCTAAGATCTCTTGAAATACATCCGGGAAATCCTATACAACTGGTATGTTATCCAATGATACAATAGTCCACTCCTCCGTTTCCTCCTCCACATAGAACAAATAGGTGCTACCGACCCCGCTAGAACGTGGCATAGCGACGACATACATGTCCTGACCAGGTATGGTAAACACAATAGACCTATCAAAGCAATTAACTTGGGCATGGTAGTGAGACAACCAATCCATCCCAAGTATTACATCATAAGTGTGCATGTCCAGGACCAATAGGTTGGCTAGAAATTTGAGTCTGCCAATATCTAGTGTCACAGGCCCACCACTCTCATGTATAATAGTTGTATCGCCCAATGGTGTAAAAATACCCTAAGGTCTACTGCATACCCTCATTCTCATCCCAGATAAAACAATAAAAGTCCTAGCTACAAATGAGTGTGTAGCACCCGTATCAAATAAAACACGTCCATACAAATCATGAATAGGAAACTTACCCTCAACAGCCTGAGGTGCCTGAACATCCTGCGGCATGGGGTTATACATCCTGCCATAGTGTAACTGCTGTGGTGCCTGTCCCTGAGTCTGTGACTGCAACGGTGCCGGTAAAGCCAGATGTGTCTATCCCTGAATCCGTGGAACCTGTGGAGCTGCTAAAGGTACTGGCGCCATCTGTCCCTGCTGCACATACTGTCTCTGTCCCTGTCCTACTTTAGGGCACTACCTCAAGGTATGGCCATACTCTCCACAAGTGTAGCAACTACCCTGGAAAGTACCAAATGGCCTCTTCCGTCGATTAACCGGTGGCTGACCCTGTCTTGCATGTGGTCCCGCATTTGGCTACCCCTGAATAGGTGCCCCATTTCTGTGAGCATCTGAACCACCCTTGTGCTTCTTCCAAGGCTGTTGTCCCTGGAACTTGCCCTTGTCATTCTGTCGGTGACTATTGCCGTTCCCCTTTTCAGCTGACTGATTAGTAGAGTCTCTATCACCCCGCTTCTCACCACGAGCCTGTCTGATGTCCACGGTCAACTGATACTGCTGTAGAACGGCGTCTACCACCTGAGCATATGTAGTATAAGCTGGACTCCCTGTGATAGCTCACTTAATAGACCTCATCAGTCCTTTGACGAAACTATTCCGCTTCTTTTCCTCTATATCCATCTTCTCCGGAGCAAAAAGTGACAAGTGCGTGAACTGCTACTCATACTCCGCCACTGTCATGTTCTGTAATACCCCCTAATTTCGGAACACGGGTTGATCAAGTCCGCGCACAAAATCAGGGGATATCAAACCAATTAAAGTATTTAAACAAGCACGGATTATAAAATGAAATAAAGAATAAAATAAAACGCTGAAGAAATCCAATTAAGAGTAAATCCATTAATAACTTCCAAATGGTTACAACTCGGGAATCCCGTAACTCAAGGACCCCTTAACCAAAAGTTACTATTTAGAATTTCAATCAATTAAGTACTAATATCAACTGAAACAAAACTAATATCCTACTTTTAAGTAAATAGAAGGAATGGATAAGTCCTCCAGCTGCGGATCCTCAACCTTGAGACTTGACCTTCTACAACCTGAAAAATAAATCGCGGGTTAAACCCTACGAGCAAGTTCTCTCAACCAAGCCTCTGAAAACCAATAAACAGATCATCTTTACCAAAACCATCCCTAATTAAGCTTTAACTTTAATATACGATGCTACAAATATATATAAATACTTATATATATAGTGCAAGAATCCTACCAGTTAATAGGGCATTAAATTGTCAAAACCACTCACCAATAATTAATTATTAGTCATACCTAGACCAAGCCCCCCCTTTTATAATTTTCTCATAAAGTAAACCCCACTCACCTTAACTCCATCCTAAACAGTAATTTAGTCATCTACACATATAGCAATTTAAATATGCACCGGCAAGTCAACCATACCATTTATAAATATATTTATTTATATACTAGCAATTCAACCATGCTTCCTTCAATATATTTACTTTTACAATTAATTAGCAATTCAACCATGCTTCCCATATATGAAATTTATTCATAACCAATAAGGCAGTATATCAAAGCCTTCGGCAACTCATCCATGCCTACAATTCAACCATGTATTAATTTTAAACTTAACTCTAGGTATAATTATACATAGACTTCACATGCATATAATAAGCATGTCCTTAATTTAATAACCGTGTATCTATTACGATTTTAAATCAACCATACCATACACGAATCAAGTCATACCAAACAAGATTTATAATATTTAATAATCTTAAATAATATATATATACACATATATTTTGTAATATATATATATGTGTGTATCATACATTCCATACCAATCGTTGACTATTTAAAATCATATCTACATATATATACACATATATACACCTCCTTTCATTGCAAAAATATTTAATTAATTATATTTATACCACTAAATGCTACTAGGTATCTTAGTAACACTCTGAGGCTCTCAAAATATCAAGAACACACCCTCTAATGATTAATTTTAACCCTAACAAGCTTAAGATAAATACTGGAACTTCACCGGAGTCTCAAGCAACTTTCCAGGACCTCACACGCATCCCCACGCGCCTTCACGCGCCGCCACATAGCCCTAGACTACTCCCACGCGCCTCCACGCGCTTCCCCTTACCGGCAGGCGCGTCCACGCACATGCACGCGCCCTCACGCGCCTGAGCCACTCTCGGCGCGTGTTGGCAGCTCCTAATTGGTTGTTGTTTGGTGCTCTTGGTAAGCCGCGATGCACTGGATCCTCTCCCTTAATCAACTACATCTAACCATTGATGCCGCATGTGTATCAACTTACAATGGACCGCATCACACCAGATCAATCCAACTAAATAAAATTAATCCTATGGCCTAGATCAACGAGTGCACCCTTTTCCTACGTACGCGACCACACTGGATAAAAATCCTATTGATGCGCAAATACTAGCCGCCTCCAGTGTGTTTGTTAAACAATTTAACATATATATATATATATATATATATATATATATATATATATATATAACAATTTCTAAATTAACATTAAAAATATAAATTAATTTCAGAAATTGTTCAGAAAATCTCAGAAAAATCCCAAAAGCTCTATTTATTATTTTGGGCATAAATGAACATATACAATTAAATTAAAATCCATTTAATTTAATTAATCGTGCTACACAAGGTTAATGCAAAATATAAAAATTTTAGAAAAATAAAATTTAATTAACCTAACCTCACCTACATGATCTAAATTATCAAAACAATGCATACATATATTCACATGTTTAATTCTATAATTTTGTAAAGAATAAATATGCTCCTCCAATCTGAATAATAATTTAATTTAATAAAATAAAATTATAATTTCGATAATCAAGGTGATAAGTTTATGAGTTCTAAGAGGAGAAGTAGAGAGGAACTCGCCTTTTCTTTTCCAAATCCGGTCTCCTCTTACGTTCTTTGATCCGGCCTCCTCTTCGTTAGCCCTTCTTCTTCTCTCTCTAATTCTCTTATTTTTCTAACGTGGAAAAACTCCTAACCCTAGAGTCTTATGTGTCTATTTATATACATACAAAAACTAAATCCTTTTCCCATTAGGATTATCATATAAAATAAATAATATTTATCTTTTAAATAATATATATACATACATATATTTTACTATAAACATATATATATTACCTTCCATATATAACCATTAGTTAAATAAATTATATATACCTATATATATCAATATATAATTATATTGACATATATACCCCTCCACATGATTTAATAATGAATTAATATACACATGTAATTATATAGGTATAATTATGCAAAGATAATTATTAAATATCCTTACAACCACGGGCCTTTACCAATTAACCCAACAAGGCTTCCTTCAAGCCCAATACCACATCCGTTGGTCCAACTTCCTTTAATCCCAATACAAATAACTTAAATACCTAAAATAATGAAATTAAATTTAATAGCTACCAATAATTAACAATAAAGGTACACCAACACAAAATCACGCAAATCAAATAAACACTTCACTAACTAGCATTCCACAAATCAAACACCGTATAAATTTAACAAATAAAATTACAAAATATATAATTTAATTAAAACAATACAATTTACCTACGCACTTAATTAAATAAAATAAATCACAACTATCAAGCACCTAATTAAATAAAACAAATCACTTAAAAATAATAATAATAATATAATATAAATTAATTTAATTAAGAAATCCTTTTTACAATATCGGGGTATTACATTCTTCCCCCCTAATAAAAGGAATTTCATCCTCGGAATTCACGAATCCATGAAATGAAATTTTGATTATTTGTCCCAAACTTTCATTTTCCCTTATTCCACTGTTTGCCATGTAAGATATTTAATATGTAAATATCTATAATAAAATGCTCACAATTGTGTAAATTACTTAAACACTTAGTGGTGTAATATACTAACAGTCAATGATTTGTATATATATGTATAAATATATATCACCATCATAAGCCAAAACTATCCAGATACTAATGAACATAATGCACTTATATCTACTAAGTCATTTCTACATCTACCTTGAAATAAAAAAAAACATACCTCAATTCTTCTGAGGTACCCATGCATTGCAAGGTGTGGCATTGTACACCATACCCTGATGCAACTGCTGTATAGGCTGTCCCTGTGGTGGCGGTGGTGCTGGTAAGGCCGAAAATGTCTGAGCCTGCACACGTGGAATCTGTGGAGTAGGTAATGGTTGCCACTGTCCCTGTTGCCCATGCTGTTTCTGAGCCAACCCAGGACACCGTTTGGCTGAATGCCCATAATCTCCACACTTATAGCAATGACCCCTAAATATACTTGACTGCCCCTCCTGGTGATTACCCTGTAGCTGTCCCAGTCCAGTCTGAGGTGCTCCAGTCTGCTGAGTGGAAACTCCCTCTCTCTGAACTTCTGAATTACCCTTGTGCTTCTTCCAAGGCTGCTGGCCCTGGAATCTGCCCTTGTCATTCTGTCGGTTCCCATTATCATTCACTTTCGCAGCTGGCTGATTAGCAAAATCTTTGCCACCCCGCTTCTCAGCCCTAGTCTGTCTGAAATCCTCATTCAGTTGATAAAGCTGCAAAGCTGCGTCCACCACTTGAGCATAAGTAGTGTAGGCTGGACTACCAGTAATAGCTCTCTTGATAGACCACATCAGTCCCTTGACAAAACTGTTGCGCTTCTTCTCCTCTGTATCCACCTCCTCCGGTGCAAAGAGAGATAAGCGTGTGAACTGTTGTTCATACTCCGCCACTGTCATGTTCCCTTGCTGCAGATTAAGAAATTCAGTCTTCATGGCTGCCCTAACTGCATAAGGGAAATACTTTTCTTCAAAGCGTGCACTGAACTCATCATAAGTCAATGCCATCCTCTCCTCTATGGTGGTAACTGACTCCCACCACTGCAGTGCATCCCCAACTAGCTTGAAGGTAGCAAGCATCTGCTTCTGAACCTCCGTGCACTGACCCAAGCGAAGATGTCGCTCAATGTCCTGTTTCCACTGGTGAGCTGCTCTCGCATCCGTGGAGCCCGTGAACTCAGGTGGACTCCCTTTTGTGAAGGAACTCCTGGCCTTCTCCCAAGTATCAGTCTGAACAACCGGTGCTGGTAACGGTGCCGGCTGTACCTGAGGCTGATTCCGAAGTACAGCTGCTACCCCAGCTTCTATAGCCCGAGCAATGAGGTCATTGATGTGAGGAGGATACTCTGGATCCCTGCCCTGAGCCGGAGCCTGAACTTCCTCTTGCTCCTCCTGAAGCTGACCCTCATCCTGAAACTCAAGTCGTTGCTGCTCTTCCTCCATTTGCTGACGTTGCAGGTGTTCTTGCTGCCTACGTGCAGCTCTCCTCTGTCGACGGTTCAGATTCTGTCCTCTTCCAGTGTTAACCATGCTGTTAACATAGAACGACAGACATCAGTACGATTTTAACGGACCGTAAAGGAATACAATGTATCCTAAACTTAAGCTCTAAAGAAACGAGTACATAAAGCGGAATTCACATAACGAAAGACACCCTAGGGACACTTGAACCTGGAGTGCTCTGATACCATGTGGCGACCTTGTGGGCGGGTGTGTGTGAGCGTGTGCAGGGGGCACCAGTAGGCTACCACACTGGGCGAGCTACAGGTGCACAATCCCACATCGTCTGGGTATGGATGGGGCAAGTGCTATATGTAGATTCAACACCCTTCTATGACACAACGCGTTTTAAAGCCGTGATGGCCGTGAACCTATCAGAACTCTGTAGTTAAGCGTGCTTAACTTGGAGTAATACCAGGATGGGTGACCCCCTGGGAAGTCTCTGGTCTGGGTGAGCCAAAAGCGGACAGTATTGTGTCTGGCCAGGGTGAGGGTCGTTACATGTTCCCCTATTGCAAATTTAGAAACTCGGTCTTCATAGCTACCCTGACTGCATAGGGAAAATATTTCTCGTTAAAGCGAGCACTGAACTCATCATAAGTCAATGTCATCCTCTCCTCTGGGGTGGTAACTGACTCCCACCACTGTAGTGCATCCCCAACCAGCTTAAAAGTAGCAAGCATCTGTTTCTGCACCTCCGTGCACTGAACCAAATGAAGATGACGCTCAATGTCCTGTTTTCACTGGTGAGCTACTTTCTCATCGGTGGAACCTGAGAACACAGGTGGACTCCCCTTTATGAAAGAGCTCCTAGCCTTTCCCCAAGAATCCGTCTGAACCACTGGTACTGGTAGTGGTGCCTGCTGAACCTGTGGTTGGTTCCAGAGTGCAGCTGTTACCCCAACCTCTATAGCCCGAGCAACAAGGTCATTAAGGTGTGGAGGAATCTCTGGATCTCTGACCCGACCTTGAGCCTGTTGAACTTCCTCCTGCTCCTCCTGAAACCCTGGCATTTGCTGCTCTTCCTCCATTTGCCGACGTTGTAGACGTTCCTGCTGTCTACGTGCCGCTATCCTCTGTCGACTGTTCATGTTCTGTCCCCTTCCAGTGTTAACCACGTTGTTAACATAGAAAGACAGACATCAGTACGAGTTTAAACGAACCGTAAAAGAATTCAACTGAATCCTAAACATAAGCTCTATTCAAAAGAAAACGCTACGCAGAAGTCTTAATACGAAACGTCCTAGAGACACTTGAACCTGGAGTTCTCTGATACCAACTGTGATACACCTCAGATCCGAGACACAGGTTGATCAGGTCCAGGCAAACCCGAGGAAATATCAAACAATTAAAGTATTTTACAGCGAACACAGAATAGAAATTTAAGAATTTAAATAAAGAACCAAAAGAAATATAAAATCCTCCAAACTGAAAATATTAATAATCCAATCCTTCCAAAACCTCCAAGGTTACAACTTGGGAATCCAACTAGTGGACCCCGAAATAAAACTTCAACTGAAACTGAATAACTGAAAATAAAAATAATCCAAGACTAAAGCGTGAAATGAAATCCTACGTTGCTAGTGGAATGAATGAGAGTCTCTGCTTAGCACGATCAAGCTTGAGACTGGAACCGTCCAACACCTGAAAAGAATAATAAAGGAGTGGGTCAGACCCACGAGCAAGTTCTAATCTAACTGCGATCCATACAGTGACCCGATACTCAGATACACCGTAGACACCTCACAATATCTATCTAGTCCATTGTAATACCCCTAATTTCAAAAGGATAGTCTTGGTATTTAATTTATTCTTTTAATTGGTTTTTCAATTATTTAATTGGTTAAGTTGCGTTTTATTTATTTAATGGTGTTTTTGTTTGAATCTAAATTGTGAGTTAATTTTAACTTGTTTGTTTTCATTGTTGTTTTATTTGTTGCTTTTTTTATTTGTTTATTTATTTCATTTTGTTTATTTTATGTAA
Organism: Cornus florida; assembly: GCF_030987335.1. Classification (NCBI taxonomy): domain Eukaryota; kingdom Viridiplantae; phylum Streptophyta; class Magnoliopsida; order Cornales; family Cornaceae; genus Cornus; species Cornus florida. The sequence continues at coordinate 88,658,012 of NW_026775575.1, read as the reverse complement.
TTTAATGTATGAAATTATTTAACCAAAGTTAACTGTTTTCTAACTTCACGTTACAGTAGGGTTGGTTGTAAGCGGCCGACATGTTTTTCACTTAGATGGTATTATGGGCCGATTAGGTTTCACATTAGGGTTTCAATTCGTATTAGGTTTTGTGTAACCTTATAAATAGATGTAATAAGGTTGTACCTAGGGTTTTAAAAACAAACAAAACCAAAACACGTCTGTAGAAATAGAGAGGAGGAACAGAGGAAGTTGTCAGTAGGAATTGCCAGGAACCTTCGAAGACGGCGTAAAGATTTTGAACAAAAGTCTCAAAGGCAAGTTCTGTCCTAACTCTCTCCCTTAGGCTTCATGTTCTTTGCATACTTAAATAGTTACAGGATGATTGTATGTTTAAAAAAAAACGTAATCTATTTGCATGCTTTAATACTTTGTGTCGTAATTTTTATTATTGGTTAATAGTCAAAACTTGGAACTGCTATACATTGTTTTTGGTTTAAATTCATGTTAGTAGGTGTTGTAGGGACCTAAACAAGGATTGAAATATACTGGGATCTAGGTACAGTTTCTAGGGACCTACATAGTGAAGTGCCGGAGGTGTAGACGAAGCCGGAAAAGAGAACACGGAGAAGAGGATGGAGAGAGCCGGCTCCTTTTGGGATTGGAGCCAGCTCCTTTGGACTTGGACGCGGCTCCAAGTGTTTTTTGGTGCCTGCTCCATCTTTTGTTTTCCAGTTTTTACATTTTCTGTTGGTTTGCAGTGAGACAGCTTTTTGTGTATGGAATTTCTAAGTTTTCTAATAGAAACTAAATACTGTAATGGGTGGTTTAACAGTGGTCTGGAGTGGGGTTAAAGTTCCCAGGGTTTGAATAATACAGATTTAAATGCCTAGTTTAATCATTAAAACTGTATAGAATTTTTGTGTGCCTTGTAGACTTGTTTGGTTTTGGACAGTGTAGTTCGTAATTGTTTTAGGAGTTTTTGTGAGGGGTTCACTGCAAATTTCATATTCAAAGAATAGAAATAGATGCTAGGAATCTAGGTCATCTTAGGCTTAAGTGGGAGTTAAATTCCTAGAATGCAGTGCATTAATCTGTTGAGCAGAAATTTATACGTATGAGAATTTATTGATATTTCAGTTGCATGTTATGGAATTAAACGAGACAAAATCTGTTTAGGCTCTGTTAATTAAGAATACTGGGAAGTAAATTTTGGATTTACAAGCACAGTTTCACGGGGTCAAGTATTAGTTCCTATGATGTGTTCTACGAGATGGCTTCTGTGTAACGGTATTATATAAGCATGTAAATATTATATTTATTATGTTTTCATGCTTATCATGGAATGGTTGAAATTGATATTTATTTTTTCAATGCTCCATCAACTGCTGGATTGATTAAAGCATATTTGATAATGTATTCTAAAATGCTTAGTATGGAATTGTTGATATTATTATTTAATTGTCAATGCCTTATCAATTGTTGGATGGATGGAATTGTATGCACCAGTATGGGACGGTGTCATACTAGGTTTGGATTAGCTCAAATTGCTAAGTTCTATCTATTTTGGAATAAGGGCACGGGTTATTAAATATAATCCTCCTTATATATATAAGTCGGTACTGTTGAATACGCCGAATGACTTATTGGATTCCTTGTGGATGGTTAGGAACGGAGTTTAGATATATTTTTATGATACCGTGTCATGAGCTTGAGTCTCAGTGTCGACGGTTAGGGTGCGTATATGCAATTGGATGTGTAGCTGACTGTGAGGGTTGAGGTATACCCTGTTTAGGTTTAGGTACTCATGCCCACTCAGGTGCGTATTGTGTGATGCCTTCTATCCAGGTTGAGACTCTCTTCATAGTCTAGCGAGAGTCCAGTAGTATGGATATATTTATGTATGGAGTATTAGTTATTATTGAACTATTTAGTATGTACATGAGTATCAAGTCTCTGTTTGGATTGTAGTAGGATAGAACTTGTTCGTAGGCCTGAACCACTTCTATTTTTTAGGTGTACGTCAATACCAGGCTTGAGCTTGTTCGTGCTAAGCAGAGACGATCTTCCACTCTACCAGCGATGTAGGACTTTTTTCCAGATAATAGTTTACTTTCATTTCAATTTGGGATTTTATTAAGGGTCCACGGGAGATGGATTCCCGAGTTGTTTAAATTATGGAGTTTTGGATTATCAGAATTAAGTATTTAATTATTAAAGGATTTTATAATTTAGTTTCTTCCAGCTTTTAAAACTTAATTTTTATTTCTTTTGTAATCTGTGTTCGTTATAATGTATTAATTGTTTGATATCCCTCGGGTTTGGGCCTGGGCCTAATCAACCCGTGTCTCGGATCCGAGGGGTATCACATCCATACATATAAATATATCCATACTAAGGGACATTCACTGGTCTATAATAGGGGTCTTAACTTGAATAGAAGGCAACATACTAATACACACCCAAAGGTGAGCATGAGTACTTAGACCTAACAGGGTACACCTCAACCTATTATAACCAGCTACGCATCCACTGCATATACGCACCATAACCAACGAGTCTGACACTTAAGCTCATCCTGTGGTACCAGAAACATATATATAAAGTCCGTCCAAAACCAGGGTATGTAGTTCAAATATTTATTAAACTGACATACAATAAACCAACTAGTTAGTCACTCAACTTATTCAGTTGATATGACTTAACTACCATGCATTAATCTAGGAAGCCATTCAACTTATTTGCAGTTGATCAGACTTAGTCACAGTTAGGATTCAATATTTTCCAATCCATTCCTTTAATCCATTAGGTTAGGTTTATGCGTTTTGAGCTAAACCGTCCCTAGTATGACACCGTCCCATACCGGTGCATACAATCCTCCATATCCATGTAAATTACAGCATATATATAATCATTTAATAATTTACTGTCTAAAATCACTATCCAAATAATTGCAGAAAAATGCTTAAAGTTTCAACAATTTAAATCCAAGAATTAAATCATATGGTTGCAGGAACCGATTTAATAATTTAACAACTATCGTTCAGAGCATGCGTAGATCAAATCTAATATATCAATGACTCTATCATGCACTTAGAATAAATCCTATAATCATATTATAGGCCAATAAATTGCTACATTAATTTAAGCAAATTATTTCTTTCCATCCGGCAACAGCGTACTTAGTTGTATACCTGAATTCTGTTTAATCTTTTAGCACAGGGCCACACTATGCTACAAGTCTAGTTTGTTAAATAAAAGACTTCACCGTGTATTTAAAACAAGTTTTATAAACACATTAAATCCATTTAAATTGCTAAAATTTAATTAAGCAATTATTTTGTCTTCCATCCGTTAATAGCATAGAAAATTCATTAACTGTATACTATTAATCCCGACCACTTAGAATTAAACTTTAATTAATTTAGAGTCCTAATAACATCCTAAAACAACCTCTTAGTCCCTGTGTGAAGACCCAGACCCATTAGTACAGTGTCCATGCTTAACAGTACCAAATATGACGTGAAAAAACAAGTCTGGAAGTGGGAATTGAAGAGAGCCTGCTCTAGATTTTAAAGAGCAGGCTCTTTTAAGCCCGGAGCAGGCTCTTTTAAGCCTGAATTGTATACCTGAATTCTGTTTAATCTTTTAGCACAGGGCCACACTATGCTACAAGTCTAGTTTGTTAAATAAAAGACTTTACCGTGTATTTAAAACAAGTTTTATAAACACATTAAATCCATTTAAATTGCTAAAATTTAATTAAGCAATTATTTTGTCTTCCATCTGTTAATAGCATAGAAAATTCATTAACGGTATACTGTTAATCCCGACCACTTAGAATTAAACTTTAATTAATTTAGAGTCCTAATAACATCCTAAAACAACCTCTTAGTCCCTGTGTGAAGACCTAGACCCATTAGTACAGTGTCCATGCTTAACAGTACCAAATATGACGTGAAAAAACAAGTCTGGAAGTGGGAATTGAAGAGAGCCTGCTCTAGATTTTAAATAGCAGGCTCTTTTAAGCCTGGAGCCGGCTCTAGCAGCCCTAGAGCCAGCTCTTCATGTGTGGAGCCTACTCTAGCAGCCCTAGAGCCAGCTCTTCATGTGTGGGAGCCGGCTCCCACATCCATGGAGCTGGCTCTCACCTCCTTTGAGAGCCTTCGTCCCCGTTCTGCTCCGTTTCAGCCTATCTTTTCCACCTACGGTCATTCCAGTTCCTCTGTTTCTCTTAAATATTGAACTTAATAGTCTTATATATACCCAGTATCATTCCAATGGTCTATTTACAGTAGTTGAAAAGAATTACAGAGGCTAAAATTGCAACTAACTTAACATGCTTTAAGAATAGAACGCTGAAACGAAAACATGCATAAGTTTTGTTTTACAGAATTAATATCAACACCTAAAGATCATTGATATAACATGTATTAAACATATAGGTTCCAATTAATGTTCAATTAAACCCTAAAGACTATCTAGGTGCACAGAACACGAGCCAAAGAGAAGGAGAATGAGAAGAACTTGCCTGTGATTTTAGTTATGAAATCTTGGCGTCGTCTCTAAGTTTTCGGCAACTACTGAACATCGGTAAACCTTCTATTGCTCCATATCTAACCTCAATCAACCTCCTTGGTCCTCTCTGTAAAATTCCTCCTCAAGCCTTGCTCTGTTTCTCTCACGTCTCTGTTTTCTCTCTGTGTTTCTTTCTGTGTCTTTGATACGTGAATAGGAGTGGTATAAAGACTTTTTAAAACCCTAAGTCGTCTTAATGATATATTTATAGGTTTTAAACTAAAACCCTAATCCAAAATTTCTATCCGAGAAGGAAACATAATTAATGTTATTCTCTACCTCAGCCAAATACGTGAAACCCTAAAAGAAATAAAACCCTACGATAAACATTAATTTAATTAAATTCAATAAAACAAATAATTAACAAACAAATATAATCAAAATGTCAATTCATTCAAACAACAAGCAAATAAATTTCAAATAAATCAACTAATGAAAACAAAACAAATAATACATACAATTAAACAATTAATTAAATAAAAATGCAATTAAATCAATTAAACAAATAAAATGTAATTTAAACAATAAATTAAATACCAGGACTATCCTTTTGAAATTAGGGGTATTACAGTTACCTTCTATTCAGGCTGAGACAGAACTATGGGCTAGCGAGTGTCCTATAGTGTGTATTTATACATATATGGACTATTTAATTATTGTTGAGCTATCTAGGATATATCTGCGTATCGGGTTTCTATTTGGATTGTAGCAGAGTAGAACTTGTTTATGGGCCTGACCCACTATTATTTTTTTCAAGTATTGGACGGTTCCAATTTTAGAGTTTGTTCGTGCCGAACAGAGGCAGTTACTCACTCTTCCAACTACGTAGGACTATTATTCATGTTTTAGTTTTGGTTTCCTTTTCAGTTCAGTTATTCTAATTTTAGTTGGGATATTATCAGAGGTCCACTAAATGGATTCCCGAGTTATAATATTATTGGAGATTTTGGAATATTGGGTTATTTTATAAATATTATGAGGATTTGTTATTTAGTTTTCGTTCAGCTTATTCATTTTTTAATTTTTTTAAAATTCTTCTTGTATTCTATGCTTGTTTATATACTTAATTGTTTGGTATCCCTCATATTTGTGCTCTAACTTGATCACTCGTGGCTCTAGAATCGAGGGGTATCACACAATGCTCGCTTGATAACTGTTGTTGTAGGCAAACTCAATAAGCGGTAGATGATCTTCCCAACTACCTCCCAAATCAAGCACACATGCCCAAAGCATATCCTCCAAGATTTAGATGGTACGCTCCAACTGGCCGTCCGCCTGTGGATGGAATACCGTACTGAGGTGTAATGATGAACCAAATGTTGCTTGAAGTCTTTCCCAGAACTTCGAAGTGAACTTGACATTCCTATTTGAAACAATGGTTACTAGAACTCCATGCAACCTGACAATCTCTTTCACATATAGCACACCAAGTGCCTCTGCATCATCTATTGCCTTAATAGGCAAGAAGTGAGACGTCTTGGTCAATCTATCAATAATGACCCATACGGCTTCATTTCCCCTCCGTGATCTTGGAAGGCCTGTCACAAAATCCATGGTAATCTACTCCCATTTCCACTGTGCTACAGGCAATGGCTGCAACAAACCGGCTGGTCTCTTATGCTCGGCCTTCACCTGCTGACAGGTAAGACACTTAGCCACAAACTGCGCAACATCTTTCTTCATCCCATTCCACCAATACTGACGTTTCAAATTGTGATACATTTTGGTACCACCTGGATGAACTGCAAAATGGGAAATGTGAAACTCCAGTAGAACGTTTTCACAATAAAGTGTAGGAACTACCAACAAACCTCTAAACCGTAGACCTCCATCTACATGCAAGGTCCAATCTTTCACTGTCTCACCACTTGAGATCAAAGTATAAATGACATCCAAATTTGGATCCTGTTTTTGTGACTCAATCACTCGTCCGACAAAAGTAGGCTGAGCCACAAGACTAAACAAGAATGTCGATTCATTGCAAACATCATCATCAAAACACTACAATCCCATCTCTGCTAAGTCCTTAAGTATCTTCCACTTCCAAGTGGCTATTCCAGCCAAAGTTCCACGAGATTTCCGGCTTAAGGCATCTGCTACCACATTTGCCTTGCCTGGATGATACTGCAATTCAAAATTTTAGTCCTCCAAGAACTCAACCCATCACCTCTGTTTGTTGTTCAAGTTCTTTTGGGAGAAAAGGTACTTGAAACTTTTGTGATCCGAGAACACCTCGAATCTCTCACCATACAAGTAATATCTCCAACGCTTCAAAGCGAACACGACTACCGTTAACTCTGAATCGTAAGTAGGGTAGTTAAGCTCGTGAGTCTTCAACTATCGAGACCCATAAGCCACCACTCTACCATCCTGCATCAACACACAACCCAAACCATCACGCGAAGCGTCACAATAAATCACATAACCCAAGCCACGTTCGGGTATCACTAACACTGGAGTTGTAGTCAATCTTGTCTTCAACTCCTGAAAGGAAGACTTACAGGCTTCGTTCCACACGAACTTGATTCCCTTTTGTCTCAATCTAGTCATAGTTGCTGCCAAACGGGAGAAATCTTTTATAAATCTCCGATGATAACCCGCTAGGCCGAGGAAACTCCGGATCTCAAAAACATTTTTAGCCTGCTCCCAAGTCAAAACCACTTCAATCTTAATGGATTCACTGACACTCTACCTTTTGAGACAACATGCCCCAAAAACTTCACCTCTGGTAGCCAAAACTCACACTTCTCATATTTGGCATACAAATGGTGCTCTCGCAAAATCTGCAATACAATACTCAAATGGACCTCGTGCTCCTCCCAAGTCCGTGAATACACAAGAATGTCATCCATGAAAACTACCACAAACTGGTCCAAGTAATCGTGAAAGACACGGTTCATCAAGTCCATGAATGCCGCTGGCACATTCGTCAAGCCAAAGGGTATAATAAGGAACTCATAATGTCCATACTGAGTACGAAATGCCGTCTTTGGGATATCCTCATCCCTAACCCGTAACTGATAGTAGCCTGACCTCAAGTCAATCTTTGAAAAATAACTGGCTCCCCTCAACTGATCAAACAAATCATCTATCCTTGGCAAAGGATACTTGTTGTGATACCCCTCGATTCTAGAGCCATGGGTGATCAAGTCTGAGCACAGATCCGAGGGATACCAAACAATTAATATGTAAACAAGCAGGAATACAAAACAAAATAAAGAAAATAAATAATAAGCTGAGTAGAAATCTAAATACAAAAAACCTCCAAATAAAAGTTTAATAAAATTTAAACCTTTGATTCCGTACAACTCGGGAATCCAACTAGTGGACCCCTAATAATCCCAAATGATAAAACTTTACAGAATTAAAATCAAAAACTAAAATCAGAAAGAAAATCCTATTCAGTCGGAAGAGTAAGTGACTGTGTCTGCCTCCCCACGAACAAGCTCTAAACCTGGTACTGTCAAACACCTGAAAAATAAGGGTGGGTCAGGCCCACATGCAAGTTCCATACTACTACAATCCATACATAAACCCGATACGCAGATACATCCTAGATAGCTCAACAATAGCTAAAGTAGTCCGAATAGATATAAGTACACATTATAGGACGTTCACCAGCCCACATAATCCGTCTCAACCCGAGTAGAACAACCAGGGAAACATCATTAGGCCTAGTTATCCATCCTAGGCGATATACGCACCCTAACCGTGATTAGGAGACTCAAGCTCATATCACGACATCATTAGTATATATTTAAATCCTTCCTAATACAGAAAAGTAAAACAACCATCCGTTATGTCGTTCAACTATTTTAGTTGACAGGACATGCATCCATGTAAGAGTTAACTGTTTTAGTTAATCCATTCCGTATGTATGATTGGGTTGGAATTAGCGTTTTGATCTAATCCGTCCCTCCGTATGTCACCGTCCCATACCGGTACATACATGCATATGATCCACAGATAATGCACATTCAAATGAACATCAAATATATCTAGAAACCAGCATAATAGAAAACAGATATTATTAAGATCCCATCATGTATCCAGTTTATGATTATATCCATAAAACTTCCATTTAAATTGCTAAAACATAATCAACAATTTAAATCATCCATATCCACATAATTAAATGAACAGTAATTTTAGCAGTTTCTCATTTAACATCCATGGCATGACATAATAATATTCAGAATTTTAACCTGAGCATATTATAATAAAAATTCCCAACCAGTACTTCCATACTAGTTCATTTACATTGTTAAAGCGAAGACTAGCATTTAAATCCTTCTCAATCCTTGACGGCATGTAAATTAATCTTTAAATCTCATAACGTCCCTTTAATTCTCAATTGTAAATCCTGTGCCGGATATAATGACACTCAGAAGTCTAAACTACACATTATATAAAACCCCCAAAAGTATTTTATACAGATCCATATAAATTGGATTAAAACAAAACCAGTGATTAAAATTTCCTCAACTCCTGACAGCATGTAACTTTTATCTAAAGTTCATGATATCTATAACCACAGTAGAAACCATCGTTCCTAGAACCTGATTAGATTATATAGGTCATTGATATAAAATCCCAAGAACAACTTTCATTTCAGTCCATTCATTTAGCTTAAATAACTAGAAATTTAAATATTTCTCCTTCCTTGACACCATGCATAATTATGTCTATAATTCATGATGTCCCTTACCCACAGCCTAAACCATTACTCCTTGGTCTTTAAATATGTTATATATAATATTTTAAAACCCCCAACTAAACTTCAGTATTGCATTATAGCCCCTGCAGTCCAAAAACCACCAAAAAAACACGTTCTGGGCATTTACCAAAATTGGAGCCGCCTCCAATTTTAAGTTGAGCAAGCTCCACCTACATTGGAGCAGCCTCAACACTTTGTGAAGCCAGCTCCACTTCAATGGAGCCGCCTCCATTGAAGGGTGGAGCCGCATCCACTTCTCCAGCCTTCGTTTTTCCTTCCCTACTTCCTCTGTGTTGCTTTCTTCGCATCCGGCCAAGTCTCAATCCTCTGTCCCAATGTTGTTAAAGATTTTTAAGGTTCAAATTAAGTCCTAACAAGCCTAAAAACGTATTTAATTCCAGCATGAATTACTTAGCAAAAGCTAAAACCATGATCGCAACAGTTTATGTTTTATCCGTTTATCTTCTTCGCGTCCGGCGAAGTTCAAGCCTCCGTTCCAGAATTTTTCTTTCATTCCTAGGGTTCAATTCAGGTTCATTCAATCCTAGAAACTCCTCAAATTCCCTTGTGAAAATATGGACAAAAATTTAAAACAAAAACACAACAGTTCATAGTTTCAAAAGCGAACAGGGGTTTAAAATTGTACAGAGACTCTATCACGCATAAACATCCGTTTTAATAATTAAATTAGATTCCTGGAGACTATAGAGAATGCACAGAACACAAGTTTACAGGAAGAAAATAGAATGAAACTTGCCTTTAGGTTTCGGTTTGAAACCTTTCAATGCCAGGTCTCTAAATTCCGGCTACCCCAACACTGTTATCCTCCTCTGACCACTGTTCCCCTCCTCTATGACTTCTTGATTCTATCCAGAATCAACCCCTTCATTCTTCGTTAGCCTCACAAGCTATCATCAAAACCCTCTCTGTTTCCCCTTAAGCTTCTCTCTAGTTTTCCTCTCAAGACCTCTCTTTAGTTTCCTCTAAAAACCTTATTACGTGAATAGAGTTCTTCCCAACCCTAGCAGATGTATCAGGATATATATATAGGCATCCCAATCTTAAGTTTGATTATATCCGTATCTCTATAGGCTTTAATTAAACCCTAATATAAGTTGGCGACCTAATTATACAAAAACAATAAAACCCTACGACACAAACAACTTATAAAAGCTACCAAATATAATCTACCAAAGACACGTCAATTAAAACCAATAAATCAAAGAAGTAAATTTAATCATAATTAAACAATTAAATAAAACCAACCAACAAATAATTATAATTAACCAATTAAATAAAACAAATACATAATAACAGTTAACCAATTAAATTAAAATAAATTCCCACTAAATCAACTAAGCAAATAAACCACATAAGTCACATAATTAAATCAAAATGTTATAAAAACAAAATTAAATTCCCTTTTTATCCTTTTAAAAACTAGGGGTATTACACTTGTTCTTGATGGTAGCATGATTCAACTTCCGATAATCAATACACAACCTCAGAGAACCATCTTTCTTCTTAGCAAACAAGACAGGTGCGCCCCACGGTGACACATTCGGTCGGATGAAACCTTTCATTCTCAAATCATTAAGCTACCTCTTTAATTCTTCCAACTCAACTGGTGCCATACAATACGGTGCGCGGTACCGGGCATCAAATCAATAGTAAAGACCTCTTGATATAGAGGCAACTCTGTCAAGTTCTTCGGAAACACATCCAGAAAATCACGAACAACTGTCAAATAAACCCCTTCTGCAACACCATCTTCTTCGGCTATAAGACTAGCCAAGAAGTAATCACCACGATCTTGCCCACGAACCCTGTATAATGATAGAGTATGGGAATCATTCCGATCTCCTACGAAAAAGAAACAATCCCCCTCGGGAGTGCAAACTATGACTCTTCCACTAAAACAATCGATCGTAGCACGAAATGAAGCTAACCAATCTATACCAAGAATGACATCAAAGCTAGTCATCTCCAGGAAGATAAGGTCAAACACAAAAGTCCACCCGGCTATCACGATGGAACAATCTTTCACAATTCTGCTCAAAAACACTGAAATCCCAACTGGCATATCAACACATAACGTCTGATCCATGAAACTGACCTCTAACCCCAATGCAAGTGCAAATGATGATGAAATGAAGGAATAAGATGCACTAGAGTCAAACAAAACACGGGCCCAAGAACTAAACACTGGAAAAATACCTCGAAGAACTAATGGACCAGAAGATGCATCAGTCTGAGCAAGTGCAAAGACACGCCCCTGTGGTGCCTGTGCTTGAGAACTGCCAACAAGAACACTCGATTGTTGCACTGACATAGTAAGAATATCCCTCCTAGCTGGTCATGATCCCTGTAAAGACATGACAGGCTGTGGTAGTGGTGGTCTTAAACTTGACTGAACTGTAGCCGATTGTGACAGCCTCTGCTATGACCCTCTACCACTACCGGTGCCTGCTCCCTGATTAAGGCAATCCCGAATCAGATGGCCCTGCTGGCCACACCCATAACAAACTCTCGATGGTGCAGAAAATATGGTCGAGTTCATAGGACATCTGGACTTGTAATGTCTAGGCAGCTGACACTGATAACAAACAACTCCACTCTTATCAGACCCAGCTGGCATAGGAGTAATAGGAGCGGATAGTGCAGACTGCTGCCCCTAAAACTGAGACGAACTACCCCTATTCCTCTTTCATGACTGCCCTTCTGAAGATGGTCCAGCATTTCTCTTTTGTTTCCACTGTTCCCTTCCTACATTTCTATCTTTAGCTTCCGCCTCTAGCATCAATGCTCTTTTCACTGCCTTCGAATAAACTTTGATGTACTGTGCCATTATCAACAGCCTCATTTTGTAATCATGACCGGAAACAAACTTTCAAGTCTTATCAATTTCATTCCTCACTATCTCTGGAGCAAAGCGAGAAAGAGAGGTGAACTTGTTCTCATATTCCGTCACTGACATATTACCTTGGATGAGATCATCAAACTACTTTCTTAGCTCCCACTCTTGGTAACTGGAAAATATTTCTCATAAAACAACTCTTTGAACATCTCCCAACTCATCTCTTCTATCTTGTGCTGATTAGTGACTGACTTTGACCAAAGCTTAGCATCCTTTGAAAACTTGTAAGTGGCTAGGATGATTTTCACATAATCATCCGTCACATGCATAAAAGTCAAATGGGTTTCTACTTGATCCATGTAGTCGTCCGCTACCATTGGATCTGCACCACCCTCAAACATCGCTGGCATCAACTTAAAAAACCCTGAAATCAACTTGAGACACTTGTGTGCTAGCGTCTTCTCTACCTGAACTACCGGTTGTGGTACCAGTTGTGGGAGCATAGTAATTGTAACCCTCAGGCACTCTGTAGCAAACTGTTCAGTGCTAGCTCAACTGAGCCTTCACCCGCTTCAACGGGTGCTTCAACATTGTCCCTTCTTGTAGGAACACCTCTAGGGGGAATCAAGTCCTTAAGAAGTGTAGCCTCATCAACATGCTCCACTGGATTGGAGCTAGAACTCTCACCAACATCTCCTCTTGTTAGCCTAGGGCCAACTTCTCTTGGTTCCTTACGCGGTGGCATCGTGCTATAAAATGAGAAAATAATTCAATGACAGGTCACTAAGGTCCACTCGTGGACAACTCAACACAATGATGCAATACTAACACTTAGCATGCAAAACCATGCAAGAAACACTTTAGCAGAGACACGTAAGCACGTAAACAAATAAACAGTTAAGCATGCTTTTTCACATAGCAAAACACTTTAACAATAATCACATAGACTATGCAAATAACTTCCCATGCGACCCTATGTAGGCCTTTACCTGTCGTCCTAATGGTTTTCGAACCGTGGCTCTGATACCAAATCTGTAACGACCCGTACCTGGAGTCCGAACAGTTAGCTGGGTCCTTAACCGAACCCGAGGTTACCTAACTAATTTTCGTCATTTCTGTTGTCAAAACATCATCTCCGAGGTCATGGTTACACTACACAACAGCTCAATGGCAATTTCTAAGAAGTAGGATGGATAGACCGGGAGAAAGAACAAAGAAAAATTCCATAGCACCACTTCAGTCGACCGAAGTGGATCATCGGTTGGCCGAAACAAACTTTCCTGAACCGGTCGACCGAAACAGGCATTTCGGTCGACCGAAATAGGACCTCAATAGCTACTGAAGTGTAATACCCCTAGTTATCAAAAGGATAAAAAGGGAATTTAATTTTGTTTTTATAGCATTTTGATTTAATTATGTGACTTATGTGGTTTATTTGCTTAGTTGATTTAGTGGGAATTTATTTTAATTTAATTGGTTAATTGTTATTATGTATTTGTTTTATTTAATTGGTTAATTGTAATTATTTGTTGGTTGGTTTTATTTAATTGTTTAATTATGATTAAAATTACTTCTTTGATTTATTGGTTTTAATTGACGTGTCTTTGGTAGTTTATATTTGGTAGCTTTTATAAGCTGTTTGTGTTGTAGGGTTTTATTATTTTTGTATAATTAGGTCACCGACTTATAGTTAGCTGGGAATTAAAAAAAAAAATTAGGTCTTAGTAAGTGCCTATATATATATAATCTTTTACGTTTCCTAGGGTGAGGAAAAAAAACCAAACCCTATTCACGTATTGTGAGATAGAGAGATACAGAGGCATGTAATGGTGTTTGAGGGAAAAACAGAGGGGAGTTTGAGACTGAGAAAACCACCAGATGGGATTTCAGCCATAGACTGTGGGTTGAACCAAGGAAGGATAGGAGGAGTGTTGTTCGTGTGAGGAACCAAGGAGGAAACAGAGAAGTTAGAACAGTGCGTGATCGCCAGAAAATCTAGGAAGACGGTGTAGAGATTTTTAATTCAAAAATCTCAAAGGCAAGTTTCATTCTATCTCATTCCTGTAAACTTGTGTTCTGTGCATTCTATATAGTCTCCAGGAATTAATTAAATTTTTAAAACTGGTGTTTGATGCATATTTGCGAGACTGTAAACTGATTAACGTATAAATAACTGAGGTTTGCTTTCTTTGCATAAACTGTTTGGATTATGTTTTAAACTCTAGTAAATTAATTCATAAAGGAATGTAAGGAGTTTCTAGGACTGTTGGGACTTATCTTGCACCTTAGGAACTTTAAGAAAACTTTTGGAATAGAGGATGGAACTTTAACGGAATCAAGGAAGACGAACAGAGAAACATAAACTGTTTTTGTTTTCAGTTTAGATTTTTGTCAATTAATTCATAATGGAATTGGAGAAGTTTCTAGGAGTATTTGGGCTTAAATTGAACCTTAAAAATTCTTAAGAAACTTAGAACAGACAGTTGGAATTTCCGCCGGAAGCGAAGATGAAGAACAGAGGAAGCAGAGAGTAAAAAACGGAGGCTGGGGAAATGGAAGCGGCTCCACACTTCAATGGAGGCAGCTCCATTGAAGTGGAGCTGGCTCCACAAAGAGTTGAGGTGGCTCAACTTAAAATTGGAGCCGGCTCAAATTAAAATTGGAGGCGGCTCCAATTTTCTAAATGCCCAGTACGTGGGTTTTTGTAGTTTTTCTGATTTCAGGGGCTTAAATGAAATTAATGGAAAATGGCGTGGGGTTTTAGATGTTTAAAATTAACCTATTAAAACCATAAAATAGTTAGTATATGCTAGTGTGTTAATATAAATGGACATCATGAATTTTAAAAAAAAAAAATTAATGTGCATGTTGTCCAGGAAGGAGAAAGTCTTAAATTTCTAGTTTGGTTAGCCAATTGAATGGACTGAATTGAAAGATATTTTAGGGATGTTGTACCAAAGATATTTGTGATATATTTAAGTTCCATGAAGGTTGGTTGGGTTGTGGTTGTGGACGTCATGTAATTAAAATACATTGTTGCATGCTGTCAGGAGTGGAAGAGTTTTATTTGCCGGTTTTTTTTAACCAGTTTATTTTGGTAAGTATAAAATACCATTGGGGTTGTATATAATGTGTTGTGAGACTTCTTAGTTGACATATTATGTCAAGCACAGGTTTTAACGTGGAGGATTAAAAAGGACGTCATGTAATGAAACGATAATTTTCATGTCGTCAGGGATTAAGGAGGATTTTCATTACTAGTCTTTGTTTTAATAATTTAAATGAACTAGTATGAGAGTATGGTTAGGGATGTCTAGTATAATGTGCTCAGATCATACTTCTGATAGTCATTATACCATGGTGTGGGTGTTAATTGATGAACTATTAAAATTTCTGTTTTGTCAATTGGATGGATATGGATGGTTTAAATTGTCTATCAATGCTTTAACAATTTAAATGGAAGTTTTATGATTATAATCATATACTGGATGCATAATTTGGTCATACATATAATAGACTGTATTTATGTTTATTTTGGAGTATGGTTGATGAATATTTATTATTAATTTGTCAACTATATTGGATGGAGGATGGTATGCACCGGTATGGGACAGTGGCATACTAGGTATGGATTAGTTCATACACTATGACCTACCTATTCTGGATTGAGGTGTGAATTAACCATAAAGGTTCAGTTCCACTCATATTTGTGTCATATCAATTATGAATTGAATAACCTACTTTGGTTTCTGGATGGATTGTTATACTTATATCAGACCACTATAAAAGATGGATGATATTTTGTATTAGGAGTATACGGACTTTATATACATATCATTATGGTGCCATGGTATGAGCTTGAGTTTCAGGACCATGGTTAAGGTGCGTATATCACCTAGGATGGATAACTGGACACAGGTGTTGTTCCCTGGTAGGTCTAGATACACATGACCACAGTATGTGCGATTTGCATGGTATCTCTACTCAGGCTGAGACAAGCCTATTGGACTAGTGAGCGTCCTATAGTGTGTATCTATATCTATATGGACTATTTTAGCTATTGCCGAGCTATCTAGGATGTATCTGCGTATCGGGTTTATGTATGGATTGTAGTAGTATGGAACTTGCATGTGGGCCTGACCCACTCTTATTTTTCAGGTGTTCGTCAGTACCAGGCTTAGAGCTTGATCGTGTTAATGCAGATACAGACACTCACTCTTCCGCTTACATAGGACTTCCTTTCTATTTTGATTTGGATTTTTAATTCTGTAAATTTATTTAAAGATTTGGGATTAGGGGTCCACTAGGTGGATTCCCGAGTTGTACGGATTTTAATTATATTAATTTATTATTTAAGGTTTAAGGATTTTCATTTTAGATTTCTTTCAGCGAATTATTATCTTATTCTTAAATCAGTTTTTATTCTTGCTTATTTACATATTCACAGTTGGTATCCCTCGGATCTGTGCTCGGACTTGATCACCCGTGGCTCTAGAATCGAGGGGTATCACATGAAGTCTCTAGACAAACTGGTCGACCGAAATGGCTCTGCGTGCTACCCTAGCTACTGGAAATGCTGAAATCCTGAAAATGAGAAATGGTTTATGGAAAACTTTGCAAATCTGCTTCACACTTGTTCTAAAAACTCTTTAAATGGTAAAACTACACATCATGGTCATGATCCTCAACATTTTATACACAAAGCAACTCCATCAACCATTCAAATAAAATATGATACATTATTTTTACATTCTTCTCTAAATATGCAACAAAATAAAGTCAAAGTTCATAGTCAAATTACAAGGCCAAGGCAGCTAACTTAATCGCATTTCCAAAATAAAGCTTTTACAAAAGAATGGCCTAATTACAAAAGATAGCAAAAGAAATAAACTCCAAGTCCTCTTCAAACTTGTGGAGGATTATCATCCGCCACCTCCTTTCCATGACCTGAAAAATGTTAAATATAAGGGGTGAGCAAGTTGCTCAGTAGGTGGTGCCTAAGACGCACCTCTTGTGACCCCGTGAATTCAAATAATGAATGGGAATAGAGGATGGGGGTCATGCTATACCGAGAAGGAGTACAACATTAATTCCAAATTAAAAATAAACAATGACGTGCCATGAAGTGCAATGCTATGTATATCGCTCCCCATTTCCAAAATCATTTCCAGTCTCCACTTTTCTAACCATTAACGTAACCCGTCCCTCGATACCCCCTTGGCAACATAAGAAAATGATTGGTTCTGTCCCTGACCCTTGGTAACCCCGCGGCGTCATTTGGGGCCCAGATAGCTCAACCACGCTAGGTGTTTTCCCTAGTTCCCTCTAGGTTACATTAATGCCACGGACCCTCTGTACCCCCTTAACGTCCGGATTTTCACAAAATTCTTTTCTCAAATATTTCACCCAAAAACCCATTTTTCATTCACTTCAAATCACTTTGCCCTTTTTCTTTCATGCCCAATGCTATGAATGCATGTTACATACCTTTTCAATAATATGAAAATAAAAGAAATTTACACTGTACAATTTAACATGTTTCTTCATAGCAATTTCTAGGAAATTAATAAACACTATAGGCATGGAATTTAACATTTAGGCATGTTTTTCACATAATTCCATCATTACACATAAGCACAGATTTCAAATGCAACAATTATATCATTTTAAAGGCAATCAACTCAATTTAAGCATGCTTGACATCAAATTTTGAGAGAAAATTCACAAGAGAATAAGAAATTAAGAATTATAAACCTCTACCATTAAAATGATGAAAATCCCCAAATTTGAACCCTAGAATTCGAAAATCCTAGGATGCACCAAAGCTGGAGTTGCTCGTATCAATGTATAGATCTCGTTGTGCTCTTCGATTTGCCGTAAACGGCTTCCAAAAATTCCAAGTAATGAAGAAGGAATCAAGACTTGAAGTTTTGATGCAAAAAAGAAAAAGAGAAGTTGAAGAACAAGAGAATGAGAATTTAACTTACGGGAGAGAGAGAATATGGAGACCAAACATGGCCTCTTGGCCATACAAAATGCTAGTGGTAGGTCCCACCACTTAAATTTCTTTTTGATTTTTCTTTCCTTTTATTTTCTACCCCACACACATACATATACACACAAACCATATAAATACCACATAAAACACATAAAATAAAATACATAAAATGCAAATTGACCTAACTAAAATCTCCGTACGCAACAATACAGATAATGGGTCCCACACGAGACCGTTTGGCCTGAAAAAATGAAAAAATGTAAAAATGACCAGCATTGCATTTCCAAGAGTTCTGAACTCAATGGAATGCTCAAACCAACTCTCCAACACACCCGACACACTCCATGGTGTCTGTAATATCCCTAGTTTTTAAAAGGATATAATTGAATTTTAATTTTTTATTTCTTGTGCATTTTTAATGGAATATATGGCTATGTGCTTATATGGTTATGAGTTTCTATTTGCTTAATTGTTTATTTGAAATACGTGATTCAATTGTATGTTTTGTTTTGTGCGATAGTGTAAAGTTATTTGATTTGTTGTAAGTACTTATTTGTTATGAGATGATGTGTTTGTTTAAATGTAATTTTATTTGCTAGATTAAGTGTGATTAAGTGTGTACTTTATTTTTAAGTTGGATTTGGATAGTAGTAGTGGACCAAATAAATGGGTCACATGAACTACTTGGATGGACTTACATGGGTAAAGGTTTTGACCAATTGGTATGGAGATTATTATTATTATTATTATAATTAATAATGATAAAGAGGATTTAGATATTTGTATAAATATATATATATATTTATATTACATTTATAAATGGTCGCATATATATGTAGATACGTAATAATACAGGATGGTATTGGTAATACTATATAGTAGTATTATGACTTATATACATATTTATTTTATATTAGATTTTCTTTTCTTTTCTCTTTTCCGTCTCCTCTTAAAATTGAAATTAGGGTTTGTATAAGCCTATATATACATATTAGGTTTGTCTATCAAAGGTTGGAAGAAACCCTAGTCACGCCACTTTAGAGATAAAGAGTTTTAGAGAAAAACAGAGAGAGAAAATTAGGGTTTTGGCCAAAGGTTGAAAGGCCGGACCAAGGAGGAAGGAAGAGGGTCTGCTTATGGAATAGAACCAGAGCAGTAGGAGGCTTGATGGCAATCAGAGGTCGCCGGAAAGTCTAGGAAGAAGACGGTTAAATGTTTCAAACCGAAACCTTAAGAGACAAGTTTTATTCTAACTTTTTCCCTTAGACCTGTGTTCTGTGCATGCTATATACTCTCCAGGAATTAAATCAGACTTTAAAATGGATGTTTTATGCATATTAATTCAGACTGTCAACTATTTTATGTTTTGCTTAACTAAAATTGTTTTATGGCATAAACTGTTACTGATTATATTTTAAATTATTGTTAGCAATTCGTACTGGAATCCGATGAGTTTCTGGAACCTTTGGGACTTAGATTGAACCCTAGGAATCTTAATAAAAATAATACAGAGGCTCTAAATATCGCCGGAGGCGAAGAAGATGAACATAGTTGAAGTTACGGCTCTTAGGGAGAGAGAGCTGACTCTCTAAAGAAGGGAGCCAGCTCCCACATGGACAGAGCCGGCTCCCACATGGAAGGAGCCGGTTCCAACACTATAGAGCTGGCTCCCACTTGAGGGGAGCTGGCTCCCATGAAGACAGAGCTGGCTCTCGAAGGTTGAGAGCCTGCTCTCGCGCTGGAACTTTCACAAAGTGTGTTTTTAAGTTCTATTTGGCCATCCGGAGTATACCTAAGTTGTTTAATTTGTTCTAAATGATTTAAATAACTGTTATGGACATATAAAAATACTTGGAAACATTATTACATTTATGTGTTAAGGAATGGAGCAACATAAAGTTAAGGAGAAAGCCTACATGTTGAATATCGATTCGTTAATTTATTTGCTTACTGAGATTTAGCAATTCTTTTGTACATGATTTAAGAGCGTTTAATCATGTTTCAGCAGTGTTATAAGTGTAGTTGATTATCTGAAAATAATTATGCTTAGATTGGATTAATTGATGTTTTAATTTATTGTAAATTGCATCAATTATTGAACTGTTTGGAGGATTTACATGTTTAGTCTTATTCTAGCAATTTAAAGGACTGGAACATGATTTTTAAATCTTGTATTGAATGCATAATATGGTCATACACATATTAGACTTTATTTATGCTTATTTTGAAGTATGATTGATGATTAAATTTATTATTTACTGCATCAATCATATGATTTGTGAATTGTATGCACCGGTATGGGATGGTGGCATATTAAGAACGGATTAGTTTAAAATACTAAGTTCTACCTATTTTGAAATAAGAAATGGATTAACTATAAAAATTAAGTTTTACTTAAATTGATGACTAAATTTATCATTTATTGCATCAATTATTTGATTTGTGAATTGTATGCATCGGTATGGGACGGTGGCTAACTAGAGATGGATTAGTTCAAAATACTAAGTTCTACCTATTCTGAAATAAGAAATGGGTTAACTATAAAAGTTAAGTCCTACTTATAAATATATCAGGTCAATAAACAGTTGAATGACATACCTTGTCTTAGATGGATTTTATATATACGATTATGGTGTTGTGATATGAGCTTTAGTCTCAGGATCATGGTTAGGATGTGTATATCACCTAGGATGGATAACCGGATATAGTTGCTATTCCCTGGTAGGTCTAGGTATACATGCCCACGTTATGTGCGATTTGTATGTAATCTCTACTCAGGCTACAACAGACCTATAGGCTAGTGAGCGTCCTATAGTGTGTGTGTGTATATATATATATATATATATATATATATGGACTATTTAGCTATTGTTAGGGTTATCTAGGATGTATATGTGTATCGAGTCTCTACTTAGACTGTAGTAGAGTAGAACTTATTTGTGAGCCTGACCCACCTTTATTTTTCAAGTATTCGTCAGGAGTAGGGATTACTCGTGCTAAGCAGGGATCGTCTACTTTATTCTTCCGGATTATTTACTTAGAAGTTTTCTTTATGTTTCAATTTTCTGATATAGACAGTTATGTCTGTCATTTGTTTAGTTCTGATTTTCCAAGGGTCCACAGAGTATAGATTCCCGAGTTGTACAAGTTAGAGGATTATTTGTATCAGAAGAAATTATTTATAAGAATTTATTCTGAGGTTTTCGTTAATGAATTATCATTTTAGTTTCTTTCCGCAATTTTATTTATTCCTATTTATTATATTTGTATTCTGTGTTCGATTATTGCCATTTGTTTTTTATATACTCGGGTATTCGGGCATGGGCCTGACCAACCCGCATTCGAAAATCCGGGGGTATCACAGTGTCCGGTACACAAGACGTGAAAAGACGCAAATGCCCTTGCAATAACAAATTCCGAAAAATGGAGAAAAATGAAAACATCACACATTAATTAGTGCAATTTTTTCTTTTTCTCTCTTTGAATTTTTATTGTGAATATTAATTCATGTATTTACATAAATGTACATGAAATGCCAATGATGGGTTGCAATAATGACAACCATTACAATGAATTTGTATTTTTGTTCGGCAAGAATTAATTATATATTTTTCTCATCCCTTCCCACTTATTTCTTATCATTGTTTCAAATCCCATGCTCTGTCGTTGAAAGGATTGAAAAAATTCAAAGGGTCTTTCTATGGGGTAGAAGGGGAGTGGAGTTCAAGTATCATCTTGTTAACTGGGAGAAAGTTTACAAACCCATGAAGTTAGGCGGTTTAGGTATCCAAAAGTTGGTTCCTTTTAATAGAGCTTTATTAGGAAAGTGGTTATGGAGATTCGGTAGGGAACAACATCGCCAGTGGAGAAGGGTCGTCTCGTGTCGTTTTGGGGAGGAGAGTGGTGACTGGTCCTCTTGTCCAGTCTCTGTTGCAGGAGGCGTCAGCCTGTGAAAATTCATTCGGAATGGTTGGTATATCTTTTCCTCACACATCAGATTCAAGGTTTGTGAGAGGATTTATGGTGTAGAGATTAGTTGTTGTCTTATTCCTTTCCTAGACTTTATAATTGCCGAAAATAAGCACGCTTGCATAGCTGACTGTTATAAGCTTGACAGCGGTAGGTTACGTGGGACTTGCATTTTAGGCCTTTTTTTCAGGATTGGGAGATGAAAGAGGCATGTGGTTTTTTGGATTTGTTGTATCAGCAAAAGGATGTTGACAAAGGTAGTGATGATATTTTGTGGGTCCCTTCCACCCATTGTAGATTTAGTGTTCGGTGCATGTTCTTGTGTCTGTCCAATTTCGTTTGTCATGATTTCCCATGGAAAACTATGTGGCGTTCTAAGGCTCCACTTAGAGTCGCATTCTTTGTTTGGACTGCTGCCTGGGGCAAGATTTTGACGTTGGATAATTTGAGAAAGAGAGGTAACATTATTGTTAATTGGTGATGTCTATGTAAAACAGACGGTGAGTCTGTGGATCACATTCTTATGCACTGTCCTGTGGCGTACGATTGTTGAAACCTCATCTTCGGCATTTTTGGCATTCATTGGGTAATGCCTCAGACCTCCATAGGACTGATTAATGCATGGAGAATATGCCCAATGAAAAGTCACGCTCGTGATTATTGGAGGATTGTACATTCCACACTGTGTTTGGTGGTGCATATGGAGAGAAAAGAATAGCAGAAATTTCGAAGGGAAGGAATCGTCTTTGGCAACCTTGAAAATTCATATTTTTCGTTCTATTTTCTATTATGTGAAAGGAAGCGTTTGCACCTCGAATGATAACTTAGTTGATCTTTTGGACTCTATTGGTCCTTAGGTTCAATTTTTACTTTTTGTATAAAGGACGCGTTCCCCTTTTGAGAGCTTTTCTAATCGACTTTTACTTATAAAAAAATTAAATAAAAAAATAAAAAAGATTTAAGCTTTTGATTTCAAAAGTAAGCCAAAATAATAATTCTTGTGTTGCAAACATTATATTTTCTTTATTAGTATTATTATTATTATGGTAAATCAATGTGTATTAAAAGAAGGATCCGCATAAGGAAGAGGCCCAAAGCCCAAAAAGAGAAAGGCCCAACCCAATTCACTTTAGTCTGAAAAGTTCCGTTGATCTCGGAATTAGATATGCGGATAGTACCAATTTCCAAGTTACATGTTATGTGAACTCAAATTTTTAAGTCTAAATCCCAATGGCAATATAATGAAAAGCCCAATAATGATATACAGTAATATATACACACACAATATCTTGTCATATCAATCTAGTATATGTCTTGAAAAAATAATTATAAATAAAAAAAGTCTGAAGCCTTCCGTCAGCATCCACAAGTTTTATCGATTTTTCTTTATGGTGGAAAAATGGATATATTAAATATGTAAATTTCACTCTCTCTCATTTACACTTTCTATTTTTTTTTTCTTTTCTTTTCTTAAATGGGTAGTGATACTAACACAGAATGATTGGATCGATTTTTTTACCAAAGTATGTTATCCGGTTGGCAAAATAATGTTATTTGGTTAATTCTGATGAGCCTACATTAAAATCAATTTTACAATCCGGTCCTGGTGGTAAATTAGTAATCCTCCTCCACAAATATGTCATCATCACTAACGAAAATATACAATGCTCAATCTTGACATAATTAAAATGAAAATTTATGTAGCACGACTTCGTGAAAAAAAAAAAGTGGAGCAAAACTATCAAAAATGGCTAATTATGTTAATAACAGTTAGAGAGTTGTTTTTTTAATCACAATTTAATTAATGACGCACTACAATGTTGTGTTTTTTAACAAGTGTGGAGTCACCGGACTCTTTCTCAATCAGGCGGGTTACTCCGGCTCACTGAACTCCCAATCTGAACTTTTCATACCTACATGTTGAGTATAGGCTAAAATTTAACAAATATGACTCAATTCAAGTCATAAAGAATAGCACGCAAGAGCCAATCTGCTCCAAAAAGTATAGAGTAGAGAGCTCAAGGTGCGCAATTATAGAATGGGGCAACAACTCTTGTTTGAGATGTTTACTTTTACAACATTTTTGGTTATATGGAATTATAATTTTGGAATTGAAATTTGTATAGAATTGGAGGAAAGCAAATTTTCAATAATTTTTTCATCAGGTCAATTGCGCTCTCTATCTCATTTGATATATTGAAGATTTAATTGAATAATCAGAAAAAATTCTCGAGTAATTTGAGATAGTTTCCTATTATTGAAAACTTGTTATTATTAGATTAATAGTGAAAACAAATCCTCCTTATTTTTTATTTTCTATTTCTTTTCATTTTCATAATTTCTTCTCCTATAAAGGAGGCTCCACCATTGTATTGCGTATAAGTTGAGAGATTATAATAAAAGTGATGTAACCCTTTGGACTCTTTATGCCGTAAATGTAAGCTCTAAGTAATATATATGTATTCTACTCGTTTAATTTCTCCTTTCACTTATGTTTTATGTTTTACAATATGATATCAGAGTCAAAAGTTTCAAATTCAAACCTCACCGTCACTCTAATTAAAAAAAAAAAAAAATTAAATACACATGCTGGATCAAAAAAATGTCACACATGAATTCAACTATTAGGACTTACATTCACAACACACAAAACCAAAGGATTACATCACTTTTATTATGAACTCTCCTAATTGTGTTTACAAATGATAAGGATAAAAATAATAGGCAACTCAAAGTCAAAAGAGAAATAAGATAAGGGTAAAGGATTTATCTTACCCAAAATTTCTATGGAATCATAAAAAATATGTGGTTACCATATGTAACCAAAGTTACCATTCCTGTAAGAAGGGAACGATATCATCTTGGATCAGGGAGAATCTCGCTTCAACAACTACTACCATTAATACTTCTATAAAAGAAAGGATCAGTCAACCTAAAAAGGTAGGCCATAAATTTCATATTGAATCTTTATCGGATATTTAATCGTCGAGTACTAACTTGACCGTCGGAGTGCACCCGGCCGGCACCACACCGGTCATCACTTCTCTTGTCTTGCAGGAATTGTCACAGACTCCGGAGCGTATAGATTTTTGGCATCAACAGTTGGCGCCGTCTGTGGGAACGTATATTAGTCCCAACAAATTATGGTTCGTTCAAGGAAAATCTACGACAAAACTTAAAAGCAATTCAGTCCCTTTACAATCTGGCTTTCTCTAAAAGAAAGAGAACAGTTCATGGATTGTATGGCCAAAAGTAAGGGTACAGTTGCTCAATCCGGTAAAATTGCTAGAAAGTCCTGCCCGACCGCCAGCAGTTGTTTCATCATCGCTCTTAACCAGGTAAGTTTCATGCATTACGCGTATATCAAAATATATGTGTACACTTCCTCACATGATTTAAAGAGAAACAATTTTTTATGTGTTTCCAACTGTCTGCAAAATATTGTTCACCTATATAATGATGTAGTTCACTTGGGGACCCTCCGATAAAATACTACGCTTTGAGGGTATTGTTCACAAAAAAAAAAAAAAAAAAAAAAAAAAAAAAAAAAAAAAAAAAAAAAAATGTTTTGTGAGTACTATTCATATGAATAGTACCCGTGGGAATAGTACCTGCGGGTACTGTTCACAGGGTGTAGAAAAAAAAAATTTATTTTGTGAGTACTATTCTATTCACATGAATAGTACCCGCGGGTACTGTTCATAGGGTTTAAAAAAAAAAAGTTTCTTATTTTAGAGAACAATCACTAACTCCATTGATGATTTTGGTCCTACGATGCTCAATGATAAGTTTTTGCATTAATTGTACCAATTCTGATATATATAAATATGTATATATATTATCCGTTCAAACTGTACATCTCTCCTTTTATTTTTGCTTTGCTAACTTTGCAAATAGAAAGAGAACATTAGTGTTCCTTGTGCGTGAGAGGCAAGCTTGGGAATGGGGGCAGAAAGTTAACCTCTCTTATTAAAGATACGAGCTCACGAAACTCTTACTCACGAGGATGAACCTCCCATATTAAAAGGATAAGTTCATGAAGCTCGTAATTGCCATTCCCCGTATTATAAGGGATTGATAGAAAAGCGCCCCGTACTATAAGGGCCTGAGCTGAATGAAGCTCGTAATTGTTGTTCTCCGTATTAAAAGGGGTTGAAATCAACTTGTAAAATATACTTCCCTTTTTAAAGGGCGAGCTGAGTGAAGCTCGTAAAATATATTTTCCTTTTTAAATGGCGAGTTGAATGAAGCTCGTAATTACTATCCCCGTATTATAAGGGATTGATATAAAAGCGCCCCGTACTATAAGGGCCCGAGCTAAATGAAGCTCGTAATTGTTGTCCTCCGTATTAAAAGGGGTTGAAATCAACTTGTAAAATATACTTCCCTTTTTAAAGGGCGAGCTGAGTGAAGTTCGTAAAATATATTTTCCTTTTTAAATGGCGAGTTGAATGAAGCTCATAATTACTATCCCCGTATTATAAAGGATTGATATAAAAGTGCCCCGTACTATAAGGGCCCGAGCTAAATGAAGCTCGTAATTGTTGTCCTGTCCCCCGTATTAAAAGGGGTTGAAATAAACTTGTAAAATATACTTCCCTTTTTAAAGGGCGAGTTGAGTGAAGCTCGTAAAATATATTTTCCTTTTTAAGGGGCGAGCTGAGTAAAGCTCGTAAATATACTTCCTTTTTTTTTTTAAAAAGGTAAGCTCATTCAGCTTAAGATAGCCTACTCCCTCAGCTCATGAAGTTTGGGCAAATCTTAAGAGATCAACCAAAAAAAGGTCGCCCAACAAGGGTTAACCTAAAAAGAGATTGATTTATGCCAAAGAGACGTCACTAAAAAAAAAACACGTTTGACATTCTCGATACTTGACAAGCAAGCACGAGAATGGGGGGCAACTGATAAGGATAAAAATAATAGGCAACTCAAAGTCAAAAGAGAAATAAGATAAAGGTAAGGGATTTATCTTACCCAAAATCTCTATGGAATTATAAAAAATATCTGGTTACCATATGTAACCAAAGTTACCATTCCTGTAAGAAGGGAACGATATCATCTTGGATCAGGGAGAATCTCGCTTCAACAACCACTACCATTAATACTTCTATAAAAGAAAGGATCAGTCAACCTAAAAAGGTAGGCCATAAATTTCATATTGAATCTTTATTGGATATTTAATCGTCGAGTACTAACTTGACCGTCGGAGTGCACCCAGCCGACACCACGCCAGTCATCACTTCTCTTGTCTTGCAGAAATTGTCACAGACTCCGGATCGTGTAGATTTTTGGCATCAACAACAAAACCCCACCTTTTTTTTATAGATGCTTGAGAAAAAATTTGTAAACAAAGAATTACAAAAATTAGCCGGTGTGAAAACTTGTTTTTCAAGTACAACAACTTTAACATGATACAATATTACTACTAATAAAAATTTATTCAAATTACAAACGTGTTGGTGAGAAAAGTTGTCATTTGAGAACACCAATGACCTTTAGGGTCAGTTTAGTGTAATGGAAAAGGGAGGAAAGAGAAGGGAAGGTGATAGAGAGGGATTAAAAATTTGTATTTGGCAAAAATTGTTGGAAGGGAAGGGAAGGGAAGGGTTTGGAGGGTTAGCACAAGCCTTCAACAATAAATTTCTTAGCCTTCCAAAAATGGGAGGAAATGAAGGGAAAGGAAGGAGAGGGTTGGTGTGTGATTTCAGATGCCAATTTTGCCCTTGATTACATGTGAATTTAGTTTGCAAAACAAGAATTACAGACCTTGATTAGTTGATTTAGCAGTTTCAGAGAGAGAGAGGGGCAAGCTTGAGAGTTGAGAGAAAGAGGGCCAGCGGCTAAAGCTTGCGAACGGCGAACCCGAATTGGAACACCGGGCGATGGAAACTGATATGGGATTTGATTTTTTGAACAATCTGATATGGGTTTTGATTTTTTGAACAATCTGAAATGATGCCGATATGGGTTTTGAAGTTTTGATTCTTGCAGACAAATATATAAACTGAAATATATGGGTTTTGAACTTCTGATTCTTGTAGTAGTTTGCAGTTGCACACAGAGAGAGAGAGAGAGAGAGAGAGAAGTTTGGCGTTGAGAACGAGAATAGAGAGACGGAGTTGAGAATGAGAATAGAGGCTGAATTTTTTTTTTCTTTTCTTATGGGTCTAGAGACGGTATATATATATATATACATATACATATATATAAGGGTATAATGATCAATTTATTAAAATAATTCCCTTTTTTTTCTTTCATTTTCTTTTTCCAAACGTAATTATTGTTCTTCCCTTTCTTTCACTTCATTAATCAACCAAATACGATACCAAATTAAAATTATCCTTCCATTTCCTTTTCTTCATAACTAAAGTTATCATTCCCCTTCAAACCCACTTCTCAGTATTACCTGCTTCATTTGAGTTTGATTATGTTTCTAGACACCGAGAAAATCACCAAGCATTCTTACACGGCTCTCATTGTCTTCAGAATGTTTATGCTGAATAATTTCAAATTGACAAAGTCGGACAGCTGGACTACAACAAAGTCATAGTGATAAAGATGGTGAAGGAAATTTCGCAAAGAGACAATTATGGAAAAAATTCACAAAAGACAAAAATTTAGATTTTTTTTTCCTAGTTGATTTAGATTTAATTAGGTGAGAAATATACCATGATGAATTTAAAAAAATTATACTCCGTATTTATGAATTTTAAATAACTAGTTATCTAAAATACAAGCCAATGGGGATTGAAGTTTAGCCATAAGTGTGGTAAAAGATTTCTCCTGTACCTCTAATCTTACATTAGAATCAGAACTGAACTTAGCCAACCGTTTATGTAAATTCTAGTACTATTGAACTTAGTGCACGATAATAACATGACGGATTGGAGAAGTACATGTTATTTATCTAAGATTATAACACTAGTGAACTCAGTGCACGATAATAACATGACGGGTTGGAGAAGTGCGGGTTATTTTAAATAAAAGAAATGATACAATTAATTCTATAAAATGGAGTGTAACTAGTATATTTTTTGAAACAATTATAAAGTTTGGAATACATAAATTGGAGAACTCTGCTAATCTATTTTTCTAATAAAACAAAAGAAAAACAAGTAAAATATGAGTTCAAAAACTTTTTTGGGGGTCTAATGTCATTTTTTGAAACCCATTATTTCACAACTTAAAATAATTATTTTTTTTGGTAAAAGTATAAAATTTTGGTTTCTTGAATTTGTTATCCTTGGAAATCTAAAAAATCATTAAAAACAAACAAAAAGAAGAAATCAATAATATAATAGAATAATTTTATATACATACATATACTTATGAGAAATTAATAAGCTTATGTGGAATTGTAATGGGGTGGAATTTTGATTTTACTCCCAAAATCCACGTTTACATCAATTTAATTAGTGTACACCAGAAGGTCCAGAACCATCCCAACAATATCTTTTGTGTGTGGTGATGATATTTTGGCAGAAAGTAGCAAAGTGGAAATTAAGAGGAATATGTCCCTCTTTGAAAAGTATCAATTATGCAGGGGAGACTTGACGATGTGGAAAAAAATTGTAATTTTAAGTCCTTATCCTTAATTAAGAGGGGAGACTTGAGGATGCAAACTTCTGTTGAATATAAAGAATTGCCCCTTTTTTTACTTCAATTACTATCTCTCCACTTGACTTGACTCAACAAGATTACGTGGGATATAAATTTCATTTTGTTATTATTCTTCTATATAAACACCACCTCTTGATTATCATATATACTTATATAAGTGCCAACGAAAGAGAATTTTATATATCATATAATTGAGAATGGGTGGTTCTTCACCAATATTATTGTTGCACTACTTGCTCTTCTTCCTACTCATCATCATTACATCTCATTACTTCATGCTTGTTCACTCTTTCCCTTCTCTGCACCAACAAAACCCACTCTGCCACCACGATGACAGCTCTGCTTTGATTCAATTCAATCAAACCCTTTTCTATTATAAAGTCTGATTTTATATCTGCGGATCCTTCAGCTTATCCGAAAGTTGCATCGTGGAATATCAGTAGTAGTGATTGCTGCTCATGGGACGGTGTCACTTGTGATGATGACACCGGCCGTGTCATTGGCCTTGACCTCAGTAGTAGTTTTCTCTCTGGTTTTATCAACACCAGCAGTTGGCCTTGACCTCAGTAGTAGTTTTCTCTCTGGTTTTATCAACACCAGCAGTACCCTCTTCCACCTTGCTCACCATCAGACACTCAAGCTTGCTGACAATTACTTCAATGAATCTCAAATCCCATTTGCAGTTGGACTTCTTTCTAGGTTAATTTATCTCAATCTCTCATACACCGAATTTGCTGGTCAAATGCCATTGGAATTTTCAAATTTAACCAAATTAAATTCTCTTGATCTCTCAAGAAATTCAAAACTGAAGCTCTTAAAGCCTGGTCTAACAAGCTTGGTTCAGAATGTGATGAATTTAAAAGAACTTTACCTCAATGAGGTGAACATATCTTGTACAGTATCTCACATTTTGGCTAATTTTTCATCTTTAACTTCTCTGCATTTCGAAAGTTGTCAATTACAAGGTGAATTTCCGGCAGACATTTTTAAGTTACCAAACCTACAGTTTCTTAGCGTGCATTACAATCCAGATCTCAACGGTTACTTGCCTGAATTTTCTAGGAGGAGTCTACTCAAGGAGTTGATACTGGCGAGAACAAACTTTTTTGGGGAGCTGCCAAATTCAATCGGATACCTTGAATCTTTGAATCATTTGGATATCTCATATCGCAATTTCTCAGGGTCAATGCTGTCTTCAATTAGTAATCTTTCACAACTCCTTCATTTGAAACTTTCTGGAAACAACTTCTCAGCAGGGTCAATGCCGCCTTGGATTGGTAATATTACACAACTTGAAAGATTGTACATGAGCTCTACTCAGCTAACTGGTCAAATCCCTTCTTGGCTCATGAATCTGACCCAATTAACGTTGCTAGACCTTTCATATAATATGTTACATGGTCCCATTCCAGAGTCGATATCAACTTGTAAGTCTACAAGTTCTTTCTATTGGTTTCAACAACCTTAGTGGAAGAGTGAAGCCAGACTTGTTTCTTACCTTGAAAAATCTTACTGCTCTTCAGCTGTCATATAACCAACTAACACTGCTCAGCGATAGCATTTACACCAATTCCATTCTTCCAAAGTTTAATAATCTCCAATTGGTGTCATGCAACTTAATTGAGTTTCCAGATTTCTTGAAAACTCAAGATGAGTTGCAGCAGTTAAACCTCAGCAACAACCGCATTCAAGGCCCCCTGCCTACATGGATATGGAACATGAGTACACAAACTCTGTCTACCCTTGACCTTTCTCAAAACTTTATAACTGGCTTTCATCAACCTCCTCCTTTAGCCCTTCCATGGGGCACACTGCGCATTTTAGACCTTAGTCTTAACAAGCTGCAAGGATCACTCCCCGTCCCACCATCATCCACCTTGGTTTATAATGTCGCAAACAACAAACTGACTGGGCAGATTCCACTACTAATCTGCAATGCAAGTTCTCTTGATGTCCTGGATTTATCTTATAACATCCTGAGTGGAATCATTCCCCAATGCTTGGCCAATTTTTCTGATCGTCTAACATTATTGAATCTTCGAAACAATAAGTTGGGCGGCCCCATTCCTCAAACATACAAGAATGGAACCCAACTAACGATGATCAATTTGAGTCAAAACCAATTGGTAGGGCCAGTGCCAAGATCATTGATCAATTGCTCACTTCTGGAGAGTCTTGATCTTGGGAACAATCAGATCAATGATATTTTTCCCTTTTGGCTAGGAACACTTTCAGAGTCGAAGATTCTGATTTTGCGATTCAATAGATTCCATGGTGCAATACGGAACCCTGACACAAGCTTTGCTTTTCCCAAGTTGCAGATTCTTGATGTCTCTCATAATGGTTTTACAAGTAAGTTACCTTCCGATTACTTCCAGACCTGGACAGCCATGAAAACTACTTATGTTAATCAATCGGCACACACTGGGAGAATTGAGTGAGTAGACGATCTTGTTAACAATTACAGTACTTACGCATTGTCACTGACAAACAAAGGTGTGCCAATAGTGTATTTGTTTATCCTAAATAGCTTCACTGCCATTAATCTCTCGGGTAACAGATTTGAAGGAGAGATTTCGGATTCTATAGGAATTCTTAAGTGTCGTCACATGCTCAACCTTTCCAACAACAATCTCATTGGTCAACTTCCATCTTCATTAGGGAATCTAACTGAGCTTGAATCGTTGGACCTTTCTCAAAACAAGTTCTCAAGAGAGATACCTTTGCAGCTAATTCAACTCAACTTCCTTGAAATCTTCGATGTCTCTCATAATCATCTCACAGGTTCTATTCCACAAGGAAGGCAATTTGATACATTTGAAAACAGTTCGTATAAAGGGAATTCAGGATTGTGTGAAAAGCCTTTGTCCAAGAAATGTGGAAATTTAGTAGCATCACCACCACCAACACTTTCAAAA
Organism: Cornus florida; assembly: GCF_030987335.1. NCBI lineage: Eukaryota > Viridiplantae > Streptophyta > Magnoliopsida > Cornales > Cornaceae > Cornus > Cornus florida. The sequence goes on along the minus strand of NW_026775575.1, from coordinate 88,625,355 downwards.
TTCAAGCAAGGTGATGATTCATGGGTTTCAATTGACAAAAGTGATTGGACTGTGATATGCATAGGGTATGGAGGTGGGTTGGCAGTTGGACTGATCATTGGGCACACTCTGACAGCAAGGTATCATGAATGGTTTGTCAACACTTTTGGAAGGAACCAAAAGAAGCGAGGAAGGAAGAAAAACAGCAAGCGAAGAAGCTAAATTTGACGAGTTCATCTTCTTCATTCATGGTGACATCAAGAAAATAATTTCAGATGTAGCATGGAGTTTCTGTTGGAAATAGTGGCCTAGTTACACACACAACACTATACTATTTGGAAGAGAATAGAAATGGAGGAAAATACTTTTTATTTCACTTCATAGAAAATGAGTACAATGCATGGGTTTATATAGGTTTCAAAACATAAATGTAAATGAAACTTAAAACCCCACTAACATATCATTTAGTAGGCAAAACTCCCACTAACCCACTAACATGACCATTTAGTAGGCAAAACTCCCACTAACCCACTAACATGACCATTTACTAGTTGTAACTCTCATGCCCCCCACTAACTCCAATAAAAAACTCACATAAATATAAAATACCAAATAAAATAAAGTTTAATTTCTAACACCCCCTCTTAAACTTGATTTTTTTTCAACTCCAAACAAACTCCTAAACTTGTGAAAATCTGCAAACTTGAGGGGCTTGGTGAAAATATCCGCAACTTGATCTTGTGACTTGATGAACTTGAGCTCCACCTCCTTCTTAGTTATACATTCTCTAATGAAATGAAATCTTGTATCAATATGCTTGCTTCGTTCATGAAACACCGGATTCTTGGCCAAAGCAATTGCTGATTTGTTGTCCACAAAAATCTCAGTTGACTCTTCTTGTAGCATGTGTAATTCCTTCAACAAATTCCTCAACCAAATTGCTTGACAAACACATGAAGTGGCTGCAACATATTCTGCTTCACAAGTTGAGAGGGTGACAATGGGTTGCTTCTTTGAACACCATGTAAAAGCAGTATTTCCCATGAAAAAACAATAGCCCGAAGTACTTTTTCTATCATCCAAATCTCCGGCCCAATCGCTATCACAATAACCCACAAGCTTGAAATCATTAGAAAATGAATAGAATAACCCAAAATCAAGGGTACCTTTGATGTAACGAAGAATCCTCTTAGCCGCCTTGAAATGAGTTATGGTGGGTCTTTCCATAAACCGACTAACAAGCCCAACCGCAATAACGGAGCCTTGTGCATGTTAAGTATCTCAAGCTTCCAACAAGACTTTTGAAAAATGTTGGATCCACCGTCTCTCCATCTTCATCTCTTGACAATTTAATTCCAACTTCCATGGGCGTGTTCACCAATTTACAATCTTCCATCTTGAATTTCTTAAGAATTTTCTTAGCATAGCCTTCTTGGTGAATGAAAATTCCATCCTTCATTTGCTTGACCTCAATGCCAAGATAATAAGCCATGATGCCAATATCTGTCATCTCGAACTCTCGAGCCATAACCTTCTTGAAATCTTCAAACATTTTTGGATTGCTACCTGTGAAGATTAAATCATCCATATACAAGCAAACAAAAAATACATCTCCATTCTCACTTACTTTGGAGTAAAGAGCATGTTCATATGGGCACTTTGAAAAATTATTGTCTTGAAAATATTTGTCAATTCGCTTATTACACGCTCTTGGTGCTTGCTTCAAGCCATATAAAGCCTTCTTCAATTTCAAGACTCTGTTTTCTTGCCCCTTTACAACATAGCCCATGGGTTGTTGAACATACACCTCTTCTTCAAGAAAGCCATTCAAGAAAGCCGATTTCACATCCATTTGGTGGATTCTCCAATTGTTCTGGGCTGCCAAAGAAATTAACAATCTAATTGTTTCCAAACGAGCTACGGGTGCAAATACCTCATCATAGTCAATTCCGGGCTTTTGGTTGTACCCCTTGGCGACCAATCTTGCTTTATATTTTTCAACTTCACCATTTGCATTATTCTTTGCTTTATACACCCATTTGACACCAATTGCCTTTTGCTCTTTTGGAAGTGTAGCAAGCTCCCATGTGTCATTCTTCTCTATGGATTTAATTTCTTCATCCATAGCATTTCTCCATTTTTTGTCTTGTGCCGCCTCTTCAAATCCTACGGGTTCACAATCCGCAAAGAGACAAAAAAGTGTTAGATCACCTAACCTTTCCGTTACCTCATCTGTTTCGTCATATATGTCACGAAGACTCCTCATGCGAAGTGGTGGTGTGTCACTTGAACTTGATGATGATGGAGTTGATTGATCTTGAATTGATGGCGGTGGAGGTGATGTTGGTGGAGAAATGGGCTGCTCCATGCCTTCATTTTCTTGCTCCTCATCAAAAATTGAAAAAATATTATAATCTTCATTTGGAGTGTTCCAATCCCATGTGGCTCCCTCTTCGAATTCAACATCTCTACTAATGACAATCTTCCCATTGCTTGGATTGTATAACTTGTAGCCTTTGGAATTTGCATCATAGCCAATGAACACCATTTTTTCACTTTTGTTGTCTAACTTGGTCCTCCTTTCATCCGGCACGTGCACATGGGCAATGCTCCCAAAAACCCGCAAATGAGAGACACTTGGCTTTCTTCCGCTCCATGTTTCTTGTGGTGTTTTGTTTTGCACACTTCTAGTAGGACACCGATTGGACAAGTACACCGCACAATCAACCGCTTCAGCCCAAAATTCTTTAGGCATTTCCTTATTTTTCAACATGCTTCGAGCCATATTGAGAATGGTTCTGTTCTTCCTTTCTACAACTCCATTTTGTTGGGGCGATCTCGGAACCGTTGAAGGATGGTGAATTCCATTTTCTTCACAAAATTTTTTGAAATTATTTGATGTGAATTCACCACCTCTATCAGATCGAAGAGCCTTTACATCATAGCCACTTTGTTTTTCAACAAGTGCTCTAAATTTTTAAAAAATTTCACACACCTCCGATTTTTGTTTAAGAAAATACACCCATGTTTTTCGGCTAAAATCATCAATGAATAATAAAAAATAATTATTCTTACCAAATGATGATGGAGAAATTGGACCACAAACATCCGAATGGATAAGTTGTAGTGGCGTCGTAGCTCTTGTGGTAGCTTCTTTAGGAAAACTTTTCCTTGATTGCTTTCCAACGAGACATCCTTCACATAATTGATTTGGATTGCCAATGAAAGGCAATCCCTTCACCATCTTCTTTTTGGCCAACAACTCTAATCCTCCAAAATTCAAGTGCCCAAGTCTCAAGTGCCAAAGCCAAGTTAAATCATTAACACAAGCCTTCAAACATTTAGCCTCGTCGGCTTGAATATTTAGCAAAAACATCCGGTTCTTTGTCATTGGAACCTTGGCAATCAAATTACCCAATGGGTCTCTTATCGAAAGACTACAATCCTTCAGGGAAATATTGTAGCCTTTTTCTAAGAGTTGTCCCAAACTCAAAATATTGTTCTTCATATTAGGCACATAATAAACATTAGAGATGAATTGATGATGCCCATTCCTCAAACGAATCAATATTTTACCTTTCCCTCTTACCGGAATTTGTGATAAGTCTCCAAATGTTACCTTGCCATTTATTGATTCATCAATATCAACAAACTTCTCTTTGCTACCACACATATGGTTGCTAGCACCGGTGTCAAGATACCACACATCTTCTTGATCACTCCTTTCACATTTATATGCTAACAACAAAGTAGGCTCCACTTCTTCATCAACATAATTCGCCTTTTCTTCAACATCATTAGCAACATTTCTACATTCCGAAGCATAATGACCATACTTTTGACAATTATAACATTGAATTTGAGACTTATCATACCTCCTTCCATATGACCTTGAGTAATTTCCTCTACCACGACCTCTTATTTGTTGTGAGTCATGGATTTTTTCTTCATTGTTGGTTGTGTGTTGACCGCTTCTTTCTCCTCTTCCTCGGCCACGTGCATTTCTACGTCCTCGGCCCCTTTGATTTCCTCCATGTTTTTCGTCTCTTTCGTTCAACGAAAACTTTGTTTGTAGCACTTGCTCCAATGCTTCTTGTTTCTTCACCACCTTTTCTTCATGAGCTTGCAACGAACCCATGAGTTGATCAACAATCATGGAATCCAAATCCTTTGACTCTTCAATGGCTACAACAATGTAGTTGAATTTGGAATCCAACGACCGAAGGATCTTTTCAACGACCCTTGTATCAGTCATGGTGGTTTCGCCATATCTCCTTAGTTGATTTACAATAGCCAGGACCCTCGAAAAATAATCTGAAATTGATTTAGATTCCTTCATATGCAATGCTTCAAATTCACCCCGTAACGTTTGGAGGCGAACCTTCTTCACTTTATCAACTCCTTGGAAGGAATTTTGAAGAATCTCCCATAGTTGCTTTGCATTTTCTGCACTAGCAACTCTTTATAGCATTCCATCATCCAAACATTGATGGATGGTCATCACCGCCTTTTGGTCCTTCTTTCTTATAGCTTGTAAAACATCTTTTTCGGCTTGAGACAAAGTTGCCTCATCTTCTGGCTCATCATAACCTTTGGAAACAACTTCCCACACATCTTGTGCTCCCAATATTGCCTTCATACGGATACACCAATTTTCATAGTTATCTTTGGTGAATCGAGGCATTTGAAATGGAACCGAATTGTTTGCCATTTCTTCTCTCTCTCACAAACTAGCTCTGATACCACTTTGTTGGAAATAGTGGCCTAGTTACACACACAACACTATACTATTTGGAAGTGAAATAAAAAGTATTTTCCTCCATTTCTATTCTCTTCCAAATAGTATAGTGTTGTGTGTGTAACTAGGCCACTATTTCCAACAGTTTCCACCAGCTATCAAGTCTAGGTATGTCTCCAGTTTATGTGTTGTTTCGTTGTGTTTCTTCTTCAATTGTTTGCATGTGTAGTCTGTCCCACTTGGACACATTCAAACAAAAATTATGTTACTTTCGACTGTTTTTATTTTTCAAGATGATGTTGCAAAAGGTAGTGTTTTTATATGTATGACATTTTGGCATAAACTCTTACACGGTTGGGCTTGTATAATAATATAGTAAAGAGTAAATATGTATTAAGAGGATTAATTTTTTTTTTTATTATAATATTAAAGTTAGTCTTTTGATTGTGCTATATACTACTAGTTTTTCTTCTCTTTTTATAGTCGACGATGTTAGTTTCCAAGGGCGGAGGCTCAGAGCCAGAATTTTTTATTTGGGCAAAACCTATTTAGTATCGTGAAGTTTAAATTCGAATTTATAAGTTAATTGTATTATAATTTTTTTTGTATTATTATTCTTATTAGTATATATATTGAGAAAAATACAATTCAAAAAGTGAAAAAACAAGGGTTTAACAAAACGGTAGAGACAAAAACTTATATATAAACAATAAGCTACAAATAAAAAGAGTAATTTCAAAGAAAATTCAATTTTTGAAAGTTTAAAAGAAAAATGAGTATTTTGAGTACACTTTGAAAGAAATATTTATTATTACCTTTATGAAAAATTAAGAAAAATAATATAACATTACTAAACAAAATTTCCTAAATTTTAATGAAACAAGATTACGAGAAACAAAATAGAATTTTACTTTAGTTACTTGTATAATGAGTAGTCATAAAATTACTCATTTACTCATAGTTTTGAAATGTTTTTGGGAGGATCAATTAAAAAAATTCTAAAGATTTTTAAGTTACTCACAAAATAACTTTGGTGGCAGTTGGGGGGCAGATTGATTAGGAGAGAGACTCTACTTAAAGTTTATTTATTTTTTATTACTGATACTTGAAATTGATTAGGAGAGAGACTCTACTGTTAATGGTTGTGTAGGCTTTATGTCTCTATTGGGCGATTTTGTTGTAGCAGCATGTTTGCCTGAGCCCAATGAATGGGTTACTTGTACTGTGTGGATGCTTGTACTTTTGATTTTAAGTAATATATGTGGTTTCTTCTGTTTGCCAAAAAAAAAAAAGGTTAATTATAATGACATTCCCTAATGTTTGTCATAATGATAGCCATATACAAATTGAGCCTTTTTTTAACAATGACACCCTCTGTCAAAAAATGAATCCAAACAATACCTTAAAAGATGTGAAATGTCAATATTACCCTTAAATATTTTATTATAAAATATTAAAATTCATAAATGACACTTTTACCCATCATTAAACCTTACCAATCTCTCTCATCTCTCGCCTTCTTTCATCAGAAGCCCTTCTCTCTCTCTCTCTCTATGTAAATATATATATATATATATATATATGTGTATATATCTTGAATCCAAACAACACACCACACCATACCACCACCGACCACCAACCCCAACTTCACTTCCATCCCCACCGTCCTCCACCAACACCAAAGGTATTTTTATGATACAAAAATAGGGAAAAATAAATAATAATACCACAAAAATAAATAAAAGGGCATTCACACAAGAGGGAGTGGAGAGATGGTGAATTTAGGGGTTTCCACGAAGAGGGAGTGGAGGATGGCGGATATGGACATGCATAAGGCTTTCATCTGGACGATAGAGTCGGCGGAGTCGCTGAGATTGCGTTACCGATTGCCGACGAGTTGTCGAAGTTCCACACTTTTGTCCTCTATCTGCTTCCTGGTACTGGCTCCACATTGCGGATCTCGGAAATCGGCGGAAAGAACGATTCAACTTCTCTGTCTCGGTTGTTTCCCCCTTCGCCGCCGCCAACGACGGCTCCATCAGCGGTGGATGGTGACAAAGGTGGGTGGTGGTGGTTCGCCGGATTACTTCTTAGGCACATGAGGAACCGGCCTAACATCTTTTAAATTGAAATCTCAATCAATATCATTCCCGGCAAGCTTCAGAACATCAGTACATAACATCACCCATCTTCTAACCGAGACCCTTCAGCGGACTAAATCGATACCATAAATATCCGGAGTGCGTCAATCTGGTGAAGAGCTACAGTGAACTTCTAATCATCACCGTCCAAACCAGTGAAGTTCCGGTGAGTTTCAGGTGCGACAAACTTTATGGTGAAACAAGAACAACCACGGCCAAACCCTAACCCTAAAAACCCACCACCAAACTCACGGCCTCTCCCTCGAACCCACCACCAAATCGTAGCCCTCTTCGTCCCTAAATCCCTCACCACCACCACAAAGAAATATATAGGTTTTGGTGGCGGCGGCAACATCCATGAGTGATTAAAGTGTGTATAACGGACGATATTGGAGAGAAGGAAAGAAAATAATTTTTCATTTTTTTTTAAATTTTATTGATAAAGGTTAGAAAGGTAATTTCATTACTCAATTTGGTCAATTTATAAGTCAAAGGGTAAATTTGTCAATTCAGACGTGGCATGCCATCATTGGGGTGTCTTTGTTACCTTTATCAAATTTTGAGGAGTGTTATTGTTAAAAAAGGCTCAACTTGTATATGGTTGTCATTATGACAAACTTCAAGGGGTGTCATTGTAATTAATCCAAAAAAAAAAAAAAAGACCACTTGTAGAAGAAAAAAGTAAGGAGTGGGTGAGAATATTGAAATCCAATAATTGAGTGGCCGAGTGGGCATTCTCTACCGTTGTATATTATTTTCTTCAATTATTATGGTTAAAAAAACATTTCCGTGTGCTTGTTTGTGTCTTGCTTCTGTAATGTCAAATGAAGGGGTAAAATTTTCAACAAATTGAATGATAGTTTGAAACCACTATAAAAAAAAAATAAAAAAAGTTGAAATATGAAAAGAAAAAAAATTGAATTTCAAATAAGTTTATATGTACATGCAAAAAGGTATATAAAGTATATATTGTATAAATGTATTGATTTCTCATTATGCATTGGTATATTCAACATAGAAAGAATATTGGAAAACCAAAAAAGAAAAAAAATAGTATTAGGACTTTGAAGAATGAAAAACTAGCGAACTTCATAAAACTGATAAGAGGTTTTGGGCCCGTGTTTCTCCTTTGGTACTTTCCAAGTCTATGCTTTGTTATTTAGCATTGGGTTATATCTTATTGTATTGGACAAAAAAATAAAAATTATACAATACAAGAGGTTGTTACTGGGTTGGGCTTAAAATAAACTAAATAAATTTTTTCTGTAACTGGGTTGGGTTAATGTAATATTAGAAGAGGGCTGATATTTTAATTCTGTTAGAGTGGGCTAATCTTAACTACTAAATGTAAGTTGGATTGGCCTAGATACTTGGATGGTCAAGTTTGGGCTCATGTACATTTTAAACTGGTGGGCCATTTTACTATTAAAATTTTTTGGCCCCTCTCTCCGCGTAAGGGCAATGACCCATGTTTTAGGTTTTTTTCCTTTAAAATCTACTTGCAATGTTGTATTCTTAGAATTACATCTATCATATATATCAGTAATATCCATTTTTCCCCAACTTGCATTCTCATTCCATTTGATTTATCAAATGGAAGTAAGTAACTTGGCTCAAGTAAGTAACTCATTTATATAATCGGTTCTTAAAAACCGTCCCCAAACAGGGCGGGGACAGGATGGGAAATTTTGTCAGATGGGAAATTTTGTCATCCTTACGCTTGTGTCTCAGGAAGTAACTTGTTTAAGATTCAACTCTTCTTGAATGGAAATAATATGCTCTTAGCAAGTATATGAAAGAAGCTCTAAAACTAGGTTAGGCATTGCTTTTGAAGCACTAATTCTATATCATGCATTGTTCATTCTATATAGTAATTACATTGTTTAGTTCAATGCTTTACCCATTTTTTTTAGAATCTCCTACAAAAATTACCAATCCTCATAAACTTGCAGGCTTAATATAATACACTTGGGAAATGGTGAAAAACACTAAAGAAATGATTAAAATGTGCTAATAATGTCAAAGTTTGATGGAATGGAAATCATGAAACAGTCAAAAATTGGCTGTATATGGAAGACATTTTGTACTTTGAATTAGGAAGTTTCCTTTGGGAAGATACCCCATAAAACAAGGAATACCCAACAAATCCTCTCTTCTCTCCATTAATTACACAAGAACATGACCACAAGGAAAACATACAAACATTTCCAGCTAAATTTTTGAAAACAATGATGAAGTTCAGACTCCACAATTTATAGCTTTGAGATAAGAGAGCAGTTGGAGTTGGATGTCCTCTCTCTCACATTACTTCTTGTTACCATTATATGTTTGTTTGTTCATTTTGTTGACATTGTATCAATGTTTTTCTTAGCAGAGAGAATTTCAATGTTAGTTTAGACTTTAATATATATACAAATGATTTGTTTAAATCTGCTTGACTTTTGTGTCTGTAGCATGAAATTTATAATATGATTGATGTTAGTTAATTGACATCAATACCTTATATCACATGTAAAAATTACAAACATGACAAATTCCAAATAAATTAGAGCCCTTAAGTGATATATATTTCAGCACTACACAAACAACATTCATTAAGGCTCTATGATCACTCCATCATCATCATCATTTGTGGGCAAGATCTTATGTCACACACGTGTGAGTATTGCGGACATTTATGTGCAGTAGCTGTCATATGTGTAAAAATTGTGGACTCTCAGAGGGAGTACAATACAAATGTTGTACTACGCGTGTTTAGAAAAAAGGTGGAAAAATCAAAAGGAAAATGAAAAGTAAAAATAAGAATCGAAAGAATGGTTTCTCATCTTTCTTTTTCAATATATGTATTTTTTCATTTCTTTCAATCATTTTTATTTAAGTAAAACTGTGTTTTAAAATGCATTAAAATTTTGTTTTACAACATTTATCAAAGGGTTGCAAGCGATAAACACCAATATGGTATAGAAATAGAGTATATAACCAACCCCCTATAGATACTTAAAAGTCTCTGATCTTTATTTTAATGCAAACAAGATTCTGTTGTCAATATAGTGATTAAAAGACTAAAGTGCAGTTATGTATCTTTCAAACAAAAAAAAAAAAAAAAAGGGTGAAAGTAAAATGATCAAAATACCCTAACCAAAAACGAAATGGTGTGTTTATATGTAAAATGGTATAAGGGTATTTTGGGAAGACCAAAAGGCCAATTTAGAGAATTTGTTACTTAATATAGGTATGTAGAGCGCACATGACTACTTAAATGTGATTTTCTGACATAGTATACGAATTAACCTTTATTTGCTAATTTTTTAAAACTTAACGGGCTTATATACCCAAAATAAAAGTTAGGGATGTTATTTATCCAAATTTTAAATATTAGAGGTATTTATCTCACTTTACCCTGATCAAATAAAAAAGTTAAATTTGTTTGATTCATTTCTGTGATGATATTTTTCTGCTCTAAAAAAATAAAAACAATTCAAAATTCATTTGATTAATAATTTTCAGAAATCTATCATCTCAAAACAGGGTTAAAAATTAAATGGACAGATTTCACATAGTTCTCTAAAAATTATATCCTGTTTTTAGAATTCTTGAAAAAATGTTTGAAGAAAACTGAACTTAACAAACTCTAAAATTCCTTGAAAAAAAAATTAAATAAAAAATCTAAAATTCACAAAAACTTGTTTTCCACTTCCTATTGATTTCCAAGTTCCAAAGAGTAAATAATCATTGATTATGAGGTCTGATGCAGTGATTTTCTTTCTAGATGGCTTTCACACTGAAATTCAATGTATTGTTTATATATATATATATAGACATGTAAAAAAAGTTTTGACTTGTTAGTATGGCACTTATCTTGCAACCAACAAACTACACATAGTAGACGTTGGGCGAGTGAGTGAAAACTGTAAAAATTTTGCGCACTTTGCGGGTTCCTCTTGTAAGCTTATAGTTATCGAATTCCTCCCAACAGGAATCAAAGAGTAGTGCTTTTCAAATGTGTCCAACCAACAAGTCCAACTCAATACAAAACAACCATCCATGACAACCTCTCTCTCTCTTACACTGTCTCTCTATATATCTGTATATATATATATGTATATACTTTTGAAAGATCTAATGTCGTTTCAAACCACTGTTCCTTAATGATATTTTATTATATGCTTTCTGTCTGAGAGGAACCGAGTTTCCATTATAAACCAAAATCCAACACCATGAGACAACCAAATGGGTACTATCTGACTATGATCTTAAAGGTACTCTACTTTACTTTGGTTGTTCTCAAATGTACATTATTGTTTTGAAGAGGAAACATAGGATACTGTGGTAGATTTTGTTGGTTTCACAAGAAAAAAAAAAAAAAAAAATTAAAAAATAGTTTAATTCCCTAATACAGCATATATTTTGCCTTTTTAACTTAAGGACCCACAAACACCAACTACAATTAATTGTTATTAATCAACCATTCATGCTTCTAGCTGTAACAGTTGTTAAAGATTAATCTAGTAGCCAAAAAAAAAAAAAAATTACTGATTAATCTTAGATTCTTAATGATGTCTGGGTGGTTTTCTAAGTCAAATTTCTTTAAATGTTTGCTCATGAAAGATTACAGTCGACATAAAGCAAAAATAAAAATAAAAATAAAAAAATTGTATAATATTTTAGGACAATGAATTTGTCTACAATCATTGTTCTGTGTGTTGTTGGGTTTTTGGAGCCTCATTGGTACTCGTACACAGTACACCTTATAACACGGAATATTTGAGGTGAAATTTTTTGGGGATGAAGGGCATTTTGGTAATTTCAATGTAAACTCTAATACTGAGAAAATAGTGAAATTAGTGTGTGTATTGATGCCAGACACAGTGTGAGAAGAAAGAAGTGATGACAAGGCACAAATTAGTGTACCTAAAAGATAAGTGTTTGATTGGTTTATCATTTAGAAAATATAGTTTTTATTTTTAAAAGAATACAAATAAAAAAAATTATACGAAATCTATGCTTGATTCAAATTTTAAGAACTGATTTTTAAAAATTCTGTTAAAACTTGAACAGGCAAGTGTCTCTTCTCAATATTTCAAATAAACAGCTCCGATTAATGCCTGAAATTTTTTAATTAGGCAGTTTTCTTTTAAAGAAAATGTAGGAAGTAATTATAATAAATAAATAAAAAGAAAGAATGAATGAGAGAGAGAGAGAAAGCAATGGACTAAATTCCACCGCATGAACAGGGGTAAATAAGACTGAAATGAAAGGAGGAAGGGTAGTCCAAAATTGTTTGGTGAGGAGTGTCAACACTTGATTTGAAATTGAAACCACCCCAAAAAGGTTTGACAAAACATTCGACCAATGAAATACTAGTTGGAATAAATTTGAACCAATTGCTGTTGTAAAGAAGAGGGCAGAGAACCTTATATAGAATCTTTAATTAGATACACCCCATGACTCCATCTAAAGATGGTCTCAAATTTCACGCCCTATACATTACAAAGAAACACTAGCTAGGCCTCTCTGTACATGGTCCACCAACTTTTAAGTATTAATTTATACACACACTGATACACACAGTGTGTTAGAGTTACACAGAGAGAGCATCCATGCAAGCAAAATCAAAACACTATAACGTTCCTGACTTCACCAACGGACCTAAACCAAGCATTTTGAAGTAGGCAAAGTTTTTCCAAACAACAACAAAAACAACAAACAACAACTCTGCTTAACCCCAAAAACCAATAAACTAATAATGCACCACAGCATCGGTTCCAGTTCTTTGCCTTGGAACTTTTCCTTTGGCTTCTTCCCCTTCTTCCCTCGATACCCACATTCTCTCTCTCCTCTCTTTCTCTCTCTACATTTAGTCAAAACCCATCTCCACACCCAACAAATAATATATATTCATATTTCTCTCGCTCTATATCTCTCATTCTTCATTCATAACTAGCTTTTGTTTACAAATGGACATTGAAAAGAAACCCAAGTTTTGCATCAATGACAACTTGGACGTTCTCATAGAGATACTGAAGCGGCTGGACGGGCGGTCACTTGGTGTTGCCGCCTGTGTCTGCCGCCTCTGGAGCTCGGTCACTCGCAACGACTCGTTCTGGGAGGAGCTGTGTTTCCGCCACCTGTCGCCTCCGCCGTCCGGGGTGAGGCCGGTGGTGGTGGCGCTGGGCGGGTACCGGAGGCTTTACATGGTGTGCATGAGGCCGGTGATGAGTCGACTCGCGAAACTCGGGACGGGTGGAGGGGGCGAGTCGGACCTGGTCAGGCGAGTCTGGACTCGCCACGAGGTGGAGCTCTCGCTCTCGCTTTTCTGCGTTGATTATTATGAGAGGTTGGGCGGTGGGAGACTCGGCGACGCGTCCGCTTCGTCGCTCATGTTCCTCTGCAAGCCTGTGAACGTTGGATTGGATGACTTTTGAGTTTGACTCATTCGAAAAAAAGTACTTAGTGGCCATTATTTAGAGCATAATAACGACGTCGTTTTACTCTGTAGCCTACTACAATTAGTATTATTTTTTTTTACAAATTTTTTTTTTTTTTGGGGTTCTTCTAAATTCTAAAATTTGTGACTATATTTATTAAGTTTTTTGGTGTATCAATTATTTATTTTATTTTATTTAAATGTTTTTCTAGATTGAGTGGAAAATTGGAGAAGAGGACATGAGAATAGAGTCAAGTATATTCGATAATGGTATTTAATTAGCTGGCTATGAAAGTGAAAGATCATTAGTGAATTCTCTTTATTTTTGTTTTGTTATAGGGGCAGAAAATCTTTGTAATTGATATATTATTAATGGTGTTACTTTGCCTCCACAAACTTTTCAGCCAAAACTCTCCATCACACATGCAATTAAAACCAGTCATATAAATGGTGTTGTTGGGATAATAATAATCGAGAGTGATTTATCATTGCTATTATTCTAGACAACAACTACTTTTTTTTTTTTTTTTTTTGGCCCTTTAAAGTGATAATATCTAATCTTTATTTTCATTCTCGTTTTTTGTTTGTTACATATACCGATAATGATAGGTGATCCCAAAATAATAATAATTATCATTATTATGTGGGCACCAATTATTATTATTATTATTGTATTAAAAGCACAAAAACTATAAACACATATGAGTCGGAGTTTTAAAGATATAGTTTGATTTGTATTGTAGCGTTCACAATTTTTAAATTGTATCTACACTAGTGCGAGCCATCATTATATGAGTGTCAACAACTTCTTCTCATTATTTAAAATATTATTAACGTAAAAGATGGAGGTTTGGAATTGAAAACTTAATTCAAAAAATCAATTTATTAAGAGTTTTCACCAAACCCAAGAGATTTATATATGATATATATTGGTTTTGGACTTAGGATAGCCCCAGAACTGAGTCTGCAAACTCAGCAGTGTGTTGAGCAAATTAAGGCAATGGTTGAAAATACATGTGAACGTTTTGTCGCATAATAAAAGAAAGATTCTTGGCTTGGCGTAAAAGAAAATGTCAGTATCCAAGTGGTAAAAAAAGTCTCTAACTAGTATTAGATACCTGTACCAGTTATATGTTTTCTAGGTAGGATAATGTATGTAACCTATACATTTAGACCCTTTCAAAAAATTAAACAAAGGAAACTTAAATAAGAAATTGGAATTTTTTTTTTATTATTATTTATATATATATATTGGGTTGGCAAACTCATTAACACATTCTTCCATTGAATCTCGAGGTACTCCTGACCTCTCATTTGGGAGAGTTAGGTTTATCCCAGTTGACAATTATCCATTTGGATAAAGATTATTCACTTTCACATAGAAATTACGTGAGTACTTTTGTTCATTTAGAGTAATTGGAATAAACTACATTCTCCTTTTATTACATGTTATATTTTACTAATCTGAAGGTGAATTTTTACATGACACTAAAATTATTCTATTATGACAAAAAAGTCACATGTTTGAAATAAGAAAATAGTTTTTTCGCTTATGAAAGTAAAACTGCATACATTAGAGCCTCTTCAGATCATGCGATTGCGAAAATCTCGTGCATTGAATTTGTCATTTATATATATATATATATGTATGTATATATATATAATTTTTTAAGATTCAAACACCATGGGCATGAATTATAGTTGTACTTTTATGTGACGCAACTACTTTAGAGAGAAATAGAATTAAACAATATGTTGCGACTTTAAAGAAACAATATGTTCTTTTCTTGTGTGCTACCAAATGCACAAATGATAGTATTTTCTTAATGTGTGCCCATTTCATTTAACAATATTTTTAGTGATGATAGGTGTGGGTTTATTATAAACTCAATGGAGGTCCACTTTTCTCTACAACCAAACACCATCCAATGATGTGGGAAAACGGGTATGCGCATCACGCACACCTGCGCACCGTTGGTTCCTCCGTATTAAATACTATTAACTGCGCTTACTTTTACTTGGTAATCATTACATTATCATACTTTTTTAAGTGTTTTTTCTGGTCGCCGACGACGGAATCTTACATTTTTGCTGCCGGTTTCTGACCCACACAACCCCTAATTCACTGATTTTCTATAACAACCCTAATCTTCACCCTTTTTATAGTCTCCGTTATCTTAAAAATAAAAAAAATAAACTTTTTTGTGTGTTGCAGTTTAACTCTATAGGTGTACCAAACCGGTCTTGTTGATTTGCTCGAGATCTGAAGAGAATTGACGATCTACGAAGCTCTTGACGATCTGGATTTTCTTCATTTCTCTCTGTGATTCCGATCTCGGTAAGTTTCAGTTCAATTCAGTGTTTTCTAACACACTAGTTTACATTAAATATTAGTGCGTAATTTGCATTTTAGCGTTTGGACTGTTGAATTATGAGCTTTGTTACAATCATAGTGAAACTTTGGGAGATGAAATTGAAGATGGTAATTTTGGGTAATTCATATGAACTGTTTTTTTTTTTTTTTTCCCCTTCATTTCCTTAGCTCTAAATTTGAAGTTTATGTTGAAATACCTGAGATTCTGTTTCTTGTTGATCTGTAAAATTTACCTGATTTACTATGTTATTGCGTATTACTGGAGCTGGATTTTATTTTCGGCTTTAGATTTGAAGTTGAAATTAAAATAGTTCCACTTACACTCGAAACAGTTGGAAATGTTTCGGTTTTGTTGAGAAGATTACTTGAATTATTGTAGTTTTGAGTTTTCTTATAAATTGGGTTTAAGTTCCAACCCTATGTTAAAGTTGAGATTGAAATTGTATAATTGGATCGAGTTTCTTACCAAAAAAAGATAGATGGAATTGAATTCCTTAGAAATGTTGTTATAAATTGGGTTTAATTTCCAACTCTAAGTTAGAGTTGAGATTGAAATTGTATAATTGGAATCGAGTTCCTTAAAAAGGTTTACTTGAAAAAGACTTCTGCATTAGCATTTTAGTTAGTTCATTCTCACTGAGAATTATTTGATTTTGTTTATAGAAATTTTATTTAGTTTAAGATGTGAATTCTTCAAATGCTGGTGTTGTTGATAATAATTTGAAGCTTGAAACTACAAAATACTTAAAAAAAAATTACAACCAAACATTCGCAGACATGTGACTTTGTTATGCATTGCAGTTCAGCTTCAACAATTAAGACTTTTGGACCTGTCATGGATTTTGTTTCACAAATTTGGCTTTGAAGTTCTGAAATTCTACATGGAACCACATAAAGAGGACGCTCTTCGAGCTAAAGAAAATGCTGAGAAGCTTTTTGCTGAGAAAGACTTCATAGGCGCAAGGAGTTTTGCTTTAAAGGCTCAAATGTTGTACCCAGAACTTGAGGGTATAACTCAGTTGGTGGCTACATTTGAAGTATATATTGCTTCTGCGGTTAAAGTTAATGGAGAAATCGATTTTTACTCGATTCTTGGATTGGAACCATCTGCGACCAAGGCTACATTGAAGAAACAGTACAGGAAGATGGCTGTCCTGCTCCACCCTGATAAGAACAAAAGTGTTGGAGCTGATGGAGCATTCAAGCTTGTATCTGAAGCATGGACACTTTTGTCTGACAGTAACAAAAGAAGCTCGTATGATCTCAAGAGAAACAAGCAATTTTCAACTGGGGTTGTGCAGACGAACTTGTCTTCAGTTCATACTGGCGGGGTTACAGGTTTCAACAACTGTTCCAAGTCTTCACTGTCTCATACTAGACTTGATACTTTCTGGACCGTGTGCACCTCCTGTCAAGTTCAGTATGAGTACCTTCGCAAGTACTTGAATAAGAGACTTTCATGTAAGAACTGCCGTGGTATTTTCATTGCGGTGGAAACTGGAGCAGCCCCTGTGAATGGTTCATTCCCTTATTGTCCTTGGTCATATGTGTCTGATAATGGTTGTGGAAGTCATGCAGTTAATGGGCCTACATATGTCCCAACCACTAGTATATATTTTGCAGGGAACGGGGTCTCGGGACTGCATTCTGGACATGGGCCTGAGTATGTTCCTAATGTGTCATTTCAGTGGAGCTCGTTCCATGGAGCTTCTGCTGGAGTTGTGGATACGAATGGATTAAATACCAAACCCACCTATGGCATCCATCAGGTCAATGGAAACACCAACAAAACGAGATCCAATGGAAAAAATCAAATGAAAAATTCTGTGGTTGATATGAGTTCTAATGTAGTAACTGGCTATAATGAACCCTCGACCTCCAAGGTCGGTAGACCTGGTAAGAAAAGGAAGGTTGATTTGGGGGTCACTTCCCGAAATGGGAATGAAGCAGTAGTTTTAAAAACTGCTTCAGAATTGCCAACGGCTAATGGAAATGGACATGTTAAACATAATCCTAAGCTTTCAACTCAAAGTGAGCCTCCAGCTAGACGTCACTCAGCAGCCCCAGCATTTGATGCTAGAAAGTTGTTGATTGAGAAGGCAAGAACAGAAATCCGTAAGAAGTTGGAAGAAATCAGACTGGCTTCAGCTGCAGCACCAGAGGCAGTGGCAGTGGCAGTGGAAGTGACTGAGAAGAAAGAAAAATTGCATATTGAAGTCTGTAAATCTGGCAATGCACCTATAGGGACAGGCTTGGGCAGTTCTGGACATCAACCAGAGCTGAAGAAAGCTGGGTCAATGTCGATAACAGTCCCTGACTCCGACTTCCATGATTTTGACAAGGATAGAGCAGAAGAGTGCTTCAAGCCAAAGCAAATATGGGCTCTATATGATGAAGAGGATGGCATGCCTCGCATATACTGTCTGATCCGCGAGGTCATCTCTATTAAACCATTTAAAATTCACATCAGTTATTTGAACTCCAAAACAGATGGTGAATTTGGATCAGTGAACTGGGTGGATTCTGGGTTTACAAAATCTTGTGGAAGTTTCAGGGCATGGAATTCGGACATTGTTGACCAAGTCAACATATTTTCTCATCTTCTGACCAAGGAGAAGGCTGGCAGGGGTGGTTGTGTGAGGATCTATCCAAAAAGTGGAGACATATGGGCAGTATATCGAAATTGGTCACCAGATTGGAACAGATCAACCCCATATGAAGTGAGGCACCGGTATGAGATGGTGGAAGTTCTTGATAATTACTCTGAAGAGCTTGGAGTATGTGTCACTCCCCTGGTTAAAGTACATGGATTCAAGACAGTATATCAGAGGAACACAAACAAGGATGCCATCCGATGGATCCCAAGGAGAGAGATGGTGCGGTTTTCGCACCAGGTGCCATCTTTGTTACTCAAAGGAGAATCCTTTAACCTGCCGGACGGGTGCTGGGATCTCGACCCTGCTGCGACTCCAGAGGAGCTTCTTCAAGCTATTACTGAAGTGAAGGCCGAAGAAAAACCTAGACAATCAAACTAGAATTTGGAAGGTCCTTTGTCATAGTTCTGACTGTATTGGGATTAAAAATGTACAGATTTAAATACGTAGAGGGCCAATTCTCAGAAAATTAGATTGCTGGGAGGATCACAATCTGATCCACGGCTTTGAACTGAGATTATTTTTAGAGGGTTCCCACTTTTCATTGAGCAACTTGTACTTTTGAATTCCAGATAGTTTTTAACTGCTAGACTCCAGAAATGCATCTCTGGTTCAGAATAGAACTTTTTATAGAACTGTAAGACTGCTCTGTTTGTTCGTGCTATTGGCAGTTGCATAATTTGGGACAGGATGATAGATTCATCTCTACCCACATTAGTACTGTTGTGCATTTTGTCCTTGTAAACTGTCGATTACATTCAGGTCCTCCAAAAGCAAAACCTTGGATAATTTGACGAGGTCTAGCCAAGATCAAATACCATGATCTTCGTTGTATCGTTCCAATTTTATCGGATACCATGATCAAGCTGCTAAATAGCTGCTGGCATTTTCAGCCGACTGTTTATATATGGTTTCATATTCTAAAAGCAACCACTAGCCTTCACACAAACTAAGGTTAGGCTATGAAGTAACAGCTTCATCTTAGCAGTGGGTGTTGCAGGTTTCTGTTAGAGAATGGACATCAGCTTCTATGCTCCATTGGGCACCACCTGATGTGTGTGCGCGCGCTTGTGTGTGTGTGTGTGTGAGAGAGAGAGGGTCTAAAAATTCACAAGGAAGATAAAGAATCATCATTTTGAGGGAAATTCCAATGATATAGTTCCAAAAGAAAAAGGGGAAAATATCCCATCTCAATTTGGTTGGTATACCGAAAAAGGGCATAACCATGCTCTACACCTGTGCAACTATACAGCATATATTTTTTATCATATTATTAGGCCTCTTAATAATATTTCGAAAAGGTTACGAAAAATATACTCCATTCGAATAAAGTATGGAAGTTCTTTCTTAAATGCATTCAAGTAATACTAATTTGAACTTCACATAGTACAATCATGAGAAGTCTTATTTGACTCTCGTTTTTGGTACTCTCTTCGGAAAGAGTATCCCTGCTCAAAAACTAATGCATTTTGGACATGAATTATGTAATGTTATGAAATTGTAATTTTTCTTTCCATTCAGATTGAATTAATTCCAACATATACACTAATGTGAGTTCTTATTTCATAGTTCATACAAAATAATATAAAAAATGTATTTTTTATCCTTTCCATTCGACACTCAATATAGCCGAGACCTAGATTAGATAATAGTAGCACTTTTAGATCCATATTGCGAAGCTGAATCGGCTAGCCTTTAAATTGTTTGGTTGAAGCCATCTCAACCTTCAATTAGGCTTTTTGAAAAGACACCACTAAATAGTAAACAAAATCCAAAACTACAATTGGTCTAGAATTTTACAAGACCATTTTTTTTTTTTCTTGAATATTACAAGAAACATTTTGCAGAGTATTACATTGTAATGTTCTTCTCATTCATGGCATGTATGCATTAATCCAACAATAAGAAATCAAGTTGCGTTGGTCATAAATCATAATGTTACACCCTGGATCCAAAAAAAAAAATCCGAATTTCATGCCTCTTTGTAGTGAGAAGATTCATTGTCACTACACTAATTTACTTCAACAAAAAGAAAGAATATATGAAAAATAAGCTTCCACTTTGGCTTTTCCAGAACTAGTTTTGGCTTTGAATTAGGGAGTGAACTCATAGCGACAAGAGTTATGACCTGTAGGAAAACATTTAGAATAAAGATTATCAATTAAAAATAAGAAAAAGAGCAAAAGAATAATAGAATAAAGTAACCAATAAAGCATGGGTAACATAATAATATATATAGGTGACTAAAGGCACTAGTCTGACTCATATGATGACCCTCTATATTAAAAACCAACACAAAACATGAATTAGAGGATCCCACATGGGTTGATAACTAGGTTTCACTGTCATCTTCTGGTTTTTTTCCTTTTTATAAAAAAAAATGCAGATTAAAGTGCATTTATAAAAGTTTGTCAATTTGTTGTTTACAAAATAACTAGATAGGATGGGCATCCTGGATTTGCTTGCCCAACATTTCTTGAGCACATGGATATGCTCCTTTTACTCAACACCATGTGACATTCCATGGACCATATGGTTTAATTAGAGGGACTTTTTAGCTCTATCACGTTAAGAATTTGATGTATAATGCATCTAAGGGTGGGTGGACTGTAAGGTCGTTCTATTATGATCCGGCGGTCACATATTTAAAATGAGAAACAGTCTCTTCACATACGAAGATAAAGCTGCGTACATCTGACCTTTCCCAAATTCCACAATTTCGGGAATCTCATACACTAGACTACCATGCCTCTATTCAGGTTATTTCTCCGCCTACACGAAAGACTAGAGACAAACCTAACCGGGATTTCAGAGTGGGTGCCTCTGTTTGACCTAAAAATGAATTTGGAAAAGAAAAGGAGGGTTAGGGATATCTTGATTTGCTTACTGGGATCAAGTTCTGTGGTCATGGCAGCACCTTTGAAGTAGCAAGTAGCACCTTTGTGCTTGAACTTCTGATAGTAATTGTTGAAGGCATAAGAAGCATGGTCCTTCACTGTGTTTGGGAAATAGCAAGCTTGGTTCACCTGAATCTTACTACAATCTGCACCTCCTTTCCCACAAGCCCAATCCAAGGCCACCTGCAACTCGTTGTCCGGAGTCTGCTCATCAGCTATGCACCATTGCTCAAACTGCCCATCTAAACGAAACCATTCATACACAAACAATATTATATAAGACTTGGGACGACAAATTTCGCGAACCAAGAATGCAATTATTACGTAAATCTTTGAATTCTTTGTGTAATGTCAAAATACAAGCCGCAAAAAAATTCACCAAAAGAGAGGTAGGAAAATCATAAAGATTACTAATGTGTATATGAACTTTAGTAGAATCATTTACTCATCCTGAATTTAGGGAGGAATTGTATAAAACAGAGATTAATGTTGGTAATTTGTACAAACTTTGAGTTTTTTAACTTCTCATTTCACATTCCTATGAAACAAAGCTTTTTATCTCATTTGAAGATTTCGTAGCTGAAAAAGAGACTCGCATCGGTTACTTACCTGACTTCTGTGAAATTGTCGCTGCAAGCAGCACACCGAGCAAAATCCTAAGCAAAATACTTGTCATTTTTCAGTGAGAGTGAGAGATAGAGATGATATAGATATAAATATAAATTGGAGTTTAAAGAGTGTGAAGATTGGAGAGTGAACAAGTTGCTGAAAATATAAAGAGAATGAGAATGAGACGGGGTAAAAACAATTACGGGAATAACAAATGAACTGCGGTATTGGGTATTGGATATGCATATCATCAATTGCCATAACACATCACATCATTTTCCTCATATCATTTTACATTATTTAATTCTTAAAAAAAATTTCCTTATAACTTTAATATATTTTTATTTGTGACACCTATCATGTCACATAAATAAAAATATATTATTTTAATAGCTCATATATTTGCCGATAATACCATGCCATAATTACAACCGGCCCAATTGTAGTACTGATACAGTGGCTCTACATTAATTGCCATAATATACCACATCATTTACCACATAATGATGCCATGTTATCATCAATGTTAGTCCCATGACAAACCACGTCATCATTGCGCTTGAAGTCGCACCTTGCACAAATTTTTTTTTTTTTCCTCCCGTTTAAAATGGGAGTAAAGTCGACGAGATTTTTTAATGGAATTTTCAAAAACATTTTAGGATTTGATTCTTATTCATTCCAAATAACAGGATTTCTATTTCTATTTTAAAATCATAATCCGTCAAATTTCATCATTCAACTAAATTTGTAAATTTTCATTGCATTTTACACTCTGATTCGGATCCAGCCACTCAAAGCAAAACAATTTGTCAAATCAACAACACGAGAGATGATGATTTACATTTATTGCATCAATATAATCCTATAAAATAGGATATGTAAACGACTTTCAACTCTGTCAAACCACGTAGCCATAATCCACTCTTTCCTTGTCAATAAAAAATAATAAAAAAATTGATTCTCGAAACATCAAACTAAAAGAATGAATTTATCTATGATTATTTTTCTTTTGCGTTGTTTAGATTGCTTAGTCTTCCATCTTTGCCCAGGAACCAAAATCATAGACCAACTAATAACCGAAGGTTTAACAAGTACCAGAAAGGGAGGACACATAAACAACCAACTTTATGTAAGAAATGATACCAGAAATGAATCAAGTGACGAGCATTATCCCAAGAACACAAAAACCAACATCCTGTGACATCTTTGAATGATCAAGAACACAACACAGATTGAATACCTAGAGCTTCCACCTCAAGCTTAAGCATTTCTATCTTTATCACGATCGACAACCAACATATTTTCAAGAATTAACAAGCATTATCCCAAGTCTATACAAACATTCAACCAAAAGCCATTCTTCCTTCCCCTGAAATCAGTTACAAGAAAGAAGAACCTTGAATAAATGTGTATGGAACACTGAAAAATGAATAAAGGAGCCTAAGCAAATGAAAATGTCCTGTGAACAGGATTCATCATTCATACTTTGAATGGCAGCTAAAAGTGATGCCAACAGACAAGTAACCTAAGTTGAGAAAGTAACACATAATGTTCCAAAAAATAACACTACTCGGGATCAGCTACATAAACTGTGTGTTTTCATTCTACTCTATTTAAAACAATGGCCACAATCAAACCACATGTTACTGTATCCTTCCTTACAAACTCTACTTAAATTAACTTTGGTTTTCCTCTTCCCCTAGTATTACTCTCAATGTAGACTATGTCACTCTTCCTAACTGGAGCACTTAAAAGGTCTTCTTTGCACATGTCCAAACCATCTCAATCAATTTTCTCTCATTTTATCTCCAATTGGGGCTACACCAACCATCTCACGAATGTGATCATTAATCTATTTCCAATTATATCATTTTTAGTCTTACTCCACATCCATCTCAACATTCACTTTTTCACCACACTCACTTTATACATATGTTGTTTCAATCTTAAGGGGATATGCAGATCACACAAGCAAAAAATTGTCTCATATAGTGGGGAGAAAACCAAAGAAAGCAAAACATAAGCAATTATTTGCCATAACTCTTTCCACTCTCCTCCCGTCTGTAACAATCTTCACTAGCTCTAGCTTCTCAACCCTGTTATATGGTATGACTGAGAACTGATACCATATAGTGAGGAAACCCAATGTTAACAATAAAGCCAAGCACATGAATATATTATAATTACAAAGGAAACTGCTCTGGTATTTCAAAAAGAGTGTAACAATATATTTCAAACAATACCCCATTTCCAACTTTCAAGAACTTGTCTGAAGGTGTGTAAATGTCCGAAGGTGTGTAAATTTAAACAAATGTTACACGGTCCTTGCAGGTATTGCACTTAAGATGCAAAGCTCAGGTCCCTTGCAAGGAGAAAAGAAATCGTCAGAATAGATGTAATTACATGAACACACTGGCAAATTAGTATATAAGAACTGGATATCAAAAGGCTTGTAAAGGGAGACTGGAAGAGAGGATTTGTTATTTGATCAAACTAAAAATTGAGCACGGACAATTTTAAGACCTTAAAGTTAAGTGTTGAATTTTTTTAAGTATTCAAAGAACTTTATCAAAAAAACTTAATTGGATTATAACTTAATCTTATTTAAAGTTAAGTGATGCAAACAACACCTTAATTAGGGTTAAGGATCTCCCTATCAGTTACTCAACCTGCCAGATGAAAACATTGACATACATCCTATCTGTCCTTTTTCTTGATGAATGTTAACATAGGCCTAAAGCTCTCAAATGAAAATTTTCTAATTCACAAACTAGAAACATCCTCTTCATTTTGCTTTTCTAATCCTTGCAACTAATAACTGTCTCAATAGAAAAGAGACTGTCAAGATGTACAGCTCATTTACCTGACTCGGGAAGCCATTGCATGTAAGATCTGTGAGTCCTTCACATACTTAAGTTTATACATTGTTAAGAAATGGAAATCACGGAAAAAATCTTAAGGATTCAACATACTGCAGCAAGAAATCAAACAGCTATTCATAGAAGTTGAACATCAATAAACTTGCAGGACAAAGATGCCTCTTGGAAAGCCTTAGGTTGGAGCAGAGTCGTTCACTAAACTCAAATCACAATAACTAGTATACACTAAGCATGCCCTAAAGAATCAGAAAAGAACAAAAATAAATTAAAAAAAGGGGGGAAAAAAACTTGGTATTTTTAGAAGAATACAAATGCAGCAGAAATGCAATTACACATTTACACCCCTACCTATGGCAGGGAATTAGATCTATCAACTACAAAAATAGTTGTGCTACTCTTTCTTTCTTTATCCATCTTATCATACTTGCTCCTAGCATATTCAGATTCCAAGATATAGATGTTATAAGAAGCAAACATTAAATTGATTCTATATGCTAACAATGGCAATAAATTGGCAAGATGAAGAAGGCAGTTCTGCAATTCATATACAATTCATGTACAGCTAAGTCCATATCATGTAAATATTATACAAGGATAAAAATAGAAATTATGATAATAAGTATAACTAATGGGAAATATAAACATTGCCTGCCTGGCTGCCTTCCTATTTTTCTTTGCTTCCGTCAGCATTCCTAACAAATGCTCGGTTCCTGTCCCTCACTCTTCTTTTAAAAGTTTATTCCAACAGTATGCTCGGTTCAATGAGACTTGATCTTTTCCATCAAGTAAAACAAGGCTCTCCATATAAGTATCCAAATGAGACGAGTCTTGAAACCAAAAGTCTTCAACATGGACCTCTTCTTTGCTCTCAGGATCGTAGGAAACCAACTCTCCATCACCCATTTCCACAAGAACTTCACCAGTTCTCCTAAATCCCAAAACCTTGTTTATTTCTTGTGCTAGATCAACAGTAAATAATTTTATCCAAGACTCCACAACACCATACTCTTGCATCACCCATATGCAACATCTCTCACTTGTACCCGACAAATCACCATCATAACAGAATAGAGACAGAGATTCCCCAAAAAGTGAAATTGACATTTTCAACTTAGGGCCATTAGCAACACTAGCCGGAAGCACCATCTCGCCGAAAACCTCAGAACCCATATCAAATGACAAAATCAAATAGCGATTTTGTTCCTTGCCCTTCTCAAATGCAATCCAATGGGAAGCCCCTTTCACGAAAACATGCGAACAATGACGGGGAATCATCTCATACGGAGGAACAACAGCACTACTGCCTCTCCACAAACCAGTGCTAAGCTCATAAACCTCAACCTCAGGTGAAACTCGGGAAGTTTGTGTGTTGCCCGAATTGCAAACATTCCCAATTCTCACAACTTTGAAGTCGTTAGTCGAAGAATTGAATCCAAACCCAACAACAAAATCATGAAGCGAGAATTCGGTGGGGGGCATGGGAAGATTGAAGGACTTTCTAAGTGCTGGGTTCCAAAGAATAAGAACGCTTGTAACAGAGAGATAATCACACAAACAAATCAACCCATTACATGAACCCACTATCTTGTAATAATGGACTGGCCAGACTTTATAACTATTATCGAATGTCATACATTCATCAAATATTTCATCATCATACCGTATTGAGAAGCGCTCTTTGTTGTCAGGATTAGAGTGGTACCTGAGGAGTAGTAATTGAGTCTTCTTGTCGTCTGCAACACTTCGATTGATGTGTTCTGTGATGAAATTAGGGTTCTTGATTATAGCGTGAAATGATTTGCAAACGCATCCGACGTGAACGATACTCTTGATCGGTAATCTTGTGCAGATATCAGCGAAGAGTTCTTGAGGTAGATTGTCCAAGAACATCGTTACCGTCTGATCTGATCGGCAAAACCCTAAAATTTGATGGCCAATGTCCTGCTGAATGAATGTACAGTTTGGGGACCTTGGGGAAAAAGATATTTATTATAGTGAGTGCTCTCAGACTGAGAATCGGATCTTCACGGTGAGAATACCGGGTCAGCTTATTCGGGCCTTTTTCTTTCTTTATTTGAACATTTTTAGATGGCATTATCTGGTGACTGAATTGGAATTTGGTTCTTTACACTCAGCTCCGTCAAATTCACGTGTTCACGAATAATTTTATGAAAGTTCTTAAACATTAATTCCTCTATCCTTTTAAAGAAACATTTAATTATTGCAAATAAGTGAATTTTTTTAAACTTCAAGAATATTATATATTGTTTGAACATTTAAAGTGAATGTATTTTGAATAACTCAAAAAATAAATAAATAAATAAATAAATTGGGACGAAAAGAGTATTCAAATTGCACATTGCATGTAAACCTGAATACGTTTTTTTTTACATTGTGACTTGAGCCATTAAATAACATTGCAAGATAAATTTGACTGTCATGTGAAATGATATTTAAAAAAAATAAAAAAAATAAAATTATAAACTCATATAAAAAAACAAAACAAACAAGCAAACGACGCACTGCAAATATTTGTCATCCTTGTCTATTTAATTCTCTTCCCAAGTTCATACCTTTTCCCAATCAGTCCCTAACCTCAAAACAAACCCAACTATATGCATGCACAATTGCGCATGAATCTCATCAAGACTATACAAGTTAAATGACACTACCATCTTAGACCAGAATGATGAAAAACAATTCATATATAACGTACACAGCCTAAATTAGAAAATTCTAAGTTTTACAACTACGAGCAACACAATGATTAACTTGTCAACAATGAGCACATTCAATAAGTGAAGGAAAATAAATAAATAAATAAATAAAAGAAGAAAAATACCAGTGTCATTTCTAATATTTATGTTAAAGAAACCGGAAAGAATGATGCTTACAGATGTAGATGTTAAAAGAACCAAATACTAGATTTCCCCTTAAATGTTTAACAAACCCACTAAAGAAACTGAAAATGAGCACTGCTCAACCCTACCCCTTTTTACAGACGCAGATGTTCAAAGAACCAAATACTAGATTTCCCCTTGCATGCTTAACAATGACAGCAAATTATGCTAGATGAGAGTTACTGTGAAACAGAGTCAAGCTTTCAAGTTTAAAAACTTTCTGGGAAAGAAAAAAGGACAGAGAGAGAGAGAGAGAGAAAGAGGCCCCTTTAGCCCTACCCATAATTTTGAAAGATTGTACTACTTTAAAAATAAAAAATAAAAATCCTACATTCTCAACCTTCAACACTACATTAACAGTTTCCAATACTAAATGCAGTATACTTTTCTAAATAACACAGAAACCAAATAATATCTGAAAGCAAACTCCATCTGATGCAAAACCACTGACATGGGCCCACAATACGCTCTTATTCATGTGAGTGGCAACGGCAGTTTATTTCTAGTCATTTGCGATATAAATTAAAACCAAATAAACAAATATCAAAGACAACTAAGGTCCAACAACACAGTAGATTGTAGACAAATAGCCAAAATTATGTATGAAATGACATAATTTTAATTTGCACAAAGAGAGGGGGAATGAAAGAACCGGTTGAGAGAGGAGGAGTTTGTGACATTGTCAGAGAACCGCTTATCTTTTTGTGCCCCTAAAACGACATCACTTTTGAAGTTTTATTCATTTAGCTGATATGGTGTGATATAAGCCTTAAATCTGTGTAGAATGCCACATGTCAGTATCTTAATGATTCAACTTTTGATAATGTAGAGAGATTTTAACTTAAAGGATCCTCGTCCTAAGTTCGTACCTTTACACAATCAAGTCCCAAATCCCAATCCCGAAATAGTAGGGTTCCATTAAGTAGCCTAAAAACAAACCACTATATACAAATGAATCTCAAGAATATATAAGTTAAACGACACTACCGCCTTCGAGCAGAATGATAGAAAACAATACATATTATGTACACAGCCTAAATAGTTGAGAAAGACTTTGTTGAGTTAATTTGAGCTTTTCAAACTACTTATGCACATTGGGTTCAGTTACAAATGAGAAGGGAAAAAGAAAAAGAAGCGTATAGGACCTGATGAATTAGAAAATTTTAATTTTTACAGCTAAGAGAAACAGAATGATAGAATAGTTACATGTAACAATAATGCTTTTACTGAAGAGGTTGGAGAAGAGGATGGAGTTGAGGAGGGAGCATCAATTAAGAAAGGTAAAACATGCAAAGAAGAATAGGCAGGCAGGCAGGCAATCTGAATGTACTTCACATTATTTGCATTAATTGTCATATAGTTTCAATTTTATCCCTAGAAAATGAGATTGACCCTGCTACGTATAAACTTGAAAACTTGACTTTGCATCACAGTACCTTTCATCTAGCATGCCATTGGTCAAATCTATAGTTTTTGGCTCTTTTAACATCTACATCTGTAAAAATGGATAGGGTTGAGCATCGTTTTTTCGGTTTCTTTAATATCGTAAATATTATATAATCTTGGTATCTTTCATTTTTTTTTTTTCCTTTCTTTTTTGATGTGGGTTGCTCTTTTCACTTATTGATTGTGTTCATTATTGATATCAAATGACAAAATCAAATACCGATTTTTTCCAGGCCCTGCTCAAATGCGACTCAATGTGAAGCCCCATTTACAAAAAACATGCAATCAATGATGTAGAATCATGTGATACAGATGAGCAGCATAACCGATCATTCTCCACAGACGTGTGCTAAGTTCATAAACATCAACCTCGGGCGGAAGTTCATAATCAAACAAGTTGTGAAGATAAACAATTCTCACAACTTCATAGCATTAGCCCCAGAATCGAACCCAACCTAAGCAAGACCAAACATGTATAGACCATGTGATTTGTATGTAATATGGGGCATCGGAAGTCTCACGGACTTTTGAATTCCTGGGTTCCATAGAGGATAATGTTTGTATATTATCCAAACCATTAGACAAAAATAAATCATCCGTCGGACAAGCAAATTAACCCATTACATGAAACCACTATTATGAGGTAAATCTACATTCAAAATAAATTTACATTCTCGATCCACTATACTTTCCGTGAACAACACAGAAGCCAAATAATATCTGATATAAAACTCCATCAGAGGCAAAGGCAACAACGCGCACTTATTTGTGTTTTTAGTGGCAACAACAGTTTATTTCAAGTCATTTGCAGTTAAAATTAAGATCCAAGAAACAAAAATCAAAGACAACTATAACTGAAGGTCCAACAAACAGTAGATTGGGGACAAATAGCCAACTTTATTTAAGAAATGACATCAGGTACCAATACAACAGCAGCGATAACTAAAATATAAGAAAATCAATATAGTGAAAGAAGCAACAAGTGGTAAAATCAGATTTCCCAGGAGATTATCGAAGAGAGAGGTCGGGGTATCAACCCGAAACCAGGGATATTCGAGCTATTTCAGTCTAATTCCTGTGCTTACCAAGCGTCGCAAGGCAGGCAATTAGTCAAAAGAGATTTCAGATATGTGTGCCAAAGAATTGGTACAGTAATCTAGAAAGGAAAAAAAAAAAAATTGGGTACAGCACAGGTCCTTTCCAATGACAAAGCAATTAAATAAAAATAAAAAATAAAAAATAAAAAATAAAAATAAAAAAAATAAAAAAAATAAAAAAATAAAAAACTACAGCTTCCATCTCACATTTGGCAATTCTGCTCATCCTGATCGACAACTCTACAACTACTCTTCTCACATCCCCCAAGAGTGGATGCACTATCATCTTCTTAGAGAGTATCTCGACAGAAAAATGGGTTGAAGTAATTAGTTAAAGCATTCTCCAGAAGTCTATACAAAAATATTCAAATTAAGTTTAGACATTGTTAAGAAATGAAGATCATACAACACAATTGTAAGGATTCAACATAATGCAAGAAGAAATCAGAGGTCTATTCATGTCAGTTAAAATTCAATAAACTTGCAAGACAAAGATGCCGAATCGTATATCCCTTAGAAAAGTTTTGCTTGGACTCAAGTCATTCACCAAAATGAAATTCTAATAACAAGTATACACCAAGTAAGCCCTAAAAATCTGAAAAGAATACAAAAAGGGAAATGTAATTACATCCCTACCTATGAAGGGAATAAGATCATCAACTACAAAAATAGCTGCTGCTACTCTTTCATCCTTCATCCATCTTCTCATTCCTGCTACTAGCATATTCCCATTCCAACAACTCTGCAAACTGAAAATGAATTGTACCAAAATTAATCTAATTTTATACCACTGGATAAACTGACATGAACATTGCACAACCTGTCTTTACAGATATAAATGTTATAAGAACCAACATTAGATTGACTTATCAAAAAAAAAAAGAACCAAACATTAGATTGATTCTATAAGCTAACAATGGCCATAAATTGGTAAGATGTAAGGTAGTTTTGCAATTCATATATAGGCAAGTCAATATCACAAGGATAAAAAGAGGAATTATGATTATAACAGGAAGTAAAATCCTTGCCTGTCTTCCTATTTTTCTTTGCTTCCTTCAGCATTCTTAACAAATGTTTCCTCCTCAATCTCTCTTCTTCTCATCCCTTTTTAAATAAGAAATTCACCCTTCTGATAGATAATTGAGACAGTATGCTCGGTTCAATGAGACTTGATCTTTTCCATCAAGTAAAACAAGGCTCTCCACATAAGTATCCATGTGATATGAGTCTTCTTCAGACCAAAAGTTTCCAAGATGGATCTCTTGTTTGCTCTCAGAATTGAATGAAACCAACTCTCTGTTACTCTTTGCCACAACAACTTCACCAGTTCTCCTAAATCCCAAAACCTTGTTTATTTCTCCTCCTACATCAACAGTAAATAGTTTCGTCCAAGACTCCACTACACCATACTCTTTCATCACCCATATGCAACATCTATTACTTCTACCTGACAAGGCACCATCATAATGAAATAGGGACAGAGATTCCCCAAAAAGTGAAATTGACAAGTTCAACCAGGGCCATCAGCAACACTAGCTGGAAGATTCATCTCACGGAAAACCTCAGAACCCATATCAAACAAAACAATCAAATATTGAATTTGTTCCTTGACCTCCTCAAATGCTACCCAATGGGAAGCCCCTTCACAAAAACATGCGAAGAATGACAGGAAATGTTGCAATTCAGAGGAACAACAGCACTACTGACTCTCCACAAACCAGTGCTAAGCTCACAAACCTCAACCTCAGGTGAAACACTGTAACCATACATGTCAACAAAATACACAATTCTCACAACCTTGAAGTCATTAGTTAAAGAATTGAATCCAACCCCAAGAACAAATAAATGATCTGAGAATTCACTAGGGGGCATCGGAAGATTCAAGGACTTTCTAATTGCTGGGTTCCAGAGAACAACAAGGCGTGTTAATCCATAGAATTCGTCCGAAAAACAAATCAACCCATTACATGAACCCACTATCCTGTAATAATGGATTGACAAGATTTTGTGACTATAATCGAGTGTCATATATTCATCAAATTTTTCCTTATCACAACGTATTGAGAATCGCTCTTTCTTGTCATGATCAGAGTGGTACCTGAGGAGTAGTAATTGAGTCTTGTTGTCATCTGCAACAGTTCGATCAATGTGTGCTGTGATGAAATTAGGGTTCTTGATGAGAGCGTTCCATGATTTTCAAACGCATCTGATTTGCACGATAGTCTTGATTGGTAATCTTGTGCAGATATCACTAAGAAGTTCTTGAGGTAGCTTGTCAAAGAAGTACATCATCACTGTTTGATCGTCAAAACCCTAAAATTTGATAACCAAAAATCCCGCTCAATGTAGTTTGGGTTTTGCAACTTTGTGTTCGGATCTTCACAGTGCGAAGAATATTTTAGGTCCTCTCATTTGTATTCTTTCATCTCCAGACTCCAATATCCGGAAACTATTAGGGCCAGTTTGGTTGGGAAGAAATGGAAAGAAAAGAAATGAAATGGAGGGATATGGAGTTTTGTGTTTGATATAAACTTTTGGAAGGAAAAGAGAGGAAATGGAAGGATTTGGAGGGATATGTTGAAAAGCTTGAATAGTAGTTTGTTATCCCTCCAAAAATGGGAGGAAATGGAAGGAAAGGAAGTGAAATTGTAGCATTTTTAATGAAATTTTTATAATGTCAAATTTGCCAAAAGACAAGAACCATGAAAAAGGTTAGAGTAGTAAATTCATTAAAATAGTTTCTTTTCCTAAGCATGATTACTATCATTTCCTTAATTAGTCAACCAAACACCTCTCATTTCCTTTCTTTTATTTTCTCTCGTATTTCCACTGTACCAAACATAGCCTTAGGTAGTTCGGCGCCTGATCCCACCAATTAGGGCAGGTCATGTCTTGTCAATTTTATTAATTTTTGTTGACATGGCTTATGTTGATTGGTTGGGATCATGCAAGTCCCAAGAAGTTATTGGCTATCAGGGTAATTCATTTATTAAATATCCCGGCCTAATGAGATTTTCTTATTGGTTGTAGTATGTAGTAACTATTATTCGGAGGGATACGGATCCTCTCCTTGGGACATCTCTCTCCTGCTCTCTCCAAAACTAATCTGGAGGCTAATATTAAGACACGTCATTCGTTAAGACACATCATTTGCCACATATCCCTCTCCCTCTTTTTCTCTCTCCTCAATATCTCTCTCTCTAAATCTTATATACAAGACCAAATTATTCTCTTCCCTTTTCAGTAACTTTCATGTAATTAACCTACCCACAACCTACTATTTCTCTCAAATCGTGAATCTTCTTTGGATATTGCTCCTGATTTTGTATCATCTTCAAAACCAACAATTGAGGTTTAGGTTTTGCTCAGTTCACCAGGGAATAATCATAAATATATGTTGAGTTAAAAAAAAAAAAAATCAGAACAAATTAATAAACCAAGAAATCAATTAAGGAATCCATTGGGTCTCTCTGAAAATTAATTAAGGTTTTAGATTTGGCAACATTTATTATTTATTTTATTTTTTTTGTTTCCAGAATTAATCATTTTTTTTCTTTTATTTATATATGTGTGCATATATTACGTTTAGCACAAGTTGAAGAAGCCGGTGGATTCCGGCAAGCAAAATTTGGGTATGAAAGTTACTGAAGAGGAAAGAGAAAATTTTGGTAAGAGAGAGAGGTTGAGAGGAGAGGGAAAGGGAGATGTGACAAACGATGTGTCTTAATGAATAACGTGTCCTAATATTAGCCTTCACATTAGTTTTGGAGAGAGCAGGAAAGAGATGTCCCAAGGAGAGGATCCTTATCCTGAGAAAAGTTAACTTATTTATTACATATATAATAATGAATATATTTGCATATGGATTTAAATAAATAAAAAAATATAAAATATATATGTCATGACCTGATATAATTTTATATAAACCTAATATACAGAGGCTCTCAAGAAGCACCCGCTTTCAAAATTTTTAGACTTAGACGCTTTCTCGCTCTCGCTTTCGCTCCTGCTCTGTGTGACTTAGGGCCTAACAATTCTGCCTACCTATTCAATCATAAGGGGATAAACCGATCACACAAGCAAAAAATGTCTCATTTGGTGAGAAAAAAAACAAAGAAAACAGGACATATGCAATTATTTGCCATAATTCTTTCCATTTTCCTTCTGTCTGTAAAAAACTTCACTACCTCTTGCTTCTCAACCCTGTTATATGCTTTGACTGAGAACTGATAACACATTTTAATTCTATAATGATAAAGTAACATGATGGCTCATATAGTGAGCCCAAGCACATAGATTTATCATAATTACAAAGGAACTGAGGCTGCTCTGGTACTTTTAAAGAGAGTGTAACAACATATTTCAAACAATAGCTATATCCAACTTACAAGAACTTGTCCTAAGGGGTCTAATTTTTAAACAAATGTTACATGATCGAGATCTACTTGCAGGTCTCGCACTTAAGATACCGAGGCTCAAATCCATTGCAAGGAGAAAAGACATTGTCAAAAAAGAGGGTTTTGGTAGAATTGATGTCATTACATGAACACAGCAAATTCGTATGTAAGAACTGGATGTCAAAATTTTAAGAAGCACCGAAAATTTTAAGACCTGAATGTTAACATAGGCCTAAAGCTCTCAAAGGAAATTTTTCTAATTCACAAACTAGAAGCATCCTCTTTGTTTCTCTTTTCTAATCCTTGCATCTAACCACTCTGTCAATAGAAAAGAGACTGTCAACATTAGGACCTGACCGGGGAGCCATTAAATGTAAGATCAGTGAGTTCTTCACATACTTAAGTTTAGACATTGTTGAGAAATGGAAATCATACAAAACAGTCATAAGGATTCAACATACTGCAGGAAGAAATCAAACAGCTATTCATGGCAGTTAAAATCAATAAACTTGCAAGACAAAGATGTTGAATGGTAAATCGCTTGGAAAGACTTTGATTGGAGTCGATTCATTCATTAGAATCAAATGACAATAACCAGTATTCACTCAGCACGCCCTTAAGAATCAGAAAATAATAAATAAATAAATAACATGGTTTTTTAAGCACGCCCTAAAGAA
Source organism: Cornus florida (assembly GCF_030987335.1). Lineage (NCBI taxonomy): Eukaryota > Viridiplantae > Streptophyta > Magnoliopsida > Cornales > Cornaceae > Cornus > Cornus florida. Next base: position 88,590,140 of record NW_026775575.1, on the reverse strand, counting down.
TCAGAAAATAATAAATAAATAAATAAAAACTTGGTTTTTTTTAGAAGAATACAAGATGCAGCAGAAATGCAATTACACCCTACCTATGATAGGGAATAAGATCAATCAACTACAAAATAGCTGTGCTACTCTTTCTTTCTTTATCAATCTTCTCATACTTGCTCCTAGGCCCTAGCATATTTCCATTCCCACCACTCTACAAACTGCAGATATAGATGTTATAAGAACCAAACATTAAATTGATTCTATATGCTAACAATGGCAATAAATTGGCATGATGTAAGGTAGTTTTGTAATTCATATATAGCAAAGTCAATATCATGTAAATATCATACAATGATAAAAATAGAAATTATGATACTAAGTATAAATAATGGGAATTAAAAAACTTGCCTGCCTTCCTATTTTTCTTTGCTTCCTTCAGTATTCTCAACAAATGTTTCCTCCTCAATATTTCTTCTTCCTGTCCCTCTTTACATAAGGAAGTCTCCGGTTTTTTTTAGGTTTATTCAGACACTATGCTTGGTTCAATGAGACTTGATCTTTTCCATCAAGCAAAACAAGGCTCTCCATATAAGTATCCAAATGAAATGAGTGTGGAGACCAACGAATTCGAAGATTTACTTCTTGTTTGCTCTCAGGATCATATGAAACCACCCATTGGTCCTTTGCCACAAGAACTTCACCGGTTTTTCTAAATCCCAAAACCTCGTCTATTTCTCCTCCCAAATCAACAGTAAATAATTTCGTCCAAGACTCCATTACACCATACTCTTTCATCACCCATATGCAACATCTCTTACTTTCACCCGACGAAGCACCATCATAATGGAATAGAGACAGAAGTTCCCCAAAAAGTGAAATTGACATGTTCAAGTCAGGGCCATTAGCAACACTAGCTGGAGGCATCATTTCGCGGAAAACCTCAGAACCCATATCAAACGAGATAATCAAATGGCGATTTTGTTCCCTCCCCTTCTCAAATGCTACCCAATGACAAGCCCCTTTAACAAAAACATGCGAAGAACAACCGGAAATCTCGTTGCCATTCAGAGGAACAACAGCACTACTGACTCTCCACAAACCAGTGCTAAGCTCATAAACCTCAACCTGAGGTGGAACTGTGAAAGTATACACAATTCTCACAACCTTGAAGTCATTAGTCCAAGAATTGAATCCAAACCCAAGAACAAATACTTGAGTCGAGAATCCACTAGGGGGTAACGGAAGAATGAAGGACTTTCTAATTGCAGGGTTCCAAAGAATATGAACGCCTGAATAAGAAGAGAAATCGTCATACAAACAAATCAACCCATTACATGAACCCACTATTATGTGATCATCATGGAGTGGCCAAATTTTATAACTATTATCGAGTCTCATACATTCATCAAATGTTTCATCATCACAACGTATTAAGAAGCCCTCTTTGAAGTCGTGATCAGAGTGGTACATGAGGAGTAGTGATCGAGTCTTGTCGTCTGCAACAGTTTGATTGATGTGTGCCGTGAAATTAGGGTTCTTGATTAGAGCGTGAAATGATTTGCAAACGCATGTGGTTCGCACGATAATCTTGATCGGTAGTCTTGTGCAGATATCCGTCAAGAGTTCTTGTGGTAGCTTGTCGAAGAAGGACATCTTTACAATCTGATCTGATTGTCAAAACCCTAAAATTTGATAACCAAAATCCCCTTCAATGTGGTTTGGGTTTTGCAACTTTGACTTGGTGACATTTTATAGCGCTCTAAGACTCTGCATCATTTTTATTATAATTTATAACTATTATTTTATTATTATTATTATTCATTTTTATTATAACTATTATTATTATAATTTTTCTTTTTTTTTCTTTTTACCTTACCTAGAAATTCAAACATTTACATTGATCTTATGGAGTGTTTAACCATCTAGTCTTTATGATTATCTTGTATTCATTCATTAAAAAGTATCGTTAAAAATTCTTATATGCCCCTAAAAAAAAATTAATGTATATACCTATATATATATATATATATTTGGTCAGTAAATATTCCCTCATAAATACAAATGGAATTGGAATCTCTCACCTCTCCTTTAACCTTGCTTCTCAGCTCTTTTATAGGCATTGTTTGAGTGTAGTAGACACTATATTTTATAACAATGGCATCAAATAAATTTGATTGCATAATAATAATAGCCGATTTTTATTTTTTATTTTTAAAAATCAAAGGCTCTTGGCTTCATATCAAATTTGTGAGAGTCAATATGGGCTTGGGGTCAATATGGGCTTGGGGCTAGTGTTGGCGTTGGAATGGTATTGCTGGTCACTTGCTTTGTTTTTCTTCCTCACTCTTTTCCACTACAACTTCACCTATTTTTCTAATTCCCAAAACCTTTGTTTATTCTTCAAACATCAACGGTAAACAATTTGGTCCACCATCCTACTGCACCATATTATTTCATCACCCATATGCAACATTGCTTACTCGTAATCCAAAAGCATCATCAAATATTTAACATAAATGTATTACACAATTGCTACATCGCTATTACACTGGTGTCATATTTTATAATGTATCTGTGATGCAGATGAGTTGCACCAATGTACATAAATCTATTAACAATGAAAAATTATTAGATAGTCTTGACACTTGTAGACTAATTCAATCACGATTCTTACTGAGAAAGTGGCTTACAATAGTATATTAATATACTCATATTATAAAGAAATTTCAGTATTAATTTTTATTAGATTAATCCACCAAATTTCAAATGGTCTATGACAGTCTAATGATTTTCTTCTGAACAAGATGGATTCACATTCTACTAAGATCACCTAATTAAAGAGGGAAAAATGATAATACATCAGAAAATCAAATACATCCGAAATATTGATTTATCACATCTCTTCAAGCTCAACACCACCTTCGTGCAAAAAAACATTAAAATAATGAAATTAAGGAAGTTGAACGTATGCTTGGTTCACTTTCTGTTTTTTAAGGATAAAAATTTAAAAACAATACAAATTTTGGTTAACATTTTTTTCTTTTTTTTTTAAAGTTGAATTGAAAAAATAAAAAGACATGCTTTGAGAACGTTCTATTTCAGTTCCCTAAAAATTATTTTCGGAGTTCTTAGAAATTATAGCTACATAATTTTATTTTATTTTATTTTTTTTTTTTTTTTTTTTTTTTTTTTTTTTTTTTTGATAAGTAAAATTATTGCTACATAACTGAACAACATGGTCTGTTAAGTTTACTTCCAATTTGCTATGACAATCGACAACCATCATAAACTCATGCGATGTATTTAAGTCAATCCGATCATTAGATTTAGTAGCATCCTATCTTTAGTTAAGATAAGAAGTAATAATTTAGACTTATAAACAGAATTTTCATATCCCTATCTGCATTACTCAACCACCGGTCAGACTTTTCTTTTTATTTTTCTCCCCGATAAATTAGGAAAACTCAAACACGGGCACATCTACTCAGGGAGTTAAGTGCTTAGACTACTGAGTAATGCCCCGACTTTTCTTATCTTAGTATATCTGATTGACACACTGCCACTTAACCTTTAAATCGAGCTTCAAGACAACATCAACGTGGATTTTTACAATACTAAATCAGTGAGTATACTTTTCCTGAACAAAACAGAAGCCAATAATATGTTAAATCAAACTCCATCAGATGCAAAGCCAAACAATACGTTCTTATTCATGTTGTGAATGGCAACAACAGTTTATTTCTAGTCATTTGCGAAACAAATTAAAATCCAAGAATCAAAAATTAAATACAACAATAATTGAAGGTCCAACAAGCAGGAAAAAAAAAAAATAATAATGCCAATAAGCATACACTAAGAACACCCTAAAAAATATGAAAAGGATACGAAAAGAGGAAAAAATATGGTCTTTTAAAAGACTGCAAGATGCAGCAGAAATGTAATTCCTTCCCTACCCCTGATAGGGAATAAGATGGTTAACTACAAAAATAGCTGCTTTGACTCTTTCATCCATCTTCTCATACTTTCTCCTAGCATATTCCCATTTCAAAAACTCTAAGAACTGAATAGTAGTATAGTACCAAAATTAATCAAATTTTATATCACTAGATAAACAGAAATGAACAATGTGCAACCCTATCTGTCTTTACCAGTAAGAACCAAGCATTATATTGACTCTGTATGCTAACAATGGCAATAAATTGGCAATATGTAACGTTGTTTTGCAATTCATTTATAGCCTAGTCAAAATCATGGAAATATTATGCATGATTGCAAATAGGGATTATATAATAATAAGTATAAATAATGGAAAGTAAAAACCTTGCTTGCCTGCCTATTTTTCTTTGGTTCCTTCAGCATTCTTAACAGATGTTTCCTCCTCGACCTTTTTTCTTTCGAATTCACCCTTTTCAGAAAGATTATAGAACCAGTATTCTCGGTTCAATAAGCCTTGATCTTCTCGATCAAGTAAAACAAGGCTCTCCATATTAGAATCCAAATGAAGGGAGTATTTAGTCCAACGGATTCCAAGACTGACTTCTTGGTCGCACTCAGGATCATATGAAACCAGCCCTCCGTTACTCTTTGCCAAAACAACTTCACCAGTTTTTCTAAATCCCAAAACCTAGTCTATCTTTCTTCCTAAATCAACAGTAAATAATTTCGTCCAAGACTCCACTGAACCATACTCTTTCATCACCCATATGGGACATATATTATAGTAACTTCCATCTGACAAAACACCATCATCATAATGGAATAGAGACAGAGATTCCCCAAAAAATGAAATTGACAGATTCAACCCGCGGCCATTAGAAACACTAGCTGGAAGCATCATCTCGCCGAAAACCTCAGAATCCATATCAAACGACAAAATCAAATAGCGATTTTGTTCCTTCTCATGCTCAATTGCTACCCAATGCGAAGCCCCTTTCACAAAAACATGTGAACAATGGCGGGGATTAATAATCTCATACGGAGGAACAACAGCCCTACTACTTCTCCACAAATCAGTGCTAATCTCATAAACCTCAACCTCAGGATTAACTCTGTAAACATTCATGTCCGAATCCCAAAAATACACAATTCTCACGACCTTGAAGTCATTAGTACAAGAATTGAATCCAAACCCAATAACAAACTTATGAAGACGACCCGACAATGAACTAGGGGGCAACGGAACATGCAAGGTCTTTCTAATGGCTGGGTTCCAAATAATAACAACGCTACTATTAATAAAAAAAAATCGTCCGACAAACAAATCAGACCATTAATTGAACCTACAATCCTGTAATAACGGGGTGAACAGATACCAAAACAACTATCAAAACGTTATCGTAACGCATCGAGAAGTGCTCTTCCTCATCATGCTGAGAATGGTACCTGAGCAGTCGCAATTGAGTCTTCTTGTCCGCAATAGTTCGATTGATGTGTTCTGTGATGAATTTAGGGTTCTTGATTACTGCGTTCCATGATTTGCGAACGCATCTGATGAGCACGATGGTCTTGATCGGTAATTTTGTGCAGATATATTTGAAGAGTTCTTGAGGTAGCACGTCGAAGAAGGACATCGTTACCGTCTCATCTGATCGTCAAAACCCTCAAATTTGAGAACCAAAAATCCGCTTAATGTGTAGTCTAATCGTTTGCAACTTTAGAGTTGGTGGCGTTTTAATAGTGCTCTCACATCCGGATCTTCACGGTGAGAACACCGGTTCGGATTTGTTTGTTGGGCTGTTTGGCGACTGTGTTGTTGGGCTGTTTGTCAACTGTGTTGTTGGGCTGTTTGTCAACTGTGTTGTTTCCCCCAAAAGAGAACTAAGTGTTTTATTTAAATTATTTTAAATAGTGATCCGAAACATATTCGGTAAAATTCATTTCATGAAAATATATTTGATAAAAAGATTTTATACGTTTGAAAAACATAATAGGTAGTTTAAAAATATCATTTAAGAGAATATTGTTTATCACTATTACAATATCGTTATGATGCGAAAACATATCAAAACATCAAATTGATGCTTCAATTTTTGACAACTATTCACGAAACATTTTGGTATTGTGCAAAACAAAATAATTTTTACCAAATATATTTTTTCCACGGTTCATTACTACAATACCCAACAAAAATAAAAACACTAAAAACAAAATGCGTACAAGACAAATCTTAAATGTCGCACACAATTTTGATGAAGTTATTAAATATTATTCAATATTAAAAATCATTTAATCAAACTTCAAATCAAATAGTAAATTTGTAAGTAATTTTAAAAAAGATTTGAGGCAACAATCTGGAGAGGTTTCTTTAAAAAAAAAAAAAATTCTATTTCAACATGACTCAACAATTTCATACAGCTGAACATAGTCTAACTCTATATGCAAATACTCTGGAACCTTATTCAACTCTCTAGAGTCTATTAAATCTAAAATCATTTTTGACCTCTCCAAACAACATGCGATAAAGATTTCAAAAAAAGTTCAATACCCCAATTGAGAGAATATATTGGGAGAGTCAGCAAACCATGTCATCGATGGCTTGTCATCGATATGTCCAACTAATAAAAATTCTATCATATAATAAAATTAATCCTAGTATTTAAAATATAAAAAATAAAAACTGCTAAAAATTACTCCATCAAAATGATTTGTTAGATTTTCATTGATTAAACATACCTTAACGGCAGATGTCTCGATAGCCAGTGATTAGTGCCTTCGGTAAATTTTTTTGCATCTACTAATCTAAGTTATCTAACCCAGTGTTATAACTTCTCCATCCATAAAAATGAGAGAAAGGGTTTGAACCCAATATGAACAAAAAGTGTGCTTGAATGGAGTGAGTGCGGTTCTTGGAATTTGTCATAATACTTATGAGTAAACACAACTATGATGAATAATGAGGGACGAGGCCTTGCCTTTAAAAAATATCTCTAATTTTACTCTCTTTTTTTTAATAGCTAATTTTGCTCTTCAAATTTCTTTGATTCCTTCTTCAAATCTTTTTTTTTTTTCTCCCTCCAAAGTTCTCTCATTTTTCTTTTCTTATATTTCTACTTCTTCTTCTTCTTCTTTATTTTATTTTTAAAAATAAAAAAATTGGCAGGAAACTCAATATTGGTTCATAGTCAATAACATCTTCACCATCTAGAGTAATGATGAGTCGAAGAACCCCATGCATTGATGGGTAACAATTTGCCTTTATGGGACTTAAACTCTCTTCTTTCACTTTGAAACGTAGATGAAATATCACTGGGTTATAACACTATTGATATTTTTTTTCCCCTCTTCTTAAGATTCTTCTTTTTGCACCATGTATAATGTATGTGTTATTACCTTCTTCTTTTTGTCTTCTTTTTATTTAAAGTTTCACTGTAATTTTATATACTTGATGTTTATATTTTGTATTTTTTAATTTTTCTTTACTATAATTTTTGCAAGTAATGATGTACCATTTAAATCTCATGCTATTTGAATCTTGATTAATGTACCTTAATTGTACTTCTATTCTCACTCTTTGTTAATTGTCATGTTATTTAAAAAATAAAAAATAAAATCTGAAATCAAACTCCACCGGATGCGAAGCCAAGAATATGCTCTTATTCATGCTGCGAGTGGCAACAGCAGTTTATTTCTAGTCATCTGCGGTACAAATTAAAATCCAAGAAAGAAATCAAATACAACTATAATTGAAGGTCCAACAAGCAGAGTAGATTGGAGACAAATAGCCAACTTTATGTAAGAAATGTCATCATCAGGTACCAAGAATATAGCAATGATAACTAAATCATAAGAAAATTAATACAGTATAGTACAAGGGGCAATAAAGTTGTTAAATCAGATTTTCAAATAGAATTAGTAACCATTATCAATGACACAGCACCTGGATAGATAAATAAATAAATAATAAACATTGAACTACAAAACATTGTTACTTGATTATTCTACCAATACATGCTAAGGATGTTATGTGAATCAATGCAAATACCTTAAACTGAGGAGAAATTTTGAGCATTGAAATCCAAACTGAGGGGAGGAAATAGCATGGAAGAGCAGCACGAGATGATTATATGTTATATTCATCAAAACACCGATAACGAAAATAATATAAATATTTTCAGATACCGCTATACAATTTCAACTCATCTTTGCTCAATCAATACAAAACACCCATGCTTTGTAGCCCATTTGATATTTGCCTATCCAAGAATCAACAAATTCGACCTAAAACGAAAATAATACACATAATAATTTGTAATCCATATGACATATTAAGCAAAACATCAGCTACTGATGGTCAGAGATTATGCTAAGTGCAAACATAAACAGAATTGATGCATTTTTTCCCAAAATAAAGCTAATTGACTCCAACAAAGTGCAAATTTTAACTCGACCGTCTTTTCCACACGAGGTATTGGATAAATATCAATAACAAGAATGCCACTAATGAGTTACTTGGCCTGTGCATCTGTGTGTGTGTGAGTGCGTGTTTGTGAATGAAACGAAAAGATGGAGACACAATGCAAAGGGCACATGGCGCAGGGTTGAGTTTTGAGGTTCACAAAACGCCTGGCCAATGACAGGCAACGTATTGAGAAGTGCTATTCCTCGTCATGCTGAGAATGGTACCAAAAACTTTAGAGCAGAATGACAAAAAAGAAATCATTTAACTTATGCAAACATTGGGTTAATTTGAGCTAATTACATAGCCTGAATAATTGGGAAAGACTTTGGTGAGTCAATTTGAGCTTTTCAAACTACTTTCGCAAACATTGATTCAGATAAAAGAGCAACGCCGGTGAAATATATGAAAAATACCAAGAGCATCTAACATTTACAACATTGGAGAATCTGAAAATGAACACCGCACAACCCTATACATTTCTACAGATGTAGATGTTAAAAGAACAAAAGACTACCCCTTACATGCTTAACAATGGCAACAACTTTTGCTGGATGAAACATGCTGTGGTGCAAAGTTGAGTTTTTAAGTTTAAACATAGCAAGGTCAATCTCATCTCATGTATCCAAGGATAAAACAACAAAAATCAAGACAAGAAGTCCAAATATTGCGAAGTACCTTAACTCCATCCTCTTCTCCAAAATTTTCAGTAAGGGCATTACTGTTACATGCTCTTCCCATTAGTACTTCATTATTTCCTCAGAGTAAAACTAGGCTTTCCATGTAAGTATCCAAGTGAAGCGAGGATTTATAGCTACAGATTCCAATTTCAACCTCATCTTCACTCTTGGGATCATATGAAACCAGCTCTCCATCACTCTTTTCCACTAGAACTTCACCTGTTTTTCTAAATCCCAAAACCTTGTTTATTCCTCCTAGATCAACTGTGAACAATTTAGTCCACGAACCCTCTACACCATATTCTTTCATCACCCATATGCAACAACTCTTATCAGTACTCCAAATATTATCATCATAATGGAACAGAGAGAGAGATTCCCCAAAAAGTGCAATGGACAAATTCAGCTTACAGACATTAGCAACACTATCCGGAAGTATCATTTCGATGAAAACCTCACTACCCATATCAAATGACAAAATCAAATTCCTATTTTGTTCCACGCCCGGCTCAAATGCGACCCAATGTGAAGCCCCATTCACAAAAACATGTGACCAATGACCCATATTCGTGTAATATGGAGGAGCAGCAGAACCACTGCTTCTCCACACACCTGTGCTAAGCTCATAAACATCAACCTCGGGCCGAACTACAAAATCAAACGAATCGTGAAGATGAACAATTCTCACAACCTTGTAGTCATTAGTCCGAGAATCGAACCCAAACGCAAGAACAAACCCGTGTAGACCATGTGAGTCGTATGTAAAACGGGGCATCGGAAGTCTGACGGACTTTCGAACGGCTGGGTTCCACAGAATGATAACATTTGTAAACTCTTCTACACTCATGGCGAATAAATCATCGGACAAGCAAATTAAACCATTACATGAACCCACTATGCGGTAATAATAGTATTGGTACAGGTGGTAGCAATCAATAGGACAATCAAGTGTCAAGCACTCATCAAATGTTTCGTCATCGCAATGTACCGAGTAGTGCTCTTCTTCTCTGCCATACCCAGAATGATACCTGAGGAGTAGTAATGGAGTGGTGGTGTTTGCAATTGCTCGATTGATGTGTGTGGTGATGAAAATAGGGCTGTTGATTAGAGCGTACCATGTTTTGCAAACGCACCTGATTTGCAGGAGAGTCTTGATGGGTAGTCTTGTGAAGATGTCGACCAGGGTTTCTTGAGGTAGATAGTCCGACATGGTTGAACCTCTGATCGTAAAACCCTAAATTTTTATGCTTCTCTGCTCAAATGTAGTTTGGGGATTTGTGAAACTAAACGTTTCATTGGTGTAGTATAGGGTTAGCGGGTCCTCCCATTCGGATCATTTCATCTCTCGAAGAGTCATATTGCTAGAACAATGCTTGCCTTAAGACGCATCAGCAGAGATTGAAGGCCAAACATGCCATTTTTCTTGCCAAAATGAGGGTTTTTGGCAGATCTGTCAATATGGATTCCATGGTGGTTGTGTTGGGGACTGTAAGGGTGGCAACAATTGGGATTCGGTAGCGTGTTTAAGAGAGAGCCAAAGATGGTGAGGAGAGGACCGGCGGAGTAGACGACATGTTCTCTGCCGGCCCCGGAGACTTCGAAGCATAGAGAGAAGGGGCGTCAGATCTAACCATGCTTAGATTTAAAAAAAAAACTTTTAACTTTTATTTAACACGTGACCTTTTATTATTGGTCTAGGTCAACATTAGCGGGAATCATCTACTAATTTGGCCCAAGATAAGCTTTTTTCTGTTATTAATACGAATTTAGTTTGTAATTATAAAAAATAGTAAAATTATATTAAAAAAAAATATTTTGTTTAATTTTTTAAAAATTAGTTATAAAATTATAAAATAGTATTTTATGATTATCTGAGAACTAATTATAATTTCACGAATGGTTCAGAGTTACAGAACAAAATATATCCTGTAGATATTTTTCTTTCATTATGGAATAAATTTTTTTTAATGAATGCAATAATTTGAATAGGGAGACTAAATTATCCAGTTTTTTCAAAATTACTCCTACTTTCCAAAAAAATTAATAGACTGACATTTATCCATCTCTACTTGTCTCTCCCGCGTATGTCCTCTCCTCCTCTTTCACTCCCAAGACACCAATCTTCTCTCGGGGCAAACCCTACAATCTCACAATCAAACTGCTCTAGTGCTCCTTGTCCGAGCATTTAACTCCACAAAAATGTATAAAGCTTCTCCTTCTCCTCCTTCCAAACCATCAAAATTCACCAAGAAAATCCGAGAGCCGAACACTACAATTTCGACTCGTAAAACAGGTAATCTCGATTTTTAAGTTTGGTTTCAAAGAAATTGCAGGAAAAATAGTAAGCCCAATGAAAAACCCCTGAAATATCCACCTTAACGAGCCTAATTTAAAGTAGCTTGGTTTTGTTGGGGACCTGAATTATGTGTATATATATTTTCTGTTTAGTTTTCTTAGCAACCAAACAGAGGATTGGACCCAATTAGCTGGAAAAGTTGTTTTGTAATGTTATGGCCATGAATTCCCTACACCTACAGTTTGATTCCAAGTTACTTATTTGTTGTTTTAATTTGCTCAAACGGTGATTTTTAAGGTCCTATCAATCCTGCACACAGAAAGCAGAAGCTGAATTTGGAAGTTTCTCCTCACAGAGCTGATAATTTATTTATTTTATTTTATTTTTGGGGGTTTTCCTTGTTCATTGCCTTCTCGAAGTAATAGTTCCTTTTATCTGCTATATTGTTGGGTAGAGTGTGGGAGTATATTGTAGTTTTCTGATTTCTTGAATGCACTTTTTTTTTTTTGGCTGATACAGTGTCGGCAGTTAGGACCTTTAGGTTGATGCGCATAGAACTCGGTGGTGCTTTTGCTGTCTTGCTGACCTCTTGAATTGGAGCGGGAAGGGTTCGGGTGATAATGAAATGGCATATGTTGCAAGAACTCTTGGGCTTTGCACCCGTGCTTTGGATGATAGAGATCTCAGACTGGTTTTTCTCTTTACTTCCAATATCATATATTGTGCTTACACTTCTCCTTTCGGTGAAACTTGTATCTAGGATATGCTCCGTGGCTGCACCTTGCTTTATCATTGCATTTATCAGCAAAAGTAACATGGGATGAGATTATTAAAAATGATTTTTAAATCTTAAATATGGTAGGTGAAATGGCATGTAATAGAAAAGATAAAAGAGAGAATTCATGTGGTTGACCCCATTCAAAAAGGATTAAGGTAATGATAATGATGATGATCTAGTAGATAGAACAATTTTCATTTTTGGACAGGAGACTTGTTGGTATGGCATGCCTTTATTCCTAATTTGTTTGGGCACTAACCCTTTTCAAAAAAAAAATTTGTCATACAGGTGACAGACATTGTTGGAGGCACCATTCGTTGGAGAACATATCTTGATCAGTTGATTCTTTCATTATTCCTGATGAGAACACATATAGAAGCATAGAACCTCTTCTGTTACAGGTACATTTGCCTTGCAAGTAAAATAAATGGAATATTTTCATGGTTATATGGGGATGAATGTGAAAACTATTATTTTTTGAATTGCAAATTGTATGAGTAGATTGGCAGACATTTGACCATATGAGTTTACTGGCTATAGAACTATAACTTGTAATAGTGTTGTTTATGCTGCTCCTGTGATTAGTTATATTTGAATGGAGCTCTAAGGATAATTCTAATCAAGCTTAGAAACATTCTGACCGTCTAAAGATATATGGATTTGTATTCCAACTATGTCAGAAAATTGCCTGCTTCCATGTGTTAAAAACTTACTTCTTTATCCAATGACAGGCCTGCACAGTTGGTGAAAAAGTTTGGAAGTTGAATGTGCAGTGAACCTAAAGGTTCTATAGGTTGATTGTTGTTTAAGAGGATGAATTTTACACACTGGATGTTTCAGGCTTATTAAAATTGTAAAAAAATATCAGTTTTTTACCTTTGTTTCTAGATTCTTCGAATTGGTTTCTACGAGATTATCAAGCTACAAATGCCTCCATATGCCGTAGTGGATGAGGTAAATTTTTCTAGTTTGGTTTTATTCTCAGAATTTTTACTTAATGTTGTTCCTAAAAACAATCATAAAATTTGGAGCTTAAGTAGCAATCTTTGCTAAGATGGATAGTGTAAGTGGGATGTAAAATAACTCCTCAGTTTCAGGAAATTCACAGATTACAGGGTAGCCATGTATTGGTTTTAGAATCTGCCTTTCTGTCTCTTAACTAGGAATCTTCATCAATGACTGACTCAAATGATGGTTCTTAATGTTACACTTTCTTTTCTTTTTCTTTTTTGTTTTTTTTTTTTTTTTTTTAAAGTGAAAAATGAAAATGATGGTTACATATACCTGTTTGATTGTTTTATTTGGAACTCTCAGAAAGTATTCAGATGAACTTCATATTTTCTAAGTAGATCAAGTGCTGGGTGTTAATACCAAAAACTGGCTTCATCGTGTCCTTAGCATTGGTCCACTAACTTCTATTTCACCTGGGTTCCATACACCTTTTACATATTATGTTTTGCTAATCTTTTCTTGATTTTGTGTTTTGGGCACTAATGTTCATTATTATGTATGGTTGTTGCATGTATATCTTTAGAATGTAAGACTTGCAAAAGTTTCTCTGAGACCTGGTGCTGGTAACATGGTCAATGGGGTTCTCAGAAGACTAGTTTTGCTTTAATATATACTCATGAAGCATGACTAAGTGGCAACTACAATAGTTGTAATGACTGCCTTGTTCTTTTGAGTCTGCAGGAAAATAACTCCCTTCCTTTACCCAGAGTGGAAGGCAATGATCGTTCACAATCACGTGCTCTTGCCAAGCTTCATTCTCATCCAGTTTTAAGTTTGGTGTTGAATCTTTTTCTTCTATTTACAACTTCAAGGATAACTGGAGCTAATCATAGAGGTATCTATGACAAACGACCTGATTAATCCTTGGGTTTGTCCATGGAATTTATATATAGAAGAGAAAATTTATTCTTTTACTGTATTGTATTCCTTTTTTTTTTTTTTTTTTTCCCTCCTTTCCCCCAAATACCGAACATCTAAGTTTTTCAGATTTTTATAAAGTCTCAGGATTTGGTTCTATGATAGTTGTTAAAGGCACCGGCGCCTTGAATGCCTTAAGGCGACAGTGTTGTACCAGGCGAATGCCTTTTAGGCAAAGACGCAAGGCTACAGGCTACAGGCGCTGGAAAAATAGTTTTTTTTAAAAATTATTTTGTTATTATTTTGGTTGTGTAAGGTTTATTATTTGTTTATTGTTAGTTTTTATTTGTTTAGGGCAAATTATACAAACCACCCATGAGGTTTCTATATTGTGCATGTAGATAGAAGTTATAGCAATATTACAGAAAGGTCCATAATTTTAAGGTCAAAAGCATTATGATTTTTGGCATTGTGATGTTCCTTTCTACGCGAGAAACAGTGCAAAAAAGCATGAGAAGCTCCAGTCCCTCTACATTATTTTGTGTTTACTTAAGGCTCAGCTGAGCAAACAAAGGCTCATCTGCCGGAAAGCCAATATGAAAAGTTACAGTTATGACATGAACAGAGAGCAACAATTCACCACATCAATTTTCTCTGCAGCTCCAAGTCATGTTTTCCAAGCTTTGTCTTAGAAAAAGAAACACCTGATGAAAATCTGCGAGCTTTCTATTGCCAATATGGAAAATGATGTTGCAGAGGTATTAGCTCCAGGAGAAAAGTTTGTTACAGAAGTGGAAGATACATATACTGAAGTTGAATGCCACAATAATTTTCAAACAATGGTTGCTTCTACAATTGTTTCATAATTAATTAGCCATTTAGTAAGCATCCTTTGAGGGTAGAGGGTACAAATTCTTGCTTCACTTTCAAATTTTGAAGATTCTGTTCATACAAGAATGGCGAAGACTTCACAAGCAAGGAGAATCTCATTCATAGTGCATGTTTGGCTTTAACTTGTAATAGACATTTTTTCTTTTCTATTTTCAATGTAGAGTTTTTTATGGTCAAATGGTCAATATGATCTTTCTATAATATTTCTATAACTTCTATCTACATGCAAAATATAGAAACCTCATGGGTGATTTGTGTAATTTACCCATTTGTTTATTACAAAACCTATACAAGACCTACAAGTTACAAAACAAAAAAAAAAAACAAAAGAAAATAAAAGAAGAGACAGAGAAGTACACGAGTGAGTGAGTGACGAGCCTGATCTGCGAAGCCTGGGCTCTCGGATCAGCGATCTGCGTCTGCCGGTGCCGGTAAGTTCTCCTTCCCTCTCTTCTTCTTCTCTTCTTCTTCTCTCCTTCTTGCTTCTTCTTATGTTCTCGGATCTGCCGGAGGCCCGGATCTCTCAGTCTCAGAATTTTTTTTTTTTTTTTTCCTTCTTCTCTCGGCTCTCTCGGTTCTTGCTCTTCTTTTATTTTTTTATTTTTTTTATTTTTTTAATTTTTTTCTCTATTTTTTATTTCATTCTTCTTCTTCTCTCGGCTCTCTCGGCTCTTCTTTTATTTTTTTATTTTTTTTCCTCTATTCTTCTTCTCTCGGCTCTCTCTGCTCTTCTTTTATTTTTTTATTCCTCTGTTTTTATTTATGTTGGTCCTCTGTTTTTGTTTTTATTTTTATTTTTATGTTTGTCTAGATTAGTGCCTCACTGCCTTGCATGTGTTTGAACTTTGATGATCAATCTGTTTCTGTTTTATTGCTTGTCTCTGTTACTGCCGGTAATTATTTTTATGCTTGTCTCTGTTTCTGTTGATTTTGTTTACTCCTTATTAATCTGTTTAATAGAAATCGATCAATCACATACCCAAAAATGAAAAATAGAATCAATCATTCATGGTGCTTACTACTTACTGCTTATAGAAAATTAGATTTATTTGATTTGAAAATAGAGCACATCCTTGCAAGATAAATTCATAATTTCTATTTAATGCATCCAAACATGGTGCTTGCAGCTTGCAAAAACGTTTTATTCGTGCTTAATGAAAATTAGATTTGATTTGATTTAAAAATAATAATAGCACATCCATGTGTTATTTGCAAGATGAACTCAAATTTTCTATCAATTAATGCAGCATCCAAACATGGGATAAATATATATATATAAGTTGAGATCGAAATAATATATAAATAATATTCGGCTCTTTGCATCAACATTGCTTTTTTTTTATTTTTGCATGAAATAATTTTCTGCTTTTTGCATTTTGTCAAAGCTCTTTCTTTTTAAAAAAAAATTGAAATGTTAATATTGCTTTGAGGCTCTTATATTTTATTTTGTCAGAGTTGTTGCAGACACTGATTACATGATGCTATTATTTTGTTATTTTGAATTTGGTTGTAGTTTGTACTTTAAAAGATGCTTAGTGATGGTTCAAGAAAGGATCCGGCATGGAATTACTCACATTTGGAGAATCCGAAAGATACAAATGCCATCACTTGTAACTTTTGTGCAAAAGTTACAAAAGGAGGTATTTATCGGGCTAAGCAACACTTAGCTGGAGGGTATAGAAATGTGAGTGCATGCACAAGATGCCCATCTAGTGTTAGAGAAGAAATCAAAGAGTACATGAGTAAGAAAAAGGAAGAAAAAGATAAAATGAATTTGTTACCTAGTGATGACATTAATTTCATTGATGAAGAGGATGAGGATGACGTTATGGAAGTTAAAAATCGGGGAAAAAGGGTAGCTAGTGCAAGTAGTGGCAGTGCTAGTGTCAATTCCTCAAAGAGGCAAAAGCAAAAGGGATCGATTGATTTATATTTCACTCCCAGACCGGAAATTGTGGTACAAAAAAGAAAGGAGGGGGGAAAACAGACAACCATTAATGATGCATGCAAGAAAGAGTTGAGAAGAAGAGCGTGTGCTGCTTTTGCAAGGTGGATGTATGATGCAGGAATTGCATTCAATGCTGTTAAGTATGATAGCTTTGCCGAGGTTGTTGAAGCATTTGGACAATATGGTCCTGGCATGAAACCACCTAGTTATCATGAGGTGAAAGTTCCTTTGCTTAGAAAGGAATTGGATAATACCAATGCTTTGATGAATGACCATAGAGAGGAGTGGTCAAAATTTGGATGCTCATTAATGGCAGATGGGTGGACAGACAAGAGAGGGAGAACATTGCTTAATTTCCTAGTAAATAGTCGGAGGGGAACCATGTTTATTGAATCGATAGATACTTCTTCTTTTTCAAAGGATGGTGAAAAGATGTTTGACTTACTTAATAAATTTGTGAACCGCATTGGAGTAGCAAATGTCGTCCAAGTCGTCACAGATAGTGAATCAAGCAATAAGTATGCCGGTAAGAATGTTCAATGTTTATAACTTTTAGAGTTTACATTCTTTACAAATATATAATTTAAATCAATTTTGATTTACTCATTCTCTTTATATCACTTTTTCTTTTTTCCGTTTGGTTTCAAATAGGGAGGATGTTAGAGAAAGAACACCCACATTTGTATTGGACACCATGTGCTGCTCATTGCTTAGACTTGATGTTGGAAGACATTGGGAAAATACCGTCCATCTCTACAACAATGCAAAGGGCAGTTGAGTTGAATAGTTATATTTATATGCGTCCAAAGTTGTTGAACATTATGAAGAACTTTACTCACAAAAAGGAGTTGCTTAGGCCCGCTAAGACTCGATTTGCTACATGTTTCATCACATTATCAAGTATTCACAAGCAAAAGAATAATTTGAGAAAGATGTTTACTTCAGAAGAATGGAGTCGTAGTAAATGGGCGAAAGAGGAAGCCGGTAAAAGAGTTGCTTCTTATGTTTTGATGCCTTCCTTTTGGAACAACATTGTCTTTAGCCTTAAGGTTTCCGGTCCTCTTATTCCGGTTTTGAGATTAGTTGATGGCGAGAAAAAGCCTCCCATGGGATACATTTATGCGGCTATGGATAGGGCTAAAGAAGCCATTGCAAAATCATTTGGGGAAGTAGAAGACAAATACAAGGATATTTTTGAAATAATTGATAAGAGGTGGAATATTCAACTTCATCGCCCTTTGCATGCAGCAGGTTATTATTTGAACCCAGGATACTTTTATTCAAATCCGAAAATTGAAGAAGATGAAGACATTGCAAATGATTTGTATGCATGCATTGCAAGGTTAGTCCCAGATGTCAAAGACCAAGACAAAATTACTGAGGAGCTGTCCTTATATTCTAAAGCTGAGGGCCTCTTTGGTAATCCATTTGCTATTAGACAGAGAAGTACACGAGGACCAGGTAAAGTGGTAAAGTATATTAAGTTAGTATAGCTAAGTTTTAAAATTATTTTGACAATAGAGTCGATACAAAGATGAAGCTAAAGTTGCTAAACATCATTACTAATTTTTTTTAATAGCTAATTGGTGGGAAGCTTATGGCAAGTCAACAAAACTTCTCCAAAAGTTTGCTATAAAGGTTTTAAGCCTTACTTGCAGTTCTTCTGGTTGTGAACGAAATTGGAACATGTTTGAGCATGTAAGTATATACTATCTATTAACTAGGTTTATAATTTAATTGTTGAAAATTAAAATTTTAATTTTTTATACTTACTAGTTAAAGTTGAATTTATTGCAGCTTCATAACAAGAAAAGAAATAGGCTCGCTCAAACAAATTTGAATGATTTAGTGTTCATCAAATATAATAGAGCATTGAGGCGTCGATATAATATGCGTGACACTCTTGATCCCATTTTACTCGATGACATTGATGAGAGCAACAAGTGGTTGACGGGGAGGATGGATGATTCTGATGCATAACATGATCTAATCTTTGAAGATGATTCCTTGACATGGGGTGATGTTGCTAGTTTTGCTGGTATTGGAGAGGATAGCAGGCCGCACCGGTCTACTAGATCAAAATCTAGTTCTAGTTCACGGTTTCCAACAAGGGGAGCAGGAAGTTCTATCTCTACAGAAAATAAAGTTTATTGCGAAGTAGAATTTAGAAACACTTTATAGCCGGCATTAGTACTTTAGTTTTAGTCTTAACTTTTGTAAACTTCGGTAGCGGTTTGTTTATTTTGCTCATATAAATGAATGAGGTTTTAACTTGAAGTTGGAGCTTTAAACTGTGGTTGTAAACCCCCATTCACTTAGAGAGAGGACACGAACTCTGGTTAGGCACCGGCAAATGCTTTGCCAACTTTTCTTGTTGAATACAAGGGGCTAAGTGGATGTTCAAATCTTAATGTAGTCTATGTAAACTTGATCAGTTGGTTTACTGAAGGGGTAACATAATCCCATTTGATTTTCAATATAGTTCCAAAGTATGTTTTAGATTACACAATTAATGTAGTCTGAAGTAAATGGATTTGACTTTAATTTGTAATTATCATAAATTGGAGGTACAGTGATAGACAAGTAAAGCAAAACAATGTCAGTGTCTATGTTTACTTTCTCTCCATCTCTCATTCTACTTTCCTTTTCCATATTCTCTAGTGGATGGTGTGACGATGGAGAAAGTATCTTGGGCTTGAGGAAGCTATTACCTTGGGCTTGAGGAAGCTATTAAGTTGATGATGTGGAATAACAGTGATCCCAGTTATAGCCTCAGGTTTCTAATTACATTTTGTTAACAACCATTTACTCCAAAAGCTTAAGTTGTTAGAGAGGGTGTAACTTAAATATATAAATCCTTCAACACGCCCCCTCACGTGTGGCCTCTTTTTGGAACACATGTTTTTCAATATTTTAATTAGGGCGACGGTAAGGTTTGAATTCGAGACCTTTGGCTCTGACACCATGTTAACAACCATTTACTCCAAAAGCTTAAGCTGTTAGAGAGAGTGTAACTTAAATATATAAATCCTTCAACACATTTTACTTTATTTAGTATGCATATCAAAAAAATCTCATAGTCTTGTCATCTAATTCCAATATCAGGGCAAACAGTGGGAAAGGTTTCACAAGAGCCAACCTTGTGATGCGGCTCGAAACATTGAAGGTGCTTGATTAATGTCTGTATTGGTTTGGTTATCGGATATTTAATTTTTTTGGTCTCTCTCCATTCCTCATAGACGCATGGCCACCCCACTCAGCACATGTTGCCATTTCATACACATAGTACACGTATAATCCATGCACATACTATGATATATGTATTTATTCCTGTCAAAATCAAAAAGTATATATATTTATGGAGTATTACTATTTGTATATTCACGCACATCTCCCTCTCTCTCTCCCTTTCTTCTCTCTAAAAATAAATATGAAAATTTTATGCATATGTTTGTAGCCAACCACAAATAGTTTGGGGAAAGGATTTGTTGAGTTGAATTGAGTATGCATGCCTGTATTTTACTATGAATTAATGCATGATTTTTATGTATATATTTATTTATTTATTCATATGCTTGCCGTATACATGATATTTATGTACTTTTTGCTTATGTTCATAGCCTCGATTTGGGTTGATGAAATGAAGTCCGGGCTAATAGGACTGAAGATAGCCAACAAGTCAATATATTGGACATAAAAAATATGACAGTCTTGCTTGGTGAATTAACTCTCTATCAGAAGTCAAGACCCCTACATTTTATTTGTAAAAATATATTGTTAATGAAATTGATTTGGCTTCCTGATTGGTGACAATGTTGGAGTGTTTGCCCAGGTAATTGTTGTTGCAATTTCTCATCCAAGAGACAGGTCATCAGTAATTAAGTATCCTGAACATATGACAGTCTTTTTGTGTGGGGTGGTCTGAATATATTCTGTATGTATTGTCCTTCAATTGTAGTTAAAAGGAGTTAGTGGACATGGAAAATTTGTGTTTCCAACCATGAGAATCCAAAAATTGCATAGATAAATATATTGAAGTAGAATAAGATGAAGTGACGCATAGATGAAAACAGATTGGATGCAAAGGGTACTTAAAACACTTGGTGAATAATATTAGGCATTTAATCCAATAAATCTGATATACTATTATGTTCCACTTCTTGAAACTAAGAGGAGGTGAATTCATGATACAGAGATGAGATTTAGATATAAATTTGCGCCAAGTGAGAGCTAGATTAGGGAAAGTCCTAGGGATTCTTCTGTTCACGGGCAATGGAAGGCATGATATGTATGAAAAGGAACATACAATTTTCCCAAAAAAATTATGTAGGAAAAAGGTAAAGTAATATGGTTCAAGTTTAAATTGTGAGAAGAAAAAGTTTAATGACAAGATAAAGGCCAAAAGAAAATCATATGAGGTTGTCATGTGAACAACTTTTTTCTTTTTCACAAGATTTTTATTTCATTGGGTAAACATAATGAAATAAACTGTTGCAATCCACGCTTTTCCCTATTGAAATGTTTGCACTGTTAGTATTAGTTCAACGTCTCTTATTTATAATAGAAATATCCCTGTTACAACTAATAACTAGTCGTGGTCATGCCTTACTGTAATGGTATACTTGTGCTCACATATTTATTTTCTTTTCTTGAAATTCAGGTCCCATATGAACTTTCTTCCCATTTGGATGATTTTGTTTGTTTCAGAACTGGGATGCAGGTATTGGTGTAACATAGCCCTTTCAAGTATTCTCAGGTTTATTTCTGCTGTTGAGCAAGAATATCTCACTGCTATATATTCAACACTTGTCGGTCCTATCTGCTTGCTACTTGAGTTTCTATTTACCTATCATTAAGTGAAAAGGAGAAAAAAATCTTACATTTGTTGCTTCTGCATGAGACATGAACAACAAATATGGAATGCAGGTGAATAAAAAATTTCCTTGTATTCTCCCTGAAGATTTGAATTCTTGAATTTATGTTAAGTCCAGGATGAAAGTTCAGGTCAACTTCCTCTTGTTCTTGTTCTTCTTTTATTTATTTATTTATTATATTTATTTATAAATATTATTAGAATTGAGTATAGAATCATCCGTTGGGCCAAACACTATGGAATAATATTTTGCTTCTCCATGCTCGAGTAGTGGGATTTGTTTTTAGGTCAGCCATGTAGGTCAGTACATCATGCACAGGTGGTATGAACGTTTTTGTAAAATTCATACTCCCCCGCCCTCGGCCACCCACCCCCCCCCCCCCCCCCCCCCCCCGCGCGCGCCCCTTGCCCCCACTTGTTGGCAACTCCTTTGTGAGTCTTTTATCATGTTAACCTCTGCTTGACCAGCTAAGAGATTTGGATAGAGCAACAATGATCTGTTTTAAATGGATATGAGCTGTAATCTTGTGTTGTATCCATATATGGTGTCTCTGAGAGGTAAAAAATAACTAAAACTAAGGGTTTTGCAATGCAGAAGGGGTTGTGAAAATGTCTCAGTTAGTAAGACCTAGAGGGTGTGAAAAGGTCTAGTTTTCTCTTTTTGCTTGCTTTTAACTTAATTCGATTTTTAGTGAATTATATTGCAATTCAACAGACCAACACACAACAACAACTAAAAATGAAGAGCAAGGGGGAGAGAGAAGAGGGGACATCGGGACTATTAAGTGGAAACCTCAGCAAGGAAAAACACAAAGAGTAGCTATCTCAGGTGAACGATCCACTATATTTTGAAAGATACAACGAGCTACAGTGCCTTTGGAATTACCAACAACTTACAATGGGCCGTTTCTCAGAGTGATCACTTGCTTTCTCCTTCCACTACTGTCCAAAGAAACTGGATAAACTGCTGCTCTGATTGTCTTAGATGAACTTGGTAGGAGGGCTCAGATTCTAACGGGCATTATAGAACACACGCAAACTAACTATAGTGCAAAAGTGTGTGAATAAAATGAAAAAACACAGGAGAAGCTCAGCTGGTTTTCTTTTGCAAAGAAACTGGATAAACTGCTGCTCTGATTGTCTTAGATGAACTTGGTAGGAGGGCTCGGATTCTAACGGGCATTATAGAACACACGCAGACTAACTCTAGTGCAAAAGTGTGTGAATAAAATGAATAAACACAGGAGAAGCTCAGCTGGTTTTCTTTTTCTCTCTAAAAGCTAGCAGATTTTTAATTTAATTTCTTTGACTAAATAAGGTCAAACCCTAGTATTTATAAACAAAAAGTCTTTGAATTTGTAACGTAATTGTCTTGTAAAAACATTGGATAAGTAAGAGTTGGGTCGTGTAAGGATTGGAACAGTGAAACTACTCGCTGGACTAAGTTACACTTGTGAAAGTAAAAGTTAGATTGGTGCAACTGCTGACTGGGTTTAGAACACGTTTTAGGCAGAAGAGAGCTAGACTGGTGCATGCACAAGGTCCACTGGTGCAAGTGCAAGTGCTCCCACCAATATACTTACCTGTTCCTATAGTGTTTGTTCCAAGTTGATGAAGCTTCAATTTGATGAACCCGAACCTCTGGATCATGAAGCTGTCCAACAAAGACCCAAAAAGAAAATTAGACCTCAACATGATTTTGGACCGAAATATGCCAGCACACAACTATGTTTCTAACAACTTTTTTCCACCTATGTTTCTAACAACTTTTTTTTACACACTATTCATGTTTTGTGCTAATATACTAGTTCTGTTTTTTATTTCCATTCAAGAGGTGAATAATTTGGTCTGCCATGATTCCCTAACACACGTATTTTTAATCGTAGTGCAGGTTTGGTCGTTTCTGTTGTAGATCCACAACCTGGTGAGAGCATTATTGATTGATGTGCTGCTCCTGGAGGGAAGACCCTTTTCATGGCATCCCTTTTGAATGGCCAAGGTAATTTTTGAACAAGGAAACATCATTCCTGTTTAAAGACCCTTGTTGGCTTTCTACAGAAAAGCAAAAACTATAATAAGTTTTCTAATATTGCTTAGAAATGTGACATATATATCACCAAAAGATTCCATCCACATCTGTTACTTATAAAAAATAAAAAATAAAAAAGAAAAGAAAAGAAAAAAAAAAAGTAAAAAAGATGATGGTGTTCAAATCTTATTCTTTATCTGGTGAACCAGATTTTGTTGGAACCTAATGGTATAACATCATTCATTTTATGGATAGTTGTAGTGAAGTGCTGAGAATGATGATGATGTTCATAGTTCTTGTTTGCTTGGTGACTTAGTTGAGCAGTTTTGGGTTTTTGAGTAATATTGAATACGCTTTGTGGGTTCGCAGTAAGGTATCTGCAATTGACATAAACGAAGGCCGGTTGAGAATCCTTAGAGAGACAGCCAAGTTGCTCCAAGTTGATGATATCGTCACCACCATTAATGCTGTTCTTCATAGATTTGTTGTAAGTAATTACTGACATAGAAAATGAGGAGGGAGTATTTTTGGAACATGTAGCACCTGAGTTCTTTCTTCTTTCTTACCATCTGTCAGGACAATGATCGGGTAAAGTTTGATCATGGTTGTTAAATTAGAATTGAGCGATTTTACGATCCAACGTGTCCGAATCCCATAAAAATCTTAGCTTGTGCAAAATCGCTGGGATGTGGGTAGAATCGTGGGATCGTAAGCCATTCTAAATTACTCCATGTTTGTGGTCTTGTTTTGGGTTTAATAGTTGGCAGAAATAGAAGAAGCCCTAAATCGATTAGCACAGTGCCACAATTCCTTCTCTTTCACGGCCTCCAGCACAACTCCGACGAAGAGATAAATGCCCGAGGAAAAATAGAAAAAAAAAAGGGTGGCTAAGGTTTCGGTGATGAAGAAGAAGCAGAAGAGGAGGAGAGAGAGGGAACGAGAGACTAAGAGAGCTTACCTGAGAAAGACGAGAGGAGCTGCTGGCTGCCGCTGATCTCAACAGGGGAACAGGGGAATTTGGTTCGCCGACATCGCAACAGGGGAATTTTACTCTCTTCATCTGTTGCTATGGTCTTGTCCAACCAGATTGGTCTTGTGTCTTGTCATTTTCTTGTGTTTTCTTTGTTCTATTTTACAGCTGGGCCTGATGGGCTTGGCAAACTTCAAGTTTCTGAAGCCCAATGTAATATTTGCATTTATATAAAATTTGTCTTACCTTCCAAAAAAAATATTAAAAAATAAAAAAATAAAAATTTAAAAGAATCTATTTGAATATTTTTATTTGAACTTATCCTTTATATATATATACATACACACACACAATGTACTTATATATATATATATATATATATATATATATATATATATATATATATATATATATTGTGTTTTTGGCTCATTTTCTATTTATTTTGAATATAATTTTTGTTGAGAAAGTTAGTTTGAGTTGTATTTTTATTAGTTTGGTAGAATATTATGATTTACGATCCGACGGAACCCAAAACGATTCTACCTAGAATCCCTTTTAACAACCTTGAGTTCAATAAAGTTTTGCTGGATGCTGCATGTTTTGGACTGGGTGTTCTCTCCAAGGTATCCACAACTCTGCACAAGGACACCTGCATCGTCTCTTAAGTATTTGTTTGTAGAAAATTCCAACAACATTGGGGAGTTTTTCCCCTATGGTTTGCGCTCATCTTTCCAATTTTTCTTTCAAAATGAAGCTAGTCGGGCTATTTGAATCTTATACTTCTTCTTCTAGTTATTGAAGAGAGCAGACTTGCGTTGGAATAGGAGATCAGAAGATTTGGAACAGCTTAAGGATTTTCAAGATGAACTTCTTGATGCAGCTTCCATGTGAGACCATCTAGTCTCCTTCGCTGATGTTTTATTTTATTCTTCATAATTATTGAAGAGGGAAGAGATTATCATAATTTATATTTCTGGCGAATCGTTTTTTCCTTTCTACTAATATCGTGTTTGTAGGTTGGTAAAGCCTGGCGGAGTTCTGGTATACAGTACATGTTCAATTGATCCTGAAGAGAATGAAGAGAGGGTGGTTGCATTCCTTATTAGACATCCAGTAAGAGTTATCATGCTCAATCTTTAAAATGCTTTATTTCATGTGTTCACTTTGCTTAATTGTAGGCCCTCTGAAAAAAAAAAAAAAAAAATTCATTCAGGATGAGGTTCCATGGTGTGTATTATTGCTGATAATAATGTTTTGATTTATGAAATAAGTGCTACATTTGAACTCTAGAGAGCTTCAGAATAAAGAGGGTATAAGATAAGTAGGACCATAACTGAATATGTGGAATGTAACCAAGATAGGATGTTGGGATAGATGTGAAGGATAAAAATAGAAATGAACACACTTATGAGGTTGAATTAGTACCCATTGGAGATAAAACGAGAGAAAATTGACTATGAGGTGGTTTGGTCATGTGTGATGAAGTCTAATGACTGCACCGCTAAGGAAGGGGAACATGGTCCGCATTGAAAATAATGCTATGAGAATGAAGAGTGAATTGAATTGACATAATTGAGAAGGTTAATATATATGTGTGTGTGTGATAGCATGTGGTTTGATTGAACTTATGACATTGGATAGAGTAAAATGGCGGAATAGGATTATTTTAGTCAATCCCTAATAGTGGAGAGAGAGTTTTATGGAGTAGAGCTGTGAAATCAATTTTTGAGGATTAAATGGAACTTATTTTCAGATCTACTTTGTATATGATGGAAGTCAAATGCTTAAATGGGAAAGCGCGCACATGAATATTACGGAAGTACACAAAAATTACAAATCAATAGATGTTCTGGAGTAAATTTGTTAATGTGCCTCAGGTATTTTTGTGTTCTTGATACATCACTCAGCTTATTACTTGTACCACAAGAAAATTTTGTTGATGAGTGAACCGTACCTCCTTGTTTGTGATGTGGTATAGTGAGTTTTCTATCTGGCTTTAATATTTTTATATAGAATTAAGAATGTGAGGTTAATGTAGTGCTTCTGACATATTTTAATTATTTTATATGTTCACGAATTCAACTTAGATCCTGCTGACAGATATGTACCACCACATTTTGTCACAAAACGTGGTTTCTATTTCTCTAACGCTGAGAAGCATTCAGTTGATGGAGCCTTTGCAGCTCGTCTTGTTCTATCTTCTTAAAACAAAATGTAAGTGAACCAATGCTCAATATTTTATTTGAGTTGTTCAAAGTGTCTAGAGAAGCCATTCAGTTAACAAATAACTGGGGAAGTAACATGGTGATTAAGCATTCAGCAAAACTTTTCTTTCAACCTACAAAATGGGGTTACTTTTCACTTAACCCAAAATTTATGATTAAGCATTCTGCATTCAGCTCGTCTTGTTCTATCTTCTTAAAACAAAATGTAAGTGGACCAATGCTCAATATTTTATTTGAGTTGTTCAAAGTGTCTAGAGAAGCCATTCAGTTAACAAATAACTGGGGAAGTAACATGGTGATTAAGCATTCAGCAAAACTTTTCTTTCAACCTCCAAAATGGGGTTACTTTTCACTTAACCCAAAATTTATGATTCAGCATTCAGCATTCAGCTCGTCTTGTTCTATCTTCTTAAAACAAAATGTAAGTGAACCAATGCTCAATATTTTATTTGAGTTGTTCAAAGTGTCTAGAGAAGCCATTCAGTTAACAAATAACTGGGGAAGTAACATGTTGATTAAGCATTCAGCAAAACTTTTCTTTCAACCTCCAAAATGGGGTTACTTTTCACTTAACCCAAAATTTATGATGTTGGATGAATTACTTTATTCCACTTCAACAGAATAATTGCTTGAGGTTATTAAATTGGTATGTGTTCTGAATGTTACAGGTATAATTTCTTGAAGTTGCTTCCAGACACACCCAGTTCCTGGTAGAAAGTCCGTTTCACAGGCAACATGCTCTCTCCTTTATGATTCCCTTAACAGAAACTCCCTTTACAATTGGGGTGTGATGAAAACCCTCTTAAACTTATTGAGAAGACAGATGACTGAGCAGCACAAGTGGAAAAAGGGTTAACATGGGACAAACTATGCTTTACATGAATGCAGATCCTGTGAGTATGCAATAATGGGATCCAGAATGAGAGTCGGACGTGATCTGATATCCTAGAGCATTTCAGATTGATAAACTCAGTTCCAATCAATTCCGACGATAAGACACTGGAGCTGCTCCAGGACAACACCAGTTGGGATCATTGATGGATCAGATCAGTGAACTATTTATGTTATTGGTTTGTGTCTATGCAAAAACCTATATAGTTTTACTGATTTTGTGTAGTTTAATGTATTCTTTTATAACCTTTGTAGCATTTCCATGACTGTGATGCAAGTCTTCGTCGAACTAATATTGGACTCATTTGATTCTTTGTATCCTGCAGAAGCTCAGCTTGGTAAATGAATTAGAAACTTCGGATTTGTGAATCTCTGCCGATTATCTTTGGATTTTGCTAAATCTATTTTCTGATTAAATAATTGCATTTCTGGAAATTTTCTTGAGAGCAGAATATGTGGAATTTTTTTTTTTTTTTTGCATTTGAATGTTTTGATTGTGCAGGAACAAAATAAAAAATGTGAAAATTACAAGTCTTTTTAGTCATCGTTTATCACTTGTGAGGTGCAATTTCTTTATCTGAACAGATCTTGAAGATTGATGTTTTCTAGTTTTTGGTCTCAACTTTCAAGCTTGTTCTCTGATTCTTTTTCTCACCAAATAAAGGGCGCTTCTGAACTGTGCACTTGACCCGAGAACCTTATATTTGTGGAATGGGAAATTCAAAATTAATGATTCCTTGTACTTTTAATAATATATACAAGTATAGATATAGATTAATTAATATATATATATATATATATATATTAATAATAGTGTAGATATATTATTTATAAATTAATGGCTTGAAATACTCTAACTTCTTGTTTTATTTTAGTTGAACTTTGCTTATTGGTATTTTAATATTTTATTTTGGTTTAGTTGGACTTTGTTTATTGGAATCCTTATTTTATTTTGGTTTCCTTGTTGGTATTTAGTTGGATTTTGTTTATTAATATTTTATTTTGATTTCTTTATTGATATTTTAGTTGGACTTTGGTTATTAATATTTTATTTAAATTATATTATTAAATTCAGGGCTCGTTAATATTAGAGGAAAATACCAATTGGATTTTCAATTTTAAATTCTTCTAATAATTTTTATTTCCTAGAATGACAACTTTTTAATTATTTTATTAATAAATTAATTGAAAATTCAATTGGTATTTTACTTTAATATGAATCCCAAGTGCTATAGAAAACCCAATTAAAAAGACAATTTTTTATTTTATTTATAAAATAATGATCCCTTGTACTTTTAATATTATATATATATATATATATATATATATATATTAATATATAATATCTATATACTATTATTAAAAGTGCAAAGAATTTCGGTGTTTCAGTATTTATTTATTAATATAAAAAATATTTATTAATTGATATAAAAAATAGTTTTTATAAAAAGAGATATTTATTAATTGATATAAAAAGATTTTTTATATAAAAAAATTACCTAAAAATTTATTTAAAGAGTTTAATTCAAATTACAAATTACCTAATAAATATTTATTTCTATTTGTTTCTAAAAAAATATTTATTAATTGAGACTTTCTATCAAATTCTAACACAAAATAAAATAAAATAAATTCTTAATTGATATAAAAAGAGTTTTTATAAAAAAAATTTCTATAAAAATCCAACACAAGTTACCTATTTATTTATTTATTTCTTAAAAAATATTAATATTTATTAATTAATATAAAAATAATTTAACAAATTACAAATTACCAAATAAAATTCAACTAAAACTCAATCTGTCAATCACTACTTTCCAATTACCTAATAAAATTCAAATTACAAATTGCACAACTCAAACTCTACCACCAATTATTTTTAACACTCTCTCTCTCTCTCTCTCTCTATATTATATCTACCAACCTCAGAACTCCCTCTCAATCATATTGTTTTTATGTCTCTCCTGCGACTTGGATGAGGTAACTATTACTCTCCATTCTTCTAATTAGTCAATGAGGCTGTTGCTTCGAATTCATCAATTTAGCAACTTGTAAATCTTTATGGAACTGATTGATATCAATCTTCTTCTTTTTTATTACTATTTTTTTCACATAATTCACAATCCATGTTTTTTTCGTTCTATGAGATCTTAGAAATATTATTAATCAATTTTTCAGTCAGTTATATGATGGGTGAAATTGAATAATTGAATTTGAGAATGTTACACCTGATTCTCCCAATTGCCCACCCTATTTGGTCCTTGCTTTCTTTCAATCACACACAATTGCTTTATAAAAATAAAAATTATAAAAATCACATCAATTCTTCAATTTTAACAATTATTCTTCAATCTAGCAGTTGGTAACCCTATTGGTCCTTTGCTTTGTTATGTTTCAATCCCAAAATTGCTTGCTTTGTTTTTTTATGGGTTGTGGTTACATTGAACGTTTTCTATTACAATAATTCTTCAATTATTATTTTTTTTTATTTTTATGTAAACTTTATAAATTGGTTATGTATTTAAATTTTTTTATTTATTACTTTTTACTTTAATCTTGGCCTTTTTTGAATAAGCCAATTCATTTGAACCCTGCGGATCTACTCTTTCTTATTTAAAGATCGGCCCTTTGTCTCTTTATGATTCTTGTTTGATTCTAAGGTTGAATTGTTTTTTAACTTTGTAATCTCTGTCTCCAGATTCTAGCTTCTTGATAGACTCTTATTGGTGTTGAAGACATCTATTTTTGTTTACATTATCGGAGCTTTGAGGTTAGAATTTTGATTATCTTGATTTTATAATTTCTGATCTTGTGAGTTGTTGTCTAACTTGATCAAATATGGGTTGTAAAGAATTTAATTATTTAAATCTCTTTCTATGTGTGTGTGTGTGTGTATGACTTGGCTAAACTTAAATATCTTTATTATTCTTGTTTGCTTCTAAGGTATATAAGTTATTTTATTTATTCTTGAAACCAGTAAGTTTTTGAAACCAGTAAGTTTTTAAGATGTTACTTTGAGTTCTAACAGGATTTTCTCCCAGATATCCCAAGACATTTGAAAATTACTCTGTTTTTTTTCTTTTTTTGGTCTATATCTAATCATTTGGCTTGGCCATTCTTTGTTTTGTGATATATATATGAATTTGAGCTTGTTATTGAATTTAAAGTTCATTCTTTCATTATTCACAGTTATGTTCTGCCTTTTGATTGATTAAATTTAATTATAAATTTTTTTTGATTAAATTTGAACATTGTTATCGTTCTCTCAATATAATAAATTTAATTGATAACAAATTTGCCAAATTTTGGTTTAAAAAGAAGCTTTGAGTTTTTTTCCTACTAAATTTTCCTCTAAAAGTTTCTAGTAAAATTTGAGATCAAGCAATAGTCATAACCTTTGGGTTACTGATTGCTAAATTTTTAAATTTAGCAAAAAAATTTATAGAATTTTGCTTATTGTATTTTTAATAGTATTTTATTTTACTTTAATTGGACTTTGTTTATTGGCATCCTAATTTTATTTTGGTTTCCTTATTGGTAATTTAGTTGGACTTTGTTTATTACTCGTAATATTTAATTTTGGTTTTCTTATTGGTATTTTAGTTGGACTTTACTTATTAATATTTAATGTAAATTATCTTATTAAATTCATGGTTCAACCTGCGGACTTCTGGCTTCTTCGCGATTCCTTTCTAAAGTCGCTTTATTGGTAGTTTAGTCGGAATGAGGTGATCTCAACCAAAGGTTTCAATATTCCGTTGGGTTGGGCAGGCACATTATTTGAAGCCTCGGCCTGGCCATTGCTATTATCAATTGATTCCGCCAGTTCTCACTTGGTCTTCTCGGCGCTATCAATTAGGCAATAGAATGGGAAAGACGATAAAACGAAGAAAGCTAGGAATTGAAGGTGATAGGTCAACTCTTCCATGGGAAATCGTATACAATACACTCTCGAAACTACTTGTCAAGTCTCTGTTGCAATTTAGGTGCGTTTGTAAATCATGGCGTGATGAAATTTCTGAACTCCAATTTACAAGATCACATCTCAATAAATCAATAAAGTTGGACCGTCAAAGTATCTTTATGTGGGACAGATTGATAGCCAGGTCCAGAGATTTAAACTACATATGCTATGACTGCTGCGATGGTTCAAAGAAAAAACTATGCTTTCCGCGTAAGAAGTATAGGGATGCTAGAGTGGTGGGTTCTTGTAATGGTATATTACTGTTGTGGCTTCAAAAGGACAATATGTGTGTACTGTGGAATCCATCCACTAGGGCATACAAGAAGTTCTCATGTCATATATATGAACATTATGCACCACGTGGACTTTGCTATGATTCTTCCACGGATGATTACAAGGTGTTGTTTTTCCGTAGGGACTACTTTGTGGTTTTCAGTTTCAGAGGTCAATGCTGGACAGAGCCTAAGCACTGCGGGTATAAGGGTTTTCACTATAATCGTGTCATTGATCAACAAGGGTTTAAAAGCAACCATGTGTAACAATCCATAAATGCTGACCATAACGATTATGACTATGTGATTGTTTACTTTAATATGGTGGATGAGACGTTCAAGGAGATACCACCACCAAATTGTATAAAAGCTGGAGATATATTTGATTTGGCGGTTCTTAAAGGATGCCTCAGTTTGTATTCTACTACCATTGATAAGAACTATGTTGAGGTGTGGACTATGGAGCAATATGGTGAGCATAATTCTTGGACTAAGTTCATTGTCATCCCACATAGGATTGGACAATGTTTTACAGACACAATGCCTATAGATAATTTGAGACCATTGTGTGCTACGAAGAAAGGTGGAATTGTGATGCTACTTGATAACATGATTATAGTCATCTATAATCCTAAAAACAACAGGTGCACTCGTCTTGGAGGAATAGATTTTCACGATTCAAATCTGGCCTTGTATGCGGATAGCTTCGATTTGCCCATTCGAACTACTCAAGCAAAAGGAAAGAGGAAAAAACAATTGTAAGGAGGTAAATCAAATAATCTCTATTTTTCTAGCTTCTCTTCAATTTTTAAGCTAATTCATGTCTTTCTATTGTTATGTTTTTCTTACCTTTCCTATGTATATATATATATACACACACACACACTAGATAAAAAGGACGTGATTTCGAATAAAAATAATATTATACCATTTTTTCCTTTGTTTAAATGATAAAAGAAAATTTTATTTTATTGTCAAATATGCTCCAAAATTACATCAAATACATAATATAACTCAAATATAAAATTTAGGGTAAATAACAATAAACCCCCCTCAATTATGGGCCGAAATGCAATAAACCCTCCTAAAGTACAAAAACTGCAATTAATCCCCTGAACTATGCGACTTGGTTGCAATTAACCTAGTCTGGTCACTGGCAAAATTTTTATTTTCAAACAATGCAGTTGCAACAGATAAATTTTAATCAGATTTAAAAGATGGTGGTCAATCGCCACCACATACACCACTTCCACCTCCATGGCGACATCCCCCACTTCCAAAACCCCAGCACCATCATTGCCCTCAACGTGAATCAATGAACACAAACAATTGTAAGGCGGTAAATCAAATAATCTCTATTTTTCTAGCTTCTCTTCAATTTTTAAGCTATTTCTTTTTTCTTTTTTTTTAAAGCTAATTCATATCTTTCTATTGTTATGTTTTTCTTACCTTCCTATATATATATATATATATATATATATATATATATATATACACACTAGATAAAAAGGACGTGATTTCGAATAAAAATAATATTATACCATTTTTGCCTTTATATAAATGATAAATGAAAATTTTATTTTATTGTCAAATATGCTCCAAAATTACATCAAATACATAATATAACTCAAATATAAAATTTATTTGAGCAATTATGTATTAATTAAAAAACTAATTTATTAAACTACCATCACCAACATACTTAAAAAATATTACTAAAAAGGAAGGAAAATAACTTTGGTGAACACTCATATGATAGAGTAGTATAGTAAAATAAGATATGCGAGTTATTTTGGTGATCGAGATATGTTAGTATATATTTAAGGATAATACTTAGGTCCTTATTAGTGAGAATGTACAATATGTTCACCGCTTATGTGGTCCAATAAAAAGAAAACACGTCATCTTTTATTAAAGAGATCAAAAAAATAAAGTAAATCGGATCTTACCCGAGTGAGATCGGGTAAAGTGGGAGGTTCAACCGTCGTTCTCTGGGTCTCTCTCTTTTCGGCACCGCCTTTAGCCCTATCTCGATCTCCATTATCTTCTTCCTCTCAAGCTTCTAGTCCTGGACATCATCATTTAATTGGCAAAAATTTTGTAAGGAGGTATGATCTTTTTTACTTCTTCATACATTCAGGGTTCTTTTTCTAGAAAGGGGCCTTTTCATGAAAGATTATGTATTAGATTTAAGGATCCACACATATTAACAAAAAAAACTCAAAAACCTGATTTCCCGTGAGATTATGTCCCTTTGGTTTTTTTTTTTTTTTTTTTTTCCTCCCAAAAATCTGATCAGTTTCTTTCTCTCCTTTTTTTCCTCTTTTTTTTTTTTTGGTTATTTAAATGTTGATCTTTATTCAGGGAAAAAAATCAATGGAATTTGATCCTCACAACTGTTTCTCTCTCTTTTCCTTTTTGTTTTAGTTATTTATATGCTGATTTTTTATTCAAGGAAAAAATGAATGATGATGTGTGAAACAAGAACTAGAAGCTTGAGAGGAAGATGATGGTGAAGAGAGAGGGTTGAAGGAGATGCCGGAAAGATAGAGAACCAGAGAGGAAGTTGACCCTTGAGAAAAAGAAAAAAAAAATGAAGAAGAAGAAGAAGAAGCTGCCCCCACTTTACCGATCTCATTCGGGTAGGATCGTGTTTATTTTATATTTTTTGATTTCTTTAATAAAAGTCCTCACTAGTGAGGATCTAAGTATTGTTCTTTATTTAATAAGGTAGTCTTAGATGAGAAGAAGACAATTGGAGATTGAAATAGGTTATGGTAGATATTGTACAAGGTTAATTAAGATAATATCATATTTTTCTTTCAAATCACGTCAAATCCTGCCTTTTTAGATAGGATTTGAAACACATCAAAAACAATGTTTGAAACTGTTTTAGACAGTATTTGAAACACATCAAAAACCGTATTTGAAACACATGTAGAGGCATGTGTGTGTGAGTACTAACTAGGAAAAAAAAAAAAAATTCCCATTCACAATCCGATGATTCCAAACACGATCAATCCTATTTCTTTTTTTCTTTTTTTTTTTTTGTAACTACAATCCTATTTCAAAATTCCATCAAATCCAACATAAAAATAAAATAAAATAATAATAAAATAAAAAACAACTTTGACATGGTAAATTTGAAAATTGCCATATAAAAATTAAAATTTTATTATCATCTTCATACAAAATAATTTATAGAATTTTATTGTCATCTTCATATAAAAATTTTATTTTCTTTTAAAAATTAAAATTTTATTGTCATCTTTATACCAAATAATGTATATAGATATAGTTTAGTTATTATAATGGTTTAGGTTTTGTAAAGGTTGCATGAGATGATTCACTCCCACTAATTTTCTCATGGTTAAATGTTTCACTTGTTAATTATTGCAGTCTTGTGAGAAAATTATTATTACTAAAAGTGTATAAAAATTAAATACTAGATGTATCATTTAGCAAAATACCAATGTAAACGAAAAATCTATAAATAAAAATAAATAAATTTGAAAATGCAAAAATATAAAAAATAAAAAGTAAATGTGAGTGGTATGGAAAATAATAATAATAATAACAAGAGACAAATGAAATCAAGATCTATATTGAAATAAACATTTGAAGTGAACGAAAATTGAAAATCTACTGAACTAAGAAAATAAAAAAGAATGGAGAATATGTAACAATGTCACAACAAAAGGTAAAACTAAGTCATTTCTATTTTAGAGAAACTTAATTCTTGTTAGACAATTTATAACTTGCATCCTATTTTCTTTGTTTTTTTTGTTCTTTACACATTTTAGGTCCAGATTTTATTTTTGAACACAGGCTGGCCGCTGGAAGGTTGAAACTATATAGCAATAAACTGGATATGTATATATTGAGAAACACAAGTTTCTTCTCACTAAAAATGTTTGTAATTAGTAATTACTATATTATCACAATTTGAAAATATCTTTAATTTAAAACTTAATGATATCTCATATTATTATAATTCCATGTACCGAATTTATTAGGATGTTAATTTGAGTGTCTTAGGCTTAAACCGCGCGCGCGCGCACACACACAAAAATAAAAATAAAAATATATTAGTAGTAAAATCAACATACAAAATATCTAAATTGAAACTCTTAAAGAAAATAGTTAACAATTAGAATAATATTTTTTAAAAATATTGAAAAGAAATAAACAAATATTAAA
Organism: Cornus florida; assembly: GCF_030987335.1. Lineage (NCBI taxonomy): Eukaryota > Viridiplantae > Streptophyta > Magnoliopsida > Cornales > Cornaceae > Cornus > Cornus florida. Next base: position 88,553,874 of record NW_026775575.1, on the reverse strand, counting down.
TCATTCTAGTTTCCTAACGGACTGGGATTTAACATTGTAAGCATTAAACTTGTATATAAAAAAATAAATAATCATCCTAGCTTATACAATCAACAGAGATCAGTTTAAAAGATGCTTGAGTCCTTAATACTGTGCCAATAGAGAAATAGACAAGGTAAACTGATCTCTGTTGATTGTACATGTACAAGTAGGATGATTCTTTATTGATGCATGTAATGAAAAGGTGTCTTAGAAAAGAGGTGTGAATTTATAAGGGGTAATCATATAATTTTAATTGTATATGTGCTTTGACTTGCAAACACCTTTCTCACACAACTCAATCTTCATAAATTTATTTAAAATACAAATAATAATAATAATTGAATGGGTGTTTCATTTGGACACAACTCTTGAAAAAAAAATAGAAAAGTACTAATAATATATAATAAATAATGTCTCAAAAGATTTAACAAATTAAAAAAAGAAAAAGTGAAGAGATATCTTTAAAAATTCTTACAATAAATTGAATATTGATACAACAATAATTAGACATGCACTTAACAAACTTTGTGGTATGTCTTTAACAAAAATTGCAGTAACTTGTGTCTGGAGTCCTTTTTTTTTTTTTTTTTTTTCCCTTTTAAAAAAGTTGTTAGTAGTTAAATAGACAACTTTTCAAGAATTTAAAGAGGATATCATCACAGAAAATAATACACAAAAAATCAAATGACACATATATGTCATGTTCGTGAAAGTTTTAATTGCTTCATCTTTATTGAACACCCGAAACAATGATTTGGATGAAAATGTATATACATAGAAAGATAGAGAGAGTTTTAAAAGAAACTCTTTCATGTAATAATTACAATATATTGAATAAAAGTTATATGTAAAAGGAACTCTAAAATATTCCAATAATAATGTGATATATATAGAAGTAAATATAAAAAATAGAGGGAGACATAAAAAGTTTTTAGAGGAGAGAAGAATTGAAACCTAAAATTATATATATATATATATATATATATATATATATATATATATATATATATATATATATTTAAGAAGTATAATGCATTTACGATGTTGGCCTTTTGCAGAGAAGAAGATAATATGAAAGAGTTTTTTATTTTATTTTTTGAGATCATATGACTCATAGGTATATATATAAGATGCACACAACTCTTCACAATGGACATCGCTTTTGAATATAAGAGTATAAAGGCATCTTAAGAAATTACGTTACAGGACGTTATCATTTTTTTCAAGGTTTGGTATATAATTAAAGTTGATTTTTTAATATAAAAAATCCAGAATCTAGAGTGTAAGATTGATTTAAATTAAAATTTAAAAATTGTTTAAAACAAGAACTCTTTGGAAAAAAAAAAAAAAGAAAGAAAGAAAAAAATAAACAGAGTGTAAAGAACGATGCGTATAATATTTTTGTAAATTAAAGAAATTATTTTAAAATGTATATAAGATATAGATATATATTTGATGAAGCAAATTTGTTATTTTTCTCTTATGTTCAAACAGATAAAATGATTAGAGATATTTGGCAAGGACACACGAGGTTTATAGCTATCTTTTGCTCGAGTGATGGAGACTTCACAAAGAATCGATAAGTTGTGTGTTTCATAGGGCATTTATTTCTATCCTTTTCTTGAATGACACAGACGTGAGGACTTTGCAAAGAAATTATAAGTTTAAGTGTCATAGGTTTATTTGTATATTTTGCAGTAATGAAATTGCGAAATGCACAAGTGTGTGAATTATTTGTTTTGTTTTTTTAATAGTTTTAAGTTATCTGAGCATATTAAGGTAATTCTCATTTAGCCAGGAATGGTCTGTTCTCTTGCTTGCTATTTCCTCATCTTTGTAATGGTTTAAAGTTATTTTTGCTTATTGATATTTTGACATTGATCCTTCCCAAGTAAGGTTACTCCAATTTAGCAAGAAAAAAAAAATGGTCTGTATTCTTGTTAACTATTTTCTCATCTCCCATACTGCAAAAGAAACATGTTTTAGATTTGATTACTTTCAAACGTATTTATTTAGTTCTTTCTTAATCGCAATAAAGATCATTCTATTTGCAAAATAGTTGAAAGCTATATAGAATCTATGGAATAATATTTTGCTTCTCCATGCTCGAGTACTGGGACTTTTTTTAGGTCCGCCACGTAGCCTTGTGACGTTATTACCCCTGTTTAAATTAATCTCTTCACTGCAGCAAAGGTCAATTTTGGTGCTTAAAAAGGTTAATTTTGGAATTTATATATATATATATATATATATATATATATATATATATTGGATATATTATTATTATTATATTTTTTTCAGCATAAATATTAACGGTTTTTCATAGTCTCATGTGGGAGTGGCAATTGGGTGGGTTTGAGCGAATATTGAATGCGTCAATAACTCATTCTCAACTCGTCAATGACGGATCATAGATGGGTAAGATCTTAAATGGGTGGGTCAAAACGAGCAACCTGTGTCATTTTTTATTATTTTTTTTACTTTTGCAAACTGGATCTTTTGTGATGACAAACTTTTGATATTGACTTTCATCAAATTTAAAATGACAAACAAAGTTTCAAATTTTTTTTTTTAAATCCTCAAACAAGGTTTCTTTGACTACCATATGAAATTAAAAAAGACAAAGATTAACTTAATTCGATAAATAGTTATAAAAATTGACTTACTGAAAAGAAAAAAAAAAAAAAAAGAAGCAGAATTTAAAAAATGATTCTTTACTTAATTCTGTATCATTTTATTTTTTTTTTTTATTTTTATTTTTTTGTGGCAAGGAAGTAGTTATTTTGATTGTTGAATACTAAAAAATAAAAATAAAGAACAATTTTTCTTTTCTTTTTTTCTTTTTTATTTGGGAAAACTCACTATACAACTTAATCAACAATAATAATTATATATATATATATATATATTTAGAAAAAAGAGTTTATGTATGTTCTTCATCCTCTTGTTCTATGGCAAAAAGGGTAGTTATTATCTTTACATCATCTCAAATTGATGATAATAACTGGCATGTCATGGAGCAGTAGGTGTACATTGTTTCCATTTTCTTTTACTTTTCTTTCAAGAAATTTGATTTTTCTAACATTTTTTTCACACTAATTTTTTGCTTTTGTTAAAATTCTTAATGATTCAGTTTCACTTTAACCCCAAAAAAAAAAAAAAACCACCAACATGAGTAGTCCTTTCCTCCAAGACCAAAAAGAAAATTAAAGGAAAAAAGAAAAAGTGAACGTACAACATGTGGATTTTCTGCAAGATGAACAGCTTATATGTGGGCGGACAGAGTGGTAGGTGGCCTAAGAAATTATCCTATTTTGTGGCCAGGACTTGAGGTGGAGTTTGGGCCGATCTGTACAAGCCCGTTTCATTGTCGTGTCTTATTTTTTTTTTTTTTTTAATTTATACATATAGAAAGTTGAAGAGTGAGGCAGGCAGAGAGAGAGAGATCTTGAATTATATGGGCACACATTTTTATTTTTTTTATTATTTTATTTTATTTTTTTTGTCATTACTGATGATGCCCAAATGAAATTATAGTGGGCGAACTTGGGCTATTTAATAAATTTGGATATAAATTGCCATCCAATCCCATACTAGCTCTATTATAAAATTTTAAAAAGAACGTGCAATTAATGCATGAATTTTTTTTTTTCTCTCTTCAAATTTGAAGAGCGATTTTAAAATTTTAAAAGGATAATTTTTAAAATATATTATTTGCTTGAGACATCTCTAGAACGACAGAGGTAGAGTAAATTCCAGATATTGTTTCATATTTTTGTGATGATTTGACCAAATTCGGTTAATACCTTTTGAATAATTGTATCGCTGTTAAAATCAATTGCGTATTATTATGGGAGCTAACATTGGAGGCTTCTTCTAGCTGTGGAAATATCCTTAGGCCTCCACACTCCTCTCTTTAAATGGAATAACAAAAAAATCCTTAACCCACACAGTATTTGATTGTTACAATTTTCACTCCCATAATTACCCTTTACTATTTGCATAATCTCTCCCACATATTCTTTGCATAATTAATTACGAAAAGAATAATTTATAAATTGGCCAAATAATATAATATTAGTCTCATATTTATTTACTTAGCTACCAAATAAATAGAAATATATCATGTGTCCAAATCATCTGGGTCACACAATTAATAAATAAGTTTATAATAAATTATTACAACCAAAAATTTAGTTGAGCAAACTTGTAGCGTGATGGCACCGGCAAAGACTAGGCAAAAGCGGCAAGAAAATTAGGCCTCACAAGTGAAGTGGTCCAAAACATATGAGTCACACAATTAATAAATAATCTTGCAATCATTATTACAATCAAAAATTTAGTTGAACAAACTTGTAGCGTAATGGCACCGACAAAGACTAGGCAAAAGCACTCCTGGGGTGAAGTGGTCCAAAACATTGTTTGTATTATATGTAAAGAAAAGTTTTGTTTATAAGATGACTGAGTAGTCTCACAAGCTGATGATCAATATTTAGGAGAATGTTCTATTGGCAAGACTTTTCAATAAAATCTTCTACTTCTACGATCCAATACAAGTATTATATGTATATGTGTGTACGCGCTTGTGTATATATGTACAAGACTACATGTATAAAGGGAATCCAAATACTCTATAATCAAGATATTTGGTCTTCTTAATCTTAAACTGAGTTGTGTTTTGTATGCAGTCTCCAATTTCTTTCTGCCAGTAAGGGCACACATCATAATATCAAGAGATGCCTAGACAATCTACCCTGTACTATAGTAACCAATATAATCACAATAATAGCACTCGTCATCTATGCGATGCCTGTCAGCCTAACTTGTTTTGTTCTAGTTTTAATGAACTAGCTAGCTCTAAAAGAATAAAATAATTCTAAGAGAACTAAGTTTACATAGGCATAAGTTTTTATTTATTTTTCCAAACAAATAATTATACACGCATATCAATGTTCTTGAAAACTTAAATCCTTAACTTTACACTTCGAAAATTAGAAAAAATAGTGTTAACTACAGCCATTGATTGAGTGACATGTTATTTCCTCAAAAAGACTTTCTTTTTGAGTATGAATTGTATATACTTTGTTTTTAGTCTGGAATTTTAATACATTTGCTCTTCACACACAAAAAAATAAAAAAACAAAATAAAATAAAATAACTTCTAATAACAATCAGAGGCCAACCATATATTTGAGAATTTATGCCAAAATGTCATACATGCATTACCCATGGCTGTGATGCATCTTTTGAACAATTATCTAAAACACTACCCTTTTGCAACTAGTATTCTGTAACGGTGGTCCAAAACCGCACAATAGATAACATTTAGACATAAGTAACATTTTTTTTTTTCAGCTACAAATTTTATACTATAGTATGATTACAAGAGTTTTTCTTTAATGACATGCATCTTATTAAAAGAAGTCACTTTAGAGGATCAGAGTTTGGCATAGACTACAAATGCAAACTAGTAAAAAGAAACACAACGCAACACACATACCTGAGAGCTGGTGGAAACTCCATGCTGGAGCTGAAATTCTTCATTTCCTTAATGTACCTCCTCCAATGGAAAAGTCTACAAAGCCATGAACGAATATGGGCTCATCAAATTTAGCTTCTTCGCCTGCTCTTTTTCGTCCTCTGTTTATTTTGGTTCCTTCCAAAGGTGCTGACAAACCATTCATGATACCTTGCGGCAAGAGTGTGTCCAATGATCAACCCAACTACTAACCCACCTCCATAGCCCATGCATATCACAATCCAATCACTTTTATCAATTGCAAGCCATGAATGATCACCATCTTGTTTGAAGTTCGAAAGTGGTGGTGGCAGCAACGCGTCTGAGTTGTCACATTTGTTCGGCAAAAGGTCTCCACACAATCCCAAATTCCCCTCATAGGAATTGTTTGGAAATGTATTGAATTGCCTCCCTCGTGGAATCGGTCCTCTGAGATGATTAAAAGAGACATTGAAGAATTCAAGGAATGTGAGCTGGGTTAGTTGCTGAGGTATCTCTCCTGAGAGCTTGTTTTGAGAAAGGTCCAACGATTCAATCTCTGTTAGATTCCCCAATGAAGATGGAATCTGACCAATGAAATTGTTGTTGGAAAGGTTTAGCATGTGAAGACTCTTAAGAATCCCAATAGATTCCGGAATCTCTCCTTCAAATCGGTTACTTGAGAGATCAATGGCAGTGAAGACATTTAGGATATACAAGTACACTATTTCCACACCTTTGTTGGTTAGTGTCAATGCGTAAGTACTGTCATTGTTAACAACATTGGCTGCACTCCTAATATATGTTGATTGATTGACATCAATAGTTTTCATAGCTGTCAAGGTTCGGAAGTAATCGGAAGGTAACTTACCAGTGAAACCATTGTGAGAGATGCCAAGAATATGCAATTTGGAGAAAGCAAAACTGGAGTTAGGGTTCCATATTACACCATGGAATCTATTGAATCGCAAAATCAGAACCTTCAATTCAGGAAGTGTTCCAAGCCAAAAGGGAAAAATGTCATCGATCTGATTGTTTCCAAGATCAAGACTCTCTAGAAGTGAACAATTGACCAACGAATTTGGCACTGGCCCTTGCAATTGGTTTTGACTCAAGTTGATCATCCTCAGCATGGTTCCATTGTTGTATGTTTGAGGAATGGGGCCATGTAATTTATTGTTTCGAAGATTCAATAACTCCAAAGTATCAGCAAAACTGCCCAAACATTGGGGAATGATGCCACTCAGATTGTTATAAGATAAATCCAAGACACGAAGAGAACTTGCATTGCAGATCAGTAGTGGAATCTCCCCAGTCAGTTTGTTGTTAGCGACAATATAAACGCTGATGGATGATGGTGGGACAAGGAGTGATCCTTGCAGCATGTTAGAACTAATGTCTAAACGCCTTAGTCTGTCCCACGGAAGGATTAAAGGAGGAGGTTGGTGAAAGGCCGTTATAAAGTTCTGAGAAAGGTCAAGGTATGACAGACTTTGTGGACTCATGTTCCATATCCATGTAGGCAGAGGGCCTTGAATACTATTGTTGCTGAGGTCTAGCAACTGCAAATTGTCTTGAGTTTTCAAGAAATTTGGGAACTCAGTTAAGTTGCATGAGTTCAAATTAAGGAACTCAAACTTGGGAAGCGTATCATTGATGAAGCTACTGGTAAGCAATGTTAATTGGTTACCCGATAGCCAAAGATCAGTAAGATTTTTCAGAGTAAGAAACACGTCTACCTCTACTGTTCCGTTTATATTATTACCATCAAGATAAAGAACTTCCAGATTCACAAGTTGAGAGATTGACTCAGGAATTGGGCCGTGCAACAAATTAGAAGAAAGGTCAAGATAGAAGAGTTGTGTAAAATTACCAAACCAAGACGGGATTGGCCCCGAGAAATTGCATCTTGCCATCTCCAAACGATTCAAGGATTTAAGTTGTCCGATTGAATTTGGCAATTCTCCAAAAAAGTTGCTTCCAGAAAGGTCCAAATATTGCAGTTGTGTAAAATTACCAAACCAAGACGGGATTGGCCCCGAGAAATTGCATCTTGCCATCTCCAAATGATTCAAAGATTTAAGTTGTTGGATTGAATTTGGCAGTTCTCCAAAAAAGTTGTTTCTGGAAAGGTCCAAATATCGCAGTTGTGAAAAATTACTAAACCAAGACGGGATTGGGCCTGAGAAATTGCATCCTGCCATCTCCAAACGATTCAAGGATTTAAGTTGTCCGATTGAATTTGGCAATTCTCCAAAAAAGTTGCTTCCTGAAAGGCTCAAATAATGGAGTTGTGTAAGATTATCAATTAAAGACAGTATTGACCATGAGAAGTTGCATCTTGAGATATCCAATTCATTCAACGAGTGGAGATTTCCAATTGAATTTGGCAGCTCCCCTGAAAAGCTTGTGCCCCCGAGTCTCAATTTCTTGAGTGGACTCCTACTGTGGAATTCAGGCAAGTACACGCTGAGATCTGGATTGTTTTGCACGCTAAGAAACTGTAGGTTTGGTAAGTTAAAAATGCCCGCCGGAAATTCACCTTGTAATTGACAATCTTGAAGAAGTAGAGAAGTTAAAGACGAAAAATTAGCCAAAATGTGAAGTGTTGTTGAAGACATGTTTACCTTATTGAGGTAAAGTTCTTTTAAATTCGTCACATTCTGAACCAAGCTTATTAGACCAGGCTTAAGGAGCTCCAGATTTGGATTTCTTGAGAGATCAAGAGAAGTTAATTTGGTTAAATTTGAAATTTCCAAAGGTATTTGATCAGCAAATACAGAATATGAGAGATTGAGATAAGTTAACCTCGAAAGAAGTCCAACGGCAGATGGGATTTGAGAGTGATTGAACCAATTGTCAGCTAGGTTGAGTGTCTGAAGGTGAACAAGGCGGAAGAGGGCGCTACTGGAGTTGATAAAATCAGAGAGAAAACTGCTACTGAGGTCAAGTCCAATGACACGGCCAGTGTCATCATCACAAGTGACACCGTCCCATGAGCAGCAATCACTGCTACTGGTATTCCACGATGCAACCTTTGGATAAGCTGAAGGATCCGTAGATATTGGTGTAGACTTTATTATTGAAAGGCTTTGACTGAAGTGCAACAAAGCAGACCTGTCATCGTGGTGGCAGAGTGGGTTTTGTTGGTGCAGAGAAGGGAAAGAGTGAACAAGCATGAAGTAATGAGATGCAGTGATGATGAGTAGGAAGAAGAGCAAGTAGTGCAAGAATAATATTGGTGAACAACCACCCATTCTCAATTATATGATCGATATATAAAATTCTCTTTCTTTGGCACTTATATAAGTATATATGAATCAAGATGTGGTGTTTATATAGACGGATAACAAAATGATATATATCCTACGTAATCTTGTTAAGTCAAGTCAAGTGGAGAGATAGTAATGGAACACATCGTCAAGTCTCCCCTGCATAAATGATACTTTTCAACAAGAGACATCTTCCTCTTAGTTTCCACTTTGCTACTTTCTGCCAAAATATCATCACCACACACGAAACACACACACACACACACACACACACACAAAAGATATTATTGGGCTAGATCTGGTGTACACTAATTGATGTAAACGTGGGTTTTGGGAGTAGAATAAAAATTCCACCCCACTACAATTCCACGTACGCCTATTAATTACTCAAAAGCATTATGTTTATAAAATTATTCTATCATTAATGTTTTCTTCTTTCCGTTCCTTTTTTTTTTTTTTTTTGTCCTTTAGATTTCCAAGGATAACAAATTCTCCGTGCATTAAGAAACCAAAATTTTATATTTTTACCAAAAATAATTATTATTTTAAGTTTTGAAATAATGGAGTTTCAAAAAATGACATTAGACCCCAAAAAGTTTTCGATCTCACATTTTACTTGTTTTTCTTTTGTTTTATTAGAAAAATAGATTAGCAGAATTCTCCATGCATTCCAAACTTCATAATTGTTTCAAAAAGTATATAGTTTCACTCCATTTTATAGGATTAATTGTATTATTAATTTTATTTAAAATATCCGAGTGTTGCACTTCTCCAACCCACCATGTTATCATCCCTAAAATGGAGGGCAATAAACGCACTAAAATAAAGTGTGTGTATGTTAGTAATTTACCAAACATGCATAGCAGTATTAAATTAGTGGCATGTATTATTCTTTAAAATCCCATGTTGCCCATTTTCAAACCAATGTTCTTCACTCTCGAGCCCCTTTCCATTATAGAACTCATGTAAGCATTTCATTGACCATTTAGGATGCACAAGTGGATGGACCTGTGCCAAAATATAAATCACCCCACATTTTTTTTTTTTTTTTTTATCACAATACCACTCGAATCATCCAAGCATGCAAAGATTCCAATCATTTAGTTCAAATAACGCCAAATCACAATTAATCCAAGAAAATGCAAATACATTAATTCATATATGAATTTTATTATTATTATTATTATTATTTTGAAGAGTAAATCAATTTATTGATAAGAAAAAAATATAATTGGGCCAAACCATAGGCAATACAATAGCCAAACCCAGCCCAAATATAAGGCCCAACCCATAATTCTTCAAAGATGTTGTGGTCTCCGGGTCACACGTTTCCCCTATATATATATATATATATATATATATATGTATAATTTGTCCTTAAAAAATTAGTACTAAAACTAGAGAAGACTATTTTTCACTTTGGGATTTGCGCGCACTATATTAAATTTCAAAAATACGAAAGACATTATCTTTTTCTTTTCTTTTTTTTCTTTTTTTCTTTTTTTTTTTTGGTGGGTAAATTACAGTAATTTCTATTTGCGCGCACTATATAGTGACATTCTCTCTTATTTACCAAATAACACTGATCTCCCTTGAAGTTTATATACTGATAATACGGACCTCCTCTGCCATTAAACAACTAACTATTTATGCTTATATTCGTTAGAAAAAATTAATGCAAAGATAATTTTACCCTTCTTATAGCTGAAATGATATTTTTAACCTCAATAATCACTGCAAATTTACAATAATATCCTGACTCCCTTGAAGTTTATATACTGATAACACAGACCTCCCCTGCCATTAAACAACTAACTATTTATGCTTATATTCGTCAAAAAAAATTAATGCAAAGATAATTTTACCCTTCTTATAGCTGAAATGATATTTTTAACCTCAATAATCACTGCAAATTTACAATAATATCCTTGACTTATAAACTCAAAAGAACAATAGTGCCATCATACCAACAAACCCAGAACACCCAATGGGTCTAAACTATCTATATATACAGTGCACACACATATATCTATAGACACACTGTCACGCACGTATCAATCTCATATATATATATATATATATATATATATGTGTGTGTGTGTGTGTGTGTGTGTGTGTGTGTGTGTATCTATCTATATATATACACACGGCGGCTGCCAAGGGCGAATCAGGTTAAGACGAGCTTCAGTTTAGAGAGATTCCGACGAAGGTAGTTTAACAAATTTCAACTTTTTGGGGCTGCGAAGGGCGAATCAAGGTTCGACGGAGCTTCAGTTTAAAGAGATTCCGGCGAAGTTAGTTTAACAAATTTCAACTTTTTGGTTTAAGCACCAAATTCCTTTCAAGAAAAGACGCCCCTGAGCATCCATCAGCTAACAATAGAAGGATTATACCTCAAATCTCCCCTGGCTCAAAGCTATCCACATCCGCTCATCCATCCCCACCTCAAAAATAACCTGGCTATATAGCATCACCAAAAACTCAACCATATCCTCTACCTCCCAATCATGAACAGTCTCTCAAACTGCACCCCAGATCAATCTCCCATCATCAAAATGATAACAGTGGGCAACCAACACATACTCTTCTTTTGACTTATACATTAAAGATGACCATAAGCAAATTGAAATTTAAGTTTGGATATGTTTGGATTCCTAAGCTATGTGCTCAGTGTAAGAAATTTGGACACACTACTACCCAGAGTAATTTCTAGTTTTCTCTTATATTTTGAATTTATGTTAATTCAGATAAAATTGAAAAAGTTGAAATTTGTTAAACCAACCAACATAGTCAAGCACTGAATTTAGCAAGGATGGGCCGGCGAGCAAACAAGAACGGGGGCGAGCAATGATGAATAGCGGTAAAGGAGCTTACCGGCGAGGACAAACCGCGACATGAAGAACTCAACGGCGAGGAATGAAGAATCCATCGGTGAAGCTCACGAGGGCGAACGGTAAAGCTCCATTGTGACGGCGAGCTCATAGTTTTGGTGTAAACCCATATCAGTCTGGCAAGTTGTCTTTCCGGTGCACTCATCTCCTGCAACGTTTCATGCAACGAGCAGACCCATTTCCTTGACGGCTAATAAACCTATTTTCTCTCTCTATGAACAGATACAACTTTTGGGTTTTTTTTTTTAATTATCAAGATGCATAGCCTTCTCCGGGGTAGTGCATTTCTAAGGATGCTGTTCATTGTCGGGCACATCGCCGTCCATGCTCTTTTCCGCTGACGTCACCCGTCTCCAGCACAGACCCGTCTCCAGCCGTCGGGGACAGAGGAGAGAGAGAGGGGGGGGTTGTTGGCAATAGGGATGGCAATTTGACCCGCCCTGAGGTTACCCGCCCCATTTTTTACGGTTATAGGGGACCGTTTAGCTTATTTGGGCGGAGATGGTTTGATATAATAAAAACCCGCACGGGTTTGGTGCGGGAGCGGGGTGAGGTCGCCCCGTTTAGATAGGCAAATTACTTAAGTACCCTTATTTCATTAGTATATATATTTCCCAGTATATATATTAAGTACCCTATATAATAATATTAAAGTAACAAATGAATTTGATTAGAAGGAAAGTTGTAATAGTGAAGAACTAAAGATGAGGGGAAAAAAAATAGCAAATTTATTTCAACAATAAATAATTATGGTCTTAAACAGGGCGGAGCGGGTACCCGCAAGGGTAAAAATGTTAAACGGTTACGGGTATGAGGTGGAAAGTCCCCCCATTTTTGCGGTTTTGGGCGTGGATGGGGGCGGGGTTTTTAAACGGTTGCGGGGGCGGGGGAGGGTACACCCGCCCAAACCCGCCCCCGTTGCCATCCCTAGTTGGCAATGGCAAGGCCGTGGGAAAGGAGAAGGGAAAAAAAAAAATCTTAAAAAGGGTACTATTAGTAATTTACATCCATTATATTTTATATTTTTAATAATAAACTAATAAGTAAGGATAAGTTTGTAATTTTACTCTTTCCCTTAACAGCATCCATTGACAGGGAAGGTCAGTGTAATTTGGCAAACAAGAGAGGAGGTCTGTGTAGGTTAATGAAACCTCAGGGGAGATTAGTGTAATTTACCTTTCTTTCTTTCATCTTCGGATCAGTTTCCATATACAAAAGCCGACATTACAAATGGGGCAAGTTGATGCAACGCCATATGATAATTTTATTTTATTTTATTGTATATTAACATTCTTTTATATATATATATATATATATATATATATATATATATATTTATTTATTTATTTATTTATTACAAGACGAAAAAGATTAGAAGTTAGATTAGTAGATCATGCAGATAGTCAAAATTTGACACTCCAAAATCCACTGAAAGCACTAACTCACTGAGTTATCAAGGCATCTGTTTTTTCTCATATATAAGAATGACAAATGGCAAAGTGTGACAATATTGCATGTAATTCAATTATGAAATACAAAATTAATTTTAATTTTTCTTAAAGTGAATTAAAGCACTATCATTTAATGTAGGGGTGGCAAAATAGGTCACAACACTTCAACTCGCCTATATTCGCCTGCTTTTTAATAGTTTCTGTTGAACTATATTTCAAATGGGTCAAAAATGAGTTGGGTAATTTTTAATCACTTAATTTGAGGATCAAGATAGGTTGAATATTGTCCATATTTCACTCATCACATGATAGACACACAATACACATCTATTCTATATTGCACTCAACTCATTTCTCTCTCTCTCAAATTCTCTCACTCACGATCCTCTCTCTCTCTAAATTTGTCTCTCATCAATCCCCTCACTCTAAGGCTATGTTTGGTAGGGTAGGTTTGAAGGGAAAGGATAATATTAGTTATGAGGGAAAGGGAAGGGAATGATAATTTTAACCCCCTGTGTGTGTTTAGTTGATTAATGAAGGAAAAAAAAGAGAAGGGTAATAATCATGTTTGGGAGAAGAAAGGGAAAGAAATGGAAGGGAATTATTTTAATAAATGAACTATTATACCCTTTTATATTTTAAGATATATATATATATATATATATATTGTCTCCTCCTATACCAGGCCATGATGGTGTTGGGAAACGTGCAAGTTTTAAAACCTTTTTGAGGGATTTTGATTCATAGATCTTGATTCATCACATAGAGACAAGGTTTATGCAAAAAATAAAAATATGATGTATCATTCAATTAATGGATTGAATACTTACATCAAAGGTCTGAGTAAACCTTTAAATCTTTCCTCTAAAGTGAATGTTCTCACTTATTGTAGATCCCTTAGCAAGATGCCTTCTCCTTGGATCTCCATCTTCTTGGTAATTGTTTTGCCTTTAGGAATCACTCATAAGCCTCCATGAATGACCTTGGAAAACTAGGTTTGTGGGAGCCTCCATTAGATGAGAACATAAACCCTAATTTTCTAGAGAGAGAAAATTTATTCCTCTTTCCTTCTCATAAAAATCACACCTAAAATATACATAGACCATGTATATTTATAGGCAATATAAAAATAAAGAAAAGGAAACAACAAATCATTCTCCATCTCTAATTCATATGTCTCAAATCTAATATGATTCCAATATCAAGTTGGGCTATGAATCAGAATCCATTGGGCCTATTATTTTATTGGCTACAATGAATTAATAATTAGCCCGGTCCATGGACCCAATTCAATTAATTCATAAATTAATTTCTACTCCACTAAAAGAAATTAATTGAACTCCAATTAAATAATAAATAACCTCTAAGTCAATATCGCACTTTGACCCCTCTATGCATAATTAGTTATCGGATAAATAAAGCCATCAATCCGACTACTTAATTAATATATCTATTTTGGTACCTCTGATTATTTCTGGCTCGATCACAATAAAACATTTGTTTGACAAAAATAATAATTTAAATAAATAAATATATAATAAATCATTTTGTCTAAAAACACACGAAGGCCTTCGAATTTACTTTGTGATCAACCATAATCAATACAAAATAAATACAAGTAGCAATGATGCAAATATTAAAAATATAACCCTCTAACTATTAATTACATAACTACCCAAAGTGTCGGTCTAAGAATCCCGAAGAATTCGCCGAACAAATCAAAGTAATTATTAATTAATAAAAGAGTCTATACTTTTCTCATACTTAAGAGTCAAATGCCATGACGGTGATAGGGAGTAATTGCATACGACGGCTCTCGCAATATATCTCAACCTAACGCGGATCCAGTTCAAGTCTTAATTAATTATGAGTCCATCCATAATTACCGACTATGAACAATTTATAATTACTATTTATATATCATGCATTGATTGCCATCACATACATATATATAAATATTTCTTGTAATTACATGGACACTATCAATTTCATAGTGAATCGAAACATAATACATTGAATTCACCAATTATATAAATCATAAATATTTCAGATATGTCAGGAACATATGTCACTATAATCCAGATAGGAATTTGCTATGCTAGGACATATAAATCCCAACAGATGGGCCACAAGAAAAGACAAAAAAAATATGGCAAATCATTTCAGCCTCCCCAATCTCGCCTCCATATATATATATATATAGATTGTCTCCTCCTATACCAGGCCATGATGGGCCAAAAGAAAAGACCAAAAAAAAAAAAAAAAAAAAAGAAGGGGGAAATCATTTCAGCCTCCCCAATCTCGCCTCCATCTCTAATCTCGTTCTCAACTCTGAACTTGCCCTCTCTCTCTCTCTCTCTCTCTCTCTCCTCTCTACAAGAATCAGAAGTTCAAAACCCATTTCTTTTAGTTTTCTATCTGTCTGTAAGAATCAAAAATCAAAACCCATATCTTTCTTCCATCGCCGCTGTTTCAGTTCGGGCTTGCCGTTCGCAAGCTTTAGCCGCCGGCCAGCCGTATCTCACTCTCTCTGCAACTGCTAACCTGTATGTATATGTAATCTTGAGGGCAAATTAGGCATCACAAATAATAAATCAACCCTCCCCTTCACTTTCCTTCCTTTTCCTCCCATTTTTTGGAGGATAAGCAAAACACTATTCAGGCCTTGTGTTAACCCTCCAAATCATTCACTTTCCTTCCCTTTCCTTCCAACAATTTTTGCCAAACACAAATTTTTTATCCCCCTCCATCACCTTCCCTTCCCTTTCCTCCCTTTTCCATTGCACCAAACTGACCCTAAGTTTCTCTCTCTATAAATTTCTTCTCTTCCATTCACTTCTCATTCTAAAACGAGTTGATAAATATTACTGAGTTTGAGATTGTTTTTTAAATTTGTTATTAAATAAAATTTTAAAACCTTCCAAAAAAATAATAAATAATAATAATAATAAAATATTAAAATGTTAAATATTAAAATATAATTTAAATAATTAAATAATTAAAAATAATAATTATTATTATTATTAAAAAAAATTAAAATTTTAAAATAATTTAAAAAATAGTTAAAAAATAATAATTAATGGGTCCACAGGTCATAACAGGTTGACCCTATATATTTTTGACTTGTTCTTTTTTAACCTGTTCTGAACATGTTGAATATGGGGTTTTGATCCATGTTTAACTCGTCCATTTTCAACCCAGTCCAACCCGCCCATTTGCCACCCCTAATTTAATGTAAAACAATGTTAAATATCTGGTTTGCTTCCATATTCAAAGAGAAATGAGGCTTGCTTCTCATCTCAACAAGAATGCTACTATGTTGGAGAAAATTGTGATACAATGGAACAATAATTGTCCACCACAAGAAGCACTCAGCACGAAGAGCTTGAGATCATTAGGGAAGTATTAGAACTAAATATGGAGATAAAAGTTTCTTTCTCTCTCAGATTTGCCGTGTTACATGCTGAATTAGACTTGAATGACATGGAAGACATTATCTTACTCTCTTTCATTTTCAGAATTTATGTCCATCTACAAGAAGTCATCATAAAAAATCGGGTAAGTTTATCGAATCATAGAACCAAAGTTACGTAATAACGTGATAATTTTATTGGCATTCTTTTCTTATATATAGTAATGACGAATGTTTTTTTATTATTATTAAATGTATTACTTGTATAATTACTAATTTATTATATAATGTCATGTACATAGATAATTTTAGTTATTTTCAACTCTTAGTATAATAGATTATATAGAATAATATTATATCTTATTTATGAATTTAATCCTTTTATTATTGATGTTAAAAGTGTATTTTAATCATTTTTCGTAGCAAGTATTGTTTTTCAAGGGTATTAATAAAGTTATCGTTAACTTTAACTGAAAATTAGCGGAAAATGGGTTATGTAATGACTTTAATAGAACATGGAACAAAGTTTTAAAAATTAAAGTAATTGGAAGTTTTATGAATTTAATTCTATGGTACTTAAATATATTGAGAACTATATAAACGTATATAAATAATAGTTTATCACAACTAAATCAGGATCCTCTAATGTGTCATTCTTGTCATGATCTACTGAGGATACTAATACATCTACAATACAATAACTATATAAATGAGTTAAATTCTCACTTTAATGATATCTAACATTTCAACACACGTAATATATGTGTTGCACACATGTTATATTGTTCTTGGTATTGCATTCTACTACTATAATATAACTTTGTTGTATGATGATGTGTGTTAAAAGAGTCTTGTGGAAAAATAAGGAGGTTGACCACATGTTTGGTTGACTTTCGTTTTTAGGATTAATACAATACGAATACAAAATTTGGATGACCTTTTTAGATTCTATAGTATCATGATTTTTAAACAAAGTGAAGAGTTCCTAGAATTGCTAATCAACTTCCAATTTGCAATGACAATAGAGAACCTTCATAAACTTCTCTATAGTTAAAAGGTGAAAATGTTATAATTAATGCTTTATTTGGAGTAAAAACCAGGGAATTATTCGCTGCAACGCGATAAGAACCGTTTTTACACTGGTCACAAATCTTCAATACCATCAATCATCTCGTCAAACTCCATCAGATGCAAAGCCAACAATATGCTCTTGTTCATGTTGTGCACGGCAACAGCATTTTATTTGTTGTAGTCATTGGCCGTACAAATTAAAATCCAAGAAACAAAAATCAAATACAACTATAATTGAAGACAAATAGCCAACTTTATGCACAAAATGACATAAGGTACAAACAATACAGCAATGATAGCTACAATATAAGAAAATTAATATAGTGAAAGAAACAATAAATGGACAAAATCAGATTTCCTACGAAATTCTCGAAGAGAATTAGTAAACTATTATCAACAACAAAGAACTTGCATAAAAAATAATAATAATAATAAAATAAATAAATAAATAAAAATTATAGCTTAAACCTCAAACTTGACAATTCTGTCACATCCAGATCAACTACCCTACACCACCTCTTCTAGCATATCCAAGAGTGGATGCCCTATCCTCTTTTCAGAGAGTATTTCGAAAGAAAAATGGATTGAAGTCATTAGCTAAAGCATTCTCCATTAGTCTATACGAACATTCAAATTAAACATGGAACTAAAAGGCATTCTTCCTTGATTATTCTTCCAATACACGCCAAGGATGTTCCGTGAATCGATGCAAATAGCTTAACTAAGGAGAGAACACAGAATTGAGTATTGAAATCCATCATAATAGAGGGAGGGGGGAATAGCATGGAAGAGCAACAGAAGATGATTTAAATGTTACATTCATCAAAACCAATAAAACGAAAATAATATACATAATAATTTGTATAATCCATATGATATATTAAGCAAAACATCAGCCACTGATGGCCAAAGAGTATGCAAATTGCAAACATAAACAGAATTGATGCCTTTTCCCAAAATAAACCTAATTAACTCCAACAGAGTGCAAATTTTTAACTCTACCCCTCTTTTCCGACCTTTTTATTGGCTGCTCGCAGGTCCCAAGTCCATCAACAACCTTGAAACACAACTTACCCACATCCATAACAAGAATGCCACTCATGGAATCAATTGCGCAAAGTACTTGCCCTGTGCACATGTGTGTGTGAATGAAGGAGAAGAGACAGAACACAAAGGGCATATGGCGCGCAGGGTTCAGTTTTGAGGTTCGCAAATAGCCCGGCCAATGGCAGGCATCAAACGGACGAGGAAAACAGGAAGGATAGAAATTGAGGGCAAAAATCATAAACTGTAAACAGTTTCCTTCATATGCTTCCCATTTTTCTTGGCCTGCTTCAGGATTCTTGGTCGTGCTGCTCTCCATTTCCATCCTTTTCCCCTCCTCAATGGCCTTTCCACCATTATAGTAAATGCATCACCAGAATTATACTTTTCCCCCCAAAGTACCCTTTTCTAAATTGAGGCGATCTAGGTTTCACACACAAATTTGAACATGAAACGACCTTGTCAACCCACAGATCCTACACACACAATAATCTATCTGCCCTCAAAATCACATGAAAACATATTTCTGCTTAAGTTATAGCACCTGATGTTTCCAGCAGTACCATCATTCTAAATAAATCCTTAAACCTTCTCCACTAGCCTTAATGGAGCAACAGTGAATAGTCTAGTATAGCACTCCGCTACACCAAACTCCATCACCCATAGACAGCACTCTGGTTAAGTTATTGTTGATTATGTAATCAACAATAATGATCAGACAGATAACTCGAAGAGACAAAGTAGTCCCTGATAGCCCCGCCAGCAGAGACGTGAAGCATAAACTCGCTGCCTACCTTACGGAAGCATAATCTTGCCGACCACCTCATTGCCCATATCAAATGACAAAACCAGATAACAGTACGCATCCTCCTCATCAGGATCACACAAAATCTAATGGAGAACCCCATTCACAACTACCTTCAACCACAAATGACCAAATACGACATGTGGAATGACTGCACTAATGCTCCTCCATGAGTCCTTGCTATGTGCGTAAATCAACCTTGGGATAAGTTACGTAACCACACATCTCCTTTTATTGGAGATATGCGATTCTTTCCACCTGGTACTCCTTAGTACTGGGGTCATACCTGAGTCCCCAAAAAACATATATTGGCCATGCGAATTGTAAGCATTTGGGACACTTAAAGGTTCAAGCTTTTTCTAACATTGGTTTCCAGACTATATGATACAATTGGAATCATCCAGAGTACTTGTCTGACTATCATAGCACCTCATTTCATGGAACCACTAACCTAAAAAAATATTTCGTCCTTCACAGTATTTTAATTGATTTCTGCAATGAAATTATTCCCCTTGATTAGATAGTACCGTGATTTTGCAAACGCACCCGATCTATAGGAGAGTCTTGATAGATAGTCTTGCAAACATATCAATCATGAGATTGTTGGATAGCCAAACCAAAAGGTTAGATCTGTCTCCAGGGATCCTCCAAACACCCTACAAAATGCACTTTTTTGAGTTTCATATATCACCCCAAGCATATACTTCACAACTAGGAGGAAGATGAGATAATTCATCAATACTGCAACTTCCATTGAACCTTGCTCCTCTTTACTATTTCCAGTCACTGTTGCTCCTCCACTCTATCCTCTTCTCTAACTGAAATATTTGCCACCCCATTAGAAATAGCATGATAAGAATTTGCCTGAGCCAGGACTCTATTTTCTCCCTTAAGTAAAACTAGGCTCTCCACATAAGAATCCGCATAAAATGAGCGATTGCTGCCATGGATTCTAAGATACTTGATCTGCTTGATATTAGGGTCATATGAAACCAAGCCTCTTACTCTTGCTGACAGTAGAACGTCATTATTCGACCTAAAGCCCATGAAGGTCCTTATTCCTTCTCGCATATCAATAGTGAATAGTTTCGTCCAAGACTTCACTACACCATACTCTTTCATCACCCATACCCAACAGTTTTCGCTCTGCCAAATTTTTTGATACTGAGTAAGAGCAAGTGATGTGCCCCGAACACTAACAGACAATTTCAATACATCTGTATGGGCTACGCTCTCCGGCAGCATCATCTCCCGGAACACTTCAGCACCCATATCAAAACCCACAATCAAACTACGGAAACTATTATCGTCGATGCAATTAGATGCAACCCAGTGGACAGCACCATTCAAGAAAGTGGGCAATGTGAAAAAGCCATGGAGAACAAATGGTGTCGACGCAGCAGCAGAAATGTTTCTCCAAGTTCCGGTATTAAGCGTGTAAACCTCAACACTAGGAGGAACTTTGTAATTATGATTCTCTGCTTCATACAAAACCCTAACCACCTTATAGTCATCATTCAAGGAATCAACGCCAAACCCAAGAAGGCACATGCCATGAGACGCAAATCTCAATCCGGGTTGGGGAAGGTTCACTGATTTCCTAATAGATGGGTTCCATATAATCACTGTGTCCGTATGAGAATCATAATCATCAGATAAACATATCAAACCATTACACACACCCACTATCCTGAAATAATCATTCACAGTCGTGAAAGGGCATTCAAGCTCCATATACACATCTAATGATTCGTTATCGAAATGTATAGCGTATCGCCCTATGTCCTGAAACATGTTGTAGTGCCTAACAAAGAGTAGGTGATTGTTGGTGGTGGTCGTGTTTGAAATTGTCCGATTGAGTTGTGTGGAAATGAAACTAGGGTTTGTGATCAGAGAGTACCATAATTTGCAAACGGAGGTGAATCGGAGGAGAGATCGGACGGGCACTCTTGCGAGGATCTCAACCACGACGTCGTTTGGCAGGTAGTCAGACATCGTTCTTCTTCTTGTTATTGTTGGGTTTTCTTCAATTTCGAACAGTTGAGTTTTGAGTAAGAAATTTCAAGGAAGTTGAGACACGGTAAAGGTTAAAAGCAGCTTCGGATTTGCCTTTAAAAACCCTAATTTCTTGGCCCCTCACAGTGCCAGTCGGTTACCGCCATTACTCACCCCACTAGCTATTGTCGTGGCTACCGCTTTACCGGAACCTCCAGTCACGGGTTACCCGAAAAGCTTGAATATGCTATACCATCAGACAAGATGGATCTGTTGCACCTGTGAAGTGGGGCCCACATCCATTAAATACTTGACAGAAAGGTGTCCACGCATCCTAATCTCTTCAAGAAAAATACTCCGTAGATCCCATGCCACAAAGTCCAATTACCCATTAAATTTCTGAAATTAATTAGTATTAAATTATGAATTTTACTAGTCTTGACACATCCTAATCTTTTCGAGTACATCCTAATCTCTTCGAGAAAAATTGTTAATTATATAGATTTCATGTCCGTGCCACAAACTCCAATTACACATTAAATTTCTGAAATTAATTATTATTAATTAGTTTCATCACAAAAATAATTTAAAATAAAAATGGCACTAGCTTGCAATTTTGAGCATAAAAGTGTGTAATTTAAGACTCGTTTGGGGTAGAAATTGAAATTATGTTTGCTAAAAAAAAATTGTTTTGAAAAATTCAAAAATTTATCTGATATATTATAAATTATTTCAAATCAATATCAACCGTCTCAAATATAATATGAGTTAAAATTTAAAAATTAATATCAAAAAAATAATATAATAACACGTTTCAAACAATATATGTACAACTTGAGTGTCCAATGAAAAGCCAACCTGATTGATTGTTAAGATAATTATATTTACTTTAATTTTTATTTTCTTATGGCCCTTTGGCTTAGGACATGTCAGAAGTTTGAGAATGGTCAAGTAAAAAATATTTATTTATTTTTTTAACTCTGAGATAGATCCAATATTTGTTCATTCCATTCAAATGGGAGACTGAGTATTATGGGTGGCTGTGCAAAGAAGATGCAAGTGTTTCAATCTAATTTATCTCCTCTAACCAATGCCAACTTTAAAAAGTCAAAAAAAACATTAAAGAAAGTACTTTGTTCTTTGTGTACTTTGATTGTCTTCAAGACTAGCACGTGGGACTAGTTTCTATGAGCTCTTTCCAGACTGGCAATGCTGCTAAAGTTAGTTAGTTGTATAGAGTGAGGCCCATATTAGGCAACTAGGTAAGCCCAACCATGTGAGTTGTTACAGATCTCTTTCCATCCTGGACAGGGTGAGGCCCATACTTGGCATTTGGCAACTAGCCAAGCCCACCCCATGTGACCACGTCTAAGGAACAATTTTTGTTCCTCCTCTTTCTGTTATTATATATATATATATATATATATATATATATATATATTTGGTGTTCACATGTAAGACCTCTTAGAATATCCCATAATCCTCCAAGGTGCACGAATGGAGAATATGTGACCGTACATGAAACATCAATTGAAATTGATTTGCTCAGAAATAGAATGGCATTGCCAACCAATAATAATTATAACATTAATGTTTATATTGAGGGAAAAGAGATTATTCCTGTTAACTAAAAAAATTCAGATTATGATTTACATTCAACACCAAAAATTGTTACAACTCATTTTTACAATGAAGCTACATAAGATTTCAACAAACACTACTTTATTCACAACTTACTAATAATATATGAGCAACAATTGCACAACACTCAAAATCAGTTACAGATTAAAATCAAAAGAGTCATATACCCTCCTCGACAAAGATGCATACATTTCAAGAGCACTGATCCATTGGTGACCAAATTTCCATCAGAAAATGGTTCTCTGTATGGATTCTCTTGAGTGATATTTATTTTCTTACTGCCATCCCTGTTTCAATATTCTGTTCAATTATCCTCGAAACCGGTAACTCTCAACTTAAAACAGTCTAACGTCAATATATCCATATTCAAATCTAATAAACTGAATGATTTAATCTATCATCCTCTCGGGATTAAGTTAGTATTTAATTGCACTCTTCCTGTATAAATCTCGAGAAGATGAAAGATAAATCACTCAGTTCATTCCGATCTCACATGGGTATTCAAGCATTATACCATTTTATGCTTGAGCCTGCTTCAAGGAAGATTGCACAGTACATCAAAATCAAGGTGATGGAACAAAACATATAACAAAACGAGCTATATACATATATTAAAGGGAAAAAAAATCTCCCTCTCTTATTATGTACTTGCTCACAAAGAACAACAGATCCCGTAACTTGCTGATGGCTCCCCAAGTTATCCATTCACTATGAACCATTAAACATCATAGTAAGCCTGCATTCCTGGAAAAAAATAACTACAAGTTAATGACCATACTGAATTGGGAGTTCTTAACTGAAAAATAAACATTCATGTGTTGTACATGATGACATGATGTCATGGTTCGGTGTCTTGAGTCCATACACAAAAAAAAAAAAAAGGCATGAAGGAAACAGAACTTTAAAATGGTTTATGGATGAGAATAGTAACTTATTTTTTAAAATGACTAAAAATAAAAAATAAAGGAAATTACTTGTGCGAATTTGCGAAAACCAGATTTTAACCAATAATAAAAGGAGGTGCTTCAAGGAAGAAGAAGAAAGAAGTTCCATTGGAGACGAGGTAGAGGAAGAGAACCTTCTTTTAGCACATAATAGACAGTTTAATAAAAGGTCCACGCATGCCGTATTTGATGCTACATGCAAGTCCACATTCAAAATATCTGCTGATGTAATGTCGAGAAATTACCATAAGGATAAGGCAAGAAGAACGCAATCAGGATGAGTGTATCATGCCATCTCATTGTGGTGAGGAATGTCAGTATTGGGATAGCCGAAAATTGCCCAAAATTTCTTTGGCCACATACCCCAAAAATAAATCAGATTAACCACTTGACTGGACCAGGACCACCAATGAACAACTGCTGCCATGTTAATCCCAGTCCTCCTATATCAACCAGACTCAAAGAAGCGTGCCACTGCTGAATAAAGCTGGTTTTCGTCAAATGGCTTTGACACATAACCATCCATCCCGCATTTCATGCACTCCTCACTCGTTGCTTGAATGACATCAGCTGTCATTGCTAATACCGGTGTGTGCCAATGAGCCAAATACCCAAAAATATCAGTAGATGCTTCACCAGATTCAATTGTTTCATTAATTTTGCGCTCTAAACTGCGGATTTTTCGCGTAGTTTCAAACCTGCAAAATCAATGACATAACTAAAACAATATGTAACACTCAAGAGGGATAATCAGGTGGGCAACATGCAACAAAAGATTCTAAAACCATCAAGACTTAAAGCATTCATCATGAATCACTTCATTTTTCTTCTTTTTTATCTCTTAAGATAGTTGGTTGCTGATCATGACTTGGTCTAGTACCGGAGTTGTTCATCGCCAATCAAAATACAGCATTGCATAAAATATAATTATATAGGTGCAGTATGTCAACATTTGCCAATGACAACCAAGTGAGAAATGGTTTCGAACTTATAGCCGGGATCATTGGAAAATTTTTAAAGATAGGCCCTTAAAGGATTTCTATTGGCTGCTCATGCAAGAAGATTACAATAGCTGACCATCCTCTGTTACATGATTCTGCCAGAGCACATCATCTTCCTTTGCATTTATAACTAAGGAAATTAGAAACCAAAGTTGTAGGCATGTTACTTACCCATCCATTTCTGGCATCTGTAGATCCATGAAGCAAGCATCAAAGCTGTGTGGAGGGTTCAACATTGATAAAGCTGCCTTTCCACTCTCCACGCAAGTAACGATTGCTCCGTACTTCTTTAGAGCACCTTCTGCAACTCTTCTGTTAACAACATGATCATCCACCACCAAGATTTTCTTGTCTCTCAGTAGATTGCAAAGAATTGATGGTTTCCCTCCATTTAAATGCCTCTTTTTTCCAATTCCAAGGGCTTCATGGAAGCAGGAAATTAACTCATTTAAACGAATAGGCTTTGTTAACACATCATCCACTAAACCAGCTGATTTGAGCTCACTGCACTCAGTAGAGCTTATGGAAGTAGCCAAAAGAAATATCTTTGGACGGACTTCCGGCAATTTTGTGCTGCCATTTGGCCTGAGCTTTCTGAGCAAGTGATAGAATGCAAGACCAGTCTCCTTGCCCATAATGTTTTTGTCAATGAGAACCATGGCTAAGTGTGATAATGAACTGTAAACATAATTTATTATTAAAGTATCAGCAAAAGCATAATGAAAGCATATGATTTCATAGTAAATTGTTCTTAATTTATATATCCAAAATATCATTTACAATTCATTGTCATTATTTAAGATAAGAACAACATTTTCTTCTAACAATCAAAAAAGTATAGTTTGAAAAGAAAACTAACATGTTGGAGCACTTACGCTCAAGCACAGTTGATTAGTTCCCCCATCCCACCCCCTCCCCTAGCTCAACAAAGCCTTAACAATCATCTTTTGTCATGTTTTGTCTTTCTGCTCTATATAAGGCCATAACTATTAAATCCTTTCCTACTATTTCAATCCACACTAATTCCAGTAATTCTTTCCCCTAGTATTATCCACGATGTGGATCACATCGCTCTCCCCCACTGCTGCGGTTATTGGTCTCCGCTACACAAAGCCAAACCTTTTTAATCTTTTCTCATTTATTATATCCAAGAGGTGCTACTTCTACAATCTCACAAATATATTCATATGTAATATTATCCTTTTTTGTCTTACTATGCATCTAAATAATATGCACATAGTGACACACATTTTATGAACATGTTGCTTCTTAGCCACCCAAATATCTTGTCCTGTAAAGTATGACCGGTTTAATTATTTTTTTATAGAACTGCATTTCAATCTTAGAGAGGTGTGTTCAGAACACAATATGCCAAAATAACTCCAAAAAAATAGAGAGGTCAATATGAAGCTTGCTTAACCAAAAAAATAACTTCAAGAAGATGACCAACTATTTTATTGAAAGCTCTTTAAACTTTAATGGTTCACCCTGAGCAGCAGAACCTCTTTCTCAATTCTGATTTAAAGTTGTTTACTGGGAATGCAAGATGTACTATAATGAAAATTGTCATCTTTTACTTTCTTGAGCGAAGAAGCTTCAGGTCGTGGCTGAAATATTATTATGGTTTCTTTACATGTGATAATGAAAATAGTAACTTAAAGAAAACAATCTTCATACCATATATATTTGAGTAATTTTAGTAACTAAAGCATAATAAGTCCTTGATATCTTAAAAAAAAATTGTGTCCAACTCAAGCTACTGTCAATCTTCAAACATATATGCTCAGTAAAAGGAATCTACCTCATGTTTGAGTTACTAGATAGATAAGAGCATGCAGAATCCAGACTGAAAGTAACGTCTGCTGTTATCCCCAATCTCTGTAGATGATATCTTGTGACTTCAGCTCGGATGCACTTATCATCAACCACCATTGCTCTCAATCCCTTGAACTCTGAAACAACTGGATCATGATGCTGCCACTTTGTATCCAGAGAACTTGTTTCTCCTTTTGCAAAAGTTGCAGTAAATGAAAAGGTACTGCCAGTGCCAGGTTCACTCACAAACCCAATTTCTCCATCCATAAGGTCCACCAGACGCTTGCTAATGCTCAATCCTATTCCAGTCCCACCATATGTTCGTGACGTGGAACTGTCAGCCTGCATAAAAGGCATGAAAATGCAGCCTTGTGCTTCTGGAGGAATTCCCACACCCGTATCTTCAATCGTCACTAATAGTTTGATCATTTGAGTTTGCTCCACTGAACAATTGCCACTTAACATATTAAATTTCTCCCAGCTTTTCCATCTATCAACCACGGGAAACCCACTCAATGTATTACAAGACTTGTTTGACCAGTCTTGAAGTAGCATCAAGCTTTGTCTCAGCAATTCGTCTGTAACATCAAGTGGGCACCTCGCTTCGTCAGCCAGATGGACTGAGATAAATACATGCCCTTTCTCATGTGTGAACTACAATTTAAACAAGTAGCAAATTGGTAAAATTAATACATGAAGTCAAATGCCCCCTTAATCACAATGCTACTTATGGCAATAGATTATTCTTATAGCATATTGCAAGTATAGCAATTATACACATATACTTTCAGTATCGTTAATAGCTTAAGACTCTGTCTTCTTTTTTTTTATCCAGTGCACAAGGAACACCGCACTGTGTTACTACAAAACGCACCATCTGACTGTTCTTTGAGTAAGAATGACCATGGTAGTTTCATTCCAGAACATTACATTCAAGATCCCATTCATTTGATTTTTCTTTTAGTTTTTCTTTCTCTTGAAAGGAAAAAGATCAAAAAAATGTTAAAAGAGACACTTGTTTGGACAGCAGTTCCTGCAACAAGATAGATGCCTTGCCACAAAAAAGTGCTCAATGTTTATGGAACATAATTTAAATACCTAATAGGAAACTTGAGACATTATGAACTTGGTACGATTATCTTGAGGATCTAAGTGGCCAACCTGCAACCCACCCAACTGTACCACATTCTAAAGCAACAGATTGCATTCCCTTCTAACGTCCATGTTTCTACAACCTCAAGAAATTCCAGCTTTTATCTAGGACTCATATTGGTTTGATGAAAAACAAAGTAAAATGTGTACAAATTATGCAATCAAGTTTATCAGCATTACCATCACTATATTAGTAAGTGGTATACAGAAGAATTGACATATATAGATGCAAAAGTGTAGTGTATAGCCTATTCCTTGGACAGTGACATTGCAAATATAACGAGGTAGCTAGCTTCCATTATTATGAACAAGTACAGAGTTGTCATCAAAGAGTAATACATTCTCGAGCTTCAAGCACAGAGAACCAACAGCTATCAATACCATTTCCAGTATCTACTTTTCCTTACACCCAATGAAGCCAATGACACTCCAAATTTTGATTCTCTCAAATGGCAGGTTTACACACATTCCCCCACCCACAAATTTTTTTGTATAATGCATAGCATCATCACTTTTTCTTAGAACGTGTGGGCGGATGCTCATGCAAGAGGGCATTGTTCCAGCCCCTCCATTTCCCACAAAAACAAAATTCAAGATCCAAGAAACATAACCAACCTTGACTGAATTTCCAACAAGATTTGTAATTATCTGCCGGAACCGTCCAGGATCTCCAATGACAACTTCAGGAACCTGATCAGAGAAGTAAACAGCCAACTTCTCCAGAAAAACACGAAGACCATGCAAGAGATCACATCAATACCAGTAACAACCATGACAAAATAACCTACAAAAGAACAGATCAAGTAAAAGAAGTAAGGATTTGGTTTTTACCTCAATTCCTTTTTCATGAGATTTGCCAGAGAAAAGTGATAAAACATTATCAATAACAGCGCGGAGATCAAAAGGTACAGCCTCAAGCTCGAGCCTGCCTGATTCTATCTTAGCCTGATCAAGAACCTCATTAATCAATGATATTAGATCTTTCCCATTAGCATGAGCTGTCTGGGTAAAATCTAGCTGGTTTGCATCAACATCTGTGTCCATTAACATTTGCAGCATACCTGAATTAAAATTTGAAGTTATATTCTGTTATTTTTCCTAGATATGCATAAAATTGTAATTGTGAATATTAAAGACTTCCAATTACCTAGAACACCATTCATCGGAGTCCTGATTTCATGGGAAACTGTAGCAAGAAACTATAAAAAGGAAAGGACACTTCTATTAAAAAGAAATTGCAGGAGTGTCATGTATATAAGGAAAGGTAAATCTAAAGATGAAATATATTAAGGAGAAAAAGACGAAACTGCTGCTCTCAGAATCATATTTTATGAGGAAATAAAGAAATATGACGCAGTTACAAGGATTTTTGAGATATAAGATGACTGTACAGAACCAGAAACAAAATGCACCTGAGATTTTGCTACATCTGCAGCTTCAGCACGATGCATGAGCTCCATTGTTTCTCGATAGTCACGCTCCACTTTAGCAATTCGGTTTATGGCTGCATAAAAGATATGACCCAGAAGCAATGTGATGACAAGGACTCCCACAGATGCTGTTATTGCTGTCCAAGGTGGAGGTGGTTTCTGCTTAAAACTGTAACCAAAAGAAACACGTTAAACTCAGAATATTGGTTATTCCCAATTTCTAGCTAATAGGAATGCTAAAAATCACTAAAAACATCTGACCTGCAATGCATCTCATGCTTTCGAGATGGATCACCAAAATCAAGGTTGCTAATGCGCACTAAACCTGTATCAGTGTCATTAGTACCATACATTTTAATGGGTGCAGATTTGTTGGTCATATCAAAAACATTCACAACAATCGTTTGTTTGCTAGCAAGCTGGTGTAGAAGCTTCTCCACTAGTGAAGGGACGTCATAAGATGCACCTAGGTACCTTTAAAGAAGCAACGCTCAGTGTTAGAGAAGTCGATAATTCAATCATTACAAAATAAAATATCTCATGGCTAATATTGGCTACTAATACATCAGTCTTAGGTTTTGTACTGGCAATCAAAATACTTCCAAGGAGATAATTTACCCCACTGTAGTATTAATGCGTTGCTCTGGCGTAGCATCTGGAGCAAGGTGAGTGTTATAGACTGCAAAAGTAAGTACAACTCCCAAGTGGTTGGATTTCAATAGCTTAAAAGGAGATGTCAGGACTCCCTTTCCAGAAGCCCTTGCACGCAATATATTCTCACAATCTTCCTATACAGCAATGAAATAATAATGAGCAATTCTGATATTATTATCAATAATCCTCTAAGCACAGCTCTTTCAGATCTAAACCAATGCAAGGGGGTATACATTTACCACTCCCAATACCTTGCATTAGCAGAACCAACACTGGATGTGGCCTCAAATACACCCCAACTAATATATGTACATTGTGATCATGAGATGAGTAAAGTCTTTTAACATTGAACTACATCAACAGCCTCACAGGAATCAAACGTGATTGCATATTGTATTTGTACACATATACATATATACAGTGAGTGAGAAGCTGAAGCGACAACAGTGGTAAACCAGTGAAATTTGTGGGCCATCTTACTTTTATAGAGGATATTTAACATATTATTTTGTCTCAAAATCAAAATGAATTGCAATAGATGAGATGGTTGTAATCATCTAATATCTCCCAACTATGATTTCTGATTTTTAGTAGTAGTATTAGTATGACTACTTGTACTTAAAATTAAGTTTGCATCTACAGATACAACTTGTATTAGAGTGGTTATATGAACACATTTCCATGAAAAAATGATGATTGTTCTGCATCCTGTCTTCAAAATAAACTTGTCAAAATCTCCACAAATCACCATGACAGCTCCATGAATTTTTGCCTCTTCTTCATCTTCTTACCAGTAGTAAAATTAAAATCACTAGTCTAATGAGAGAGAATCTAGCTCAATAGAAAGAAAGGAATAATAGAAGCTCCTTGAGCTAAAAAACACACCTTTCCAGACATCATATCAATAGATACAATATGGGAGACAGTGGCTTGAGAAAATATAACAGGTGCATATTCATCTTGAGTGGGTGAAGGATCCAAATTTTCAGGAATACAATCTTGGACTAGAGTTTGATCCTCAGTTCCCATTTTCTTTATTGCCCATCCATGTTGCTTCTCAAATTGCTCCCTCTCTAAATGAGGCACTCTCAAGGCATAGGCAACGCCACTTGTAAGTGGCCTCTCAAAAGCAGTTCTCTTAGTATATTCTCCAAATGTTTCCTGCGGATTAAGAGAAAATAGTAAAAGTCAAAACCATAATGACAGCAATACAGTGTAACATAAGACTATTTATTGTTGCACAAGACTTATTATTATATAAATTTATAAATAAATATTAGACTCCTAAATGTAATAGAAAATAGAAAAGGTAGTAGGCGGTAATGAATTGCCTGATCAATAGCAGAAGGTTGTTTTCCATGGTGAAACGTGGAGATGAGAATAGCCAAGGCATGAACATGGTTCATGCTCACGTTAAACTGATCCTGCAACATCCTGGCTCGTTCATCACACATGTTCGCAAGTGTTTCAGTCCTCCTCAAAAGAATATCCTCATTCAAGTGCCAAAACAACCAAGCAGATCCAGTCACCCCAGTTAACACAAACGTAATTAGGAGCTTTTTCCTCCACTTTCCAGCGCTTTTACAAGATTTCAGGGTTTTCTGTTGCTGCTTCAGCAGCAGCTTCTGCTGAGCTAGTGACTGCTGCTCGACCTGGTTCTGATTTTGATTTCTCCGCAACTTTCTATGTAAACCAAACATTTTGCAGCTCATTACCACTCCAAGAAGGACCCAACAACATACTTTCACTAAATAAAAAGAAAAACTCTCACAATGCTCTTTACTGTCATCAAGAGCCCTTCTTCGAAATTCTTTCTGAACAAAGCCAAACCAAACAAACAAATTAGCAATTTGTATAATCTCTCATGCTTTATGAAATCTTTTCCATCTTTCTGACCAAAAATTATAAACATGTTTCTGCATGAGTGATGCAAGGACATATGATTTCCACACGCAATCCCAAAAGGTATGGAAAAACCACTCTCTAGATCATCACATCTAATGCAAGAGTCCGGATGCTTCAGTACTACTAGACAGTTCATGACATAAGTATGAAAAATATTTTATTCAGTTGTGAAAAAACATTACCATTTTAAAAGGCATATAAACTGTTGAAAGGATTTTAAAAGGCTAAATATTATAGAAGGCATGCCTTGTAGAAAAGAATGGAAAAGGAGAATTCGTGTTGCCGACCCCATTCATATGGGATAAAGGCAAGGAGGATGACGATAAAAGGTTGCAGTTATATTACTTCTAGTAATGCAACTCATTAACAAAAAATTTACACAATGATGTCAATATTGCAATCAAAGAATGACAAGGTAGTCCAAGGGGTTGTGATAATGTGTGCAGTTGTTGCATGGTAGAGATATTCCGATCTTCATTAGTGCTTTTGACTTTTGAGGTTCACCAGATTTGATATGAATAATGATCCATGTATGCCAGATTCAAAGAGAACCATGTGCAGGGTTGTAGGAGTGAGGACTTAAGGCTATTTGAAAATGCCACGTAGGCTTCCACCTGAACGCCATGGGGCAAGGTGAGATATAGCTCGTTGGCAACACATGTAATGTATAGTTGGGTACCACAAAGTTCACACTATTTCTAAGACTGCTACTTCGAAGATGGGGTGAGGGGATGAGCTACAGTTTAATTTATCATAATATTTGATATTAGTTCAGGCAATCATACAGGAGAGAGACGATCAAATTTTGAGGAGGATGAGAATAATGAGGATAGCACCTTATTACACCTAATTCCACCTCAAATTCTCAATCCCTGCAAGAGGGAAATTTCAACTATCAATTATTCAAATATTGAAACATCACCCAATTACGTAGTTTTGCAACCCAAATCTATTTCATCTCTCACTATTTATCACTAAATTCCAAATCAAAGGGACAACACTAATGTTGCGTTTGGAAGCTCCAAATAAGTGCCTTGGAGTTGGAGGAAATTCAGTCCAAACCTTAAACTAAATTTCTTCCACTTCTAAATCCAAGGCATCGATTAGGTGCTCCCAAACATAGCTTAATAGTCATTTCTTTAGGAAAACTTCTGCTCTCAATTTTTCAAATCTAAAGAAATAAAATAAAAAATAAAAATAAAATAAAAATAAAAAAACAAAAAAAGCATTACTTCGTTAGAAGCCCCATTGACAGCTTCCACTTCTCACTCATCCACATCAAAATCCATTTCTTACTTCTAATCATTACATTATGAACTCCAATCCACAATTTAATAACACCAAAAATCATTTGATGGAAAAAGATCTATAGCATGAAACAACTGAACCCTACTCTTTGCTATTCTTCATGTTCACTCATCTTCTAAACCAAAACAATCTTTGTTAAAAACAACCGTTACTTATTGATAGCAACTACTTCAGGCTAATATCAAACAACTGACACCTAAAAAAGAGAGTTCAGAGCTATTAAACATACTAGTCTAAGAAATTAGAAGGAAAAAAATGCACCTGATCTGATTC
This sequence comes from Cornus florida, assembly GCF_030987335.1. Classification (NCBI taxonomy): domain Eukaryota; kingdom Viridiplantae; phylum Streptophyta; class Magnoliopsida; order Cornales; family Cornaceae; genus Cornus; species Cornus florida. The sequence continues at coordinate 88,520,292 of NW_026775575.1, read as the reverse complement.
AGAGAATATAGCAGCCAAAGCATGATGTTGATCCTTTCTTATATTCAAATGTTGTAGCGAAAATCTAGTTCTTTCTTCACACAAGTATGCAGTCTTCTCCTTCCCCCTCAAAGCCCCGCCATTTAAACCAAAGATGAAACAAATGAAGCCCAAAACACCTGAAAACGACAGAAAAAGAAGCTGTCTCCTCCATTTCCAGACACAATTAGATCCATCCTTCGCCTTCTTCGGCTTGAAGTTGGTTGACAATTTACCACTAAATCCAGAGAGTTTGCAATTGAAAGACATCTTAACCAAAACCCACCTACATATCTTCAAAAACAGCCTGGAAAGGTTAAGAGAAACTCCAGACAGCTCAGAAAAACTCATTAGAATCAGACATTTGAAAGAAGCCCACTAAGAATACAACCATAAACTGGAATTGCAAAATGAGTTGATTCTTCAGCAAATCTAGCTCTCAAAACTCCTCAAAATCAAACACTTAGAAGACATTCACTAGAAAGATTCAACTAAAAGCTGAAAACGGCTTGAGAAACAATTGATTCTTCAACAAACTCAGCTAATAAAACTCATCAAAAAACCGACCTTGAAGAGAACCCCAGAGGAATACTAAATGAAATAGGTGAAATTGAAAGAAACCAACTTGATTCTTCAGCAACCCAGCTCCAATTATTCACAATGTAGTAATGCAAATATAGTATGCCCACCACTTGTTTTATTCTCTGCTCTGCTCTCTATACTATGGTTCTAACTAATAATACTGTGCAGCAATAAAAACCCATCAAAACTATACCTCTTTTGGAGAACACAAAGGAAAGAAAATCATGCCAAACAACAATCTGGCAGAAACCCAGTTGCTATGTTGACAAACTGTGACTGAATCATCAATGATACAAACAAAAATGGTCTTCTTTTTTCTATATCTAGTCTTTCTATCTCAGACAACTCTGCATAGCCGAAAGAAACATCATGATCAAAACTTTTCCATAGAAAACTCATCATCAAGACAAATTGAATAAAACCCAAATGGAATTAATGATCAGAATTTGGGAAAAGAAGGGTCGCCTTCTTTTTCTTCTTTAAACCCTCTCTCTCTCTTCCCCTCGCTTTTTCTCTCTTAGTCTTTAAGTCTGGAATTTAGCATATGTAGGTAGAGGCAAGCTCTATGATTATCTCATCATCTAGAGGGAAAGGTTGAAGAAAAGTAAAGAAAACAAGGATGAATAAATTTTACAATTTCGATTGTTTTGTATCAATTTTTTCTTTTTTCTTTTTTCTTTTTCTTTGTACCTTCGTTTCGTTTGCTTTGGAAGAGAGTTGAAAGAGACCGCACAAAGTGTTTAAAGATGGGTCATTTGTTTTCTGCCGTGGTGCAGATATACGGATGCGTGTGTATAGATAGATATATATAGAGAGAGAGAGAGAGAGAGAGAGCAGGGAGTTTTATAGAGAGAGGAAGAGAGGGATGGTAAAAAAGTGGTCGTGGGAGACAGTGAGTTCAGTTCGGTGATCAGTTGGGGAAGGGACAATGAGAGAGAGAGGGAATCTGTGCTAAATACGGGAAAAGATCGGCGATTAATTGGGAATACGGGGGCTTCTTGCTAATATGCGCCTTGTGTTTGAAATTCTTAATCTACACATGCGGAGTACTTTTTTTTTTTTTTTTCAATGCGGCGTACATATTTACCTTACCACAATTATATGAAAGAATTTTAAATAGAAATCCGAGGTCCCAAAGCAAAGTGTGCTAAATAAAGAACATTGTGCTATATGATTTGTTTGACCATGATTTTAGTGTTAATTTATTGAACATTCTGAAGTGTGTAATAAATTTGGTAATGACCAAATTATATTTTATATGGCTATTGAAACCTTAATCATTGTTAATTAAAAAATAAATAAATAACCTTAATCATTATTTTCTTTTTGGTATGGCTTAACTTAAGTGGTATATTCTCTTTGGCTGAGAGTTGATTTTAATAAATAATATGATAAAAAAAAAAAAAAAAGATTTTAATAAATAATAATAAATTAACCGTACGTGACTTTTTTTTAATTTTAACGTGTTATAGAAGAAGGCATACCAGCAATTTAGCAAGGGAAAAAAAAATACAACAAAAAAGATCATGATTACTCAATTCTTACATTTATCTAAAGAGAAATGTTAATTGCTAAACATCACAAATAATATATATCATGAAATTAACTTGAATGAGGTGGTCAATGACGTGGACAATGACATGTCTGCCAACTTAATTAAAATTTTTAAATAAAAATTGTCAATATTTTTTTCTTTCTAAATATATAATTTTTTTTTTTTTTTTTTTTTTTTTAGAGAATGGATCGCACTGCCAGGAATGGGAGAATAAACATCTAAATCATGACAATCGGGAAAGGTCTTAACAATGACGGTCTCGATTATATGAGTGTGATCTCAGGCTGTAGGTGCAGAATTTCGCTCAACCAATAATGATTAAGAAAAATAAAACAACTCACTCAATTAATAGTAAAAATAAACAAGAACAATATATGTCGAAGCGTAGAATTGCTTGATCCATTTATTGGAGGTCTAAACCTCTATTTATATACAAAAGATTGTAAAATTATGGTAGGACTCGCGTTACTTGCCCTCCAATTCTTTCTATATAAACATTCTTTACTAATAGAGTTCTTTCCATTGTCTAATTTTCCATACATAGAACTTGCCTTGTACAGAACTTCCTATCTCAGAATTTTCCTTCTACGGTAAATCCTTCAACTGGTAGGACTTGTGCATTCTCGAATAACTGGGCTGAACATACTTTGATCCGGCTGGGTTTGAGTAACGGACCGGATGTTAAATGTTAACAAGTTGGGTTGATGACCTCTTGATTCGGCCTTGATGGAGGTTGGAGGACAAATAACAATGGTCTTGGGCTAAAAATACCCTCAATTTGGGCTTGAGCATGATAGGCCTTATATGTCCTTGGAATGTAGATATGTGTAGTGATGACGTGTGCACTTTTTATTGGAGGGAGTTTTTTTCCCTCCACACTTTGTCCCAAATTTCATTTTTAATTGAGTAACGGCTCCCATTAAAGAGGGAATTGAAACCGGTTTTTTACTTTGCTTCAGAAACGGTTCGAGGTCTTTCATTATTACTCCGTCATACAAGATTCTGCAAGAGTTACATTCGCCCTTGCTGCCCTCCTGCGTTCTTCATTCCATCACCTTGTCAGGTTAGTTTTTTTTCGCATCTTTCTCTCCAATCTTTCATTATGAGTACTTCATCTACTCCCGAACGTATAGACATTGGGGATTTTGAATCCACACCTTCATCTTCCCCCATTCGCATTAGGGCTCCCCCTTCTAGGGTTTCTACAGATCGTCTTTCGTTGAATCAATTAGGTACTTCCCCCCTTCTAGCTGAGACATCCACCTCAGGCTCTGATAATGTTCTTACTCATGAAGAGAGGAAAGCAATCATCTCTATTCGCCGTATCAAGTTCTCTATTGCTTCGGTAATGGAAGAATTTGATATTCATGAGGGAGTAGAAATTGCAGAATATCCCGAGGGTGCCGATTTTACCTCCGGCGAGGGAATTGAAGAGAGTGAATTGCTTCTTTCGGTAGGGCATCTTAGCGCCCTCCGGTTCCCTCTTCACCCCTTCTATCATTTAGTTTTCAACAAGTTAGGTCTTGCCCCCCTTCAGGAAAACCCTAATTTCTTTCGCATCCTTTCGGCACTGTTGGTGCGCCGGAAATTAGAGGCTCTGGATTTGACTTTTGCCGACCTTCTGCTTACTTATAATATATCTAAGCATGGGACCGAGCCTGGCCGCTTCTTTTTTACCTCTCCCCTTCATCAGAGGATATGCACGAACCTTCCTTCATCCGAGAAGAAGTGGAAAGAAAGGATGGTTATAGTTAAAGGAAAATGGTTCGTGCCTCAATCAATTACGCTCCCCATCTAGCGCAAATTCGGGAAATTAGGTATAGAATACTTAACCTCCCTTCATACCAAGTGTTCTGGCTGTTTTCCTTGCCAAGTCTTAATGTTTCGCCGTACTTATGAGTTTCTTGGTGTTTTTTCAGCTACATTCCCATCCTCCGCAGCAAGGAATAGACTTTCTTTTCTTGAGGAACGAGTCTGGAGTGACCCCTCGCCTATCGAGGACCTGCTAACTTCTTCAAACCTCAAGGATATTGCCTCCAGTGCTGTTGCTGCAGACCTCATGGATCTGTCTCTACCATCCTTTGATAGTTTCCCCATGACTGAGGAGGAGATATGGAGGGCTGAGGCTTTAAAAAAGAAAGCCGAAGATGCCCAACCCTTGGTCGTTATTAGGTCTACTGAGGGTGAGGTGGAGGCTGAGGAACCACCAATGAAGAAATCTCGCCTCAACCCCCCATCCTCTGGCAAGGGCAAGGTCCCTTCTAAAAGCAGAGGGAAAAAGGGCTGGAGAGGCCGAACCTGAAGATGAAGTCAGGGCATTTGTTCTGGCTGAAACTGGGGCTCCTTGGGCTCCTTCCTTCACCAGGGCTGACAAGTCAGTCCTGCATTCAGGGGATTCTGTGATCATAGACCCTTCAGCTGCACTGGCTGTGGCCCGAAGGATGTGGCTCCCAAAGGACGAGGAAGCCATCGGCCAAATGGGATTGGAACAGCTACTCCCCTCCGCCCCAGTCCGGGCCATAGAGGTTCGTATTGCTCCTTTAGAATTATGTTACTCTTGCTTACTCATGTTTCCATTTATGCTCATATTTGTTCCTCTGTTATACAGGGTCTATACCACACCATGGCCCTCTGCGCCACTGCTGAAGCCCAATCCCTCTCCATCAAGAAGCTGGAGAAGGATCTTGACAATGCAGAGAAGAGAGCCACCACTGCCTCTACCAATCTGAAGATAGCTACTGAAGCCAAGGATGTGTATAAGAGGCAGTTGGCTGCCTCTGAGGCTAAGGTGGATTCTCTTCAGGCCGAAATTCAACACCTGACCGAGGCTCTTACTACTTGCTTCAAGGCGGGGAAGCAAATGCAGGGGCGCTACTCCTGTCTGGCACACCTGGCTAGTACTAAAGCGTTCCGGTCTGGCTATAATCAGGGCTCGGGCCCTAGGACGATGGATCCGGACGCTTTTGACAAGCAGGTGGGGGTGCACTTCCCATATGATGAAGGGCCACAGGCTTTGGAAGCTGAAATCCGCTTTGCCGAGATGGTAAAGGCGCACCTGAAGGGTACTCCTAGCTCTTTTGCCCCTGCGGCTTCAATTCTTCCTACCCCAAGTCCTACTGTAGTGGATGCTTTTGAATCTACTCCCTTCGATCCGAAGAGGAAGTAGAACTATGTATTTCGTTTTTATTGACAGTATGTTTGGGATAATAAATATAATTTTTGTTTTAGGCTTTCAATACCTGACTTGTTTTTGCTGTATGCTTTTGATATTGTTCATACTTTTCTGACTGGTAATGTTTTTATGACAAACAAAACACATTGTCTTTATGCTTCGGATTTATGCTACCCGAGAAAAAGCAAGGATGGTGGGAAGAAGGAGATCCTTTTAACAGTTTAATTGATATCTCAGGATGACTCATATGGACAATGATCTAACTGTTACGTGAACTCTTCTTGCCTTTGACTTGCCTGCAGTAGACGTATACATACTCTTTCTTTCTCGTGTGTTCCTGATGTGGGGTGGATCATGATGAACTTATGATATATCCACACCCATAGGGTATTAAACACTTGGAGTCCGGAAGAAAAAGTTCTGATCCGGCCACCAGAGGTCTGAAGCGAATTGTTCCTCGGCACTGAGTGTGGAGGAATAGGACACTTAGGGTCCGAAGCGGTCTCGGACACTTAGGATCTGAGGTGAATTGTTCCTCGGCACTGAATCGTGGAGGAATATTGCTGAATAGGACACTTATGGTCCGAAGCTGTCTCGGACATTTAGGATCCGACGCGAATTGTTCCTCGGCACTGAGTCGTGGAGGAATAGTGCTGAATAGGACACTTAGGGTCCGAAGCTGTCTCGGACACTTAGGATCCGAGGCGAATTAAATACTCCCTGACGCGGAGCCGGAGGGGAGGTTTTGCCGAGCCGGACACTTAGGGTCCGAGGCGGGATTTTTGCCGAGCCGAACACTTAGGGTCCGAGGCGAATGAACTACTCCCCGGCGCTGAGCCTGAGGGGAGGTTTTACCGAGCCGGACACTTAGGGTCCGAGGCGAGATTTTTACCGAGCCGGACACTTAGGGTCCGAGGCGAATGAACTACTCCCCGGCGCTGAGCCTGAGGGGAGGTTAAATGAATTACTCCCTGGCGCTGAGCCTGAGGGGAGATTTTGCCGAGCCGGACACTTAGAGTCCGAGGCGAGATTTTTGCCGAGCCGAACACTTAGAGTCCGAGGCGAGATTTTCCGAACCGGACACTTAGGGTCCGAGGCAAGATTTTTGCCGAGCCGGATACTTAGAGTCCGAGGTGAGATTTTTGCCAAGCCGGACACTTAGGGTCCGAGGCGAGATTTTTGCCGAGTCGGACACTCAGGGTCCGAGGCGAATGAACTACTCCCTGGCGCTGAGACTGAGGGGAAGTTTGTTTATATTTTTTCTCAAACAACTTATCATGAGGCCGAGGATTCAAAAATGATAAGAGGCCAAGAAAGCGAGTAACAGTGGCTGTGAAGTTTCCTATTTGTTGACTTTGGAGACTTTCCTCCTCCACTGATACTCCCTTCTTGGCAACCAAATGTAGTGGACCACGCATATATGAACCGCATTTCTTTTCTATTTCTATCCGATGTGGGATATAGACTAAATTTTGTCAAAAAGGTCGATGTAAGGAATGCCTCTGGTATCGAGCTTGACAGCCTTAAATACCAGTGGGCCCTCCTTACACCGTAATTAACTATTTGAATACTCCCATATATAACAGAATGTAGCACATACTTTTTTGTCGATGTGGGATAGAAAGTTTTAAGCATAGGCCATAACTCATGTTTTTTTTTCTTAAAAATCATTGTGACGAATGCTTTTTAGCAGCTTGCTTCTAATTGCAAAAAAATTGCATAGTGCGACTTGGCATGCATAAAAATTGCCTAATACGACGCATGCATAAAAGTTGCATAATCATAGAGTAGTATGGCCCCCATTTTTATAGAAATAAATAAATAGAGTAGAGTTGTACTGAATATAGAAGCAAAATAAAGAAAAGTTTGGCTGACTGTGGACATACTCAGCCTTATTTGTGAAGAATTTGTAGCAAAATTGACAAACTTAACTAATGAAAATACCTTTTAAGGTGTATTGCGTTCCAAGGACGCGCAATGGGACGTCCGCCAGCTTCGGCCAATCGATATGCTCCTTTCCACACTACTTCGGTAACCCTGTAGGGTTCGGTCCAATTAGGTTCCAGTTTCTTTACATGAGCTGTCTCTTGCTTCAAAACCCAATCGCCTACCACAAAGCTCCTGAATCTAACGCGTTTGTTATAACTGTTACACACCTGCTGTTGGTATGCCGCGAGCCGAATTGCTGCTGCATCTCTCCTTTCGTCCACAAGATCAAGGCTATGTTCGAGTTATTGCTCATTATTCCCTTCCAGTACCAAGGATGTCCGAAGGGTTGGAATTATAGACTCGGTAGGAATGACAGCTTCGGATCCATATGCCATAGCAAATGGGCTTTCTCCCGTGGGTCATCTTAGAGTGGTTCGATAGGCCTAGAGCACTTGAGGAAGATTCTCGTACCATTTTGTCTTCAATTTCTCCAATTTCTTCTTTAAGCACCCAAATATCGTGCGATTAGTTATTTCAGCTTGCCCATTGCCTTGTGGATGACTAACTGCAGCCAATTTTTGCAGGATTCCATGTTCGTTAAAGAACTTTCTTGTACTTCTGTTATCGAGGTTCTTACCATTGTCCATTACGATGACTTTTGGTACCCCAAACCGGCAAATAATGTTGCTCCAAATGAAATGCTTTACTTCTTCATGGGTGACACTAGAGAAGGCTTCAGCTTCCACCCACTTGGTGAAGTAATCCGTAGCCAGAAGCACATGCTCTTTTTTTTCCACGGTTTTGGGTAACGGTCCTACTACATCAATCCCCCATTGGGCTAACGGCCATGGATTAGCCATGGTGTGCAAACCTTCGGCAGGTTGATGCTTTATTGGACCATGGTGCTGACACTTGTCACATCTTCTTGAGTATTCTTCGGCATTCCGAGCCAAGTATGGCCAAAAATAGCCTTGGGTTAGAATTTTGTGTGCAAGAGATCTTCCTCCCGAGTGATTTCCACAATCTCCTTCATGAATTTGTTTTAGAATTGTGAGAGCCTCAGTAGGGGTTAAACACTTGAGATAAGGACCGGAGAATGACCTTCGGTATAACTGGTTATTGATGATTGAGTATTTAGCCGCGGTAAGCCTAAGCTTCCTTGCCTCAGCTTTTTGATTTGGGAGAACTCCCTCCTTGAGGTAGGCCTCGATTGGATCAATCCAGCATGGCTCGCGTGGAACTTCCGGGATCACCATCACCTCTTGCCGGGGATTAATGCTAGGTTCTTCGAGAACATCGATTGGAACAAGCCGAATCAACTCTTCGTCTGAAGATGATGCGGCTGCGGCCAATCGATCTGCTTCGACATTTTCATCTCGTGGTACCTGATGGAATTCGATTTGATCGAACTCCCGGATGGCACTCTCTACAGCATCTTTGTATGACTTCATACGTTCCTCCTTGGGATAATAGTGCCCTGTCACTTGATTGATCACAAGCTGTGAGTCACTAAAAACTTTTAAACACCGTACTTGTAGCTGTTTAGCTAGCCGAAGTCCGGCAAGCAACGCCTCATACTCGGTCTCGTTATTAGTAGCTGGGAAATCTAGCAAAATTGACTGCTGCAGCTTGGTACCCTCGGGTGTTGTGATGTCAATCCTGGCCCCTGCCCTTTTCTGGTTGGAAGAGTGATCGATTGATCAACTATACATCAACCTTCGCAATAGCACGAATCATTGTAAAATAGGGCTATTGGTCGGGTAAGTCGAACCACTGGGACTGCGCTAGTTTAAGGCAACCTAAGCGTCTAGAATCGTTTTAGAATGATAAGGAGGAATAGGGTTTTTGCTTGGTTTGTCACTAAAGCTATGAAATTAAGATGCATAAAATAGTAGATTGTAAGGAATATAAAGAGGTGAAATGCAAGTAGAGAAGACTAGGAAGATGAATCCGTCTCCATCCCTATACACATGCTAGATTAGAACTAATTAAGGGGAAAAATAACATATAATGGTCAAGAATTACATAACAACACATGGTTGCCATGTAATTGATCAAGAAGTACATCAAGCCTCAAACAAGTATAATCTATCAAAAGGGTAAACATGCTTAGATTACCTAACTAAAGTGTAGCTTATACACATTTACTTAAATGAAAGACTATCAAGTTCTTGACAAAATGATGAAGCACATGGAGCTAGAGATTAAGCATACACCATCAAAGGATTTCCTAAGTAATGGTCTATCAAAGTCACCTATCAACATGCCATGAAACCATTTCATAACCTTGTTCCTATTCTCACCATAAAAACTCAAGCAATAAGATTCATACAAGACATCACCTAACAATCAAGATAATGAACTTGAAGAAATCAACCATACATATATAAACATTCATTACAACAAATGAAAGGCTCTTAGTTATGAAAAATACCATAGAAATATACATTGCAATCCCCCAAAATAGACTACCCTAGGACATGCTTACAAGGGAGGGACTTCATCACCTCCCTAGAAGAAGAGTTAGTTACCCATTGGAGCCTTAGAATGAAGAAGAAGCTTGAACTCCATCTCCAATTTTTGAGCTCCCTCCTTTAAGATTCAAGAGCACCTTCTTTTCTTGCTCTCTTCTCTCCCTCTTTCTTGCAAAAATTCAAGGATAGGATGCATGTGGCCCTTAGTTGCCTTATATCTATCAACTAAGCTCTCTCTCCCCTCCAAAGACATTCCCAACCACTCCATAAAGAAGGAGGGTGGAAATGTGGAAACCAATGCACAAGTGGGCTGAAGAGGGGTTCATTTTCGAGCTGCAATCTGGCTGATTTTCGAGCACTTGAAGAGTGGACTCGAGCACTCTAAATTAGTGTAATGTGCAACATGCTCTTCTTGCTCAGCACTAACCTACTTTGGTAAAACTACTATAACTTTGTGTCTCGAACTACGAATGATGATCTGTTTGAAGATTTGGAGAGCTGATTCAGTGATTCAAAAACTTCATGTTTTGATGAAGACCCAATTCTCAAGTATGGTTGGTCGAAAATGGGGAGAAAGGCAATACTTCAGTGCTGCCAGGCAGTTCTGCGCACCTCTGTTAAGAAGATCATAACTCTCTGTTCCGAACTCCGAATGACGAACCGCTTAAAGATTTGGAAAGCTGATTCAGAGCTCTAAATCTTTCATGTTATAATGGAAGTCCAGTTATTGAGTTTACTAGGTCGAAAATGGCAACAAAAGTCAGGTTCTACCGCTGCCAGAAATTCAGAATTGGCACCCTTTTTGTTCATAATTCCACAAGGCATCATTTTTGCTTCCTTTTTGCACTTTAACCTGAAAATGCACAAAAACATGCAAATGGAGTTAATCTACATAAAATAATCAATTAATGGACTTTGTTAATGTAATTTAGGGCGCCTGAATATACAGTATTCAGCGCTTATCACACCCCCAAACTTACATTTTGCTAGTCCCTTAGCAAAACCAAAATGCAAAGCTCAATGGAATGAAAACACGGGAATGCTATTACAAAAATATTCACCATGGCAAAAATAAACATAAACATAGCTCAAATACAACTTGAAACAGATAAAGAGCTGGAGACGGGCTCCTTGGGAAGACTACCTTGCATATATGAAGCATTGATACAAAAATTGGGAAAAACCATTTCAACATGCATGCATCAACATCATAGTCCATATAAATAATTCAATTGTCATCTCTTAAATGGAAATAACTCAAACTCCAGTGAAAGTGAATTGGATTCTCAATATGCGGCTTTTACTTTCTTTTCCAATTCCAAAGCACAAGTTTTCAAATCATTGAATTCCCCTTTAAATGAGGTCCCTAAGGCATGATTTTATTTACAAGACAACTTTTGTTGCTTGTTGACAATTTATTACAACTCATAAGCGAAACATAGAATGGTTGTGCAATGCTGAAGTCCCTTAAGCTTTCTAACCAACCCTTGTAGCAAGCGTTAGGCCAACAACTCCCAAACCAGATGGCTTTAGGGTGCTAAGTGTAGAGACACACCATAAGGCTTAATAGCTCAAGTTGGAAAGGCTACGAACTCCAACGAACCATGTTTATTACTAGTTTATTTTTTTGAATGACCGTGCAATGTTTAAGTCCCTTAAGCTTTCTAACCAACCCTTGTAGCAAGCGTTAGGCCAACAACTCCCAAACCAGATGGCTTCAGGGTGTTAAGTGAAGAGACACTCCAAAGGGCTTAATAGCTCGAGTTGGAAAGGTTACGAACGTCAACTGGTCATTTTTTTCTTTTTCTTTTTTTTTCAGTTTTTTTTTTTTTTTTTTAGACAACTTAAATCATGCCAAAGATATTCATCTATTAGGTTCATCAAATCAGATTAACTAGGCCAAGGTCAAGGTCGATTAAGTTGCATGCCTCACAGTTAAGTTTCCAATGTGCATCTGTGCATTGTGAAGCTTATAAGAGTGTAAATCCAGTAAGAATCCAATTGAGGCATTTATACAGACTACATTGTATTTGCATGATTACTTCAAATTCAAATTTCTTTATTTTCAAAAATTTCTCAATTGCTTCTATACACAAGGTATTAAACATATGTTTTGTCTCCGACAAGTTACAAGTTACACTATCATTGCTTTACAAAAATATGATACCCCAAAACTATGCCAAGAATGCTTTGATGCACCCCCAAACGTAAACTACACAGTGTCCTCAATGTGGGACATGGGTGTAAGTTAGAGACAAAAATGACAAAGAGTATAAAAAGGAACAACAATACCCAGGGGGAGGAAACAGCATGGTGATACAAAAACCCCCAAACTTGAATTGAACTGCGCAACCTAGAGAGCATCATAAAGAACAAAAAGAAACAACCACAAACAGCATTAATAGCACAAGCATAAATACAGAAAAAAAATGTACCGAAAGTTAACAGAACAGAAAGAATTTGCATTTCAAAAAGAGTTTACATGATTACAAAAAGAGCTGTACAGGGATCATGTCTACTAGAGCAACCTATACATAGCAAATTTTTACAGTTCAAAAGGAAAACAAAAGATACAAGAGAAATAGTTACATATGAAACAAAAAGATAAGGTCCAACACTCGCAACAAGCTACGGTCCAGAGGGTAAACGGGCGAGGATGGAATGGAGGAGAGATTGAGTCTTACGCCGTTCAGCGGAAGCCAAACGACGTTCCTCAGCTGCGACACGACGGTCTTCAGCAGCAAGACGACGATCTTCTTCAGCACGTGAAGAAGTCTCACATAGAGTCCGAGTGTACGCGAACAAAGAATTCTCAAAACAATCCAGTCGCTCATGAATACCGGCAATGCTAGCCCGGATGAAAGCCTGGTCCTGGTGAGAGTCAACCGGAGGCTCTACCCTTGCAGCGGTTGCTGCTGTGGAAGCGTCCTCAGAAGGAGGAGGAGGTGGAGCGTGGATGAACAGGGGGGCAGCAGGCTGAGGGGTACTAGAATGGCTAAGAACATTGATCCACCGGCGCTTGGTAAAAATTTTAATCTTTTCGCCTTTTGGTTCATGGGGAGGAACAACGAAACCCTTGTGCTGAAGGAGCCGAGTGATGAAAAATGGCAAAGGCAATTTTCGATTTTCAACTCGCGGAACCCGTGCATTATGAGCGTCATGCCAAAACTTCATAAATGTGGTCCAAATGAGCTCTGGGATGGAGAACCATTGGCCTTGGTCCATGGCATATAGGCTTGCAAAAGGAGGCCCCGACGCTCGGTGCTATGCACCAAAGGGCAGACATTATGCTTGAAGACAGTGTCAATGAACCAGAGGCGTTCCGGAAGATTGGTTTTGCGGATAAAAGACCGGGGCCTAGTAGGATCGTCAACAGGGCAAATGGCAGCGGCAATCTGCGCCACAGTTAATGTATCCGGCTCCTCATATAAAGGGAGATTCTCACGATTAACAATGTCATCGGGGCACTCAATGGGGCAACCAGAAACCTGAATGATGTCAATCATAGTGAAAGCATAGGTGGTGCCATCAATGGATGTAGTGAGAGAAATGGGTGGCTCTTCAGGGCATTGGAGATTCTGATAGAAGAGGCGCACTACACGGGGGTAGGCAACCCTGGCAAGGGGCGCGCAAATGTGCTGCAAACGCCGGTTAGTCAATTCGGCTACAGCCCACGAAGTTGTGGGGAGAATATCAAAGGCATCGGTGAGCAAAAAAGAAAGCTCGTAGTTGAGTTGTTTGCGATCCCAAGGATCACGTGGTCGCTCACGATTGACAGCACAGGCACCTGCAGAGGGTCTAGGAGGGCGAGAAGGACCGGCACGAGACATTTAGAGAGGTGGACTTGGTTGAGGACTTTCAGCGAGCACCTGGCGTGCACCACAAAAGAGAGAATGTGAAGATGAGTGGGAGGGATGAAGAAAACCAAAAATTTTTACAACCAAACCAAGCTCTAGCATAGAGCAATCATCAACCACATACAACACAACCTCCACAATGCATTCCCATCCTCCTTATAAAGGAAATAAAGACAAGGAAGTGAGAAGAATATGAAGCTCACATACCTTGAGAAGAAGAATAAGAATGGAGGCACATGGATTGAATGCATGCATTCATTAGAGTGAAAACTGGGAAGGTGGGGTGGAAGTGAGAGAAGGTTGTATGTGGTGTGTGGCCGAAGGTGAGGGGTTAGAGAGAGAGATGAAGAGGGAGGCCGAGAGGTGAGAGGTTGTGATATTGGGTTGTTGGTTGTGAGGTGGGGTGATTTTGAAGGAGGTTGAGAGGGATGATTGAGGTGGTTTGGTTGATTGCCGAGAAGAGATATGTGAGGTTGGTTGGTTGTTGGGGGTGACCGAGAGTGGGAAGGGAAATGGAGTGTGGGTTCGGGGTTTAAAAGAGAAGAGGGAGGCTTGGTTCGAGAGAGAGAGGTTGTGTGGGTTTAAAAGAGAGAGGGAAGCTTGGTTCAAGCACTCGAAGGGTGTCTTCGAGTGCTCGAAATTGGGGCAGTGGCCTCGGCTGAGGATGGTGCAGTGTGCTCCACACTTCGAGCACTCGAAATGGGACTTCGAGTGCTCGAAGTCTTGGCAGTGAGCTCGTGTGTGAGCTTCAAACAAGCTCGAGCACTCAAGAGGGAAGGGAGAGGGCTCGGGTGAGGGCTTCAAGCAAGCTCGGCAGATAGAGCAAGGAAACTTGAGCACTCGAATGGGGTTTGGTAGTGCTTGAAATTTGCAGCCAAGGTGAAGTTGTCAGCCAACTTGAATGCAGGGAGCTTGCATGGATGGATGGTTTGTTGTAGAGGGGTTGAGATACTAGGGTGAGGTTTGGTGTGTCATGAGAGGTGGTGGTGTGTGAAGTGGGGGTTGGTTGGTTGTTGGGGGCATGCATGGGCATGCAGGGTTGTGGGTTTAAGATGAGGTTGGTTTTGAGAAGTGGGAAGCCGAGAATTGGCATGCATGATGTGTGGATGCATGAGGGTTGCATGGTTGTTCATGGTTGGTATGATGGGGTTGATAATTGGAAGTGGGTGGCGTGGGAGAGAGAGGGGGGTAGAGTGGTAAATGGTGTTGGGGTGTTGTTGATGTTGTGCATGGCATGGTGAGGGTGGTGAGCTTGGGGGTGGGGTTGTGCATGGGAGTTGGTTGCATGGTTGTGGGGTGGTGGGTTTGTGGTTTGCATGGTTAATGGGGTTGAGGGTGATTTGAGGTTAATGCATGCAGGAAGTGGATTGTGGGGATGGTGTATGGTGTGTGATATTGAAGAGAGAGATAGAGTGAGTGTAGTGGTGCGTTGGTATTGGAGAGTGGATAAGATAGATGTTGAAGGAGGTGAGTGAAGTTGGGGGATAGAGGAAGCCGAGAGGGAGCAAGCATTGGTTTGCAGGGTTTGAGGTTGATGTGCATGGGTTGTTGCTCGCTTGGTGGGGGTGATTGAAGGTTGGCGGTGGGTTTGTGGAAGTGCCGATAGGGTGGTGAGCTTGGGGGTGGGAGAAAGAAGAAGATGGTTTGGGGAAGTGGATGAGAGGGGAGGGTGGTTGTGGGTTTGGAATGGTGGGGTGGTGTGGGTGTAGTTGGGGTGCCGAGAGGAAAGGTTTGCATGGGAAGTTGAGGTGTGGGTTTGTGTGGCCGAGAGAGAGATGGTTGATGTTAGGGTGATGAGAGGAGATGAGGTTAACTTCGAGTGCTCGAAAATGAGCGTGCGAGCACTCGAAATGAAGGCAGTGTCTCGGGTGTTTGGTGTAAGCAATGTCGAGCACTCGAAATGGCATTGCGAGTGCTCGAATTGAGAGCAGTAGGTTCGGTGGTTTAATGCATGGACCGCGAGCACTCCAAAGGGTAGTTGTGATTGCTCGAATTGGAGGCAGAAGCAACCGAATGATGGGAGGGATTTTCGAGCACTCAAACTAGAAATTGGAGTGCTCAAAGTGTGGACAGAGAGCTCGGTTGTGAGGTGAGAAGAGTTGGATGAAGCTTCGAGCAGCTACGAGCATTCGAATTATGCAGTGTGAGCAACATTATGAGAAGAGCTTAGTTGACAGTGGGCATCATTATTCAACATAAGGCAACATGGAAAATGAATGTTGCAATGTGAGGCCATGCAAGCAAGATGAAGGAATGCATGCAACCCACAATGGCTCGGATATGAAAGAAGGCATGTAATATAGAAATGTATGGAATGCATGTATTTTGCCTATGCATGGATTGAATTGTAAGAATTTTGCATGGATGAAATGGATTGAAATTTTGCATGGATTCAACATGGAAATGATGAAGGCCTTGGGACAAAATGAAATTTTTTTTGTTTTTTTTTTTTTAAAAATGCGGCAACCTCAATCCAATCCCATGCATGGAGAAATTTTGAAGCTTTGCATGGCATTCCCATGTATGGAAGAAATTTTTGAACTTTTGCATGGCAACATCATTCCAATTTAATATAGGGAAATTTTTATTTTTATTTTTTTTATTTTTATTTTTTTTTTACTTTTCAAACTTTGCAATTTCTAATACATGGAAAAATTGCAAACTTTCAGAACATCACACAATGCATGAATGAAATTTCTGGAGAAAATTTTAAACTTGCAAATTCATTCCATTCCAATGCATGGGAAATTTTGAAAGTTTTGTTTTGAAACATTGCAATTTTTCAACTTTTTAATCATCTCAAATGCATGAAGAATTTTGAGAAAATTTTCAAAATTTTCAGTAAAAATGAGAAAATATGCACATGAGTCGCATTTGAAAAATCTAATGAAATTGCTAGAAAGCGATGGAGACTTCCGGGAATGAAAATTATAGTTGAGAAGGTCTAAGAAAAATCAAATTTTTGGCTTTTCTAAACCGTTTCCCAGAAAATTTGCAAGGCACGAGCAATTTCAAAGAGAAGGAAGGTTGGAAATTGAAAGAATTGCTTCCCTTGAGTTGCTAAATTTAATGTCGATAGCTAGACAAAGCTAGAGCAGGTACTAATCCTCATAAATTGGATCCGTCAAGAGGACTTCCTCAACTTTTCGGGTTAGGATTGTGCCGTCAATGCAAGGCTTAAGCCGTTGGCCATGTACTTTGAAGAGTGATCCACTTGCAGGATCATGAAGTTCGATTGCTCCATGAGGAAAGACGGTAGTGACAATGTATGGACCATCCCATCTTGACCAGAGTTTACCGAGAAAGAGTTTCAAGCAGGAATTGAAAAACCAGACCTTTTGTCCCGGGGCAAAAGACTTCTTGACGATGTGTTTGTCATGAAAAGCTTTAGTCTTTGCCTTGTAAATTTTTGCGCTTTCATACGCGTCATTACGCAATTCCTCAAGTTCATTTAATTGCAATGCACGATTAGAGCCGGCTTGTTTGAGATCAAAATTGAACCTTTTTATGGCCCAATAAGCACGGTGCTCTAATTCTACCGGGAGATGACATGTTTTGCCAAAGACAAGTCGATATGGTGACATGCTAATGGGTGTCTTATAAGCTGTCCGGTAAGCCCAAAACGCATCGTTTAGCCTTAATGATCAATCTTTGCGGTCCGGTCTAACCGTTTTTTCCAAAATGTGCTTAATCTCCCGGTTAGAAATCTTTACTTGACCACTCGTTTGAGGGTGGTAAGGTGTAGCAACCTTATGAATGACGGAATACTTAGTAAGGACGGATTTTAGATAACGATTTCGGAAATGAGATCCACCATCACTAATGATTGCTCGGGGCGTACCAAAACGACTAAAGATGTGAGACTGAATGAAATGGATCACGACTTTATGATCATCGGTTTTGGTAGTCTCGGCTTCAACCCATTTAGACACATAATCCACCGTTACAAGGATGTACTCGTAGCCATAAGAAGATGGAAATGGTCCCATGAAGTCAATCCCCCACACATCAAAAATTTCAACAATTAAAATGTTGGTAAGGGGCATCATGTCTCTTCGGGACATGGATCCAAGTTTTTGACATCGTTCACACGATTTGCAAAAATTGTATGCATCCCGAAACAAGGTAGGCCAAAAGAATCCGCTTTGAAAAACTTTGTTAGCGGTCTTTTTGGCACTAAAATGGCCTCTACAAGCAAGAGTATGGCAAAAATTTAGAATGCTTGTGGCCTCGGTTTCAGGAATGCATCGCCGGATGATTTGGTCCGGGCAATACTTGAATAGTTCCGGATCTTCCCAAAAGAAATGCTTGACTTGGGAGAAAAACCGGTCCCTCTCTTGTTTGGACCAATGGGCTGGAATTTTGCCAATCGCAAGATAATTGACAATATCCGCAAACCATGGAAGAGTAGAATGTGAAACTTGAAGAAGTTGCTCATCCGGAAAGGAATCACGGATGGCTGCGAATTCTGAAGATTTCTCAATAAGTAAGCGAGAGAGATGATCGGCGACAACATTGTCGGTCCCTTTTTTGTCCCGGATGTCAATGTCAAACTCTTGAAGTAAGAGGATCCATCGAATTAAACGGGGTTTTGTCTCTTTTTTCGCTAACAAATGCCTAAGAGCGGCATAATCTGAAAAGACGATGACCTTGGAGCCAAGAAGATAAGAGCGAAATTTATCCAAGGCGTACACCACAGCTAGCAATTCTTTTCAGTGGTGGTGTAGTTCAATTGGGCATCGCAGAGAATTTTGCTAGCATAATAAATGACATGCGGAAGTTTATCCACACGCTGGCCCAAAACCGCCCCTAATGCATAGTCGGATGCATCACACATGATCTCAAAGAGAAGAGACCAATTAGGGGGTTTCATGATTGGGGCGGATGAGAGGAGAGTACGAAGTTTGATGAAAGCTTCCATGCAAGCGTCATCAAAATCGAACGGAACATCCTTGGCTAAGAGATTACACAAGGGCCGTGAGATTTTGCTGAAATCTTTGATGAAGCGACGATAGAATCTGGCATGGCCAAGGAAAGAACGGATTTGACGGACCGAATTCGGAGGAAGAAGATTAGAGATTAACTCAACTTTTGCCTTGTCTACCTTGATTCCCTGCTTAGAAATGACATGTCCTAAAACAATGCTTTCTTGGACCATGAAGTGGCTTTTTTCCCAACTTAGAATTAGATTCGTCTCTTTACATCTTTGGAGCACAAGAGATAAATTTTTGAGACACGAGTCAAAGGAGGGGCCAAATACGGAAAAATCGTCCATGAAAACTTCCAAGAACTTTTCAACCATATCGAAGAATATGGACATCATGCACCTTTAGAATGTTGCCGGCGCATTACATAGACCAAAAGGCATGCGTCGATAGGCAAACGTACCAAAGGGACATGTGAATGTTGTTTTCTCTTGATCTTGGGGGGCGATTGCCACTTGGTTATAGCCGGAATAACCATCAAGAAAACAATAAAAGCTTTGGCCGGCTAACCTTTCTAGGATTTGATCAATAAATGGGAGCGGGAAATGATCCTTCCTAGTTGATGAATTGAGTTTCCGGTAGTCAATGCACACACGCCACCCGGTGGTGGTTCGTTGTGGCACGAGCTCACCCGCTGAATTTTCAACAACGGTGAGACCGGATTTATTAGGGACAACTTGTGTGGGGCTCACCCACTTGCTATCAGAGATAGGGTAGATGATTCCCGCATCTAGCAATTTGATCACTTCTTTCATGACCATTTCCTTCATATTTGGATTTAACCGGCGCTGGACCTCTCTAATAGGCTTTACGTCATCCTCCATATGAATGCGATGCATACAAATAGAGGGGTCAATTCCTTTCAAATCTGCCACTGTCCAACCAATAGCTTCTTTGTGCTCTTGGAGCACCGCTAAAAGGTTGGTCTCTTGGTCTTTTTGAAGGTCCGAGGCAATAATGACCGGAAGGGTTTGCTTTGGACCAAGGAACACATACTTGAGATGGGCCGGGAGCGGCTTAAGCTCAAGTTGTGGCGGAGATAACAATGATGGGACCGGAGGAGTGGTGGAAAGTTGGGGAAGTGGTTCTTTTGGAATTTTCCAAGGAGGTACATCCATGATAGCATTAATATCAAGCAAGGAATTGACTTCTTGAATGGCCTGATCAACATCAAAGTTTGAGAAGTCAAAATGGGACATGCAAGTTTCAAGAGGATCTTTGCTTAGAATGAAGGGGAGAGATTCTTCGACCACTTCATCAATGACATCCACAAGAAAACAATCATCCTCATTGGAGGGATGTTGAGTTGCATGAAAGATGTGGAGTTTGACTTGCATGTTTCCAAAAGCAATGTCCATCACCCCGGTTCGGCAATTAATTGATGCATTAGCCGTGGCTAAAAATGGCCTACCAAGGATCACGGGAATGTGCTTTTTTGGGTCATGGACCGGTTCCGTATCAAGAACCACAAAATCTACCGGGAAGTAGAATTTGTCCACTTTGATGATAACGTCCTCGAGAATACCTCGTGGATGCTTGACCGATCTATCGGCAAGTTGCAAAACCACGGAAGTCGGCTTAAGATCTCCCAAACCAAGTTGTAGGTAGACTGAATATGGAATTAAATTCACACTAGCTCCTAAGTCAAGGACGGCCCTCTCGATTTTGCTGTCACCAATGACGCAAGAGATTGTGGGGGCACCCGGATCCTTATACTTCGGAAGAGTGTTGTGCTGAATGATAGCACTAACATTTTCAGTCAACCTCACTTTTTTTGGCAAATGATTTTTAGAAGTGCGCTTTTGAGTGCACAAATCTTTAAGAAATTTTGCATAGGGAGGAATTTGCTTGATAGCATCCAAGAGGGGTATGTTAATCTTCACTTGCTTGAAAACTTCCCACATGTCTTGAATTTTACAATTCTTGTTCCCAAAATGTGTCGACTCTTGAAGACGTTGAGGAAACGGAGCTTTTGGCTCATAAGTAGTTTCCACATTTGGGGTGACATGTGTGGGATTTCCGTGAATGGTATTTGGACAAGAATTTGGATTAGAAGAGCTTGAATTTGGATTAGAAGAGCTTGGATTTGGATTTTTCAAAGGAGAAACTTCCTCACTTTTGTCTCCATCGACCTTGTTGCCAACCACTCTACCACTCCGAAGGGTGGTGATAGCTTGAACTTGTTCATGAGTCGGCCCACTCGGAGGAGGTGTTTCGTCAATCACATGCATTCCTCTAGGATTTTCAAAAGGTTGAGAGGGAAGCTTGCCCTTGTCCTTTTGAAGCAATTGATTCACCGAGTTAGCTATTTGGCCCACTTGATTTTCGAGATTAGCTATGGATTGAGTATGAGAGTGAACCATTTGGAGAGTAGGCTGCAAGGATGTCAAGAGTTGCTTGTTGGCATCCATTATTTGCTTATTTAATGATTCCATCATTTGCTTGTTTGCAATTACTATCTCGTCAGTTAGACACACAGGAGGTTGATTGGAAACATTTGGATTGTAAGGAGGACGGTAGCTTGAAGAGGCTTGGAAAGGTCTACCTTGATATTGAGAAGAGGGCTGATTTTGCCGCCCTTGGTTTTGGAATTGGGAATTTTGTGGGGCTTGTTGCCGCCACGAGAAATTCGGATGATCTCGCCAACCCGGATTGTAGGTGTTGGAATATGGATTGTTCCCGGGCCGCGAGAACATGGCATTAGCTTGGTCTTGGTTGGGATTGGGAAATTGCTCCGGTGTGGGGCAATCTTCCGAGAGATGGAATGGACTAGTACATGAAGCACAAACTGAACTTGCCGAATTTTGAGACAATGAAGGAGGAAGATGTGGTGCCATCAATTGGTAGAATTTATGAGCGATGGCATCCACTTGAGATGATTCCTCCCTTATTGATTTTGGTTGACAAGGGTTGGTGTTGTTTGGAGTGGTTGCGGTCGGAGCCCTACGAGAATTGTGTTGAAGTGAATTTTCACTCAAATTCTCAAGTAAGGTCCAAGCCTCATCCTCATTCTTGGACATGAACATCCCACCACAATAAGAATCAACCATGAATCTATGGGTTTCGGTCAAGCCGGCATAGAAAGCTTGCACTAATTGCTATTTTGGGATCAAATGATGAGGACACTTCCGAAGAAGATCTTGTAACCTTTCCCAAGTCTCGTGGAGTTGTTCTCCATCAACTTGAGAAAAGCTTAGAATGGAACGCCTCATTTGGTTGGTTTTACTCACCGGATAATACTTCTTAAGAAATTCTTGTTGCAATTGAGCCCAAGAAGTAATAGAGTTGGGAGCGAGGGAGTTCAACCAATATTTTGCCCTATCCTTTAGGGAGAATGGGAAAAGATGGAGATGAAGTGCATTGTCCGGAAAACCTCTCAACCGGATGGTCGAACAGATTTCAAGGAACTCATCAAGATGCTTATATGGATCTTCATTATCAAAGCCATGAAATGATGGAAGCATTTGGATGGTGCTTGATTTGATCTCATATTGAGCTGCATCAATGTTTGGCATTACTATGCAAGAAGGAGAAGCATAGGTGGTAGGAATGAAATGATCTCTAAGAGTCATTGGTTCTACATTAGGAATTTCAGCCCTTTCATTTCCCTGATTTCCTACGTTATCCCCCATTGTATTGAATTCAGTTTCAAGATCCCTTGTAAGAGTGGGTTCCCTAAGGTTCCGTCTAAGAGTTCTTTCAAGTGAATTTATATCAATAGGCGAGTCAAGTGTGGGTAGAGAGAGTGACCTACGGCCAAACATCAACAACAAAGCATATATTCAACAACACAATTCATTATCAATACTCCACATACGATGTTCCCTTTCTCCTCAATTATCAAGACGAAAAATAAATGGCCACGACAAGGACCGATGCTTGTACACGAAATTAAACAAGATAATAACCTCTACAAGGGCTTCATACTAAATTAACTACTTCTAAAATTAACACATGTACTGTATCTACAAGTTGAAACTAGAAGTCAAGAGACTTACCTGGGGTCCTCTAGACTTACAATTTGCTAGCGTTCCCACGGCGCTTCAAGTCCCTAGAATCTTACAACACTTAAAACACAAAGATGGTCAAAACACACAAGGAATATTCACAAGACACAATATTCACAATCAAACTAAAATTAACCCTAGAACCTTGGTCGCTAAACCGTATGCAAGTCCCCGGCAACGGCGCCAAAAATTGATCGGTTGATAAACTATACATCAACCTTCGCAATAGAACGAATCATTGTAAAATAGGGTTATTGGTCGGGTAAGTCGAACCACTGGGATTGCGCTAGTTTAAGGCAACCTAAGCGTCTAGAATCGTTTTAAAATGATAAGGAGGAATAGGGTTTTTGCTTGGTTTGTCACTAAAGCTATGAAATTAAGATGCATAAAATAGTAGATTGCAAGGAATATAAAGAGGTGAAATGCAAATAGAGAAGACTAGGGAGATGAATCCGTCTCAATCCCTATACACATGCTAGATTAGAACTAATTAAGGGGAAAAATAACATATAATGGTCAAGAATTACATAACAACACATGGTTGCCATGTAATTGATCAAGAAGTACATCAAGCCTCAAACAAGTATAATCTATCAAAAGGGTAAACATGCTTAGACTACCTAACTAAAGTGTAGCTTATACACATTTACTTAAATGAAAGACTATCAAGTTCTTGACAAAATAATGAAGCACATGGAGCTAGAGATTAAGCATACACCATCAAAGGATTTCCTAAGCAATGGTCTATCAAAGTCACCTATCAACATTCCATGAAACCATTTCATAACCTTGTTCCCATTCTCACCATGAAAACTCAAGCAATAAGATTCATACAAGACATCACCTAACAATCAAGATAATGAACTTGAAGAAATCAACCATACATATATAAACATTCATTACAACAAATGAAAGGCTCTTAGTTATGAAAAAGACCATAGAAATATACATTGCAATCCCCCAAAATAGACTACCCTAGGACATGCTTACAAGGGAGGGACTTCATCACCTCCCTAGAAGAAAAGTTAGTTACCCATTGGAGCCTTAGAATGAAGAAGAAGCTTGAACTCCATCTCCAATTTTTGAGCTCCCTCCTTTAAGATTCAAGAGCACCTTCTTTTCTTGCTCTCTTCTCTCCCTCTTTCTTGCAAAAATTCAAGGATAGGATGCATGTGGCCCTTAGTTGCCTTATATCTATCAACTAAGCTCTCTCTCCCCTCCAAAGACATTCCCAACCACTCCATAAAGAAGGAGGGTGGAAATGTGGAAACCAATGCACAAGTGGGCTGAAGAGGGGTTCATTTCCGAGCTGCAATCTGGCTGATTTTCGAGCACTCGAAGAGTGGACTCGAGCACTCTAAATTAGTGTAATGTGCAACATGCTCTTCTTGCTCAGCACTAACCTACTTTGGTAAAACTGCTATAACTTTGTGTTCCGAACTCCGAATGATGATCTGTTTGAAGATTTGGAGAGATGATTCAGTGCTTCAAAAACTTCATGTTTTGATGAAGACCCAATTCTCAAGTCTGGTTGGTCAAAAATGGGGAGAAAGGCAGTACTTTAGTGCTGCCAGGCAGTTCTGCGCACCTCTGTTAAGAAGATCATAACTCTCTGTTCTGAACTCCGAATGATGAACCGCTTGAAGATTTGGAAAGCTGATTCAGAGCTCTAAATCTTTCATGTTATGATGGAAGTCCAGTTCTTGAGTTTACTAGGTCGAAAATGGAAAAAAAAGTCAGATTCTACCGCTGCCAGAAATTCAGAATTGGCACCCTTTTTGTTCATAATTCCACAAGGCATCATTTTTGCTTCCTTTTTGCACTTTAACCTGAAAATGCACAAAAACATGCAAATGGAGTTAATCTACATAAAATAATCAATTAATAGACTTTTTTAATGTAATTTAGGGCGCCTGAATATACAGTATTCAGCGCTTATCAAAGAGTCATCAACCCGTAACTTCCAGTACGGCTCTTGAAGTGTCGGTTCCTCAGATTGATCTTCATACTCTAGTAGGAAATCCGCTACTGACTGCCCCTTGTAAGATACCTTCGGTGCATAGGTGATATCAAAAGAGCCAAGTTCAATAGCCCATTTTGTAATTCGACCAGACAAGTCTGGTTTAGCTAGGATAGCGGGTATAGGGTGATTTGTAAGTACCACTATGCTGTGAGATTCGAAGTAATGTCGAAGTTTCCTCTTGGCATAAATTAACGCCAGGATTATCTTTTCCGTCTTGCTGTACCGTGTCTCGGCATCCGTCATCGTTTTGCTTATGTAAAAGATTGGGTGCTGAACCTTGCCTCCTTCTTTGATCAACACTGCGCTTGTTGCTACAGCTGATACTGCCAAGTACAGGATGAGAGTGTCTCCGGGCGTTGGAGCAGAAAGGATTGGGGGTTTTGTCATGTAGCTTTTCAATTGATTGAGAGCTTCCTGCTGCTGAGGTCCCCACATGTCTTTGTTTTTGGATCGAATAGCGTCAAAAAAAGGTTTGTACTTATCAGATAATCGGGATATGAACCGGCTGAGGGCCGCAACTCGGCCAGTTAGAACTTGCACTTCCCTGCGGGTTTTTGGCTCTTGGTTCTGTATGAGTGCCTTTGCCTGAGCTGGGCTTACTTCTATTCCTCTTTTATTTACAACGTGCCCGAGGAACTGTCCTTAAG
Source organism: Cornus florida (assembly GCF_030987335.1). Taxonomy (NCBI): domain Eukaryota; kingdom Viridiplantae; phylum Streptophyta; class Magnoliopsida; order Cornales; family Cornaceae; genus Cornus; species Cornus florida. Next base: position 88,495,043 of record NW_026775575.1, on the reverse strand, counting down.
AGACGGCAAAGGAGCACTTGGTGGGGTTCAGCTTCATATTGTACCTCTTGAGAGTATCGAAGACCTCCTGGAGGTGCTTCGGGTGATCTTCTTTCCGTATACTTTTGACCACCATGTCATCGATATAGGCTTCAACTGTATTCCCCAGTAGATTGTTGAAAATTTTATTGACAAGTCGTTGGTAGGTGGCTCCGGCATTCTTTAGACCGAAGGGCATCACTCTGTAGCAGTAAGTGCCCGTCTCTGTGATGAAATCGATTTTCTCCTCATCTTCAGGATTCATGGGAATCTGATTATAGCCGGAGTATGCATCGAGGAATGTGAGCCTCTCATAACCTGTCGTAGCATCCACCATTTTATCAATCTTGGGCAGAGGGAAGCTATCTTTTGGGCAAGCTTTGTTAAGGTTGGTATAATCTACGCATACCCTCCATTTCCCATTCTTCTTTTGAACGACTGCTACATTTGAGAGCCATTGTGGGTATTGCACCTCTCAAATGAATCCTACTTGTAATAGTTTATTTACTTCCTCGACTATTATGCTATTCCGTTCAAGTGCGAACCGTAGGTGCCTCTGCTTGACTGGCCTGAATTCTAGGTTAACCCTCAAACTATGGCATGAGACCGTAGGTTCGATCCCTACCATGTCCGAGTGATCCCAGGCAAAGACATCCGAATTGCACCGAATGACCCTGGTCAATGCTTCCTTCTCTTCGGCTGTGCAAGATGAGCCAATGTAGGTGACCTTCTGAGGGTCTCCGAGGACTACCTCTATAGCTTCGAGGGACTCCTCGGTAGGTGCTTCAGCCTCGGCTTCTTCCTCTGCCTTGAGATACTTGGGCAGAGGATACTGTAACTGCTATTTGATTGCGTCTTTGGGATTCGCCTCTAACTGAGGTGATTTCGACGCCTTCTTTGCTTCATGTAGCGTTAGCATGTAACATTCTTTTGCAGAAACCTGGTCTCCCTAGAGGTCGATGACCTCCCTGCCATCTGGGGATAAACACCTCATTACTTGATGAAGGGTAGAGGGGACTCCGTTCACACGATGGATCCAACCTCTCCCCATAATGAGGTTATAAGATGGATGAATTTCCGTCACTACAAAGTTCTCCTTCAGAGTCTTCTTTGCTGCAGTAACGGATAGATCGATCACCCCGAGCGGATTCACCTTAGTACCATCAAACCCCATTAGGGGGCTAGAAGTTGGCCTGATGGACGATGGTGAAACCCCCAGCTGATCGAAGGCTGCTTTTGTAATGATGTTGGCGCTACTTCCCGGATCTATCAACACCCTCCTGATCATACAATTCGCTACTAGGAGGCTAATGACCAAGGGGTCCTCATGCGGACGCTGGACTCTAGACAGATCATTGTTACCGAATCCAATGTTGATGCTGCCTGGTGCAACCGTGTTTACCGAAGACAATCTTCGTAACTTATGAACCTCTCTCAGCCTAGATCTGTACAACTCTTCAGACTCTTCATCATCCTCTGACCTTCCGTGTATGGCATGGATAACCTTTACCTGACCGCCCTCTACCCGTCGAGGGTTAACCTCCCGAGGTTTTACGTACTCCTTCGTGGCGAGATACTCCCCCAACTCTCCTCTAACTATCATGCTTTCTACCTGTCGCTGAAGGGACCTGCAGTCATTGGTGGTATGCCCATAATCTCTATGGTAGGCACAATGTTTGCTTTTGTCCCTCTGTTCCAAGGGTTGTTTCATGGGCTGAGGAGTTGCGAACCTTGTCTTATTCTCTTGGAATAAGCGCGCTAAGGTAGTACGGAGAGGGGTAAGCCTGTCCTCTGTCCTTTGCCTCTTCTCAGGTGCTTGGGTAACTTGCATGGTAGCATGAGGTACCTTCTGCATCCTTGTGCTTGCAGCTTTTTCTCAAGACTTGTTTTCCACTGTGACGAGGGTAGCGTGCTGTGCGCGGTGGGCTACGTTTTCCTCCAACCGAATGTAGATTTGTGCCCTAGCGTTCAAAGTCTGCATATCCGGGGGGGAATATTTGATCAAGGATGTGTGAAACTTGGTTCCCTGGATCATTGCCAACTTAAATGTTTCGATTGCCGTGGCAGGGTGGCAATCTGCTATCTCCGAGGCTTCCATGTTAAACCTGGATAAGAAATCTTGCAGAGTTTCTCCCTTCCTTTGCCTTATGGTGAAAAGGCTGGCGATATTTTTCTTCTGCTTCTTATTTCCGCAATACTGGGCTAAGAACATAGTGCACAAGGTCTCATAATCAGGGATAGACTTGTGCGGCCTATTCCTGAACCATTCAAATGCTGCTCCGATTAAACTGGTAGGAAAAACTTTACACATCCACGGATCGTTATGATCGTCCAGTGCCATCTTTTGCGCATAATGATCGAGATGCCGAGAGGGGTCTCCTGCCCCATCGAACTGGGTGAAGGATGGCATAATGAACTTCCTTGGTCTCTCCACAAGGTACACATTGTCAGTAAAGGGGGTCTTGACCAAGGAGTTCTTGTGCTATCTAGCCATCTCGGCTGGTGTCTGAACTCTTAATAGCTTCTTTTCGTCGAAGGCATCTTGTACGTGTGCGCCATCTGGAACGCCATTGGACCATACCGTAAGCCGATGGCTGGACTCGGCTTGTTCGTCCTGTGTGCGACGCGGGAGATTATCCGAAGTAACCGCCTCGGATCTTGTCCCTTGCTGTTGCTGAACCTCATTAGGTCGAGCCCCGTTGGGTGGTGTCCTGTTGGCCGGAGGCTCGTGAACTGGAGGTAAATTCTGGGTGGGGGGTGGTGCTGCAGCATCGCCTGGTGATGGTTGTGGCGTTAGCCTGGCCATTGCCGTGTGCAACGTATGAGTTTGCTGCTGAAGCGCAGCTATCTGGGCGACACTCGTATCGTTTGCTTGCCGGAGTGTCTCAAATTGGTGCAAGAACTCCTCTCGCATCTTTTGCATCAATTCTATCTGTTGATTCATTGCTGACTCTCCGTTTGACATTCCAGATACGACTAAGGATTTGATTTGAAGAACAAGTGGGAGTATATTTTTATACGATTCCCACGGACGGCGCCAAAGTGTAGGTGCAGAATTTCGCTCAACCAATAATGATTAAGAAAAATAAAACAACTCACTCAATCAATAGTAAAAATAAACAAGAACAATATATGTCGAAGCGTAGAATTGCTTGATCCCTTTATTGGAGGTCTAAGCCTCTATTTATATACAAAAGATTGTAAAATTATGGTAGGACTCGCGTTGCTTGCCCTCCAATTCTTTCTATATAAACATTCTTTACTAATAGAGTTCTTTCCATTGTCTAATTTTTCATACATAGAACTTGCCTTGTACAGAACTTCCTATCTCAGAATTTTCCTTCTACGGTAAATCCTTCAACTGGTAGGACTTGTGCATTCTCGAATAATTGAGCTGAACATACTTTGATCCGGCTGGGTTTGAGTAACGGATCGGATGTTAAATGTTAACAAGTTGGGCAGATGACCTCTTGATTCGGCCTTGATGGAGGTTGGAGGACAAATAACAATGGTCTTGGGCTAAAAATACCCTCAATTTGGGCTTGAGCATGATAGGCCTTATATGTCCTTGGAATGTAGATATGTGTAGTGATGACGTGTGCGCTTTTTATTGGAGGAAGTTTTTTTCCCTCCACACAGGCTATATCATGGTGATTATATATATATATATATATATATATATATATATATATATATATATATATATATATATATATATATCGTTTTTCCTATATATACAACCACATCATAAAAATCTGTATTGAATATAAACATACATGGTTCTTTTTCTTCTATAAAAGTAGAAGGGGTGTCCCGAGGCATCTAATATTGTGGACAATAACTATGATCATGGGAACTGTAATTACAACAAACAAGAAATTGATTTCGCAACTCAGAAACGTAGACGATGAAGAAGAGCTCTCTAACATGAAATAATTAGAGTTTTTAGAGTTTTTGATGTTGATGTATATTCTTTTATTAAGTAAGCGGCAACCGACCATAACAACATATACCTCAAAATTTGTTCGAGACATATCTTATCTAAATTATTTCAAGCTTGAACATTTTACGGAATTAATGACTCGTGAAAAAAAAAAAAAAAAAAAAAAATTGTAATTTTTATTTATTGTTGAGAATGTGGGCCCATGAACCTTCTGAAGCCATTAGATCATGACCATTGGAACCCATGTTACTTTCTTAGCCGCAGGAACTGAGTAGGAGGACATGTAACCAAGTGGCTCACTGTATGGGCCATATTGGGGCAACACCACTTGGCCTTAATAATTTCAACTTCATGCTACCACTTAGAAAGTCAGACCCACCCACCACCACTTTCTATTATTCCCCCAAAGAAGATTTGTTATGGTGGATCCATCCATTGATTTTATATATATATATTTGTTAACTTTATTGTGGACAAGTAATGAAGATCTGAAGATTTAAAAGGGTAAAAATGTGCAAAATAAACCATCATTGTTCATGATGTTTACCTTTAATTTCATTCTAATGTTCAACCAAAATTCAAATTCATTAGAATATATTATCCACCTTAGAATGAAACAAAAGTAGTGATTTATTACGATATACTTATCAATCATGCAAAGTGACTTCATTTTGTACCCCCTTGCCACTTGCTAAATCCTTCTGTCTTAATCTCAAATATTTGAGATTAGCTTTTTTAATCTATAATTTTCAATCTACCTTTTCTATGCTCATATTTTGGTTTGAATATGAAACAAACCTATAATTTCTTATGCTTCAATTTAGCTTTTGTTTGGCCTTCCGCTTGTAACTTTTAACTTAAATCAATTTTCATAAAGCTTATGTTACACTTAAGGTACACACGGTTCGAATTGAACCAATTTGAGAGTATTTTGAAACCAAATCGGTCCTAACAGTTTCACAAATATTGAAACCAAATCAAACCGTAGGACTACTGGAACCGAACCAAACCTTTTGTTCCACAGTTTTAGCCTTGAAATATTGACCGAAAGAAAAAATATATGTAAAGAAAAAGAAAAATCAAAATGCAATAATTTAAATATATATATATATATATATATCACTCTACTATAAATTAAAATTTTGCCACAGCAAAAGAATCTTAATAGATTAATATCTCTAAATTGATGTAGATGTTGGAAAGTAAGGTGACGTCGGACGAAGACAATGAGAAAGTGATTCGGGTTTTTATATTTTTATTATATGTAACATATATATATATATATATATATACATATAATAAAAATATATATATAATTAACGATTTGGTTTGGTTCAATCTGACAGGACTCTAAACTAGAATCTAAACGTCATATAGTAATGATTTTATATTTTAAAATCAATCAACCCAAAAAAAAGTCGAATTAAACTGATCAAGTTCACTCTGATTTTATTTTTTGATTCGATTTTTTGTGCACCCTTGGTTACACCCATAACTACTAACATTGAGCATTATGTCATAACTTTCCTACAATTAAAAAAATTCTCTGTAAAATTTATTCCTTAAACAAAAATAAATAAATTAAAACAGAAAAATGTTATTTAAACCAAAGGTTAATCAAACTAGTTAAAGAACACCAAAGAATATATAATCAATAGATACACATTTGACATGAATGGCTTAGATTATGTTTTTGGTTTAATTTATATTCGAATAGTATCATTCTGGACGCCGAAAAGCAAAGTCGGTGCTCCGATTTATTCGTCGCCGGAGTTCCTCGAGAATAATTATAAGCCAGTGGGGACCACTATAAGCTGGAGAAAGTCTGACAATCATGTTTGCTTTGCTCTGTTTTTGTTTTCTAGGTATAAATGACGTGGATGCATTGGGAAGTGACACGTTGAAGTCATCAGTGGGTCCTATTCACTAATGTAAGAACATTAGACTTTGATTGAAGAATCAAAATCTTACTAAAAATGGTTACATAAAATTTTAATAAGAATTACAAAAAATAAAATAAAAATTGAATTGGCCCTTATGAGTAGATATTGATTGATCCATACACACTCAATAAAAATTGTACTATTATGAATTTATTGAAGAATTTTTTTAGAATTACGATACTAAATTAAATTGTCAAAATGAATTATTTGACGTAAATTGATTATGTTTATCAAATATGAAGAAGTGAAGACTTAAGAAATTACCTTTAAACTTAAAAATTATTTTACTTTTATAAGGAGGAAAAACCCATTTATAAGTAGATGGAACTAATTTTATTTTATAGTGCAATTTTTATTGGAGTAGACATATGAAATGACATTGTATATCCAAGTCACCTCATATCTTCTCATGATGTAAGAATAGATTTGAAATTATCATAACACTTCCTGATTTTGTCAATAGTAGGCACATGAGGCAATAATTTATTGGTAATCTCAATTTAAAATCGTGGAATTACATCAGTATAAATTAATTTTGAATTGGTCAATTTTCCTCTACTTAACAAATTATTATTATTATTATTATTTTTTTTTTTTGTTGCTAACTCCAACAATTTTAAGTTTTTTCTTTTCATTTTTATAACATTTGTTGCATTTGGTGTGTTGGAATAGAATACAAGTAAAAATGGAATGGTCATTCTCATTCTATTGTTTGGTTATAAATATGAAATGTGTAGGAATAGAATGATAATAATCATATCATTCTAGTGTTTGGTTGGACCAATTTAAAATTTAGAATAGAATAAATTTCTAATTAAATTCTCCAAAATATCTCTCTAGTAACAAATAAATAAAATTAACAAAATGACATTCTCTAATAATTTTTTAAAAATAAATGGTGGGAGTGGCGGTGATGAATGGTGGAAATCGATAGTGGTGTAGGTGGTGGTGTTGGAAGGCGATGGTGGTGGCAATGGTAGAAAGTGGCGACAACGGTAATGGTGGAAGGCGACATGGTGTTGGTGGAATGCGATGGCAGTAGTGTGGTGGTTGTGGTGAAAGGAGATAGTGATGTAGGTGGCGGTGGTAGAAGTCAATGGAGTTGACTATGGTGGCGATGGAAGGTAGTGGAGGTGGCAGTGGTGGTGGCAAAAGCTGTGACTGCAGTGGTAGTGGTGGCGGTGGCGAAAGGTGGTGGCGAAAGGTGGTGGTGGTGGTGGTGGTGGTGGTAATGATGGAATGTGGTGAAAGGCGATGGCGATGGTGATGGTGGAAGGCAGTGGCAGCGATGGTGGTGGTGAAAGGTGGTGTAGGGCGGTGACGGCGGTTGTGGTAGAAGGTGGTGAAAGGCAATCGCAGTAGTGGTGGTGGAAGGTAGTGGCGGTAGAAGGTGGTTGCGGTAGTGGTGGTGAAAGGGGACGGCAACGGTAACGGTTGCGGCAAAGGGTGGCAGTAACGATGGTGAAAGGCGATGGCGGTGGCGGTAAAAGGCGACGGCAACAGTTGCGGCAAATGGTGGTGGTAGCAATAGTGAAAGGCGGTGGCGGTGGCGGTGGCGGTGGAAGGCGATGGCGATGGCGATGGCGGTGGTAGTGGACCTAGTAGTGGGCGATGGTGAAAATCAATGGCGGTAGTGGTGGTGGTGAACAGCGGAGTTGGTTATGGTGGAAAGTAATGGTGGTTTTTGGACTTGAAATATAAGGGTTTTTTGGGAAATTAATTTTTTAAAAAAAATTACTTGGGAATGGAATAGCCATTTCATAAATTTAATTATGGAATGGATTTTCATTCTCGGGAATAGATTTTCATTCCAATGAAATGACCACTCCTACTTTAAATTGCATATCAGACAAATGAATGGTTGAAATAGATATTCCATTCAATTTCATTTATGCACACCAAACATTGCATTAGATCATCATGTCACTCTTAATTTTTTTTTTTTCTATTTTTTTTTTTAAACTTGGTCAATTTTCGTAAAGTTAATTCACAACAGAACAACAAAGAATGAGAGATGTCATTTCTTAATTTTGAATCACAATTATATGTGCATATGTCAATTAAATTAGTTTATCCAACAATGTCCCAAGTCTGCTTTTTCTTCTTCTTTTAGTTGATGCACATTTGTGGGCAACAGGTATGATATAAATGAATGCGGGTCCATTCATGTTGAAGAAAATAAGCAACAATAGTAGTAGGTAAATGCCAACAAATATATCACCACAATCACAATTAAACTATAGACAAGCATGAATTATTAGCTGTTCACCTACCAATTTCTATCCGTTACTTTCTTTTTTCTATGAGTTGGCGTGACGTGATTAACTTCGAGTCTCTCTATAACATTATTTCAATTCGAACTAAATACATTATAAATGTTGAAATTTACGATGACAATATTTCCCAAATCCTATACCGACGCTCTCTTCCAAAATTTAGGGCCCAAAAGGACAAAGTAGCATACAAAATCTATGCAAAAATCAGGAGCGGAGCCACAATGCACTTGTTGAAAAGAAATAATAATAATAATAAATATAACAAATAGGAAGTACAATTTTTTAAAATCAAAAAGACAAATAAGAAAAAAAAATAGTTGTAAAATAATATGCTAAATAAATACTATAAAAAAATATAGTTACAAATATAAGAATCAAAATATTAATTAATAATAATTTAATTAAATACAATCACAAATGTCATTAATAAAAAAAAATAAGTTAAAAAAATAGAAAAATACATAATTATACATAAGTGAAAAAAGATTTTTTTTGAAAAAGGAAAAAAAAATTAAAAAAGAAAAAATATATTGTATACTTAAAGAAGGGATATATATAACTTCTTCTTTTTTTTAAAAGAAAATTAGAAAATTTTGAAATTTTGAGGGGGGCACTATTTAAAATTATCATAAAAGGATATCTATATACCAAAAATAAGTATCTTTGTATAGTAGGTTGGAGCAGAGTGAGGGAAGGCACATGCCTCCTCTGGGCCTTAATTGGCTCCGCCCCAAGCAAGAATTATAATCGCGTGGAAGTAATGTATGAGATGAGTATGATCATTAATATTCTTTGATGAAGAATGAAGCACAAGCTCAACAAAATATCAAATGGATTTGATGCTTATGTTTTGTTTGTCATATGTACAGTGTTAATCCAAATTAAGGAATGTCTTTGACAATAAACTAATACAAAGAAAACATTCCATATATAGTGACATCTTCTACACCTACTCGGTATCCCAATACACACACATTTTGAATACTGGGGAGTCTATTTGTACCATAATGAACTTGTACCACGTATTATCGGACAATAATGTCTTCTAGTATTGTCATCAGATTAATATAACAACTACTCAACTATGTACTATTTCATTATAAAGAGAGAAGAAAGTAGACATATAAGCGCGGATGAGTCGATGACAAATATTGCAGATTTTGAATGACTCGGAAGATAAGCACAATGGATCAACTAAGGCACATCAGAAAATTTTGTTTGATGAAAAAAGTACCTGTACACGTAATGCAGAAAGATGGAAATTAAAATTTAATTATGAAAGCTTGAATCATCGGAAAGGTTGTTAGTGATTCACAAAGAAATTTAGAGCTATAAAAAAATATCAAAATATACAATTATACATATAGACAAGCAGATACAATTATACATATAGATATGTCTAGATACACAAACACACACACACACACGCACACACGTAGCTTTGCTCTTTCATCCTGAAGACTTGTACCGTACAGAATGGTTAACAAAAAAGGAGAAAAGTAAGTCATACTGAATTAAACAGGGAACCATTTTTTTCATGCATAAACTACTCCTCCAACTAACATCCAAACTGACAAGCATGTAGCAAGATATTCCATCCAATTTATATAGTTTCAAAAAGAATGAAACAATCATGAATTTTATCAAGACTATATAAATATCAAGACTATATAAAGAACAAGAAAAGAATCTCTATACCTTTTGGAAAACAAACAAACACAAGCACCAATGAGTTTACTCAATATTAAAATTCAATTATTTTCCATTTTCAGAAACGTAGTAAATTGAATTAAATCACAAATTACAGTGTAAATCAGAGATATATATATATATGAATGTTACCCCCCATTCATTTTGCAAGGTACGATGGTAACCAATTTCTAATCATAAAATTCCAAGCATGCTAAAATTATCACAAAGTTGTCAAAGAATAAGAAACTTACCGATCCCTAGTGTGCATGAAAAACCCCTCCAACTTACCTCCAAACCAAATGCAGGTAACCAAACACTCCCTGCAATTTTTTCACTTACAGGAGAACACAAAATGCATGAATTGTTACAAAGTACTAACCTATAAATTTCATGCCAAGTGTCTGTTCATATTCATCCCGACTACAGGAGCAGCCTTGGGTAAACCCCATTTCATTCCAAATGGATCTCTGCATTTTCATCCTTCTCACACTCTTTGCAGTTGGAGAATCTCAATCCATAAATCAAATCAACCAAACAGACCTACAGATGGCCATGTCTAGCATGAGAGGAAGCTCATACCACGGATTTGTCATACTCCTCAAGATGCTGCTAACTGACACCCCCAACTCTCTACCAACCAGATATATAACTTTCTTGATGCCAAATGATGAGCAACTATCTGAAGTTTCACTCACCGCTGATCATCTCCAAGATTTCATCCTCAGTCACTCTATCCCAACAGCTCTACTGCTCAACAATCTGCTACATTTTCCTACGGGAACGCTAGTGCCTTCAGGCCTCCCAAACAAGATGCTCAGTGTAATCAACAATGGAAGATTTGGCATATTTCTGAACAATGCAAGAATTGTCATTCCAAATGTTTGCAGAAGCTCTATAATAAGGTGCCATGGGATCAGCACCACTTTGGAATTTGACAACCACACTGCCTCTGCTGTTGCAACTCCATCCAGCAATTTTCGCATGCCAGAGTTGATGGATTCCCGTAACAAACTTAACAAAACAAAGTCTTCACTGTCCATCAATCCGAAGAGGGGCCCCCCATCCACCGAGCCTTGATATTCCGCTGTCTGAATCAATCACAGCTACCACTGTTAATAAGATTCAGAAGTTTGAATCATGTTCAGTTATGAGAAGTCCTGATCAAACAGTATAACAGAATAATGAAATAAATAAGCAACATGCAGTTGCTTTTCATCAATTTTTTTTTTCCTTTCGTATAAATGAAACATCACCTCCCCCTCCCATGGGAATAAACAAATAAATTATCAAATAAAGAAATAAATGAAAAATCGCCATTAGAGACAACCAATGTACATGGCTGATATGCATCTAAAATACGCATAATGTCGCCATTATGCGAATGCATATTAATACTGCATACATGGCAAGCAAGAGGATTCTCATGTACTACAAAGAATGACTAAACTGCAAATCTATGCATATATGCTATAGACAAGCATCAGCTTGTTATTCCAAATCTCTTTTATCAATTTTTATTTTTTCATGTATGGTTGGCAAGCAAATAATTTAATTGTTCAAGGTAATCTGACATGGATAACATAGCATTTTGTTCATGCTTTGCTCTGCAACAGAGTGATCTTAGTGATCATAACAGGAATCAATACACAACCTAAACCAAGAAGCATACTCGGAGATTTGAAATATGTTTTTTTGGTGGTCATCTGCAATTGGGGGATACCCTGTACTTGTTTTTGAGAAGCTCCTGGATTTTATTCAAGAACATCACCTGAGAAGGGACATCAGTGTCATTACTTTGTGATGCATACCTGCTCTCCTGGAGCTAAATTTTCTCAAAAAAAAGCACTGCTCTCAGCCTCAGTCCCAATCAACCGGAGTTTCAGGTATCTGCCAGCATATTCTTCCTCTGATTTCTCTGACTTAGCAAGAGCAATCCTCTACAGCTTCGCAGCCTCCCATCTTGCTCTGGTAATTAAGCTGGAACACATAGGCCCCAGCCTGTTTAAGCCCCTTGATGCTCTCCAATTCATCTATCTGTTCCTTCACCTGTCATCGCTCCAGCTTAACTTCTGCACCTTCCCTGGCCTTGTAATCTCGCTCACAGTTGTAAGCTTGAAGAGCCACACTTGCGTGCTTGAACACCCTCATCTTCTCATCAGCCACAATGTCAATTTTCATCACTGACTCATGCACCAGTTCAGCAATTCGGTTGCATGCCTCTTGTAGGGCTACCAACCTTTCATCTTCCATAAATTCTGGATTCATTGGTAATTCCATCTTAAGCTCTTCATCGCAGTATAAATGAGAATAATAAGAGGAAGAAAAAATAAAATAAAATAAAGGACTAATTTATATTCAGATGCAGCAGATAAACCTAAATTCAGAACTCAAAACAAAGAACCTAGTTTATATTAGCCATCTTCCACCTGGACTTGTTATCTAATATCTAAATCCAATTCTAAATGCATTGTCTAACTCTGAAAACAACAGACAATTCCAACAACAAAACAATACTCCATGAAACTTAGATCTAGGACAAAGAAGAGCAATACTACAGTCTGATATGAAAAAAAAAAAAAATATATATATATATATATATATATATATATATGGGGCTTGGATACAGTCATAACAAAGCACGCAATATAAAAAATCATCTCAACAAATATGGGAGAAAATTGGAAGTTGTCTATGCACACAAACTTAAGAATTGCAACAGTTTAGAACTTCATGTATAATCCATATTTATATCAGAATTAGATTCCCATTTTTCAAATATAAGGCAAAATTTACTATAAAGGAATTTGGTAGAAGGAAAGGATATAGAGCATCAGCTTAGAAATGAAATTGTCAGATGACAAATAGAGAAGTCAAATGATTAGAAAAGCACAATTATACATTGTTTGATTATCAGAAAGAAAATAAAACAAATCTCCCTTTTCCACAATTTGGTTGTCTAAAGAGGCAAGAGAAGAAGATAAAAGATGATAAAATAGTATAATAACATTGCGTTTGGAAAGTTGGAGTTCCAATCCGCTTCAAACCATTCCCGAGAAGTTTTCTGGTAATTGCCTGGTGCATGGTTCATGTGCCCGACACCACCAGGACAAAAGAAAAAATATATATGTGTGTGTGTTTGCGCTACCAGCCTTGGAAACAGTCTCAATCAATCAAAGAGGACATAGCTATGATACACTGTACCATTCTCAATACAGGAGAACAAGAGTCCTCGAATTTTCCCGATGATAGAATTCACAAATGCAATAACAAACATCCAAGTATGATGATTCAGAAAATTATTCATCAAAGCTACTTCCAACAAGCACAGGGGAAAACTTCTGTAGTTGGTTTCCAGAACCATTATCCAAACAAAAACATTTTAAGCAGAACATGCCAAATCAAATTACGCAAACAATGTCTGGAAAACAATTTCTTCACTGGAGCGGATTGGTAGAAATTTTGACGGTAGGACCGGGATAAGGGGCTCCAATCGAATCCCCTAGTTACAAACCAGTAAAAAGTTTTGAGACTCGGTAACAAAAAGGAGCAAGCCTATGTTGATTGAAGAATAAAGTATTGGTCTAAGAACATTAATGTGTATTCCATGACATTTATAATTGAATATGGAAAAGCTTTTTCATGGAGAGAGAGCCTCTAGATGAACAATTTCAAACACTGGCTGAAAAAAGTGTTATTATTAAATACCTCAACAGTCAACACCAAACAAGAACCAAATCATACCAGGAGCTATTCATCCATTTTTATTCACAAGGGCATACAAATTTAGATAATAAAATAGATATTATCATATAACCGCAAAATAGAACATGAATTCCCATACAGTTTAGATCTTCTTAAATGTACCCTCCAATTTCCGGGTTATGCACGCATGGAATACTAGTTGACTGTACTAGATTTATACAAAAACATGAAAACTTTAAAAATGGCTTCTCATTTCTGACCACCGGATTCAGCTGACTCCACCACCTCAGCTTCTAGTGTTTCTTGGCTGTGCACTTGTGTTGCTTGCTGTTGAATGTCGACAGTAGGTTCGGCCCACTTGCCGGAAAGAGCCATACCCATCATCTCATAAATCTTCCTACCAAGCTGTGCTGGACTCTCAGGCTGCATTGATTAAAAGATCAAGATAACTATATAGAATAACTACAAACGCATCAATACTCTTATCTTCAATGAGCACCCAAATCTGGGAATGGAACTTAGGAAATCATGACAATGCTATTGCTTGCAGCAGTTTAGGCATTGCCTACGGAAACCATTTCTAGAAACAAGCATATATTCAAATTGTCATGTGGACAAGGTGGAATGCTTTAAAAATTCAAACTCCCAGCAAACTATATTTACCACAATTGTGAGAAGACTCAACATGCAGGTACTGATATTCCCAGGGATGCACATCGGCATAAAAAATTACTTCCTATGTTAACCATTAAGCAATAAAGCTTTTTCAGAGTAGGAAATTGTCCCCTTGAATCAAGGAGTATTTGGACACCCATATGCTTCCTTGGGAAAATCAGTCATCCTCAATACATAATTCACGTAACAAGATACTCCGGGGGTGGTCCATTTCCTTTGCAAAACAAAATCCACCACACAAGTGTCTCAAACCAAATGAATACAAAGATGTAAGACAAACTACTCACAGTGAAACCACTGGAAATTAAAGCCGTGTCATACAAAAGATCAATAACTCTCAAGGCTTCTTCATCATTTGGGCTACTCTTGCATGCGTCCTGCATCATTTACCAATAAAAAAAAAAAAGGATTGAAATCCATTTAGCTTCTACTAGAATTGTAAAAAATGAGGAAGGGTATTAGGTCTAGTCATTATTCACCAAAAATCAACGTACATTCAAAGTTCTAATGACAGGGTGTTCAGGATTGATCTCAAACACCCTCCTGCTTCTCATGTAGTCCATACTAGAGGTATCACCAACAGTTTGTGCCTTCATCAGCCTTCAAGAAATTCAAATTTCTGTTAAAAATGTCAAAAGAATTCCTAAAAATTGTTTCACGTGCAAAGCAACAGTAAGGCACTTCACCTCTCCATATTGGCAGACCAACCAAACCTCCCAGATGCAAGAACACAAGGTGATGTGCTCAGACGATTTGAGATTTGAACGCTGGCAACTTTGTCACCCAACCGCTTCTTAATCCAATCACAAGCTTGGCCAAACTCTTGCTTCATTTCTTTTTCCTTCTCTTCGTTCTTATCACCTGCAAGAAATACTGAATAATAAGGTGGAATATAGGGAAGAAAATTCCAATATTTCTATCAATATGAGGCCACCTAGACCACAAAACGTGTTCAGCTAAGTTATAGCAGTTGACAACAAGACAATGAGAGACCAATTAATATTAATGACCATAAAAAGGTTCCCCATGTTATCAAATTCATCATATTTGCATCATGCAATCATGAAATTCAGAATAAGTAGTCCTTACCAACAGCAATAAAATAATTTATCTACTACTTTCAAGGAATCACAATTCACAACATCCCAAATCAGAAAGGTCTCAATAAACTAACCTAGATCCAGGTCCTCCTTGCTAATATCAACAAAATTCTTCTCTTGGTATGATTTCAGGCTCTGGATGGCAACCTCATCAATAGAATCAACTAAGAACAGTACCTGCAGGGGAAAAGATTTTATATTCAAACACACATATAATAATGATACAACAAACAATATCATCTCAATCTCAGCTGAGACAGACACATACTTCAAGTTCCTTTTCAAGAAGTTTTTCCAGAAAAGGTGTGTTCTTTGCGCTAGTCACATTGTCAGCAGCAATGTAATAAATATCCTTCTGCTCAGGTTTCATATGCTGAACATATTCATCCAAGCTGATCATCTCATCCTCGCTCTGTGAGGAGAAAAATCGGAGCAGTGGAGCAAGACGCTTGTGGTTTTCACGATCTTCAATGCAGCCTAATTTTAAAAATTTGCCAAAATTCTCCCAGAACTTCTCATAATCCTATATTTTACACGATGGGTAAGAATAGGACGATAAAAAAGCAAAATTTAAAAGGTGAAACTTATCACGAGTTATGGTTATTTTGGCATATATTGGCACTAGAATAATGGTAAATAATAACAGAAAGAGACTATGACAAAATGATATCATGAAAACCATCTTTGGAAAATGCAAACAGCAACTAAAGTTTGAAACAAAGACGTACATCTTTGTTGTCACTCATGGATATGCCCAGAATCATGTCAAAGGCCTTTCGAACCAAACGCTTCCTCATAATCCGTACCTTTATGGAAATCAAAGAAAATACAATTTAGCAATTTAAAGTCAACTATATAAAAATAAATTCCTAACCACCAAATGCTCACATGCAGCAAGTGTCAATTATACTTACAATACGGCTTTCCTGGAGAATTTCACGGGACACATTGAGGGGAAGGTCATTTGAGTCAACAACACCCTTGACGAAGCTCAGATATCTTGGGAACTTTTCCAACCAAAAAAAACAGAAAAAGGAAAGTCAGTGCCAGATAAGTTACACTTGAAACCCAATTAATCATCCCCTGCAAAACACTTTGCCATAGTTCTTACCAATTCTCCATCAAAATCATCTGAAATGAACACCCGCTTAGCATAGAGCCTTATATTCTTTGTCTTGGGATTGACTAATTCATCCCTTCCCATGGGAGCCAGGGATGGAACATAGAGTATAGACCTGAACTCCACCTCACCCTACAATACTTTTAAAATATATATCAGATTCTTTTCCGCCAAGGAAAGGGAGACAAAAAAATAATAATTGTAATAAAGGTATAGATATCATGCCAATATTGAAGATCTCAGGGGGAATTGAATCTTTTTCTCGCTTAGTTTTTAAACATCCAACTCTAGAACTAGATATTCTGTGATATTTCACTGACCTGTTGTACTTCATATGAGGAAATCAATATCAATTAAAATTAATCTATCTAATGTTTTTACTTTTTATTTTTCTTTGACAAGACAAATGTGCCCCTTTGGTTGTAATTGAGATACCACTAAAACAAACTTCTGAGGGTAAGCATTTATCTATTTATCTCTATTATGTGGTTGTGTAATTATCATTATCACCTCTGTTGTAAAGTGTGAAGATGCTAAAGGATCCAAGTACTCGTTGAAAGTCTTCTTGTAGAACTCATTATATTCTTCTGTGGTGACTTCCTTAGGGTTCCGTAGCTGCAAAGCAAAAGGATATTAATCTTGAGGAGAATATATAATTTAACAGCACTGTAAGTGACTACAAGTAGCACTCTAAGACTAAGGCTCACCCATATTGGCTGGGTCTCATTAGTGAGTTCCCACTCCCAGTATTTCTCAACAACTTTCTTAGTTTTCTTCTTCTTCTGTAAAAGCAGAAACATAACAAAATCCCCAAATTTGATATAGGTTGGTTTCATTTGAAAAGAAAAATGAGTAATATACTCTCAATAGAACAGAAATTCAGAAAATAAGTAGAGGACCACCTGAGTGTTCTCATCTTGTTCATCCTTCTTGGCCTCAGATGGATCCTCGTCAACCTCAACCTGTAATATAGTTGAAAGTTAGCCAAGAGGAAAACAAAGATGAAACAGATAAACACATATGCAAATAAGATTTGCAGTGGACCACAGAATCAGTCAAAAAGACAACGTAGAGACCCAAAGAATGAGAAGACATTGGACATGTGACCTCTTTGGTATATCCCTTTTCCTGCCAGGTGTAAATTGGGAATGAAACAAACTGCGAATAGTTCTTCACAAGCTTTTCAACTCTTTCCGGATGTGCAAAACCTTTGTCATCACGCTGCGCATACAGAAAATATAAGAATCAAACATTCAGGGTTAGCTAGATTTCTGGTAAAAAGGACCACAAATAACTCTTAACTAACAGTTCATGTAGCAGACCTTAAGATATAATGTGAGGCGGGTCCCTCTCGGAATAAGCTTCTCAGGATCAGTCTCCTCCCGGATCGTATATGAACTTGAGTTCACCTCTCCTTCCCAAACGTATTGCCTATCAGACTTCGGGCTCTTTGTCGAAACAACCACCTTCAAAAGCAAGATATATGAGACTAACAGAAACTACCAGAAAAATTCATATTCATAAGCAGAGAATGTGAACAAAATACAGTTCGTGAATATGTCCATGACATACCCGATCAGAAACTAGGAAAGCTGAATAAAAGCCCACACCAAATTGACCAATTAAATTGCTGTCAGCACCAGCATCCTTGCTATCCTGTTAAATAATATATATGATGTAACTCTACTGAATACAAATTATATTGCACAATATAAATATCAATTTATTTAAAGAAATGAGAATGACTTTGACGGTACACCTTCAATGTTTTTAAGAACTTCGCAGTTCCACTTTGTGCAATAGTTCCAAGACAGTCAACAAGTTCATGACGTGTCATACCAATGCCAGAATCCCTGTATAAATGAGATAAAATCAAAATACTGCTATAAAAAATGAAAATAAATAAAAGCAAAAACCTCAAAACAAGTTCTTACATCTGATAAAACTTACATGATAGTAATAACCCCATTATCTTTATCAGTTTGGATACGGATATCAAGATCAACTGAATCCTTCAAAAGCTCAGGCTCTGTAACACTAAGAAATCGCAGCTTGTCCAAGGCATCACTTGCATTGCTGTGGATTCGAAATCATATTTTTCAGTTCAAAATCAGAACCCATCTAATTCTACTAAAAGTATGCAAGAAACTTCAAATTTTTGTTTCATGTTTCTGTCTCTTGTTCCTAGTTCCTGGTTTTAGTGCAACCAAGTTCAACACTTCATAACAATACAAGTGCACAATCTATTAAACACAAGCATATAATAACATATCTCTAATGACAGAAACAAATAAAGCACAAAATTAAACCATCATAAACCTAAAATTGGAATGTAGGCACTTGGAGTTCCAACTAACTAAAAGTGCATTTGCACATGGTATGAAAGACCAAGGACCCAGCTGTCCAGGTGCCCATTTGTGTCCAACAGGTGGATGCCCATAAGATGATGGCCCAGGGACACAACAATATTTCAAATAAACTAACACCAATCACGCTTAAGATCAAACAAACTACGAAAGTATGAGGTAAAGCCTGTACGTGAAAGATACAAGTACATTACTCTAATTCTCGAACGACACATTTCCTAAGCATTTAGAACAGGACACATTCAGTGGATACTAACTACAACCATTATCAAATCAACCAAAGAGTCCTTTTCCCCAGGTTATAGTTTAGAAAACTAGACCAAGTGCCAAACTTGAGTTATACTCTTAGTGCCCGTTTGGCGTTTGTTGAAGAGACTAAAAGCGCTTTTAATAATTGAAAATTCTCTTTTAGATGTGTGTGTGTGTGTGTGTGTGTTTACAAGTCTTTTACATGTGTTCGTAAAATGCGTTTTTTAGTCATAGAGAATTTGGCTCAGTAGGGCATATAGCCAAAGCTAAAAACCGGAGTTTTTTGCAAGTAAAGGCAAAAATACATAGAAAGATTCTATTTATGGAAGAAAGAATATTAATAAGAAGTGTTTTACACACTCCATTATAAAGAATATTAAGGAGAAGTGTTTTACACACTCCGTTATCAAACACCATTTGATCTTCCAGATACAACACTTTTTTGACAATTCTACAAACAAAAAAAAAGAGCATATTATAAGTTACAGCAACGTTTGGCCTTTAACAACACACCACAATCATGAGGCATGTCAGCAAGTGCCAAAGAAGATTACATTGTTGCAGAACATTGAACACCTAGACATTCATCATAACAAGAAAACCCCTTCTACTCATTTTAGTTGCACTTACTTTTTTTAAAAGAGAGAGAAGAAAAAAAAATTATTTTCTGAGTAAGATGCATTGCACTTCTTTATCTTTCAATCTGACAAGTGACTAATACGTGTTTTACCAAATTCATATATTCGTCCTGAAAAATCATCAGTTCATAAATTCATAGCAAGAAAAATGTCTCTGACAATCAATAAGAAAATAAAATTTCCAAAAGCATATTGTGTAAGGCACCAAATTCATAGCAAGTACAATGTCTCTGACAATCAATAAAAAATAAAATTTTCAAAAGGATATTGCATAAGGCACCAATCCTGCACATCTATAACATCTAGTAAAATGACATGTACTGATGTACATAAAATCAGGTAGTAAATCAAAACATGCCTGATAAGCTCCCTAAGAAACACCTCTTTGTTGCTGTATAAGCTGTTAACAATGAGGTCCATAAGACGACTAACCTGCCACCAAGCAGAATAAAATATGAAACTCCATCACACTTAAAATGAAACTAAATTAGGCTTTATTGCCCAAATGATGTACCTCTGCTTGATACTCAAACTTCTCAGCTGGCGGATCTGATGTATCAGATGCTGCAGCAGTTGACTCATATCGGTTGCCAAGGAATAGCCCATTTCTCATGTTATATGGCTTTGTAGCTACAGTCACGTTGCATCTCCCAGCACCCAACCCCGAGTACCATCTGTTTTCAGTCTTACTTTTACTTTTACCAGCCTGCTCATAAATAAACACAGAAAAAGAAAGGTAGTCATTCCTGAAACAAAGTAACATACGGACAAATGAGCCATAATTATATTAAAGCAACCTAATATTTCGGCTCCCTTTCCCAATAAGAAACTTCATCCTCTACTCCCCATAAACAAAAACTTTAACAAACTTTAACATTTGAATACAACTGATGAATAACTAAAAGGTAAAATCACTCAAACATAAAAACCATAAAAGCATTCAAACAATGAACCAGACTAACGGATGGTTGTCAGAAATGGCAATAAAAAATCTGATGTGATTGAAAAAAGTGCAATAACCAACCACCATAATATAATTATATACTTGTATAAAGATGATAAACAATATATCAGCCACAAGAAGAACGTATTATGACAAACCAATTTATAAAGATGATAAAGAATGTAATCTAATCGGAACCAATCTCAATATGTCGATTCATATACACACATACATAAACACATAGAGCGAAAAAAAAAATTGTAATTAGACAGTCCATACAAATCCAAATGCAGAAATGAACCAACAGAAGATCGATAATATAGAATAACAAGAATGATCCTTCGGTTGTCACATTTTACAACATCATATAAACTATGATTACAAACGAAAAAAAAAAAGTAGGGAATTAGGGTTTTAAGAGTATGTACCGATTCGTTTAAGCGATTGTGTGAAGAAAATGTAGCCACGGCATTTCTGTACCGTGCATCGCCGTTGCGCACTATAGCGGAGACGTAACGCCTCGAGAGCTTATGCATGATGGCGAGAACCAGCGAAAGCAGAGATCTTTTAGGGGGTCACAGACTCACAACACGGATAGATAGAGAAGTGTTGGTGGTGGAGGAGGTTTCTAGGGTTTTAGTAGGGGGTTCTCGGGAGGGGTTTATAGAAGGTTCTGGAGATGGGCGTATTCCAATTCAGCGGATAGACATATCATCATATACCTTTTATACCCTTTTGTTGTTGGAAGATCAAGGGTGCTTTCGTCTTTTCATCCATCCCTGTTTGCAACTACGGATTATTGTCTTTAATTCAACTTAGGAGATTCATTAATTCACGTCATTAAAATTTTATAAAATATACCTTTCGAAAAATAATAATTTTAAACTAATGTATTCATGAAAAGGTGAACTGCAATTATCTTTTTCATTCACCAAAGCCGGGTATCGTGGTATCTTATTGCCGCAGGAGTAAATTCTGAACATGAATCTAATGCCCTGTAATGGCACTAAGCTAGAAATATGAACAAATTTTCTATGAATTTATAACTTAGCTCAGTCAACTCACATTTGCTGCCTAAAACACACAGCAAGTAAAACACCCTCACACATAAGTACAGTTGCAAAAGCACAAGGCTTCCAACTTATTACTATTATTCACAAAACAGTACAAGGAAAGGCCTCAACCTGCAGAAGCATACAAGAGTCTCTCACAACACAACTCTGTGTCTCACACTCAATCTCCCTCTCTACAGAACCCACATTAGCAATATATAGGTAAACTCTCAAAACCGCCCACAACTGCCTACTAAAGTAATGGATGACACCCCCATCCACCCACAACTATCCACTAAAGTGGTGGATGACACCGCCATCCACCTAGGGTCATGTTGGCACCCACTAAGTGTGTCAACACTACATATGTAGTTGACAAGCCCAACTACTAGCTTGTTGGCACGCTCTGCTCATGCCACTTGTCCACAGGAAGTTACACATTATCTGCCACCTTCTATATATCAGCATAGTGGAAGAAAACCGACTCTAACCACCTGTGTGTTGTCCCCTGAGATCTGTGCCACATGTATGGGAAGTTACTCAACACACCCCCACTCCCCATAATATATGCATATGAGTGGGAAGTTGGGAACTTACTCAACACACCTCCACTACCCATAATATATGCACACTAGTGGGAAGTGTTAATAACTTCATCCAACCAACTAAGCCCACTTAGTGGGAAGTGTAACTTCCCCCAACCAACTAAGCCCATTTAGTGGGAAGTGTAACTTCCCCCAACCATCCGAGCCCACTTAGCCATCTTCTGTAACCATAAGCCATGTCTGAGTCCCCTGAGCCAACCTTGCACGCTGAATTAAGCCCGAAACTATTCAAATATGTCCACTTTTCTATGGCTTAGATGATGAGGAACCATATAAACATCTTGATGAAAATATGCTCCATAGTGAAGTACATGAATGTCCTAGAAGAAGTTTTTAAACTACTTCTCTTCCCTTTCACTCTTAAAAATAAGGCAAAACATTGGTTCAACAATTTGGGGGCAAATTCAACAACTTCTTGGATACAAATGCAAAATGAATTTAGAAAAAAAAAAAAAAAAAAAAATTGCCCCTTGAGTTTGACCAATTCAATGAGAACCGCCATCAGAGAATTTTCTCATGGGGAGGGAGAACTTTTACATGAGGCTTGGAAAGATTGAATGATTTGCTTAGGAAGTGTCCACACAATGGCATCCTACGCCCACTGCCTTATGCCCATGTCCCTGACTTAACTATGCCACACTTCCATGACTTGTGTGGTCCATGTTTTAAGCAACATCTAAGCCAACCTTGTGAACTTAGCACGTGCCAAGCCCACTAATCTGCACCCACATATAAATGTCTCAGAGTGCACGGCATCCAACCATCTTCTATAGACTCAAAGTACCCCCATAAAAATCTCGAGACAAAACTCCAAGTTTCACTTTTTCGCCATATTTACGAAAATGCCACTGGGCACCCCCAGTGCACGTTGACAGCATCCCATGGCTGTCAGAGGGCTTGTCAAGGTCTCAACCCCGTAACAAACCTCCCCCACTTAAGAATTTCAACGTCCTTGTTGAAGCAATCACAAAGTGTCACACAGTCTCTGCCTGCAACTTAGTATGTTGGTCCCGACCAACCCGAATGTTAAATATTAACACTGCAACAACTCCACTGCTACACTTAAATAATGACATAAACCCCAACCTCCATTTCGATTCATGACATGAATTCTGAACACCTTTGGATTATGTCCTCACAACCAGCAACCCAAATCAGAAAAACAAATAAAGAGGGAATTCACCATTACCAACCTTGACAATACACTCAGTGAACATCTAGGCATAGCCTTCCCCCGAAGCCACGCACCTACCTGCACCTATCATGACTGCATGACAAGAGGATTGACCCGAACATTACCCTCATCCGAGTCTGAATCTCTTCCATTGGCTTCTTCAGCAACCATAACATTCACCTTCTTCTTCTTAGGACAGTCCCTCGCCCTGTGTGGACCCTTGCAAATGAAGCAACCACTATCCAGCTTTGGCCTCTACTGGATGAACGTCACCTCTGACTTACCTTTGTCTTTCTCTTCCTCAGCAACACCATACCTCTTGGGATTGTCACCGAACTTACCCTTCTTCTTCAATTTACTGGCGATAGTAGAGTCGGACTTTTCAATCTGCAAGTCCACCGGGCTGTCTGCTACAACTATAGCAGAAGAGAGGTCGATCACACCGCTCCTCCTTAACTCGATTTGTGCCCATGATTGCAAGCCTGCCATGAAATTAAACAATTTGTCTCCCTCGGACATATTTTGATATCCAGCATCAAAGATGTGAACTCTTTCACATATTCACGCACTGTACCTATATGCTTGAGTCTCCTCAAGGACTCCTGAGCCACCCAGCCAGAATTTGCTGGAAGAAACTGCTCCTTCAGTTCTTTTCTCAGCTCTGCAAATACAGTATTTTTGGGGCGTAACTCGTCCTTCACCCGAGTCCGCCACCATAATTTAGTATTACTAGACAAATATATACTGGTAATAGTTACCTTGTCATTATCTGGAATGTGGGTTGCTCGAAAATATTGCTCAATATCCCACAAGAAATTCTCCAGATCTTTGTCACTCCTCTTGCCCCCGAATGACTTTGGTTCTGGAATTTTGATTTTGGCAAATGATGGCTTCTCTCCCACAACAGTCTGATTATGCATGGCCCTCTTCAACAGAACCACCTCGCCCTTCAAATCCTTCACATGATCTTTGAAGAGGTCTGTCACGGACATCACATCATCCGTCATAATCTGCATCCTTGAGTTTGTCTCCCCCACAAACTCTTCAAGCATTGATCGTATTGTCTGCAACTCAAATACAAACAATTCCATCTTCTCTGTTAAGGCAGCAGCATCGTCAGATTGTGGAACACCCACCAAGGCCTCCAAACAAGTCACACGATCTTTGAGAGCTTCTACAGCATTACCACTGGCCATGATGAACCCAACTCTGGGCTCTGATACCAATTGTCATAGGGGTAAATTCTGAACACGAATCTAGTGCCTTGTGATGGCACTAAGCCAGAAATATGAACAAATTTTCTCTGAATTTTTAACTTAGCTCAGCCAACTCACACTTGCTGCTTAAAACACACAGCAAGTAAAACACTCTCACACATAAGTATAGTTGCAAGAATGTAAAAATAATAACACCCACGAATTTACAGAAGCACAAGGCTTCCAACCCTTTACTATTATTCACAAAACAGTACAAGGAAAGGCTTCAACCTGCAGAAGCATACAAGAGTCTCTCACAACACAACTCTGTGTCTCACTCTCAATCTTCCTCTCTACAAAACCCACATTAGCAATATATAGGCAAACTCTCAAAACCGCCCACAACTGCCTACTAAAGTGATGGATGACACCCCTATCCACCCACAACTATCCACTAAAGTGGTGGATGACACCCCCATCCACCTAGGGTCATGTTGGCACCCACTAAGTGTGCCAACACTACATATGTAGTTGGCAAGCCTAACTACTAGCTTGTTGGCACGTTCTGCTCATGCCACTTGTCCACAGGAAGTTACACATTATCTGCCACCTTCTATATATCAGCATGGTGGAAGAAAACTGACTCTAACCACCTGTGTGTTGTCCCCTGAGATCTGTGCCACATGCATGGGAAGTTACTCAGCACACCCCCACTCCCCATAATATATGCATATGAGTGGGAAGTTGGGAAGTTACTCAGCACACCCCCACTACCCATAATGTATGCACACTAGTGGGAAGTGTTAATAACTTCCCCCAACCAACTGAGCCCACTTAGTGGGAAGTGTAATTTCCCCCAACCAACTGAGCCCACTTAGTGGGAAGTGTAACTTCCCCCAACCAACTGAGCCCATTTAGTGGAAAGTGTAACTTCCCCCAACCATCCGAGCCTACTTAGCCATCTTCTGTAACCATAAGCCATGTCTGAGTCCTCTGAGCCAACCTTGCACGCTGAGCCTTGCCTACGCCCACTGCCTTGTGCCCATGTCCTTGACTTGACTATGTCACACGTCCATGACTTGTGTGGTCCATGCTTTAAGCAACATCTGAGCCCGTGCCAAGCCCACTAATCTGCACCCACATATAAATGTCTCAGAGTGCACGGCATCCAACCATCTTCTACAGACTCAAGGCACCTCCCATAAAGATCCCGAGACAACTCCAAGCTTCACTTTTTCGCCATATTTACGAAAATGCCACTGGGCACCCCCAGTGCACACTGACAGCATCCCATGGCTGTCAACCCCGTAACACTTATCTACATCCCCAAAGTGGGTGTATAAATAGGTCTGTGTGAATTTCTTGTCGATGATAAAAAATAATATATATATATATATATATATATATATATATATATATATATTCTATTCTAACCTATCAAAAATAATTATTTGAATTCAAATTAGACATTTTAATTATATATTAAATTATAGGGTAAATTGCACCGACACCCGTGAAATTTCGATTAATGCCACCCAAATGTCGGTCAACAATTTTTTAGATAATGATACCTCCTAAGGTTTGAAAAGTTAGCACACACCCCTCCAAACTACTGTAGTATTAGAAAATAACCAGCATACCCGTTAACTTATCAACAACCACTCATGAAATGACCCATTTAACCTTACTAACTAATGCCACCATTTGACTTGAAACCAGCCACCACTACCACAATCCCCGTCACAACCATCGCCACCACAACACCAAGACGACGCCACCGCCATCCCCAACTTATGCCCATATAATACAACATATATATACACACACACACACACACTATATTATGCACACCCAAAATTTTCACAATATATATATAACCTAGTTTGTAAGTATAAATGGAATATTTAAATAAGAAACGGACCTATACAGCACCACCACCACCACAATATACAACTTCACCGAACCACAACACCCTACACAAGAAGAAGGCTCACAATGCACTAAATTCAACATCCCAAAAACATACATACATATATATATCCTTCAAGAGATAGTTTTATTGGTTTTGAATTTTTTATCCATCAAATTAGTGACGCGACTGCGGAGAGGAGATGCTAGTGTGCAGATTATGGCGAAGATGAAGATCAATGCCAAGACTGATGTGATACCCCTGAATTTCGGGATGCGGGTTGGCCAGACCCACGTCCGATAACCCGAGGATATCAAATCAATTAGCAATAATCGAACACAGAATACAAATAAGAAAAACAAGAATAACTAAATTGCTGAAAAGAACCTAGAATAATAATCCAAAAACCTCAGAAATAAAATTTAGTTAACAAAGAATGATTCTGATACATCCTACTTCTTCATTTCTATTACAACTCAGGAATCCATCTAGTGGACCCTTTAAATATCTCACTGAGCTCAAAAGATTGGAATTGAAACCCAAGTCTAAAATATGAAATGAAACCCTGGTCATCGGTGGAGTGAATAACTATATCTACTCAGCACGATCCAGCTCCAAGTCTGGAACTAACAAACACCTGTAAAAATAAGAGTGGGTCAGACCCACATGCAAATTCTTCTCTAACTACAATCCAAACAGTGACTCGATACGCAGATACACCCTAGATATCTCAACAATAGCTATCTAGTCCATACATATAGATATATCCACACTAAGGGACATTCACTAAACTACAGTAGGGGTCCCAACCTGAATAGAAGGCAACATGCGAAAATGCACCCAAAGGTGGGCATGAGTACCTAGACCTAACAGGGTACACCTCAACCTACTATAACCAGCTACGTATCCACTGCATATACGCACCCTAACCAACAAGTTTGAGGCTCAAGCTCATCTCGTGGTACCATAAACATATATATAAAGTCCGTCCAAAACCAGGGTATGTAGTTCAAATATTTATTGAACTGACATACAATAAATAAGCTA
Source organism: Cornus florida (assembly GCF_030987335.1). Lineage (NCBI taxonomy): Eukaryota > Viridiplantae > Streptophyta > Magnoliopsida > Cornales > Cornaceae > Cornus > Cornus florida. The sequence continues at coordinate 88,467,395 of NW_026775575.1, read as the reverse complement.
GTTAGTCTATCAACTTATTCAGTTGATATGACTTAACTATCATCCATTAATCCAGGAAGCCACTCAACTTAGTTGCAGTTGATTTGACTTAACACAATTAGGATTCAATATTTTTAAATCCATTCCTTTAATCCATTAGGTTAGGTTTAGGCGTTTTGAGCTAAACCGTCCCCTAGTATGTCACCGTCCCATACCGGTGCATACAATCCTTCATATCCATGTAATTGACAAAATATATTTATTCAGCAATTTAAATCCAAAACCATGTAAAAATTACAGACTATCAATAACAGTACAATAATTTAATAACTAAAACCAAAAGCCAGGTAATTGCAGAATAGTTTATACAACACTACAGCAATTATAGTTCAAAACCATAATCCAATTACTTGTATGATAATATCTAAGATCCCACAATTAACATCCAAACCATGTAAATTGCAACCTATAAATAACAGTATAGCAATTTACAATCCAAAACCATCCCAAATAATTACAGAAGACTATTTATAGTTTCAGCAATTTAAATCCAAGAGTTAAACCATGTATTTGCAGGAAACGGTTTAAAGGTTCAACAACTAGCATCCATAGCATACGTAGATCACATCTAATATATCAATGACTCTATCATGCATAAAAAAAATAAGTTTTTAAATCACATTATAGTCCCATAAATTGCTAGATTAATTTGAGTAACTTAATTTTCTCCATCAGGTAACCGCGTGCTAAGTTGCATACTGATATTCTATTTAATCTGTTAGCACAGAGCCCCAATAAGCTACAAGGCTAATTGTTATTCAAAAGATTCCATCACGCATTTAAACTTTAATTTAGAACTATATTATAGCCCCTTAAATTGTCAAATTAAAATTAGACAATAAATTTCCTTCCAGCCGTTAACCGTACGCAAAGTGGCTAAATAGCGCATAGTTAATTCCGTTAATACCAAGAGGCTATTTTATGCATTTCAAGACCTTAGTTACATGTTAAAATAATTATTTAAAAACCCATTAAATTTCTAAAACTGTTCAATAACCCAAAATGCCCAAACAGTAGCTAAAAATTACAGTATGCGTCAAATTGAGAAAGAGCCTGCTCTTGGAAAAATTAGAGCAGGCTCCATTTCAGCCTAGAGCCGCCTCTTTTAAAGGTAGAGCCTGCTCTACTTCCTCTAGAGTAGGCTCTACTCATGGGGGAGCCGTCTCCTACCTCCGTGGAGCCGTCTCTTTACCCCGCTGCGAGCTTCAGTCCGTTCCTGCTTTGTTTCAGTCCGTCCTCTTCACCTCTAGTCTATTCCTAACACTCTATTGGTCTTTAAAACTGATCTTAGGAGTTTAATTAACACCCAATAGCATCCCATCAGTTTGTTATAATAGTAGGAATTAAAACAACAACAAAAACAACAATCGTCTTAACACGCTTTTAAGATCAAACACTGAATACAATCTTGTAACTACAGTTCCATTCCAACCCCTCTGCTCCTCTTCAAAATTGAACCTAAGGTTTTATATCATCCCATTAACATCCCCATGGTTCGTTTACAGTAGATAAAAGCAGGTATAGTAACTAAAATTACAACAGAACTTAACATGCTTAAAGAACAGAAAACTGAAACGACACATGCATGAACTGTAACAAATTGGATTTCAATACAAACAAATCATCCATATAGCATATAATAAATATGTAACTTCCAATTATTGATTGATTAAACCCTAGAAACTATCTAGGTGCACAGAACACAAGCCAAAGGGAAAGAGGAAGAAAAGAACTTGCCTGTAGTTTTGGTCTCAAAACTGTGTTGTCGTCTTCCTAATTTCCGGCAACCACTGACCATCTTCAAGCCTCCTATGGTTTTGGTTTAAGCCACCACAACTCTCCCTTGGCCCTCTCTATTCTCCTCCTAAGTTTTGTTCTATTTTCTCTCGCTCAGTTCTCTCAAAACTCTCTATATTTTCACTGTGCCGTGAATAGGGTTACTAAACCCTAGGGACGTATAAGTTATATATTTACAACTAATTCCCACTCCAAAGTCCATAAAAACCCTAAACTTAAAACCCAATTAATTATGTCGGCAAGCCCATAAAAATACTAAAACCCTAAAAGATAATTCATACACTTAATCTAATTAAACAGTTATGTCCATGCAAGAAAAAAAAATTAATAATACAATTAAAGTAACTACAACAACCAAAATTAATTTAATTAAAATATATTTAACCAAATAAGGCAATTCAAATACAAGGCTAACAGTTTAAAACAAATAAAACAATTAAACATTTAAGCAACTAGTCACATAAAAATGTAATAAAGATAATTGAAATTCCAATTTTATCCTTTTTAAAATTAGGGGTATTACAACTGATCTCCTGATGATTCTTTCTTTCTCCGTTATGATATATGTGCTGCAATTTTAGGGTAAAGATTAATTTAAGGTTAAACATGTTGCAATTTCTCAGCACAAGGATGGGTAATTTTGTCATTTGACATGCCTGATATTTTTTTAATAAAATTGAATTAAAAATTTAGGGGCATTTATGACATTTCAAATGGCAGGGGTGTCAATGTAAAAAAATTCGTTGACCAACCGCTGAGTGGCGTTGACTAAAACCTTAGGAAGGGCGTTAGTGCAATTTATCCTAAATTATAATAACGTAATTTGAAATGGCAGAAAAACTCACCATGAAACCGATTATAGTATTGCTTTAAGAATTTATTCTCTTGAAACAAAAGCGGAACACATCTCCCCCTTAGATGCACTTGAATGAGTTAGTTTGTATTGACTTTAATGCATTCAATAATAACCACATTTAGCCCATTCGTTTCGAGAAAATATTTTCTAATTCTATAAACGAGCTTGAAAAAATCATCGATTTGTATAAGTCGGGTTTTATTTGAAAATTTTTAAATAATAAAAATTTCAAATTGGACCGGTAAATTAATATCAAACAACTCAAGTTTATAATATATTACTATTTGTAAACGTTAATATCAAGCAACTCGACTCCTACTATGAAATGAAAAAACAACACTTGGCTACTCACCGGTGACTGGTGAGTAACTCATCCCTACTGACTATTGATGTGGTTTAATCATAAATGCACATTTATTCTTGATTACAAAACCAGGAAACTAATAATTAAGGAAATCAGTATGGATGATGCAATTTTATTTTTTAAAAATTTATTATCCTTATTTATTACTTTTCATATTTTGTAATCACAACTTATATGTACATTTTTTATTAGGCCAAATCAGTAGGGATGGGATTCATCGACGAGTAGCCAAGTATTCGAAATGACATAGAATAAAATTAAAGTGCATCCATGTTCCATATATCTTAGTGTTAGTATCCAGTTTAATAATTCATTTTTAGTGTCATATTCATATCCAAATTCAAACAAAATTATATGGACATCACCAATGTCCAACACATGTCATCCAAATAAAGAAAATATAATTGAATTGAGGGAGATTTTGGGTAAAACTTAATCGATTCTATAATTACTTGTGTTTATGTCGATTTTATGATGAACTTTAGTCAAATAATTATAATCAAAATATCTAGTGGGACAAATATAAAATAAATTCAAAGTGTTTGATATATTGATAAAAGGATAAATTACCTTGACCTCTTTTGAAGTATAGATAAATTAGATAAGGTGAAGTGCAAAAGACTTCCTCGCAGTTTAAAAAATGTGCAAATAACACCCCTTGTGTTCAAAAACCATCCCTATAGTATGAAAAGTGAAAAAATAAGGACTTCTTGCCAGAGGGATAGGTAAATGTACGAAAATATTCCCCAATATTCTTTATACAATAATAATAAAATATAGCTAGATGTTGAAATAACTTAAATAGGCACTTCTCTAAACTATGTTGTTTTGGGTTATGAAGCTACAAATCGGATAAATTATTAGGTATGCTTGGGACCACCACCTCATATATGGTCCAGGCCAATTATACAAAACCATGTCAGCACTATTTACAAGTCAGCGTTAACCACACAAGTCAACACTTTCTCTCTCCTCTCTTTATAGACAACCATGACTCATTCTCCTTCATCTCCCTCATCTCATTCTCCTTCATCTTCATCCCCTGGCATATATACTAAAATATGTAAGTATAGAGAAAAATTAAAAAACCTATAATCTCTTCCACTGCAGTATTGATAATGGGGATACAATTCTTTTCTCTTCACTCTCTGTCAATAAAGACACCCTTGCAGCGACCAGTACACGACTAGCTTCGCCGACGAAGAAGAAGAGGACAAGGAGCCCTTATCCTAGATCGAGACTTAGTCGATTTGCAGATCCTTTGTGCACAACAAATTGAAGGTGGTGCTGTAACGATCCAAACCCCCCCGGTCCATATTACTAACCGGGTCCCGACCCGACCCGCAAACACCCAAGGGTAAAATGGTCTATGTGACCTGCACTCGGCATTAGAAGTCTAAATGAAGCCTTAAAGGTCAATTCTAACCATTTTGAATGAGAAAAATCAACCTCAGTCACTATTCAGGTCACTTAGGGTTACAAAGGTAAATTGGTTTTTTTGGATCGTGCAACTCATTGGGGAGCTTATAACTGTCTTATAGGCATATGTGGTCACTTAGGATCATTTAGAAACATAGAAAGACAAATTGGTTCAAGGCCACCCAATTTAGGACTAAAAAGGGCAAAAATGTCATTTCCGATCACTCTACTCGTTTTCTGGCGGGGCCATTGTAATCCAAACCTCTCAAATACCCCGTGGGACCCGTACATTAAAGCCCGGGACAATAAAAAAACTTTTAAAAAATAGTGCCTAGGGTCTATTAATGAGCGCTCATACGAACGCTCGTAGGATATCCCCAATACCCCTTTTGCGAGCGCAGTGTCAACCCCAATGTCGGATGAGCTATCGTTTGCCCACTTCAAGCGTTCGTCCAGCCCATAAAATGGGCTCCTTGCCCTCTTTTGCTCTGTCCTTGCTCCTGAATCCATTCTCGAACATCCCTTGGTCATTTTTGACCTCCTTGCCCTGACAAGTATAGAATACTAAATATGAAATTAATGCAACAATTTCAGTCTTGGAAATATAAAATCATACTGAATTCATTTACACAATCCTGTATTACATTGAAAATGATCCAATTAAATATAAGTGACAAAATTAGAACCTTACGGTTGAATTTACAATGTTTTACAAAAAATTTACATCAACTGTACATTTGACACAAAAATAATGAAAGTAAACTTCTATCAACCCTAACTACGTATACGAGGGTTCACCATTAACCACGTCGCCATCATGACCTGAAAAATGTTAAAGAAAGGGGTGAGCACGGAGGCTCAGTAGGAGATGTCTGAAGCACTTCCTTTGGACTCTCTTGAGCCATACATTACACATACGAGATAAAAAAAAAATCGGGATCATACTTGGGGTTTTCATAGCATTTAATTCATGAATCAATCTCAACAATACTATTTAAGCATTTCAATGCAAGTATGGATAGAATGCAATGCAATGTAAAACCCTATAATATCCCAACGTTGGTCTCAACCGACCCCAAACTTGGCCTTTACCGGCCACAAATCCCACCTACCCTAACCGACTTTACCGAGTTGGGATTGACACTATCCCTAGCCTCTTGGCCATTTGGAGCCTAGTATCAACTTTTTCACATCCTATACTGGACCGCGCCCACTTTAGGTCTAGTTAGCACCAGGCTCACGATACCTGGTCTATTTCTAAAAACTTTCATTTTCTGCCTATCCTAAGATGGCTAGCTTGTTAAATTTTATTCAATTTCTTCACCGTTCTAAGATGGCCTAATATCCTTCTCATTACATCTTTCCCCGTCACGCTATGCATATTATTCAATTTCATCCAATTAACTTTCAATTTCATATTTTTGATAACCGTGGCATAAGCATAACATTCTCTATAATTCAAGCACAAGCATGGCATTCCTTACAATTTAGGCACAAGTATATTATTCTCAATACTTCAATAACAAACATGTTTCCTATGTAAATCATATCAACAAAATCATGCTAGTACTTTGGCACAATTAAATAATTATTCAATTATTTAATAATAACACTTCAATTGCAAGGAAATGAAACATTTTATACATTAATGCTAGCATGCTTTCATCACATCTTCATCAATTATCATTTCATTCATATCCTTGCATTCAATATAGCTAAGAAAAGATTCAATAGAAGATTACTCAACAAAAGGCAAAGTATAAAACATTAGGAATCCTTACGTCAATTGTGTGCACCCAAACATGCCCTTAGGTAGCCAAACAAGCCCTAAGGCTAACCCCAAATTCGAAATACCACCAAGCCCTAGTAATAAGGGTCTTAAAAGAAGGCCTTTATGTATAAATCAATTATCCCTTCTTGATTTTCCTAAAATTCTCACTCTAAACCTCCCAAATCTAACTTTAAACATTGGTGTATATGGTATATAGATAGGAGCCGAGAATGACAAGAAGTGTGTGTGTGTGTGTGTGGGGGGGGGGGGGGGGGGGGGGGTCCTCCAAAGCTTGTGTGGCCTTCTCTTGCCAAGTGTCAACATCCTATGGTTACATACTTATTGTCCAATTACCATCTTACACTTGCACTTTTATTTCAATGCTAACAAGATCCCCAAAATATCTCCTCTAATATATAGATACACATATATGTATATGCATGAGAAAAGTCCATAATGCCCCTCTATACAAACGGCAAAACTGGGAGAAGTTCCCAAGCCCGAAAGTCGTCCCGACTTCTGAAAAATTCTAAAAATGACCCTATCCACTCTAATTGACTTAAAATAATTAAAATTACATTTCTTAAACCATCGACTCGATAAATGACCAAAACGACCCTCGTGCCCGCACGCAAAACGAGGCACAAAAATAAATAAAATAAAATTTTGAAATTTTTTTTGAAAAATCTGGGACATTACAGGTGCCGCCACAAGTGTTGAAGGACTCAACGATGAATGAATCAAATCAATTAGACGATGATGGATTGTCGATGAGCTGCAACGCCGATAAGTGACAAGATATTTAACATGAAGATTGTGGGTTTTTTTGGGTTTTCGGAGCAAATCGGATAACGACGGGTGGTTGGAGAGTCGCAACACTAGCAATGGCGAGATCTTTAGCATGAAGATTGTGGGTGTTTTTTTAGTCATTGATGACCAGCAATAGCGAAGGAAGTCATGTCATGGGTTTGTCTCCATATAGATAATAATGATGCCTTTTTCCATCTATATTGTTTCTTTATTCCAAAACTTATTTTATTGCTTTAAGAAAAGCCATGGCTTTAAGCCCATATTCATACTGTGTGCTGGCAAAGGTGCCCGATTTGGTTTCATTCCCTGTGATGGCTTTGAGTCCTTATGCATATAATCACTCATGTTTATCAAAGTGCTGACGTTAGCTTAATTGGATCCATAATCTTTGTGCATAATATATTTTTGCTACCACTTTAGGAATAAGAGAATATATATATTAGGGTTAATTACAACGACACCCCCTGAGGTTTACCATATTGACAATCATATATAACTTAGTCCTTTTTTGAACAAAGACACCCCCTGTGAGAATTTTGATCCAAACAAGCCCTTAAAATTTTAGAAAAGACGAAATTGCCCTTCAATATTTAATTCATTTTTTTTTGTAAAATATCAGAACTCATGAAAAGTCAAATTTGCCCTTATATATATACATTATTACCAGCACCATCATATCATATATAACTATAAAACTATATATATATATATATATATATATATATATATATATATATGGGCCAAGAGAAAAGCAAAGGGGAAGACCAGCACCGCCGCCAGCTACACTGCTGCAACTTCCACCCTCTCTCCGTCCACCATCTCCCTCTACTTCCACAATCTCACCGCCTCTTTCCTCCACCTCTGCCACCGCCCCCGCCCCCACCCCCCTCAGCCCTTCAACACCATAAGATCAAAGCTTTCATCTCATCTCATCTCTCTCGTTTGGAGGAAGAGCAGCGGTGGCGACGAGGCCTTCATCCTCTCTCCCAGCGACGTCTGCAACACACACACATTACAATCCCATCATCGTTGTCCTCACCTAACCAAACCCGAATTGTCAAATTTCAAACCCCGTAACCAAAACCAATTCACAAAACCCAAGCGCAAAACCCAACCACAGAACCCCAACACAAATTAAGGCTAGGCCAACCCAAAATCGTCACCACTGCCAAAAATTGTCTTGCTATGGTCAGAATATCATAGTCATCACCAAGCCTGTTAATCGTAACCGGAGTCACGTTTCGCCACCATGAAATGCAATAAATGAAACGTCGATTCGCTTCCTGATTTGAAGCGTCAACGCATCAATGACGTCTTGATCGCCACTATCGTCGAAGAGAATAAGTCGTTGCCCTTGGATGAGTGTCGCGACGTGACTGATTCACTCAACCCAGTCGCCGGAATCGATGGCATCAAGCGACAGTGGTGCTGTCTAGTGACGTTAAGGTATTGTGACGGCATCGGATTTTGTATTTTGATTTTGTGACATGATAGCTCTATTTCGAGCACCATGGTGGTGGAGGTGGTGGTGGAGGTTGGGCTATGGTAAAGGGCTGTGAAGTGGTGGCGGTGAGTGTGAACAAGTCGTAATGATGGCTGTTGGTTTGGTTTATTAAAATATGAGTAGGGTCTATTGGTTAATATAAAAAAATTGTATTAGATAAATTGGTAATTGAATGTGTTAAAGGGTAATAATGTCAATTCACCATGTGTAAAGACCATTGTGGTGTCTTTATTAACTTTATCAAACCTAAGGGGGTGTCATCGTTCAAAATGAGTAGGGGTAGTTTAGGTAGTGTAAAAGGGTAGCATGGGTATTAAAGGGCCATTTTTAGTGACATGATCGTCACATGCTACTTTAGAAGTCAGAAGCTCTTCTTTGGTCACTTTTCATAATACAAGGGTGGTTTTTGAACGCGAGGGGAGTTATTTACACACTTTTGAAACTAGAGATTTTCTGCATTTCACCCAAATTAGATATAATATATCGTGTATAACGTTTGTTACTTTGACTTCTCTTAAACCCATTTGCCGATAATTAGAAGGTGACTTTGAGTGTAAAAAGTCGGTAATGTCCTTATATTAAAACTTTAGGTTTTGTGCGAGTTAACCTCTTGATATGCCAATCATCATTTGATAAGTGAATAGTTGTGCACTATTAGATCTATTGTGTGTCTACCGAGTGTCATTGGTATACACAGTCAATGAAAATTAATATAGGAGGTAGTTGAGAGCAGTTTTCAAAACTAAGTGGGACCAATTTTCATAAAAGGATGTATTTCCATTGGCCGAGCATTGACATGGAATATCTTCTCGTACCAAAAGATATATAAATCCGAAGAAAAACAACTAGAGTTAGAACTTGTTTGAGATTGCTTTTGAACCGCTTAAAAACGCTTTTATTTTTTAAAATTATGATTAAATGTATTTAATAATAATTAAAAGCTTTTGATAGTTACCAATTTTAGCTTAGTAGAGCTTTGGAAAGAAGTTAAAATTAGTTACCAATTTTAGCTCAGTAGAACTTTTGAATGGAGTTAGAATTTATTTTGAAAAGTGAGTTATGAGTAGAAGTTAAATATGTTTACTAGACAATTTTGTCATTTTTTATTTTATATAAAAACAATTACACTTATTCTATTATAAAGTTGCTATTATCAAATATGATAATATTTTATTAAAGAATATATTATTGTAAAATTAATAATAGAATTATTTTAAAGAATATTGTTTCCAAATAAATTATAAAAAAATAAAATATACTTAAAAAATATTTATTATAACCACAACAAATTTTTAACACTACTACAAAAAAAAACGTTTCTTTTATTCTATAAGCAATTTCCAGACGGGTTAATATTAGACAATTAGTAGAACGTCCAAACGGGTTTGGATTAGTTCTGTTTTGCTTAAACGGTCCCATTTGATTCCATATTCCATGAAGGGGACTGGATTTGGTCCGGTTTATCTCTTAAATCGAACCAGAACTGTGTACCCAATATTAGCGGATTATTGTCTGGTAGATATGGTTTTGCCACAATCCTTCCTCCCCAATTTCGAACTCTCTGCGACATTTTTGCCCTGAGAAATAGTTATACAGTCATATTTCATATACATACTCACACTCATACGTGAATGTGTACATGTATATATGTATCTATACCTGGTTCCTGTTGATATCTCCCTGAACTTGCCATGAATTTAGCAGTGGAAGCTTCTGTTCTCAGTCGTTACAGAAGTGAATCGGTGAATATATCTACTCACTTCACAGCTTGTAATCGCCGACTAAAATTCTTACCCAAGCTTATCCCAAGAACACTGCGTTATCCCATCAGAACGAAGACGCATCACACTGTTCCCAACATTCTCAGATGTTCCTGCAATTCTGGCCCACAATCAGACAACATTGTTGTTGATAGATTTCGCTCAAAGCCGACAATCGGAGAAAATAGAGGCGAAAGAGGGAAGGAATTGGTGCCTGGTGTGAATTCGGCGAAATTTGGGGGTTTGGTTAAGGGTGGACTTGTGTTGGCAGTGTTGGCTATTGGGGTTATTCGATGTCGAAGAGTTCTTGCAGTGGAGGGGTTGGTGGTGGGTGGTGGTGGTAGTGGTGGCTATGGGGTTTTGGACCGGGCTGGGGTGTTTCTGAAGGGTGTTTGGCCTACAATTCTACAGGTTTTGCGTGTTTTAAAAGAGCATGGTTTGGTTTTAGCTGCACTTTTGTCTCTCTCTGCCTTCTTTTCGATGGCTGAGACTTCAATCACGACGCTATGGCCTTGGAAGGTATGTGGGTTTTTACTCAAAATTGAGCTTATTCTCAATCTTATTATTATTGGACATATTACTATTTGTTACAGCTTGTTGCACGTTGAACATGGTAGATGTTTAGATGGAAAAGTCACTGGAAATGTTAGCAGCAACCTCAATGAAAACATGGGCACATAAGAAACAATTGTGAATTATTAGTATATGGTGCTGCCTATGCTACCAATTCAATTTTGTAATGACACAAAAGTTTCTGGCTTGTTGGCAGTTTAATATTATGCTCCCTACCCCTTTGATTTGGCTAGTGCTTGAGTAATTCATGAACTTTGGGATTATAATGCAATTGACAAGTGGATGGATGGAAACAATTTTATTACCAATACAAACTGTGTATTGATGTTTGGCACTAATTTCCGGCAAATTCTTGCTAGACACATGAACAGTTATTTATGACCCTGATGTCACATTGAATCCCCATTCTTTGTTTAAAGGCTATACAAATGTGTAAATTGGAAAGTCCAGGTTATAAATGTGAAGCAAATGGAGTAATTTCCACGCGGCGACAAAGTCCAAGCATTTAGGTGCATTATTCCAGTACAAGTATATTAGATATATACTTATAAAAAAATAAAACTAAAATAAAATTGTTATCTATAAGATGACAATGAGTACATTGGTAGGATTTCAGTAATTTTTTTTGATAAGTAAAAATGTATTAGAAGGCGTTCAAAAGGGGAACGCGTCCCAAGAGCTGTAAAAAACCCAAAATAGAGAAAGGGGAAGACCTATGGACCCAAAGAACCCAAAAAGTCCACAATGGCGGTTTCAGTATGATCAATGATGGTCAACCAGATGATACGATGGTTGTGATTCATACGATGGTGAGTTTCTTTGGGCTAGCTATATATGAGAATGTTTCCTTTAGATGCTGAAACTACACGCACAAATAAAAAAGAAAAATAGAAAATCCTATAGTTTACGAAGCTTTGGTTCTATAGAGGTCGGAAGAAAAGATAGAACATTAATTTATAATAAAGCTATTGTTTTAACTCATCATAAGAGCAGCGAAGCTTCTAAACTTTTCATGAATTTATCACATATATAACCTGACAACAGTTTGTGCAGATAGGGCTAGCATTGCTATCGTATATGCTATGGCTATTTTATACTACCTTGTCCGTGGAGATTTCCTGCAGAAGTTATGTGCAGAATAATTGAACTTGGACTTCTAGCATTTGTTTACTGGAAGTTGAAAAGAGCTGGAAGGACTGTCTTGTGCATTCATGTGAATATATGCTTAGAGTTTTTAGTTTGGACATTACTTCCTATAAAATTAAACTGAAGAATATGAAAAATTAATGCAGTCCCTTCCATCTTAAATATAGGTGACTCCTTTACAGCCAGTTTTTCTCTATTCTGGATAAGTAAACACTTCAACAACAAAGAATTTAAGTGTACAACAAGTATCAATGAAAACAGAGCCAGAATGGGGCACTGCACTAATGGAAGTACAAGGAGGAAAAGCAAATAAAAAAAGGGAAGTCAGGCCTTTCTAATTTCTCCTGTATGGTCTCTCTTGGTGATCAAACATGAACATAAAAAGCACAAGATTTACTGCACATATTTTCCAGACATTTGCTGCTCTATACCATTTCCTAAAGACCCATCTGCCACAATTCACGTGTTCATTTTAGTTACTGCTGATTTGGGTGCTTTTTCCCTCTCCAAAATTAAATCTAAGACTTGGTGGCTTCTATGACCACCCTGTTCTTCAACATTGGTGGCTTCTATGACCACCTCTGATCTTGTCTCATGAAATAGGTATGAATGAGATTGCCCGAGAATGGCTTCGTGGATGGGCCTTCATAGACTTAAACTGGCATAAGAACACCATCCCACCCTCTCTCCCAGTTCTTGTTTTCCAGTCCTTTCCGCTCATATGCAAACATGGGGGAGAGGAAAAGGTGTGGTGATTGGATTTCTCCTTGGGTTTTTTGGGGTTGAATGGTTTTATCATTTCTGAAGAATGCTAATCTGATTTATCATATCAACATATTATAAAGGATTGGAGGAAAGACTTAGCTAACTTAGTAAGGTCTCAAATAATTAAGATCACCATTGGGTGATTAGATCCGTTTGTGGTCCTTAATAACTTTATCTTTTCGTTTTCTCTCCACCTCGAAATATGCCTTAAATACTGATTCTTCTACAGGTGCGTGAGCTGGCTGAAAAAGAACCAGAGAATGGTGTTTTCAGAATGCTCCGTAGTGACGTCACTCGTTTCCTCACAACCATTCTTATTGGCACCACGTATCCAAACTTGGATTTTTTTTCCTTCTTATTATGTCGTTATTGTTTCTGTTCTGAAAGAATAATTTCAGACATTAACCCTCACTGTAATTTTTATGCCATGCATTCAGTGTTGTCAATATCGGGGCAACTGCACTTGTCACAGAGGCAGCAACAGCAACTTTTGGTGAAGCTGGTGTTAGCGCAGCTACTGGTGTTATGACGGTATGTCCCACCATTTTTATTTAAGCAATAAAAGGTCTTTGAATTTACCAAACACATGCTTATTGCTTTTGTCTTCTTTTTTTTTCGGTTAAGTATGCTTTTGCTTATATTTTACAATATTTTATCTTTAAACTCAAGTCATATAATTATAAGTATCTCCCCTCTCTCTCTCTCTCTCTCAAAGAATCATATCATACAATTTTGAAGTTACGGATTTCCTAATTCTTGTTTAGAATTTTTTGAGTTAAAATTTGTCATGGTAATTTTTTTTTGGGGTTACCTTTCAGCTGTGGGGTAGCTAACAGTGATCTACACCATGATTGTAATCACATTTTGCCATCAATTTTCATCATTAATTCCAAATTTGGTTGAATCTAGAACGAAGTCTCAAAGCTTAATATTACGGTTGATTGACTTGTGGAATATTAAATATTTTGAGACCTTGAAAATGATATAAGACCCCTTAAAAATAAAAACCTTGGCAGAGCTACTCTCTCCTACCTCATATAGGGGATTTGAAGATAGAGTCCACTTATGATCTTGATGCAATTATTTATTTCAAAATTACTGAGTAGTCCATCGTTTAAAAGGCAAGTTTCTTCCTCTTGATTGAGACAGTAAATACAAGGTTTGATTCCTTCTTTTAGCTCCTTGGCTTACTATGGCCTTTTAGATAGTTTGTCAATACTCAATTGTGCTTATAGCATTTAGCAGTAAAAGAGATGGGATAGAAGTTTGGGTTTATTACACAACATGCAAGGGAATCCTGCAAGTGTCCATCGTAGAGATTTTTGCTGGACAAGATATAAGTTTGTTGACAAGATAACTTACAGTGTCACGTACCTTGTTTATACTTTATACTACTCGGAGCGCCCAAAATTGTGCCTATATTGCAAGGTAGAATGTTAGTGTTTGAAGAGTTATGAAATGAGTTTAAAAATAGTGGGACCATCACGAATAATTGTTTTCATATTTCAAGGTCAATGCACCTTCTTTTGGTGGGTGATCCTCTCTCGGATTTCCTGTTAGACAAATCCAAGAAACAAGTTGGGGTTTTGTCTGGCTCTTGATTTTCAGGGCAATCCTAGTCTATTCTCTCTTTGCAATTGTTTAGTCTTCATTTATGTTTTTATCTTGGTCTTGTTTGCTTAATTGTACGGTTTTGCATGCATCACAGGTATTTGGGCTTGCCCTTTTTGCTTGTTGAGGTACTAGTTTTACTTATCAGGAAAAAAAGGAGAAAAAGTAACAAAGTAAAGATTGCTATTTGATGTAAGGTCTGCAACTTGGGTCGGTTGGGTCAGGTTGAAGGCTAACCAAGGGGTTGGAGAAGTTACCGGCAGCTTAACCTAACTGTGCCTAGGGATTTGCCCATCCTACGTGTCAATTTCATCAATATTAAAATTCATAGTAAGAGCCTAAGAGGAAAATCCATCGATTTTAGGAATGGTGAGGGTTCATGATCAACTGTTATATTAGTGTTCTGTCCAATCATTGGAATTTTTCGTATTATGATCTAAATTTTCTTGACACTTGCGCATTGATGGTTAGGGACAAAGGGAAGTTCAATTAATGAAAATAAAGAAAAATACAATGCTGAAATTTATGGATGGTCCATGTGATATGTAGGGCCGTGTGTGTAAGCATGTGTTGCACACTTGACATGATGACACTCATGGTGTTCATGTTTCTGAAACTTTTCTGTATAATTCAAGAGTTTCTTTTTTTCTTTTTAAAACTGAAATTTATGCAAAGGAACACATATATTATGCTTTTCTGTTACCATGCCCCTAATAAACTTAGTACTTCCATCACCGTTGTTTCTGCATCATTCTTCCGCATGCACACACGAACTAAAACAAAGATATATCTATTTTTTGATGTAGAAAAATTTCAAGCTACACATAAGGATGCTTCCTTGTATCTAGGTTTTAGGAGTTGCTGTGTTCATCATGGAATCTGATACTCATGTCCTTGATAGAAGATTGTATTCTGCCCCACTTATCATTTTCTTTCCTCATCCTTCTTCTTGACATTTTCAAAGTTTTGTTTGGATCATCATCATTCAAAATGCCTTGCTCTTTTAGTTACGTGCTATCCTGATTTGTGATGGTGGTAGGAAGACATGCAACTGGGTAAGTTAGGTCACCTACCAGCTACCACCTCGTTCTCTTGCGATAGTTCTTTCAAACCTAAAAAATGAAAATTTCCTTATCTTAATTAATGCAAACTGATTTCAGGATGATCTTTTCAATATAAAGGCATAAAATATGGTTTGATTTTAGATGCGGATAAACAAATCCCATTCAGTTCTTGCATTTGCTAAGATTCTGTAAGAGACTTTTTGCATTAGATATTTATTGAGGACTCTCACATTTTTCCTTTTAAACCTTTCATGATTTAATCTTTTTTATATACATGTTCAGGTAAGTATGCTTCAAATCTATGGAAGTTATCTGGCCGTACATTTGTGTGTCCAGGTTAATTGAACTGAAATCCTCTATTATTGGTTTCAGGTTGTTCTTTTGCTCCTCACTGAAATTACTCCAAAAAGTATAGCTGTTCACCATGCCGCAGAGGTCGCAAGATTTGTTGTATGTTTAGAATTTCTTCATTTCCCCAAAATTGAAATTAATTTGCTACTTAATTTTATTGCCACATTATTTGTTAGTTTGTGTTTTATGCATTTCTGTTACTTCTACTTGATTCTTGCTGTTTTATTGTGTCTAATCAGATTGAATTATTACATGTTCTGACTTCTGCGCAATGGCTCTAGGTCAGGCCAGTTGCATGGCTTTCAGTGATATTGTATCCCGTTGGAAGAGTGGTTACTTTTTTGTCCATGGGGATGCTTAAAATGCTGGGTTTGAAAGGAAGTAGGTATAATTCAGTATGCTTATTGTTTGATTCCGTTTTCTCCCTTCTTCACTCATTCATTTCTTTTCATGTTTGAGCCATGTGTTATTATGCCTGAAACTCTAACTGTGGATGGAAAGTACTATAATTTTACAAAATTGAATAGTGGACTTAGATGAATTACTATATTTAATTATTTATTCATGGCTTCTCTGTGCTTTTTTTGTTTTTGTATGGCTTTATTATTCAATTGGGAATTCTGTATGTAGTGAACCATATGTTACTGAAGATGAGCTAAAGTTGATGTTGAGAGTTGCGGAGCTGAGTGGGGCTATTGAGGAGGAAGAACAGGTAAATTCATAAATTGGTGCAGCCTTTCTGGTGTGCCTCCTCCATTTGGGATTACTTGTGACATCTGATTCTGATTATTAACAATTTCACATTGCTTAGTACCGTGCACATTTTTCTTGCTAAGAAGTGAGAATCCAACATTTCATTGCAACATTGTTAGTCAGCACTGTCACTCTTGTTCCCAACAAATAATGCCACTCTTGCAGGATATGATTGAGAATGTGCTAGAGATAAAAGATACATATGTTAGGGAAGTGATGACACCTCTTGTGGATGTCGTTGCAATTAATGCCGGTGCAACTCTAACCGATTTCCACAGTTTTTGGGTAACTCATCAATATTCCAGGTGTCTAATGCTCATAAATGTTTGGTGCACATTCCAAATTCATACTGCATTCATGTTCTTACAAAATTATGATCATGATTGTAGGGTACCAGTTTTTGAGCAGAGGGTTGATAATATAGTGGGTATTGCTTATGCAATGGATCTGTTAGATTACGTTCAGAAGGTAAGCTAGTTCGTACTGTTGTTGGAGTAAGTGTTTTTTTTTTCAGTTTGATATTTAAACTTGCTTTTTATTTACTGTTTTCAATTTTTGAAGGGAGAACACCTGGGAAATTCAACTGTGGGAGTTATCGCACACAAACCTGCATATTTTGTACCTGGTAATAGTTAGCTTCAATTGCAGAGATGGTGGACCTGTTTCTTTTTACTGGGAGATGTGTACCATAGTTTATGTATTGATTTTTGCTCATTGATTTGGCTAAGAATGCCAAAGTTGAACCTTGAGCATCAATTCTTTTTCACAAGCTTGATGTGGGACTGTTATATTGATGTAGTTTTACTGCCTTAAAATTTGAAGTAATAAAATTGAGTGTTGAATGAGAATATTGATTTTGATCATATTGCAGATTCAATGTCTGTCTGGAATCTTCTAAGAGAATTCCGCATCAGGAAGGTTCACATGGCGGTTGTTCTTAATGAATATGGTGGAACTGTGGGAGTATGATCATGTCTTTGATAATTGAATCTGATTGTTTTGGATTATTATTGCTATTAGATGTTCTTAATTTGTAATAGTATATAATTCGTAAAGCACCATGGTATTTATCCTAAAGATTTTACAGTTGAATTTGCTTTAGCTTCAGGTTATACATATGAAAATGTGCCCTTTCTATTTTCAGGGTTAATTGGCTCTTTGTCTCTTTGATCACCAGTTGCGTGTTAATCTTTAGGAAGACCTGATGTCTGTGTTCTACTGATGAAACTCCTCCTTGTCATAAACTTCCATCTAAATTTGCTTTTGATTAGCCTCATTGGCACATGTTCTCTCTGGTCTCCCGCTTAATCATGATGCCTTCTTCAATTTGAACCATCTTGATCTTCTTACATGGCAACGTGATATAAGCCAACTCTCTCCAATCTTGTTATTACTTTTAATGGTGCTTTGTCTGACTTCTCCCGGATGCATTAATATTTATTTTATCCTTTCTTTTCTACAACTCCTGTATCTCCAAGTTGTCATATTATGGCACGTTCAGGACTAACCGGCGCTCTTTACCATACAGCATTTCTGCCCTCGTACTTATTTTAATAAATTACCATTTCCTTTGATAGGTATTTGCTGACCATTATATACTACTTCACTTTTCACTTTATTTTGTTCTACATCCAATCTCCCCACACTTATTGGTCAATTGGATATCTTTATAGTTTGGTCACAGTTGGATATTTCTATGCATTCAATTCAAATTAACATTCCATCATATTTGTACCTAATTTTAATAAATTACACCATTTCGTAGACTCTAATTTCGAAGTCTTGCTTATCTTATAACCTTCCAATTCTTGAGCATCTACCAAAGTACAAAGTCAAAATTTACCCCACATTAGTCTCATCAACTGAAACTATATTGTTAGCAAACATTAGGCCATTTGGTCTCCCCATTATTCACTACTTTCACTAGCATGTTATCCTAAATCTGTCCTGTTGGGGCACCATAGAAATCATGTCTTCAACATTCAGCTGTGAACTGTAATTCTTACACGACATGGGGTATCTCTTTGCCATTTGTTGTTTCATCAATATATCAAGAAAATAAACTTCATAGTTGTAGCGTATTCATTAAATTTACTACCAAACTCTTTTGAGTGAATAAATTATATTTTTCTAAACGTCAACCGTACTTTGATTTTGATTTTGATTTTTATATAGCTTGGCTCATTTTATAGAAAATTCTTGAACATTTGTTATATATCTACCTTTGTCTTGTGAATTTTGATGGCCTAATATGTTTGCGGGAATATCTTCCTTAATTTTAGAACATAACTAGTATAAAATATATGCTGTATTCACAAAGTCTGTTCTGCCTTATAAACGATTTTGTGATATAACTCCATAATATGCACCAAGTCCTCCAGTATCATACGAAAAATTGAAGCAAATATTCTAGATGATGTGTTATAGAACTGGATGTTTTTGACAAATTAATGAAAAAACAAATTAACGAGGACTAACACTAGGTAATAACCTTTTCCAATTTGTTCTCAAAATGATTTGATGGTCAGATGTATTGTTCTCATTCCATTATTGTCCCTTTGACTGGGACATGCCAGGTGGAGTGGCACTTCTTCATCATCATCATCATCATCCTTGCCTTTATCCCATATGAATGGGGTGGGCCACATGCATTCTCTTTTTCCATTTTTCCTGTTATACATTTGTACACCATGTTGTCTCTTAAATTTAAGTTTTTTAAATCGTTTTTAATTACTTCCTACGTAAGCTTGTCATTGAAGTGTAATATTTATATTGTCATTGTTTCTACTTTATCAAATTTACATGTCATATATTCCGTTTTAGTTCTACCAACTCTTAGTTCCCTTGATTCTAATGCCTTTCTCCATATTTCTAATTTTGTTGCTAATGCTTCCTAAGAGGTATCTATTAATACCATGTCATCTGCAAATAACATTATTTTCCTATTAAATCATGGTATATGCTTAGCATCCATGATACCTTGGGATGTCTAGACTTTCAATAGACTGGAGAAATTAGAAGGTAATTTCATAGCGCGTAAAACTCTCTGGCAGATATCTTATGTGAAACTTTTTTTTGGCGGAACCTAATATTCGAGTTTCACTAAAATTTCTGTTTCCTGGAAGTGGTAGTGTTGAAGTAACGTGAAGAAAGGGCTCGCTTGATGGAATTTATAGTATTTTTTAAGAGAGCACTTTAAATTTCTTTTGCTAGTATCTTATGCCAAATCTTTGGCTTGTGCATGAATCAGATAGCTACTCTGGAAGATGTTGTTGAAGAAATTGTTGGTGAAATCTTTGATGAGAATGACTCAAAGGTAATGCTTAACTCAAATCATCATGTGCTTTTGAACTTCCAAGTATGGAATCTTTATCAAGCTATATTTTTTGGTAAATGATATGCGCTAGTATTAAATAGAACACGCTTAGTATTTATGTATATATAGTTTGACATTAGCCCTCAGCTTAATGCAACCCTCAGTTTTCGGGCTTGGAACTTGCTGTATAAAAAGGAATGCTCCAATTTAAAATTATTTGTAGTTGCTGACCTCTTGATGAGAATTCACTCAAGTCCTTTCCATTGGATGATTGTTAGCAATGCATTTACTTAGACTTCTCATTCTTATCTGTTTATACTTTGTTTTTGTAACTTGTAGCTTCTTAGAGCCCTTGAACTTATTCTTACTTAGAGCTGTGCATGCAGGAGATCTACTAAAATTATTGTAGCGTATTGGTATGTTCTTGGTAGTTAGTATTATGCTTAACTATTTGTAAAATTAATCATCATTTCATTTACGAAATGAATTATACTTCTAAAACTAAAGCAAAGCCTTCTTTTTTCTTTTATGCTTTGATATGAATGTAACATACCCATTACGGACATGATTACCTTGGATATATCCATGTAGCTGACTCCAAATAGTCGAGACTAAGGCTTGTTTAGTTGAGTTAAATTGATATGAGTGTCACATTTCATATGGGCATCTAAACTTAAATTGATATGCTACCTGGAACTTCAGTATACCATTTCATAGTATACAAGCTATAGCTTTAATGATTGAAATTGTTGGGTTAAGGTTGCCAGTTGGGTATAAGTATTTTTCTTGGAACTTGAACTGTCTCAACAAATTTCCTACTTTAATCCTTAGAGCTTTTGTGGTTACAAACATTTTGAAGCAAATTTGTCTCCAAGGCAGATTAGAATGAGTCAAAAGGCTCAAAAGTAGTGACAACCATGTAAGTAAAGTAAACCATGTGAAACTTGATGCACTAGTTAACACGATGAATGGATTTCAGCAGTTAAGTGCTATTTGGTTTACATCTTGTGATGATTGTTGAAATTAGAATTCTTTTGGGTGTTTCTCTTTGATGTACTAGAAGAAACTGAAGTTATGAGATTGTACAATCTTTAAAATCCTTTGCTAAACTTTTTAGTTTGCTTCTGTTTTAATTTTATCTTGATTATCGCATTTGAAATTTAAATTACTATTGGTCGTGAAGATATGTTCAATTTTGTGATAGTCCATTTTATTTATTTTTGATATATCTAGGAGGAAATCGAGAAAAAGACTGGCTATGTTGTAATGCGAGCAGAGGGAATCTACGATGTTGATGCAAATACAGCGATTGATCAACTATCAGAAGATCTGGATATTATTTTGCCAGAGGTGTGTTTGGTTTTATTTTAGTTTACAGACAATTCTGCATTTCATTTCTTAGTTTTAAAATTATTGTTTTTATTATTTTGTGTGAGCACTATGCATTCTGTTAATGTACGCTTCGATAGATAAAGATACTGCTATCAGTTTTATGTCCTTCATACACTGTTATCTTACTGAATACTGTGAAGCATGAGGAAAATTTATCACGTGTTCAATTAGTTGGGGACTGTTTTCTTCACCCGATATTAGACTAATTCTCCTCTTGCTGCTCAACCAGCGTGGTCTGACCTGACTTTGAGGGGACATATATCTATTTACATGTGCAATATATTGTCTGCTTCTGGTAATAATATAATCAAAGAAAATGGTGCTTATCAGTCCGATTAACAGGATTTTTCTGAATAAGATGAACTTGTCCAGTAATAGCATTCCGCAATAATTCTATTGAATTTATCATTGGTGCCTTTTACTGAGAACCATCATTACCTCTGCATTGTTCAGTGATGATTACTTTTGAATTAGTTTGGTGCTTATCAGAGTTGGTATGTAACTTCAATTTGGAGAATAGTTCCTGGATTTATGTTGGTAAATATTTTACTGTAAAGCTTGAGGGAATTGTATCATATCTATTCAAGTAGCTCAGGACATATCTCTTCACACATGAAATGTTTTCTTGTGGTGATACATTCCATCAAAATAAATGGAGCTTAGATTACTTGGATTTTGCTACAGTAGATGAACTTGTCCAGTCATATTTGCTAGTAGGCCTATTGAGTATATCCTTGGTGACCTTGAGTCCTTGACTGGGAATTGCATTGTGCGGTGTAGGCAATTTTTTTCGATGGTGTATCCAGTGCAGGAAATTATGTTCATAACTTATTCACTTATTTAGTTATATCTAGTACTCCAGTAATACTGAACGGATTAGTTATATCTAAAACTCTCTCTGTGCTCATGAAATTTATCAGCAAAAAGTGAAAACTAAACAAATGAGAACTCATGCAGTGAGCTCTGTGCATCATTCCTGTCTGTGAAAATGTGGTAGCGTTGTCATCTGGCATTGTTTTTGATGCCTTTGAATATTGGATTAGTCAAGTAATCCCCCCTTCCCTCACTCCCATTTTGAAGGAAAAGTTCAGTTATTAAGAAGCCAAGTATTGGGCTCACACTACTCCAATTTTTCTAAATAATTTGACATTATTCTCTTTTGGGTTTGCATGCAGGGCCATCAATATGAGACAGTATCGGGTTTTATATGTGAAGCATTTGGATATATTCCCAGGACAGGTGAGAGTATAAAGGTAGTGCTTGAAAAGGCAAACCGCGAGGAGAACAGCGATTATAATGGAGCAGAATCTGACCATCAAGATCAGAAGGATAAACATCAGAATTTTAAGCTTGAGGTATGGCTTTAATTATGTTTTTATTATTTTATTTTTCTGGTGCAAAGAATAATTTCTGTTACATAATTAAGTAGAAGGACAAGTAGTTATGAGGTAAGCTACACACACATGTACAAAAGCAAAATTAATATAACAAGGAGGATTCATAAAATGTGACAAAAGGAACACAGCCGGCATCCTTCCTTTGCTAGAATATCTGCACAACAGTTATCCTCCACTTCTACAATCATAATGGTCCATGCTCTTGATCGGTTGTGGAATTAAGGAAAGGTTTGCTTGTGCATCCATATTAATTATAGGGTGTGTATCCAAGGTCTCTAGCCAGAGTAAGACCATAAGCAGGGAGCCTAAAGTGCAGATAGCACTAATGGCCCCATTTAGTCCTGCTGGCAAATCCTGAAATCTAACAATCCCAGAGCTTCACCCACTGGTCCAAAGATTACTTGAAATTAACTGTTGGTATAGAATTTCAGCCAACTTTTCATGAAAAAAGAAGGTGGACCACTTAACCAGGGAGCTCCTAGTTGGATGTGCAACATGTTTTCAGCTGAGGTAGAAAAATTCAATTGTTCAACTGATGCAAACTGTCGGTACTTCTGGATAGTGGGAGTTGGACCCGAAGTTCAATCAGATTTGCCAAAAAAACAAATGTGACATTATCCCCCCTCTTTAATTTTTCTCAAGTCCCTGGACAAAGACAAGATGTGAATATATTTTTGCATTACTCCATCGGAGTGAGTCATAACAAATCTTGGTCGTTGGATTTTAATTGTAAGGAAAAACAGCTTCTATCTTTGATTTCTCCTTTTTAATGGTCAAAAGACCATTTGTTTGTATTACATCAATATGTTGATGGCTATTTTAATTTAATTCATTCGTGATCATATGCTGTTCTCTGCAGATATTGGCAGGAAACTGTAGAAAGGTGAGTGCTGTCAGATTTGAATGCATAAATCAGGATTCAACAAAAGAGGCCAAAGAGGTCACTCGCTTGGTTCCTAGAATCTGGAAAAGGAAATCGAGAAATGATGAAGATTCAGACATGAGTGATGATGAGAAAGTATACCAGCAGAAGCCAAATGATGGCATCTCTCATGATCATGTAAATGCTGAACATGAAGTTGACAATGACATTATCAATCTTTAATACATTGAGAAAAAAATAAAACAATAGAGAACTGAACATAGAATATTAGGATATCTAGAGATTAAGAGCATGAGAGATGTCTACAGATGAAGAGAAGTATCAACTTCCGAAATTTCAAAATTTTGTGATGTGCTGAGTGCTGCTGCATCAGTGGACCATAAGTTTATTAATGGCGGGGTCTCGGTGGATCTAAAATCAGCGTGCTTGCACTGTGAGTTGAGTCCAAGGGAGAGGAGACCTTGAAGAGGCGGTGTAGGTGGAAAGACCATTTCAGGTTGGGAGAACAGCTTGGGAGGCTCAGGCGGTATTGTTGGGGTAACTAGTTTAGACTCCAAGAATAGTTTTAGAAGCTCTCCCCTTTCTCTCTTCTTCCTCGCGCGATGGAGTTTTCTAAATCTTTCTTGTAGGAGACCGATGGAGGAACCCACCACAGTGGACTTGCCACTTCTCCTTCCCATTGAAAATGCAGAGCTTCAACCCGTGTGAAAGCTGCAGTGCCAAGGGACTTTTATCTCCAGCTGTTATTGTGGGTAAGTTTAGTGTTTTTGTGCTTTGCGAGTCTGGAAGTGGTACATGTGCAACATATATAGGAGATGAATGTTAGGTATTTGCCATTAATTTATGAGTTTTGAGCCATCTAATTGATTCTGTATGATCTAAGAGGGGAGTATCGGCAACTACTGAACAAAGTCCAAGAAGAAAAGTTATAATGCTTAATTTATGGTAGGCTGGGCTGGTGTATGTGAAGGCGAAAGGACTTTTTAAGGGAGCAAAAAGGCGAGTGAAAAAGTCCAAATTGTGGTGGAGATTAGCATTTGGAAGGGTGTGTTCAAGGGAATAAAATGGTAGGTAATGCCGTGTTTGGCTTGTTTGGAAAGCCCTTCATGCTTTGTAGAAGATGGTAGCTATTTTGGCGGCTATTGGATAAAATATTTAGCCCTTTTTATGTGTTTCCGGTCTCCACTTCCATATTTGCCTCGAAATAGAGTTTAGGTTGGGGAGGTAAGAGTTGTGTAGAAAAGACAAGGATTATAAGGAATATTTTGGAGTGTGATTTTGCTCGACTGAACCTTCTCTTGTTTAAATTGAGGGACTTCTGAGCTGCCAAGATTTTTCTAATGCGAACAAAAAAACTCTCTTTTTTAATTGACAACGACCACATTTCCCTGCTAAAAAACTGGTACTTTTGCCGCCGATTGTGATGGGTAAACTGTACAACAGTAGACTGTAGTTATCATTTTCAATAAATTAAAAATGAGAAGTGTAATGATAATACAAAAGAAAATCATTTATATAAGTTTAATGAATTCATTATTTAAATAAGTTTGTCCGAGGTTAATATGATGTCATTTTAGTTACATAAAACACTAGTCACCGAATGGTTAAGGAGTCTCTGTCTCTTAAGACGAATAATAAACGTTAGAAGGGTTCTAAAAATTAAATAAATAAACTATTTTTCAACTATTGCATGATACTTTCCTCCTCCGCAGCCCTTTAAAAAAAGAGTCTTTATTATCATACTAAACTGATGAGAACAATAGATATAAACTTGATTTTAGTGAAGAGGCTACACAAGGTTTAATTAACTTAAAATTATCTATATTCTTTTTTATACAGTAGCATTAGTGATTATACTAGGTGAAAAGATTTAGCATTGTTGCCATATTAATTAAATTAAAAGTTGTGCGCCATACTGTTACCATATAAATGTTTATATGAAGTCAATTAAAACTTACTTTATATCTTTTCCGACCGATTAAAGAAAAAAAAAAACACAAAAAAACAAAATAAAATAAATCACCCCTACGACCCAAATGAAAAAGGGTTAAAGCAGCAAATTACGTAGATTCTAGATGACGATATGACAAAACAATGCCTGATTCAATGCTGGGAAATGAATCCAACGAGAAAAAAATGTGATGGATATATATCATGAACAATGCAAAAAGGAGAAAAAATTGGAATACAATACGGTGCTTGACGAGTCCAAATAAAAACGACTTTACCTGATTTTTGAGGAAAAAATCATATCCACCAGGAAAAATATGAACAATTGAAATTGTAATACAAGGATTCCACTGACATTATATTGCCTCTTTAAGTATCTTCTCCCACAGAAAATGTTATACCAGCAGTAACGCCCACACAAATTGTATATCAATTCTCATCACCTACTGGAAATATGACTGACTTTATTGTCCATCAATAAGTAGACTCTATTGTCCATTAGCAAGTCTCTTCTTCCTTGAAATTGCTTCAAACGCAACCCAAAAGCACAGGTTCTTACACTCATAATTTTTATAAAGAGATTTCCGGTAACGGACGGGTAAACCATAAGCTCATCCACACAAGCGATACCAAATATACATGTATAGCTTCAACACCCAAAAGAATTTCTAAACTGAATATATTTGATAGGATGACACCATCATTCATTCAAGTTAGCAGTGTGAAGCCTAAAAATATTTACAAATTGACAAGTTTAATACAAGCTTTCCAGTCAGCTGGTTCTCACACGAAACGAAAAGGTGAATCTCTGTATATATTGTAGAAGGTCATGGTTACATTGAAATTGTAATGATGTATTGAAAAGATTGCCAGAGATTATATTGTATGAAGTGTATATTTGATCAGCACTAGTTGGTGCTTCCAAAAAAAATGAAAAGAATGACTATTGTTGAGGTATACAAAACAGAAAAGTAACTCAATATTGGTGTTTTATAAAGTGTACCTCAAATCTTAGTCTAATGGTTACTGGAAAAATCGAACTCTATTAACTGGCAACATCTGAGCCAAACCATTGTGATCCTGCAAAACATATCCAAGAAAGTCTGTTTCACATTACATATATGTATTTTTTCCCCCACATATAACATCTATATTGTCCCACCAAATTACAATCTAAGCACAGACTATTGAAACATCATCAAAAGCACACCTAAA
The DNA here is from genome assembly GCF_030987335.1 of Cornus florida. NCBI lineage: Eukaryota > Viridiplantae > Streptophyta > Magnoliopsida > Cornales > Cornaceae > Cornus > Cornus florida. Next base: position 88,440,659 of record NW_026775575.1, on the reverse strand, counting down.
CGACAAGAATAAATTTTTTTTAAAAAAAAATGACTGCAAAATGTTCATCTCTGAGTTATTTACCCTTTTCCTGACACAAAAAATATAGGTTTTTCAACCACATAAAAAATTTCAAGTTAGGCAATGAGATGATCTGATTGGACTATTTTACACTTGGTGAACTATACTGCAAAGGACCATTGAGCGCACAATTAAGACACCGTGCTAGGCCAGACATGGAGAATGATTGGACAACTCTATCAGAGGGCACATTAATCAATTCTCCAAATTTTCTTCCATAGGCTATATTTCAGAGGTTGGGGGAAGGCGACAGGTGCTCAAGTCATTCTTCAGCATGGAACCATGAAAGAGAGGCCTCACATAGCAGCATCACAACGGGTGTGGTTATCCTACTTGAGTTCATCAGGTGGTGATGTGAATCAATTTCAAGTTACAAAGGCTACCACAATAGGGATGGCAATGGGGCGGGGTGGGGCGGGGATCTCATTCCCCATCCCCATCCCCGGTCAAATTTTTCACCCCCATCCCCGCCCCCATACCTGTTTAATTTTCAACCATCCCCGCCCCACCCCCCCATCCCCGCCCCACCCCCCCACATTAGCCCCCGTCCCCGCTCTGCATAACATTTTTTAAATTCCAATTCACCTTCAACAAAATCAACACAACCATAATGTTTTTCAACCTAATAATTTAATAAAGCTTTAGCACAATTATAATAATTTAAAACATGATCAGATGTTTGATACACAATGACTATGTTTTTTCTCTATGCTGCGAGGGAATAGATATAGAGTTTCATTTTTAGAAGTAAATATATTATATATATAGTTATGTAATTTAGTAATATTTTATAACATGCAAGGGCAATTTTGTAAAAATGCACTATAAACGGGGCGGGGTTACCCTCCTCCACCCCCGCTCCATCCCCCGCCGGGGTTTCAAATAAAATCCCCATCCCCTTCCCATTTACATAAATGGGTCCCCAAACCCGCCATAAACAGGGTGGGGTGGGGCGGGGACCCGCCGGGTATGGGGATTTTGCCATCCCTAACCACAAAGATGAGATATTAGGAATAACTAGGAAAGATAGGATTACTAATCAAAAAATTAGGGAGAGACTAGGTGTGGCACTTCTTAGCGAGAAAATAAGAGAGAGTAGACTTAGGTGGTATTATTCAACGTTGACCTATAGATGCACCCACGATAAGAGGAAGACTTTCATAGAGGGTAAGAGACAGAGGTAGACCAAAACTAATATGGAATGAAGTGAGAAGAAATTATTTCAAAAAATTAAATCTAGTAGAAGATATGGCGTATGATAGAAAACAGGGGAAAAAGAGAATCCATGTGGCCAACCCCGTTTGTACGGGATAAAGGCAAGGATGATGACAATGAAACCATAAAGAACAAAAGGGTAAGGTTGATCACGGCTTGTGGTAGGGGTGGACATTCGTGTTGGCGCGTCGTGTTCGTGTCGTATAAGGGCATGGGCATCATGTTATATGGATCGACATGAACACGACACGATTATTATCCATGTCAAGAAACTTTGTCATGAACACAACATGTGACGACCTTGTGGGCGGGTGCAAGAGGCATTGGCAGGCTACCACAACGGGCGAGCTACAAGTGCACAATCTCACATTGCCTGGGTAAGGGAAAGGCTAAGTGCTTCTATGCGGTGGTGTTATCTCAAATTGGTATGAGGCCTTTTAGGGTAAAAACCAAGAGTAAAACCGTGTGGGCTCAGCCCCAAAAAGGATAAATATCATACCATGTGGTGGAGTGGGTCGTTACAAATAGTATCAGAACCTGACCTAGCCGGAAGCGGGGGGCTGATTGTGGCAACCTTGTGGGCGGGCATTGCCTAGGCAAGGGAAAGGTGAAGTGTTTATATGTGATAGTATTATCTCCAATTAGTACAAGGCCCTTTAAGGTAAAACCCAATAGCAAAACCGTGCGGGTTCGGGCCCAAAGCGGACAATATCATACCATGTGGTGGAGTGAGTCGTTACAAATAGTATCAGAGCCTGACCTAGCCAGAAGTGTGGCCAACGAGAACATTGGGCCCTAAGGGGGGGGGGGTGATTGTGATGACCTTGTAGGCGGGTGTGCCGTGGTTGAGTGCAAGAGGCACTGGCAGGCTACCACACTGGGCGAGCTACGAGTGCATAATCCCACATCACCTGGATAAGGGAAATGTGAAGTGCTTATATGTGGTGGTGTTATCTCCAATTAGTATGACGCCTTTTGGGGTAAAACTCAAGAGCAAAATCGTGCGGGCTCAGGCCCAAAGCGAACAATATCATACCATATGGTGGAGTAGGTCGTTACACAACACGATATGTGTAACCCGTTTAATAAATGGGTAAAGACCTGACATGACACATTTAATTAAAATTTTATACTATTAGGGTCAAATCAACATGAACACGACATGTTTATCCAATATGTTTGGTTAAACGAGTCATTTCTAACACAAGCACAACACGTTAAGTTACGGGTCATTTGTAACACAAATACGATATGTTTAGTTAAACGGACCTAATCACGTTATAAACGGGTTGGCAGGTCAAACACGAGCATGGCACGTATAATTAGTGTGCCAAGTTCGGGTCGACACGATGATGACCCAAACACGATTAAGCCAAATCCAAACCCACTTATCCTGGGCTGTATTTGAGTTGTATTAGCGTGTTGTGTCAAGTATTGCCACCCCTAGCTTGTGGCTGCTTAGAGAGGGGTGAGTGAAGCTATCTCAGGGCTTTAGTGTAGGCTGCAGTTGATGAGCCGAGGCAGGTGGGAGCTTGATTAGAGGGAAGATGGAGATCTTTGTGTTTTGTGGGAGGAGCTGAATGTGGAACAGGGGGTTGAGTTGGAGAAGAGTTGGCGCATTGTTATACAATGCATCGCTTTAGGTGTTATTACACCCACACGAGCATGCAGTGAGCAAGGTGAGAGGCATGCTTTAAATTGGGCTTCGGAGATTGAACAACTGGTGGCAGAGCAAGGTGATACGGACATACTGGCTTGACAAATCTTAAAAAATGACATAGATATGGTGAGGACATGGCAACAATATATATATTTTTTATATACAAATATTATATTACATACAATAAACATAAAGTTAATCTTATATTTTGTAGCTATATGAAACTTATAGAGTATATAATTACAATCACCCTTGTCAATATAAAATCCATAATAAGAATACAACATGTGAGTTTATATATGTATGTACAGATAAATTAATATGAATCCTCTCTTACACCATGCCCACTCCTCAATTATACTTTTTTCTCCATGCTTTTCTTATCCAAATGTCCAAGTTACATACTCGCACGTTTCGTGCCCCAAAAGTTAGGCCTTGTTCTGAAATAAAAGTACATTTATAAATTATAGACAGGTCTACACACACCAAATGATTGAATTTGGTGTTAGATGGAGGAGATGTATAGAGATATGTATCTCCACAGTCCGATTTTCAATTTTGGTGAACGGCTCTCCATAGGGTTTCTTCCTGAGTTTGAGGAGTTTTAGGCAACAGGTCTCTTTTCCTCATTGTTATCCATTCTGGTGACGGAGGTGCTTAGACTCTTGAGGTGAGCAATGGAGGGTTATCAGCTCAGGGGCTTTCTTGGGGTTGGCACAAAGGAGGCACCATATAATTGTTGTATGCTGATAATATCATATCTTTTGTGACGCTGATATGCATCATTCAAGATATCTTAAATGTGTGCTTTTGCTCTCTGATACTGTGAGGTGAATTTGGAAAAATGTGAGCTCATTATGGCGGGAGAAGTTAGGGGTCAAGGCACTGTCAGCCAACTCCGGGTTTTAACACGGGCTCTCTCCCAACATATATTTTAGTCTACCCATTGAATCCACGCTTGTTTAATGACAAAACAGTATGGGATGCAATTGTCGAGAGACTTTGGATGAGGTCAACAGGTTAGCAGAGGGAGTACTAATAAAAAGGGGTTAGGCTTACCCTTACGAAGAGTAGCAAGTATTCCAACGTACTCTGTCTCCATTTACAATTCTGACATCAATGCAAAAGAAGGCTTGAAGAGTTGCAGAGAGACTCCTTTGGGAGGGGCTAGAGGAGCTCACATAGTTAATTGAGGATAGGGTCTTCTTCTCAACATCAATAGATCAGAACATTTTTTTTTTCTTTTCCTTTTCACAGTTGGTACTCACACACACATGCCTCTACTGAGACTTGAACCCTTTACCTCCCTTTGAGAAGTAAGGGTTTGATACCGCTAGGCCACTAGCCCGTTGGTCAATAGATCAGAACATTATTGATGCAAATAAACAAACTAAAGGCAAATAAATTACAGATAGAGCAACAATCTACATAAAAGTAAATATGTCAATCATAGACACGACTCCAAGGAAACAATATAAAAAAACATTGGTTGCCTCAACTCCTCTAATATAATTTTCTTCTGTTTATGCAAAAGGAGAAACAGGGAATGTACAAAAGTAGTATATGCTCGTGTAAAAATTTAAGGTAAAAAAAAACCAATCATAAATGATAAAACTAGCTTCATGTAAATTAAGCTTTCCAATTTTACCTGAAAATGATCAGCTCTTTCTACTGCAGGCCAAAAAGCTTACTCCTTCAGTCATTGTCATATAGTTCCGGAATAGGACTTCAAGAATTTGGTGTACTTCCATTCTAATGAAATTCTGCAAAAGAGAACAAAGAAGAAAAGGAAAAAAAGAAAAAGAAAAAGAAAAAGAAAAAGAAAGGCCATCAGATTTTAAACACTGTTTTCTTACAAGGACCTTTGAAGAAAACAAAAATAGCATACTGAAATCCATATGAAATGAAGAAAAGAAAACACACCCTCTGCTCCACCGTCTATTGGATGATTGAGCTGCAAACTGCAAAGTGATTACAGCTCAAAATGTCATTTGTAGGTGGTCAAAAATGTCATCCTGTCACTGGACCAGCTGTCTGTCTTCCGGGAGACTAACTCCATAATTTAGGGCCTTGATTCATAAGGAAAACCTCAATTTGATGAAACATCCTTCAGAATTCTCAATTTATCAGCAATCTGAGTTGTATCAACTGCTTCGTCTACTTTGCGAAGTTCTCTTGCCAATACTACGTATGTGTGGAAATTAAGGGTGCAGTTCTTAGATTGCATAATGTGAAAAAGCTTCATGCATACATCTAATTCTCCCTCCTTGAGTAACCCATCAATCAAGATTGTCCAGACAATCTCATCAGTATTCCATTGCTTCTCAAGCATCTCTTTAAAGAAAGCTTGAGCTTCTATGACTCTTCTTGCTTTGCAAAGAGCACAAATAAGTGCTCTACAAATTGATAAACGAGGCTCAAAACCTCTAACAACCATTGAGTTATAGATTTCCAAAGCAGGGTCCACTCTCAGATTCTTACAATAAGCACCTAAGAGGGAGTTATAGATCTCTTCATTAGGACACAAGCCTTTCTCCTCCATATATTTAAGCAACTGTTCTGCCTCAAAAGTTTTTCCTTTGCTACATAGACCAGCAACTAAAATACAGTAGGTATCAATGGTAGGTTCACAGCCACTCTCTGACAGTCTACCTAAGAGATCACATAATATTTCAAAACTGACATCCTTCTCATCTACACTGCAACTATACGCTGCTTCATGCTGGACTGCGGCCTTTTCTGCAAGCAACTGACATTCTTTTTGCAATCCCTTCACCAACACATTGTATGTTCGGTAGTTGGGTTGGCAGCCGGCATCAACCATCCGCCGAAGAACCAAAAATGCATGATCTAACCTACCCAGCATTACAAATCCATCAATTAATGAGGTAAAGGTAACCTGATCAGGAGCCAATCCTTTCCTCTCCATTTCTTTGAGCAACCTCTCTGCGTCATCGGCCTGGCCTTCTAGACATAACCCATACATGAGCGAACTATAAGTGTACAAATTTGGCAAGCAATTTCCTTTTTCCATTTCATGGAAAATCTTGAATGCAAGATGTGTCCCACCATTCCTACAAAGCCCATCAATCAAAGTAGTGTAGGTGATAACGTTTCGTAGCAACCCTTTTACTGCCATCTTATTACATAGTTCCTCTGCTTCAGAAAACCTATTCCCTTTGGACAGACAATTTATAATGGCATTGTAAGCTTCAATGCTTGGAGTGCAGCCATTTTCCTCCATCCTCTCAATTAATGACAACGCAACATCTACTTTCCCTTCCTTACATTGACAATCAATCAAAGTGGTATAGTTGACCTGATTTGGACTCAAGCCTCGCTCTATCATTTCATGGAAAAGATTAGAAGCCATATCGAACTTTCCTCCTTTGCAAAACCCTGAAACAAGTTCTGCATAAGTCCATTGATCTGGTTCGCATTTATTCTCCTTCATCAAATCCAATAATCTCAGAGCATTGTTCAGATTCCCCTCCTTTAGGTATCCATTAATGAGCGTGTTATATGTTACCACTGTTACAGGAGGACCAACCGTCAGCATTTTGTTGAAAAGAACCATCGCCTTGTCAATACTTTTAGCTGTACACAATGCATTTATGATTTCATTGTAGGTTTCAGTATTTGGCAAGCTACCATGTCCCTCCATCCAATAAAAAATCTTGAGAGCGACACTGAATCTTCCTACTGCACACAATTCATTAATCAAGGCATTGTATGTGACTATACTCGGAACTAGACCATCCCTCAACATCTTGTGGTACAATCCGATTGCTACTTCAAGTTTACCTGCTCGGGACAACCCACTGATAAGAGCAGTGTATGTCTGCACACTTGGCTGACAACCCCTCTTCCTCATGCTGGCAAAAAGATCAATAGCCTCTTTCACACGCCCAATCATGCATAAAGTATTAATTGGGACAGTATAAGTATACACAGTAGGTTCAATGCATTTTTCAATCATTTCTTCGAGCATATCCAATGCATCATCAACCATCCCCTCATTGCAAAGCCCATTTATGAGAGTTGAATAGGTCACCGAATTTGGATCACAACCTTGCTTCAACATCCTATCAAAAACCCCAAACGCTGCCTTTAAATTGCGGTTTCTACAATGCCCAAGAATCAAAGATGTATAAGTAAACACATCTGGGTTCAAATCGTACTCAAAGATCCGACTTAAAATCAATTCAGCCTCTTGAACCTTTCCTTTTTTACACAATATATTAATCATTGTATTGAAAGTCAGTAGACTGGGTTTGATCCCACTATTGAACATTTGCTTATACACATTTTGAGCAACCCCAACCAGCCCAAACTTACCCAATTGAATCAACAGCGTATTACAGCTATATAAACTAAATCCAAAACCTTTTCCACTGACTTCATTCAAATAATTGATAACCTGGATAATATCTTCCTCGTTTTTACAAGCTTTAATCATCAAAATCCTAACATGATCAGCAGGAACAAAGTGCCTATCCCGGATGAGCCTATTTAACATTGAAATGTAACCGTTCACGTTGTGTTTGTAGAAAGGTCTCTTAGAGACCCAATAAAAGAATTGCAAAACCGTTTCGGTGTTCCTATGGGTGTCGATAATTATTGCGACGTGATGGGGTTTGAGTTTGGCGCTCAAACGCTCGAGTTCGGAGCTTCGTTGCCATTGGAGCTCATGTAGTATGCCAGAGACCTTGGAGACTAATTTGGGAAGGCGTTCATGGGAGGGCGATAACGGAAATTCTGATGCAATGTTGGGTTTTGAAGAAAATTTACGAAAACAATGAGAACAAAATCGAGGACAGTGCTTGTGGAGATTAATGAGAGATGGGGTTTTAAGGGGATTTACCATTTCCAGAGATGAGACTTCATGAGTTGTTGCAGAGACTGGTGGCCATTCAGGAGGTTGTTCTGCTTCTGGGGTTTACAGATCCGGAGATGGGTAAAGCTTTGATTGTTGGGTTTGATAGACGTGGTCGTTGGAAGACCATAGCTCAGCGAGCGAAAAGAAAAGAGAGAGAGGGGGTGACAATGGTGTAGCCAAACAGTCTGTTTAGACTGTTGACGCTAGGGTTGATTTGAATTTTCTTACGCTAAGTTCGAGTGAAATTAGAAAATACTGAGAAAGACCATTGATTTTTTATTTTTTATCCTTAGCAAATAAAGGATATATATATATATATATATATATATATATATATATATATATATATATATATATATATATATACTTTTTTTTAAGATAATGTACTTTCTCTTATTTTACTTTCTCTCTTTTCTTTTAATTTTCTTTTCATCTTTCCCATCTTAGTCTAATAACAAAATATATATATATTTTTCTTTTTTCTTTTTAATTTTCTTCTCTACCATTTCTTACATTTCAAAAACAATATTAATGTCTCTCATAATATTAAAAGAAATAAGATTAATATTAGTATTTCATTTTTCAACAAATAAATTTCACTTTTAATTTAAATAATATTGTCCTTAATTTTATAAATAAGATTAAAATGCTAAAGAAATTAAAAAAACTTTTATCCTTTCATTCGACAAAAACATGTACTTCGAATATCACTAGTGAAACATGATGGTTCAAATCCCATGGCAAAAATAATGAATGTGTTTAAAATAGTTACAAATATTAATGTCATATAATTGGTATTTTGATTTTTTAATTTACTACCTTAGGAATATGATTTGGAATATATCATTCATATTTTTAAAATAAGAGAGTTGGTGTTAAATCGAGACCTTTGGAATATATACGGTTAATTCGAGGAACATGACATCTTAGTTTTGGTGATTTGCCAGAATTTGTAGTTTTATGTTATTGTAATGGTGCATATATATATATATATATATATATATATATATATATATATGACTAAAAAGTCACCGTGGAATTTTGGAACATGGCTTCAAATTTCCAACCAGTGGAAAAAAACGTATCTAATTATTGTTTAAATATGAAGAATAGTCAGCAGAGTTGTGCTGATAAATGGGAGATAGTATATTGACCAAGAATAGTTCTAATTTTTAGTATTTAATCATTTTGTTCTTCAAATCTAAAATTACATTGATTATGATCAGTCAACAAGTCAAGTCAGCTGTTAATTGTTAGCCACCATTTTTTATTTCATATATATATATATATAATTATATATACACATATTTCTACGTTTAATTTATATCTATATCATTTTTTTTATCTATTCATTTAGCGGTAAATACTAATCTTAATTTAGAATATTGTTTGCTTTCATATTATATTATTCATAAAAAGATAAAACACGTGATAATATTATTCGTCATAGATAATTTTAAAGTTTAAACTGTTAGAAAAAGTAACTCGGGTAATTATTTGTATTGTATAATAAGTTTGATCATTGAAAAACTGTTTATTTTAAAAGAGGAAGGAAAAAAAAAAAACAAAAAAAAAAAGAGGATAATTTTGCAAATTATGGATCGCATACTTGTCATTTTCCATAGTTAATGCTTTGCATTAAGTAAATTTTATTGTATTTAAGCGTCTTTTTAATACTTGAACATTTAAGTCATTAGACAGTTGAAATGGAGCACTTGTAATCGATGTGCTTGGTACCTTTCTAAAAGCTTCGGTTGCTGCTATGTCGGAATATTAACACTTAACATATACACATTCAACACACTTGTGGCCATCTACGGAATTTATGGCCTAAGTTCATTGAGACCGTATGTGTTCGGTGGTGTATTATGAAGTGGTGTAAACAGGGTCGACCCTGGACCTAGGCAGGGCCTCCAATTTAGAGGGCCTCATATTTTGGCCCAGGACCAGCCCTATTAACTTGTTAAAGACATGGCAGGAAAAAAATAGACTCAGGACCGGCCTTGTTAGGATATTGAAAAAATATAAATAGACCTTTATTATCATACCAATTTCATTCACAGACAGTTCATTCATCATACCCTTGTCTATCTTGTACAGCAGTACAGGAGTTCAGACTTCAAAGTGATATGATATAGTATTATTTTTAAGCACCCAAAGCAAATCAGACATTCTCTCTTTTGTTTTCTAGCTCAAAGCAAATGATACTCAACAAAAATTATAAATATTTATTGAATAAATAAAATATCATTTTCTATGCACATAATGCACGATATCAATTATACTCAATTTTTTACTACCAACATACTACTCAAATATATCACAGTGCTTTTTCGAAACGGGTCAATGCTTCCACCTCAAGCCACTCAATTTCAACATTGACTAAATAATTTCTGAAAGTGAAATGGTGGATCGATCAAGGAGCCATTAATCGCATTTTGGAATGAGAGAGACACAATTAGATTGCAATTATAACGCAAAGGTCATTAAATCATTAATCGGCTCATCTGAAATGTTTTTGAAACACTGACATAACATCCATGAGCAACAATCATCTAGTATGTTCTTGAAATTTTTTGGTCCAATTTCCTTTGAATCTTCGATTAAAGCCCTTTAACGATTTTGTCTATTCATTTCATTTTATTTGACTATTTGAGTGTTCAATTTTGATATGTTTTTTGTAATATTGCGTGATTTGAGCTATTTTGAATTTAAATTCCTTGTCATGTCTTGAAGTATTTTGATTGAAAAATTGTTTCAATTTGAGCTATTTTAATTTAATTTTCTTTTCATTGAGTCATTCCTGTCTTATTGAGGTCTTGCCATTCATCATCAAAATTTAATTTAATGAATGAAATCATATAATTGAGAATCAAAATGAAGAAAATATGAATGAACATAGAGATTTAATAAATTGAATGAAGATTGTAAAAATGATAATCAAAATGAAGAAAATATAAATAAACATGAAGATTCGGTAAATGAAGAACATATAAATGAAAATGGTAATATTCCTTTGAACATTAATGATTCAAGAAATTGAAAAAATATTAATAACAACTTGATAGATTTATTAATTGAAAGAGGTTCTCGGATAAATGTTAAACTTGAAGATTTTCTTAATGATTCAAAAAATAGACATTTATCTTCTTCATATTACATTCGACGTTTATCAAACTGAATTATTGATGGGACATAATTATTTTCTTAATTATTGAAGTATTAGAGTTTATAAAAAAGTTAGGTTATTAGTTTTTAAATGTTTTGATTGCATATACATTATTATTGTTACAATTGCATATGCCAAGAATATTTTTTTAAAATTGAAGTTTTAAAATTGAAGTTAATCAAATCTTACCTACGTTCAACGATGACATAAGAGATTAAATGAATTGGTTATGATATTTATAATTTATTGAAAGAGATATGTTGAGAAACTTGATTAGATCACTTGATTTGATACTTTTATAACCCAAAATGCAAAACGATGGCATTTATTTTAATAAAAATTTCGTACTCTTATAAATTTTTTGAATTTTTTGAGCTTTTTAAAATTTATGTATAAAGGGCCTTGTATTTAAAATGGGTCCCCTCTCAACATTTTGTTAATCTCAGACCGGCCCTGTGTAAGAGACCCCAAACATGAGTGAGCACACACTTGTGCTATAAATAGTAGCAGAAAAGGAGCTGAACGCTTGACATAGTTCTAATATAAGCAGTTTCTGCTAGTAAAATTACATCACTATTTGATCAAATCCACAAGTAGAGAACCTCAATGACACCAAGAAGCTTTTAGTAATGTTACATTAAAAAGCAGCACACAACTTGGATTGTTTTCATTTTCCAGGCACAAAGTTAGTGGCATAGGCCCATGCGTTGTTGGCCACTGGATCAGCAATATGGTCATACAGGTTCTCGATTGGGCCCTTCCCGGTGACGATGGCCTGCACAAAGAACCCGAACATCGAAAACATGGCCAACCGTCCATTCTTGATCTCCTTCACCTTCAGTTCTGCAAATGCCTCTGGATCATCAGCCAGTCCAAGTGGGTCAAACGCCCCTCCTGGGTAGATTTTGTCTAGTCCTTCGCCGAGTGGGCCTCCACCAACCCGGTAGCCTTCAACGAAGCCCATGAGCACAACTTGGCAGGCCCAGATTGCCAAGATGCTCTGGGCGTGGATGAGATTCGGGTTGCCTAGGTAATCAAGGCCTCCCTCGGAAAAGATTTGGGCCCCGGCTTTGAACCAAACCGACTCACCGAACTTGACACCGTTCTTTGCGAGGATTTCGGGGAAGACACAGCCCAATGCACCAAGCATGGCCCATCTGCAGTGGATTACTTCAAGCTCACGGTTCTTGGCGAATGTCTCTGGGTCTGCGGAAAGCCCAGCAGTGTCCCACCCATAGTCACCGGGAAATTCACCGGTCAGGTATGACGGTGTTTGCTCCGAGAATGGGCCCAAGTACTTGGGGCGGTCCGGCCCATACCTATTTTATCAGGTGCAGATTGTACAAGTACAAGTAACTCAAAACAAGAACATTTAAGAAAGGAAAGAGCATGAGGTTGTATTTGTGAGTCAATTTATGTAATTGGTGACCTCTTTACTATATTAATGCCTCATTTATCTCACAAAATGAAATAAGTAAATTTTAATAACATTCGTATCAATTAATTTTATTATAATCATCAACATCCTTGTCTTAATATCAATTGAACAAATTAAACTTACCATATGCTTTGTGGAGCGCTTTTGACTGTCCGTCGCATGGTGATTCGGCCACCATTGAAGCTGCCAACCTTCCGGATGAGCTCATTTTGAGGCTTCAAAGCGGTCTGGCCGGCGAATGCTGACCGTTGGATTGCAGATGTTGCCATGATCTTGTTAAGATTGATGTGTTCTTTGTACTAGTGGGGTTGGTGGAGGATGTTGTGAAGAAGGGTGTGGAAGTGATGAGGAGGGTGAGAACTGAGAAGGTGGGGTTATAAATGGAATTGGGAAGACATTGTGGATTAGGATATCATCTACACGTCAGCACCATCTGATTGGTTCATGATTTGGATTCCGATTTCCATTTAGATTTTTACTGGAGGCGGAGAGAGGCTCTGCTTCGGCCATGTGGCATTAAAATATCTTGTGGTTGAGATGTTTTAGATACTCTATGCCACAAAATTGTAGTGCACATTTGGGCTTTTGGGCTGGACGCTTTCATGAGCACATGTCAGACCTATTTAGCTTTAACCCTTTTCACCAAATATGGGTGTCTTAAATTTCCTATTCACGGCGGGCAAAGGGATATATATATATATATATATATATATATATATATATGAGCACGTAATTGGGTATGCCATATTACCCAACATAGAAGTTTTACCATAGCCATCCGTAGTCTAGCCTTAAGTCGAATTTTAAGTGTTGTTTGTGTGTGTGTGTGTGTGTGTGAGTGAGAGAGAGAGAGAGATCAGCGGCTTCGTTTGTATGCACAGGAAAGAAAAGAAAGGAAAAGATTATGAGAAAAAAGAAAAAAAAAAAATTTGATAGATATAAATAATATTCATGTTTGGATGGGTAGAGAGAAAAGAAAAGATTGGATAATATTCTTATTTGGATAGATATGAAAAAAAAAAGGGATGAACAATTTACCTTTTTTTCCTTTATTTTTTTTTTTGAGATAATTTAACTGACATCTCTCAAAAATTAGCCAAATATCATGCTCAAATATCTTTTGAAAATAACTATCACTTATGTCAAGAAAAGACATGTTTACCCTTCATTTATCTAATATTCTAAAATATTAGATAAAGTAAATGACTTCTATACCCCTACACACTATTTCTCTCTCCTCTATCTATATATGAAGGGACGACGCTACTGTCTGTGTCTCTCCTCAAGCCATCGCCGTTGAAATGTTACGGAAGAGTTTATGAATGATTTCATTTCTCTCTGCTCCATATGTTACCTCTATTTTAACTATCTATTTTTGGCAGACAAATCAAAGTGTGGATTCAATGGCAAACCCTTCTGATTGTGTTTTCGGTCTCCTGGGAAGGGTTGAGGAGATTCCTCACGCTGCTACCTCTACTGCGTCTCCCAAAAGACATGGCCGCAGCCACAAAAAAGCTCACCGTAGACATCGAATGCGCCAGCAGGAAGTTTCTTCAGATTCTGAACATGCTTAGGCTTATAAATCGACTGATTATGGCGAATTTTTAGTTTGACATTTGGGAGGTGGAGAACTATCTTTAAGGATTTGTATACTTCCAGCCATGCCCACCACCACCACTGGTCAACGGCGATGGCATGATTTGCATCTGCAATGGCTTGATTTATGTTGGCGATGACTTGATTTGTATGATTTTGGGGCTGATTTGTGTTGACGAAATTGCATGGACACCGCGAACCCAGTATCAAAATAAATCTACACCTAATCTCCTCTCTCGACCCAATCGGAATCGTCCCCCCTCTCTCTCTCATAGAACCAGTCTCTTAGCCGTGAACCAAGCCGACACGTCGTGTGGCATCAATGCTGCCGCCGAGCAAGAATGTCGGTGTGGTTGTTTCACTGGTGGTGGTGGTTGTAGGGGTGGGAATGGAGTCTGCTGAAAAAATAGATCCAACATGGATATGAGACGTGACCACAAACAAATATGGAAGAATTTTCTTTCACTTTGGACTAATCTGTGCTCTTGCTCGTCTAGTCATACAGTGGTCGTTGTGGGTTTGGAGATGGAAGCGGTGGTTCAGGGTGAGGATGAAAAAAATGAGAAAGTAAAATTAAATATAAATATAAAATGACAGAAATAGACTTCAATTCACATTCTAAACCATAAAAAGCAAGGGTTTTGTTGTCCAAAAAATATGAGGACCAGCCTGTGTGTGTATATATATATCTATGAAATGATGGAATATATGAATGGGTGATTGATCATAGAACCAAATACTTGTAAAATTTTTCTTATTTTGCTCTTCCTCTTTTTAAATTTTATTAATTTCTTTAAAAAAATAAAATTTTCTTACTTAAAATTTTATTAATTTCCTTAAAAAATATATATGAATGGATGATTTTTCTTATTTTATTTTTCTATTTTAGTTTTTAAAATTTTTCTTATTTTTCACTTCTCTTTTTAAATTTCATTAATTCCCTTAAAAAAATAAAATTTTCTTACTTCAAATTTCATTAATTTTCTTAAAAAAATATAGAACCGAACAAATTGTATGATGTTGATCACTTACTTTATTTATTCTTGTATATGGAAAAGGAAGGGTAAACATGTCATTTGAATAGTCAAACTAAAGTCAAATGAGGGTACAAATGTAATTTTAATCATTAAAGAAACAATTTAGTGAGTCAAACTAAAGTCAAAGGGTAAGAATGTCTTTTTACATGTAAAAGGTGATCTGACATACCTGTCAATTAACTTTTGGGGTGTGAGTGAAAAACGGAGCAAATGTTTATAATGTGAGTGATAGTTATTTTGGAAAAATATTTGAAACTGATATTTGGCCAAACTTAAGGGGTGTAGTGAAACTCCGGACCATGACCCCTTGAAGCTAGCGCTTCGCCGACCGAAGATGAACTTCGAAAAGGTATTTTTCGACAACTCCTCTATGTTCTCCGGCAAACCTTCATTTTTCCAGGCGACCTCTCAATCTTCGTCTTTTGTTTTCTGGAGCAAATTTGAGCTCAATCATGTCTAATTTTCTTCAATCTAGTTGGAATTCTTCAATTTTCACCTACTCTTGCTGTTCTTATACTATTTTTTGACGATCGAAGAGATTGTATGATTTATGTTAGTTGGTCTGGTCTCTCTATAAATTTTAGCTGTGAGGTGCTCTTAGCGTTTGTATAGTTTCCGGCCTTTCATACACCGTCTTGGCCTTTACCTGTTGTTCAAGCTTTGCCCCTTCTCTTTGTGTCTATGGTGTTTCTCTGCTGTTCAAGGTTGCTTTTGGTAATTTGCTTCCTTTTTTTCCAAATCCCTCCAAATCTTGTCAATTTTGGAGTGATTTGGTTTCACTGTATGAGAGGGATTTGGAGGGATAGGTTATCCCTCCAAATCCTTCCCAATCATTTCTTTTATTTTTTATTCCCTCCATCCAAACACACCTATCCCTATCATTCCCTTTCTTTTCTCTCCAAATCCCTCAATCCAAACTAGCCCTAAGAGCACATTTGAATAGAGATTGCTAAAGCTACAAATATATTACAATTAATGTAAATAATAAATAAATAAATAAGAGAGGTAGCATCACAAATTTTCCTGCTCATGTTATAGTATTGTACAGGCATGAGCAACAATGAAAATAGTAGCCTCCAATGAACATACATATATGCTACATACAACAATCAGACTTATTACAAAGGCAGATCGGGACAGTTTGATCCGTAGGGCCGCACCCCCGTGTGAGCATTTGAGCAATGAGAGGACTCGACCTTCACCACACTATATCCACAGTAAATGCTAGGTAGCCAATCAGCGCAAATTCTGCGCTGTACCTGTGTTGAAATAATATGAACAAGAGAAGAACAGGAACATAGAAAATGATAAGCCCATGTAAACAAAATGGGGTGAAGGTGTTGTCGCTAGGAAAGCACCCATGCCTGAACGAACTGATCCAATAGACAATTCACTGAGGAAGACATAAAGGAATTCCAAGGCGAGGTCGAGACCCCAAGAAAGCACTGCAATGAGGAAACAGAAAGCCCATTGCACCCAGTCCAACCTCGCATAACCAACCATAGGTGCCACAAACTCCACAATTACCCCGTGCACGACCATCACAGCCACTAGAGTGATCATAAACCAATGGTGTCGGATGACCACCAGAAACACTTCCTTCTTTTTCAGTTCCATGGCATTGAACAGATTGAAGACCTGGCAGAGGGTGAAGCTGTTGAAAATCATGGATTCCATCACCTTCTTGTTCATGCCACGAATGGATTGTCCCTCAAACTGAAAGATCAGCAAGACTGAAGCCTGGTACAAGACTTGGATTATGAAGTTTCTCCACATGACACCAATCATCACTGATTCGGTTCTTTTAGGTTGTGGTTGTTCCGTTATTAGTACCCGAGCTGGAAGCTCCATTACCATCATGGTGCCACCCAAAAAGAACACAATGAAATTCACCCACACCAATTGAATTGCTGATATAGGAGATTCTCCCCAACATATTGTGGCAATGGTAGTTATCAGTAACCCAGACATACAAGCAGTGAGCTGGACTTGAATAAATATCTGAATGTTACAGTAAACACATCTACCGTATTTTAAGAGTTCAGTTAATGAGCGCAAACCTCTGCCTGAAGTAATAACAATATCAGAACTCTCTGTGGCCATTTCGGTGCTCAGACTTTTCTCAGTGATCCCTATATCAGCTTCTTTTAGAGCTGCAGTGTCGCCTGTTGTCAACCCTCCATAGAAAGCAACTACATGGCCTTTTTTTTTCAAGCGCTGCACCATGCGAAGCTTCTCATCAGGTCCGGATCTGCCCATGACTGTAATCTCATCAATCTTTTTCATTCTATTGTCATCGTTGAGCTGCCGGAATTCTTCACCTTCAAGTGCAACATCATTAGAATCAGGCTTAAATATTCCAAGCTCACCAGCTAAGGCTTTTGCCTTTTGTAGCTCATCACCTGACACCAATTTGATGCTCACTCCCTTACTTCTAAGGTCAGCCAAGGCTAATTTAATCTCTTCTCGACATGGCTTTAATCCTACCAGTGCCAACAAGATCAGCCCATCTTCTCTAATTTCTTGAACCTCCGTTTTTTCCATTTTTTTATAAGCAAATGCAATGGGTATAAGACCATTGTCCTCCATATTCTTAACTACTTGCTCAAACTTGCTTTTCTGATTTTCCAGGGCATGGGTTTTCCCTCCACAATCAAAGTAGCACGAGCACATCCCTAGTATAGTCTTTGCAGATCCTTTCCAATGCAAGTGCATATTCTCATCATCATTTTTCTGCATCAGGACCCCACTGCCTTTCCTATCGCAGCTCAATCTCCTGGAATCAATGATGGAGAAACTTTCTTCTGAAAACTCAACACTCGTACCCCACTTTGACTGCACCCATGAATTCAGCAAACCATCTTCTGGGCTCTTCAGATTCTCGGGCATGAGAACTGATATTCTTTGTTGCAGAACTTCAAGAACAACTTGGGATGTACCCAAGTCATCTCCATGATTATATTCCTTTTCACCAATAAAGAACTTGTTAACCCCCTCCACCTCCATCTGGTTACATGTGAGTCCACCAGAAACGTCAATGCAGATGACTGTGGTGAAGCCCATGGTGCCAAAAGCTGATAAATTTTGAGGATTGGCATTAAGTTCATTAACACACTCTACCTTCTCATTCCAGTAACCAAGGGAAACAGTAATGACCAGAGGCATCCCATGCTGAAATCCTAGCACCACTACAGTAAGTGAAGCTAAAACAGAAACCAACCCTCGGGGTTTCAGAAGATTTCTCTCAAAAATCTTCATCAACTCCTCCACTGGCAGTTTACCCTTCATTTCTGGGATTCTATTATCATCACCATCATGTTTTTTACTCAAGAAACGTAGAAACAACACAAGAGTAATCAGTATAGATATACAGAGTGCAATTTTATCTGCATAATTGTTTGGCTTTTCAATCCGACTCTGTAAAAGGTTTGGCTGATTTGGATTATGATTCACCGTGCTCATTACCTTTCCCATTGACGTATTGGTACCAACAGATGTAACAATCATGCGTCCATTCCCCTTGATAACCTGTTTAAGAGGAGTGGATGAATAATCTTCTTACTGGTTTTAATTTCTTGCCCATCTACTAAAATCGGAGGAATTATCCAATTGGAACTTTCATTAATGCATCTTTCACCTTCAATCTCCCCAAGGTTTCCACATTTTATTTTTTGCACTTAAGTTACCTATATGATTTTCATTTAATTTCTTAAACCGAACATTTCACCTTTCTCAAATTTTTATCATCTTACAGTTATTTCTTCATCTTTCACTAAAACTCTTAAATTAGATCCTGGCTCTTGATGCACTTTTAACACTATGAAAATTACAACCTTTCTTCCCTTTATTTTAACAAATTTAGACATACTTTTCTTCACATCCTTGGTACCAAATCAGAATAAAAATTGTCATATGCTCTATACTTAATTTCTCTCACTAACTTCCTTATTTGAATATTTGTATCTTTCAAAACGTTCTTCATTTTTATTAACCCTCCAAGAACCTCTTTTAATATTTTTTTAGTACATTCTGATCATCCTACTTCATATTATATTAGCTCCATCATCTAAATTATTATTTTTTAGTTACATTCTAAATTTCATGTTACTTCTTTAAACAATCTCATTCTTATATAATTATATTTTCTTTCCTTTCAAATTCCACTATCTAGTTTCTGGGTTTAAAATCTTCTTTTTGTTTTCTTGATTTAATATATATGCCTAAAACTGTCAACCTACGTTGCTATGATGAGCTCGCTCTCTTGGAATAACCTTTCAGTCCTTTCACATTAGTCAATCTACTCTTGTGGTTAGAAAAATTAAAAAATCAATCTGACTCAAGCTTGATCCACTTCTAAAGCTACCAAATTTCCATCTCTCTTCTAGTCGATCTACTCTTGTCAAAATCATGCTTTAATATGTTTGTCTGGTCTAACTTGATGCATAAATCCTAAAGTTGACCCCAAGGTTTCAATCCAAGGGCATTTGGGAAATTTTAATCAGGTTTTAATCTTAAACTCAAAGAATATCCAGAACAAAAGGTAAAGCTCAATTGAATCTTGGCTCATGGCGATGGAACTTAAATAACTCAAAGCATTTGAAGAAAAAGTCCTATAAGCATTTGGTGAGAGCTAGATTCAATGTAAAGTAATTTGTGATGCATTTTGATGAAAGCTCAATCCTAAGACTAAAGAGACTCTAGGACCTAATAATTGAATTGAAATATATCACTTTAAAGGTCTCTAGGATCATTGACTTAGCCCATGAACATTGATCACTCATATTATAAGGACATAAAAGTCATTTGGCCAATTGAAAGCTACTTTAGACTTAAAGGAAGTCAAGTTCAAAACTTTAAAGCATTTCAACGCCAGAGTGGTTCACTTAGACACCTTAATGACCTCAAATAGACTTGCCAATCTGGAAAATACAACTTGGACGTCTAACTGGATATTCCAGTAGCCAAGCTGAAATTTTGCAAAAGACACTTAGACGCCTAAATATACATTCCAGTAGCGGAGCCAAAATTCTGAAAAGACAACTTAGACACCCAAGTGGCACACTTAGAAGCCTAACTTGTCAGTTGAGTTGCTGAGCGATTTTTCAGAAAAGGACACTTAAGACAACTATGTGGTCACAATTAGACGCCTTAATGGCATTTCCAGTGAACTGCACAAAATGTGGACAAGAACACTTAGACGCCTAATTGTTCCACTTTGGCGCCTAAATGTACCATGCGATTTAAATTTACTTTTTCAAATTCCCTCCACATGTGCTTTAAAGGGCCAAACAGTCATATTTCTTAAAATGACTATATACAAGCTCCCTTGGCTTTTTGTGAGGACCGGGTTTTTTTTTTTCCATTTTTTCTATTTTATTTTTCAGTTCATTTTGGTGTTCGGTCTGTGTGGGCCCGGGTCGGGTCAATTACTCGGGAATTTTTAAGACACTTTTCATTTATTCCATTAATGTCGCATTTATCATTCGCGGCATTTGCGAGGCATTCCATACACGTGTCCGTATTTATTTTTAGCATTGGGGTTTTAATGCATTTGGCGTAAGTTGGTGGGATGCATTTGTGGTGGAGGTTGCGTAGGAGAGTTGTGTCTCTGTCTGTGTGGGGATGGTTTCCAAACACCTCACTTTCTCTCTCTTTCATTTTATCTCTCTCTCTTCTCTCTTCTCTCTCCTCCATCTCCATTAGGGCTGCAACTCAAGCGGGCCCAACCCGAATTAAACCGAGCCCAGCCCAAAATTTTCTGGGCTTGGGCAGTGTTTTTCTATTCTCGGTTTGGGCCTGGGCTAGATATTTTGAGCCCGAATTAAATTCGGTCTGGGCTTGGGTTGATATTATATGAAGCTCAGCCCGATCCCGGAAAAGACATATTTATTTATAACTAAATTATATCACAAGTGTATGGGAGCATTGTTAGTAGTGTGTTTGAGAATTTTCTTAGAGGTATATTGTTCGAATCCTTATAGCTGCACAAATTCTTCTATTTTTTTACCTTCGAATACAGAGGCGTGGGATTGGGGCGGGCTTAGGCTGAGTTGCAGCCCTAATCTCCATTTTATTTTTCCTTCAAGCTTCCACCTTCATTTCCACCTTGTTCCTTTGAGTATTTGAGGTTGCCATAGAAGAAAGAAATGTCGGGGACACCAAGGGCTTTCAAACCCTTGCTTTTATTTCGAGATTGGAGATCTTTGGAGATTTCGTGTGAGCTAGGGTGGGATTTGGAGGAAGCCACAAGAGGGTTTCTCACTCTCCTCATCATCTTCTTCAATTCTACGGCCTTGACTTTGCATTTGGAGCACTTTCATTTCGGTGGGATTTAGGGTTTTCACCCCAAAGTGAGGTTGGGCATGTGTTGCCTATTTAAATCTATAAATACAATTTTACAACTACTTATATCAATTTTATTTTCTCCTTATACAAGTTCTATCAATGGTTATCTTTACTGCATTTTTATGTCTGCTTTATACATGTATTTTCAATTTATTTTTTAACTTTCTTCTGTACATTTATTTATTTATTTATTGTAAGCATTTTATATTAACACTGATTCTAATCTTAGTGTATCAACTCCATCCATTTCAGAACCCTTGCCTACTTTTCACTGCATTTGGATGCTGTCGCAAATCCCCTTGTCCATTTCTTGAGTATTTGAAAGCAAATACAATGTCTCTCAAGAAAACGCCTAGTATTCACACAAATATCCTCACTACTATTGTCAATTTTTTTATTTGCTGCAATGGTAAGGTTGCTCCATAATAACCTAGAAGTCACGAATTCGAAACAGGAAACAACCTCTCCATATGCGGAGGCAAGATTGCGTACATCTAACCCTTCCCAGACCCTACAATGGCGGAAGCGTCATGCATTGGACTAGCCTTTTTACTTTTTCTTTTTGTTTCCTAAAAAGAATTAGAGAATATTGACAAGAATACCCCTTATGTCTCCTAAATATTTCAAGCAGGTGCATGGTAACCCTTGTGTTACAGAAAAATTCACAAAAAGAATTAAAGCCAAAAGAAAAAGACCATAGTTAAGATTAGAACTTATGCTTTGTTCGGTAGGAAAGAAAAAAATTGGATGGAAGGGAGAGAAGAAGGGATGGATGAGACATCCCCAAGGAATATATTGTGTATTTCCTTCTTTTTGTTCAGTTGGATAGAAGAGTAGAGAATAAACTTTTAATTTCCTATGTTCATTAAAAGAGAAGGAAAGAGAAAGTTTTAATTGTTTTTTTCCATTATATCCAATAATATTTATAATATTGTAATTTATAGAGACTAGTACTGTAATTTAAAACTTGTATAATTTAGAATAATATTTAATTTAAAACTTCTATAATAGTCCACTTGTCCTTTCTTTCTACCACCCATATTTTGGGGAAGAAAATTTGCTATTTTCTTTTCTTTCCTTGTATCTTCTCTACAAAACAAAGGGAGTTTGTTCTTTTCTTCTTATTTTCTCTCCACAAATCTTTCTTCCTTCCTACCGAACATTACAATAGTGTTGGCAAATTTCGTAACAAAAGCCGGAGTCTGTATTCTTGTTTTTAGCTCAATGATTAGTTTTTTATAAGTTACTTTAGTTAGTTAGTTAGTGATGGTACCTATGTCCAAGGACAAAATCAGAATTTGAAGATACATCAACGAGTAAAAATGTAAAATCACCTTTTAAATACCAACTCACTAATTAGGGTTTATAATCATACATTTTCAATTTAGGGCACAATTCATACATGTTTTGATTCATGAAAAAGATGTTTTGAATGCATGAAGTTGTTTGTGGAATAAAATATTTAAACAAAAAAAATTCACAAAAACATAATGGCTCGATCCATATTGATCGATTGAATTTTCAATATATGTTTATGGAAGTCCAAAATGCTTTGATCGATCAAAGCAATGCTAGGATTGCTCAAACCCTAGTTGTCGATCGATAGCTCGACCATCAACAATCACTCACAGTTTTTGAAAACTTCCCTAACTCAGAATCCTAGAAGGTTTAGGTTTCGTCTTCTGATTATAACTAAGAAACCTCAATTCCTTTTAACTCAAAGCACTCACTATCTAGAGACCTTTGGGCTCTCACACAGATATATAGAGGGATCTCTACACACATTAATGAGAGATCACACAGGAAGAGATCATATATTTAGAGAGAGCATACTTTATTTTCCCTCATCTACATCTTGCATTAGATGATCAGTTATAATTTAGAGTGTTGAATATCAGAATCCTTGTGCTGCACAATGAAATTCTACCTCGAATTGTCTCTAGACAACGAACAAGTAACTTAGATGGCTAGTTATTGGAGATCAAATCAATGGTTGGAGAAGCAGATACCCTGAGGAGCAGATCTATTCACGAGCGGATTGTATGTCTAGAGACTCAAGTGGAGAGAGTGTGGTGGATTGATCTGTGTCAAGAGGTGACCGTGACTGGGGTTCTATTGATTAGAAACTGTTTCGTTGTGTAAATCACTTTCTTTTCATTGTGGATTTGGCTTGCATGGACTAGGTCTGTAGTTTGTTCTTCTTGGAGTTTTTTCCATGTAAAAATTATTCTTCTTGGAGTTTTCCATGTAAAAATTATGCATTGCACTACTGCCATTGCATGATTTATTTATTTTTGGTCTCTATATTTAACTAATTCATATTGTTGTCCTTTAAATATAATTTTGATAATTTAAAATCAATTATTGTTAGTTACGTACAATAAAAGGTGGGCTCTAAGGCAATGGTAAGATTGTTCCATTTATTAAATTTTTTAAAATCATTTAACACAAGTACTGACCTATTTGTGAATTCGTATAATAAAAAAGGCTTAGTAATTATAATTTTTACTAAATTAAAGAATACTAAAAAAATTAAGTATGAAATAAATAAATATTCATACCATATATAACATGTGAGAAATTAAAAACATAAAAAATCAAAATCAAATTGAAAATCAAAAAAATAAAAATACAAGTCAAAAGTAGCAAGAAAATTATGGATTATAGAATATATAACATTTATATCACAATATAAATATGAAAATTTAAAAAAAAATGTAAAAAATAAAAATAAAATTAAATACAAGGCAAATCTGCTGATTAAGTTTATGAATCATAACATACATGACATAGATTTCACAAGTCCCCATTTACAAGTGAAAATTTAAAAAAGAAAAAGAAAAATAAATCTGAAAATTAAAATAAATAAATACTACCAGCGTCCTCACACGTTTTGGGAGGGAGAACTTGAAAACGTAATGTATAGTGGCATTTTAATGTAATGAATATAACAGCATATACAAATTATAAATATAATGGTTCTTTAATAGGTAGCTTGGTGGTAAGTTATCATGATCGTAGACTTCCATCAATTTTAACTAAAGAGAACAAGAACAGGAACATCATGTACATCAAACTATCAAAAAGGTAGTGTGTGTTCAGATTGAAAAGAGTAAAGAAAAGAACAGAAAATGAGGAATGAAGGAGTTAGTAATCAATCGTGTTGTTTCTACTTTTGTACTTCCCAAATCCCACTCACATAATAAAATAGCTTCTCTTCATTATTTTCCCTAACTAGATGGAAGGTCCTCCTATCATTTTTGTTATTTCCATTAGTTACGTAACACACATAGAATCAAGTTACCATCATTTATTTTCTCTGTCAAGTCTTAACCAATATTACCCTTTTATTTATTTATTTATTTCTAATTTCTAAATTCCCTAGTCACTACACAAATCTTTCCATTAGATTCCTTTGCTATATATATATATATATATATATATATATATATATAAAATTGAAGAACATGAAGAACAACTAATGCAAAAAATTGAAGAACATGAAGAATAAATAATGCAAAAAATTGAAGAACATGAAGAATAAATAATGCAAAACAAGCAAATATTAAATTCAATAGCAAATTGGTAATTACCTTTGAACCAAACGAAAGGAAGGGGTTCCGATCAGAATCTATTGTGGGGTCAAGCACCTCATCTAGCACCAATCCAGCACCAGCAACAAACAACCCGTCTCCTGGAATCCGATCCCCCTCCTCCAAGATCACCATGTCGCCCTTCACAACATCACAAACAGCAACCAATTTGAACTTCCCATTTCTTGTAACTTTAACTTCCAAATTCTTCTCTTTCATCAGCATCTTCTTCTCCAGCTTTTGTTCTTCAAGGAAGTTCTTCACAGCAGGGCAAGTCACAAGAAAGAAAACCGCCACCAATATAATAGTACCCTCCTGAAACCCGTATTTTGGACTTCTTTCAAACATTTGGGTGACGAGAGAGAGCACAGCCGAGATCAAGAGGAGAAATATGGTGTAACTGCTGCAAGCCTTCAACAGGAAGGGCAAAAAACCCCTTGCCCGAAATGGGTTATAAGCTTCCTGGCTAGGGTTTTCGTCGGGAAGTCCCCTCTCCAAATCAGAACGGAAAATTGAGGCGACTCGTTGGGTGTCACCGAAATCTCTCAGCTTACCCCAGTCCTTCTGCTTCACAATTCCATCAACGGTGTCCCGAAGGAGCTGTTCTCCGTCTTCACCGTCGTGAATTTCGACGGCGACGTGGGATTGGGAAGAGGAGGTTCTTCTAGGTTGTTCCGCGGTGGGGGTTGGTGGAAGAGGTACGTCCGAAGGCGATGGCTTCTTCTTGATCGTAACGAGAACGCCGACGGAAATACTGCGCTTCCAGAGGCGTCTGTATCGAGTGGTTGTGGACGTGATGTATAGGTCGGCGTGAATGGTGTTTCC